>NC_041399.2:197113425-198313425 GCF_900747795.2 Erpetoichthys calabaricus
CACTACACTTGGACACAAAATTTTAAAAAATGCTTTATGCACTGTAAGGATTCTAAACTCTTTTGCAGGGAGGCCTAAAGATTCTTACATGCCCTATAACCCGGAAGTACGTCTTAGTCACAGCGACAAGGGAAATGACGTACTTCCGGGATGAAAAGAAGACTTTTGGATCTGACCAATGCTAAGAAGTCACATGGCCAGGGGTTCAGGAGCACTTCCGGGTCACAGACTACATAAAGGACTGTGGGAGGAGGATTGATTGTTTATTGAATTGATTAGTGTACTGATTTATATGAGTATTGTGGAGAGGAGGGTGCTTTGTGCACTGTATTGTCCAAATAAAATAAGTTATTGGACTTTTATCTGGTGTCTGGCGTATAGTCTGAGGGTTCAAGGGAGCGAGAGCACCCCCTATGTGTCACAATAGATAAATTAATAAATGAATAAAGATAAATAGAGTAAAAGATGGGAGAGAGCCTGCTTCCTCAATTTAAATGCTTATTCTAAAATGTTATTGATTAGATCCTCCCAGGTTTTGAAAAAGTATTATACAGATCATCTAAGTGCTAGAATTCTTCCAGTTGAGCAAGATAAGTCTACATGCCAATAGATAGATAGATAGATAGATAGATAGATAGATAGATAGATAGATAGATAGATAGATAGATAGATAGATAGATAGATAGATAGATAGATAGATAGATAGATAGATAGATAGATAGATACTTTATTAATCCCCAAGGGGAAATTCACATACTCCAGCAGCAGCATACTGATAAAAACAATATTAATTAAAGAGTGATAAAAACACAGGGCAAGTTAAAAAGTGCAATCTATATATATAATTCACAAAGTGGCAGCCAGAGGGGAAGACACCCATGAAAGCACGCAGGAAGGGGCGTGGATTCACTAAGCCACTGACAAGTAGGAAGGAGCCATGCCCACCAACTCTATGACCATTGGATACGACGACAACTCGCAGAGCCACGCCCACCACCTCGGACGCGAGGCCTCAGAAAAAAACGGCGTCATTTATGTTCGTCTGTGCAACAGTACACATGGACCTCTGAGCCACTTTGACTTTTCATTAGTCAACCTCAGTGGAACCTTGGTTCACACAGAGGCAGCGCCAGAGAGAGACAGAGGCACACACAGGCAGCCCGAGAGAGAGAGCCACGCACACACAGGCAGCGCGACAGAG
The DNA here is from genome assembly GCF_900747795.2 of Erpetoichthys calabaricus. Classification (NCBI taxonomy): domain Eukaryota; kingdom Metazoa; phylum Chordata; class Cladistia; order Polypteriformes; family Polypteridae; genus Erpetoichthys; species Erpetoichthys calabaricus. The sequence goes on from NC_041399.2 coordinate 197,114,627, forward strand.
TCACACAAACACAGGAAGCACGACAGAGAGAGCCGCGCAATCCTTTAAAACTGAGGTTAAAACACAATGAAGGAAGCAGTCTTTAAAAACCAATAAGCCCTGTGCCTCTTTTTCATTAGCGTCTCACCTGTTTCACCGCCCTGCAACAGTCGAGACGCTTTCTCAGCAGCTGACCTTCTCTGTGCCTGACTCCACTACTGTCAGTCGCCTGATTAAAAATGGTGAACTCCTGCAATGTTACTATCTTGGTTGGCTTTTAAATAAAGTTCGGATTTGTTGAAATGTTCCTTTTTTCCCCCTGTGCTTAAAACTCATTTTAAAAAAAAGTGTTTATACAACTGCTGCAATGTTACAGAGAGAGAGAGGGCTCCCATGCTTCTGAGAGACAGAGGGGGAGGGTGCTCACGTGCTGCTGAGAGAGAGAGAGAGAGAGAGGGGGAGGGGCGGGGTTTTGCCTGGGAGGCTCGCGTACTTCTGAGAGAGAGAGAGAGAGGTGGGGGGGGGGGGGGGGGGCTGGGGAGACTCCCGTGCTGCTGAGAGAGAGAGAGAGAGGGGGGGGGGGCTGGGAGGCTCCCGTGCTGCTGAGAGAGAGAGAGAGCAAGGGGGGGGGGGGGCGGGGGAGGCTCGCGTGCTGCTGAGAGAGAGAGGGGGGAGGGCTGGCTGGCTCCCGTGCTGCTGAGAGAGAGAGAGCGAGGGGGGGGGGGGGGGGGCTGGGGACGCTCATGTGCTGCTGAGAGAGAGAGAGCACTATTACACTGTGCATTCTATGGTGTAATAATTAACTATATTTGTGCTTAAAAATCTTTAAAAAAATATATTTACATACAGTTCGTACGGTCTGGAATGGATTAATTGTATTTACATACAATCCTATGGGGGAAATTACTTCAGTTCACGACCAAATCGGTTTACGACCAGAGGTTTGGAACGAATTATGGTCGTGAACCGAGGTTCCACTGTATATTGAGTCTAGAAAACATGATCTGCAAGTCTTTGATAGGCTGCAACAAAATGATGAAAGAACGGGCACATTTTTTTCTCACAAGCTGGGTGGGTGGGTGTCAGTTAGTTAATTAGTTACTCGAAGGATTTCAAGATTTAATATGCACAAGCAGTAACACTGCAAAAGCAGCCCAAACCAGAAAAGATGGCTGGCAAAAAGTGGCTGACAAATTAAACGCGTGTGTATTGTACTTACTGAAAGCGGAATTACGGATTTTGCAAATGTTCATTTTTTCCCTCTGCTTAAAAAAACATTAAAAAAGCGGTGTGATTATGCGGTGTATACTACGCCGCGGGTTGGTGTGCAGCGTGTAAAACAGTTTGTTTGTCGCGGATAATTTGCCTTTTACTTTAACACAAAGACAATTTCCTGTTAGATTTGCCTTTGCGATGACAATTAATAAGGCACAGGGCCAAACTTTCAAAAAGATGTGCATGTACCTGCCAAAACCAGTTTTCAGTCACGGACAGTTGTATGTTGCTCTCTCCAGAGTTCCATCTTTTCATTCACTTACTGGTATGCCTGCAGGAACACGTGCAGCGAGCGAGCGAGAGAGAGCGAGCGACACACACACGCATACAGGTGCACGAGAGAGAGAGAGAGCTGGACGCATAAGAATAATAATACTTCATTACATTGATATACCGGTGTTTTCAGTATTCAAAGCGGTATCCACACAGGGAGAAACCGGGAAGCGAACCCAAAATCTTCCACAGTCTCCTTACTGCAAAACAGCAGCACTACCATTGCACTACAAGGCAGTTAAAGAATGCACTGGCCTCAATTTTGTTTTCACTTCTGTTTACAGCGATCGGATCGTAGCGTGCATTGTTGCAATGTTACTTTTCTTGGTGGCTTATTACATTACGGATGTTTTACATGTTAATTTTTTTCCCTGTGCTTAAAAGACATTAAAAAAGTGTTTCTCAACTGTGACTCCGGAACAACTCAGTACGCAAGCTATATTAAGTGTCAACAACGAAGACTCGCTACACCTTAATGAACAAGTGCTGAAACTTATCCCTTAACTTTCACCAGCGTGGCCTCCATCGTCACAGACGATCCCTCTTTCAGTCACAGACAATTGTATGTTGCTCTCTCCTGAGGTCCATCTTTTCATTCACTCACAGTGGTATCCACAAACCCACCCCATTTGGACAACTGTGTCGTTCAGCAAGTGTTCACCCATCAATACGCTGCGGGTTGGCTAGTAGCGAATAAAGGTGATTACAGTTTGTTTGTCCTTCTCCAATTTAAGCCCATCTGGAAGTACCCCAACACAGCTGTTAATGGATTAGGAGCGATTGTGACACCAAGGCTTTCTGAAAGGCATTTAAAGATTTTGGTCCAAAATTATGTTAATTTGGTGCACCCCCAAAACATGGCCCAGTGAGATGGGAACTTGATTGCAATGTTCGCAGGGCATAGAAAATCTTTGAGGAGACCTTAAGATAGCAGCTTACAGATGCTTCCCATGCAATCTAAAGGAGCCTGAGAGGAGCTCCCAGGAAGAAAGAAATAAACTGTTCAAAGCCAGGTGTCCAAAGTCTGTAGAGACTTGCCCAAGAACACCTGAAGTTTTAATTGCAAACAAAGGGTCTTCTGCAAAGTGTTGAATTAGGGCCACAATGCTTATATGAATCAGAGATTCTAGTTTTTGAATTTTAATATACTTGCAAGCCTTTCTGAAAAAAATATCTTTGTTTTGTTTGCCATTATTTAGATTGATGAGCAAAAATTACAAATGTATCTATTTAAAATTAAATCTACTACACAGTAAAGTGTGCAAAAAGCAAAGAGGTCTGAATACTTTTTAAATCTACTGTGACTCCATTAAGGGGGGTTGATAATGCATACAAATCTAAATAGAAATGCAAAAACAAAACAGCTTCTGTAGTTTAAAGGACAAGATTTGTGTAAGCTGCTATTCAATCATTGAAGTTCAACTGAACATATCAGTCTTGATTTTATAAAATAATGAAGTTTGAATAATTTGCTTATTCTTGGTAAATATGGAGTAGCCTGCTTTCTCACAGATTAAGACCATTTTTTAGTAGACAGATCTTATTGTTTTGTTAAAATTCCAGGAGGATTGCCAAAGGACGCATCATTTATGAAAATATCCCAATGTCAGTAAACATTACAGAAACAGCCAAGCAGTACTTGCAACTATGCTTGGCAAGTAATTTATTTGGAAAGGCAGCTTTTCTTTTTGAAATTTTTCTAAAAATGAACAGTATATTGTGTCCTTGGAATATTGTGGTATATGATGTTAGGCATTTTTATTACAGCAGAGTAGAAGCTGATATTAATTTGCTACTTTATTAATTAAAGCATATGTGATCATTAATTACAGTTGCTGCAGTGTGAAATACAGTGCCCTCCATAATATTTGGGACAAAGACAAAGTTTCCTTCATTTACCCCACCACTTCACAGTTAAACATTGCAAATCAAACAATTCAGATGTGATTTAAATGCACATTGCAGACTTTAAGGCTATTTGCCTACATTTTTTTTTTATTTTTATATTTTTATTTTATTAATTTTCATTGTAATCATTCCATACAAACAGATCCATTTATAACCCAACAAATTTGAAAACAAATCAAACCCCATCCCTGAGAAGGAGAGCTTAGCTAAAGGAAAATTTCTTTAAGCTTTTTAATAAGGCAACATTAGACAAAAGAAGGGGAGAAGTAAATATCTATATAAATAAGAGATGGAGAAGGGAGTTAAATACAATAATAGTTAATTCTCTTATTCTAAAATAATATTGATTAAATCCTGCCAAGTTTTGAAAAAATTTTGTACAGATCCTCTAACTGAAAATTTGATTTTTTCCAATTTCAAATAATATAAAACATCAGTTTCCCACTGACTTATAAGAGGAGAATTAGGATTCTTCCAATTTAACAAAATAAGTCTGCGTGCCAAGAGTGTAGTGAATGCAATCACCGTTTGTTTGTCCTTCTCCAATTCAAGTCCATCTGGAAGGACACCAAACACAGCTGTTAGTGGGTTAGGAGGGATTGTGATACTAAGGCTGTCTGAGAGGCACTTAAAAATTTTTGTCCAAAATGATGTTAGTTTGGTGCAGGCCCACAACATGTGACCCAGTGAGGCAGGAGCTTGGTTGCAGCGCTCGCAGGTTGGATCCTGGCCTGGAAACATTTTGGACAGTTTTAAGCGAGACAGATGAGCTCGATATATAATTTTTAGTTGAATAATTCTATGCTTTGCGCATATAGAACTCGAGTGAATTCTCTGATGTAAATATGTTGTCTATATAAAGATCTCTGAGCATTTTAATCCCAAAACTTTTCCAGGTATTAAAAACTGGATATACTTGCGAAGGTTGAAAGAGGTGGTTCCCTTGCAAAGGTGCCACTGATAAAAGATTTTCCATCTTAAAATGCTTCCTAATTTGGTTCCATATTCTGAGTGAGTAAAGCACAATTGGGTTATTAGTATATTTGCGATAACTTTCATTTATTGGAGAGCAAAGCAGGGAATATAAAGAAGTACTACAGGATTTTACTTCTATTGCAGACCAAGCCTGTGTATGTGCATTTATTTGTGTCCAGGTTTTTATGGCTTGTATGTTTGCTGCCCAGTAATAAAACTGAAAATTAGGTAAAGCCATGCCACCTTCTGCCTGAGGTCTTTGTAGGGTCGCTCTTCGGATACGTGGGTGTTTTGAGTTCCAAATGAATGAGGTTATTATTGAATCTAACTGTTTAAAAAACGATTTATTGATATATATTGAAATGTTTTGAAATAAAAAGAGAAGTTTAGGAAGGATATTCATCTTAACACTGTTAATTCTTCCGGCTAGAGTGAGATGAAGGGTTGACCATCTATGCAAGTCTTGCTTAATTTTTTCCATACAGACGCCAAAATTTTGTTGATAAAGAGCTTTATGTTTACTTGTGATATTTACCCCTAGGTATTTAAACTGATCTGCTATGGTAAAAGGTAGGGTGTCTAATTTAATATTATATGCTTGTGAGTTCACTGGAAAGAGTATACTTTTATTCAGATTAATTCTAAGACCAGATATCTTTTGAAATTCTGTTAGTGCTGTTAAAACAGCAGGGGACAGTGTTTTCTGGGTCCGATATATATAAGACCATATCATCTGCATATAGAGAAATTTTCTGTTCCAGTCCTTCTCTGACAATCCCCTTTATCTGATGAGAATTTCGGCAGTGAACCGCCAGTGGTTCAATAGCGATTGCAAACAACAGTGGCGACAAGGGACATCCTTGTCTGGTACCACGTTCTAGTTTAAAGTAGTCTGAGCAAATTTTATTAATACAAACTGAAGCTTCTGGACTGGTATACAGTAGTTTAATCCAAGCACAAATATTCGGGCCAAACCCAAATTTCTCCAATGCAGTGAAAAGGTAATTCCATTCGATCATGTCAAATGCCTTTTCTGCGTCTAATGATAGTAATATCTCTGGGGTGTTTGATTTTGCTGGTGAATATATAACATTAAACAAGCGTCGGAGATTTGAAGATAGATGTCGGCCTTTAATAAATCCAGTTTGATCTTGTGATATTACCGAGGGCAGCACTTTCTCCATCCTTCTAGCTAGGATTTTTGAGAGTATCTTAACATCATTATTCAGGAGTGAAATTGGTCTATATGATGCACATTGTAACAAGTCCTTATTTTGTTTAGGAAAGACGGTGATTAATGCTTGTCGAAATGTTTGCGGTAGTATTTGGTGGTCTTTAGCTTCTGTAAATGTTACCAATAAGAGTGGAGCTAGCTGAGTGGAGAATTTCTTATAAAACTCTACGGGGTAACCATCAGGGCCTGATGATTTCCCGCTTTGTAGTGACTTTATAGCGTCTAGTAATTCTGTTAGCGTTAGAGGTTTATCTAGTTCCTCAGCACTTAAAGCATCTATTTGTGGTATTTGTGAATTATCCAGAAATGCATTAGATTGCGTGTTGTCTTCTTTGGGCTCAGTGGAATATAAAGACTTATAGTAATCTCTAAATGTGTGCATTATTTTATTATGGTCGATGATTTCTTCTCCATTCTTGTTGGTGATTACTGGTATCGCATTGTGAACTTCTTGTTTATGAATTTGTTGAGCTAAAAGCTTATTAGCTTTTTCTCCGTGTTCATAGTAATGCTGTCTAGACTTATAAATAAGTTGTTCAGTTTCTTTAGTTGTTAAGATGTTAAGTTCTGTATGCAAGGCCTGCCTTTTCCTGTGAAGAGCTTCACTTGGACGCCTGGCTTGTTCTTCATCTATTCTAGTAATTTCATTTCTTAGCTCTGACACTTTCTTGGTTTCTAATTTATTTCTATGGGAAAGATATGAAATAATCTGGCCTCTTAGGAAGGCCTTTAGAGTTTCCCAGAGTGTTCCTGCAGAAACCTCTGTAGACGTGTTTGTCTCTAGGAAGAAGCTGATTTGTTTGGATATAAATTCTGTGCAGTTCTCGTCTGCCAATAAAAGAGGGTTAAGACGCCATCTGCGAGGTGAGTACGAGGGGCTTATTGATTTTAGCTCCAAGACTAGAGGGGCATGGTCAGAGATAACAATTGTGTCATATTTGCATGATTTAATTGTAGGCAGGAAATTATTATCTATAAAAAAATAATCAATTCTTGAGTAGCTATAATGCACTGGTGAGTAGAACGAATATGTTCTTGAGTTTGGGTTAAGAAACCTCCAGGGGTCTGATAAGTTGTGATCATTTAAAAACTGTGTAATTATCTTTGCAGTATTAGATGTCGTCCCCCCTGTCACAGGAGTCCTATCTAAGAGTGGATTTAAAACACAATTAAAGTCCCCAGCCACTATAATTTTATGAGTGTTCACACTGGGAATGGATGCAAATAGATTTTGCATGAATTCCTTATCATCAACATTGGGTGCATAAACATTTATCAAAATCATTTTACTGTTATATAAGTTGCCCATGACCATCACATATCTCCCTTCAGGGTCCGACACTACCTCTGATGCTACAAATGGAACTGTTCTATGTATGAGAATTCCCACCCCTCTAGTTTTCTTTATAAAGCTAGAATGGAACATTTGGCCAGTCCAGTCTTTTTGTAATCTGAACTGATCCTTGGTTAGTAAGTGAGTCTCCTGTAAAAATACTATTTTAGCGTTTAAGCCTGTTAGGTGAGAGCATACTTTCTTTCTCTTTAATTCGTGATTCAGGCCTTTAACATTCCAGCTCACAAAGTTAACTGTCCCATCATGGAGACATTGATTCTGAGTTTTTAATGTCATTTTATAGTTTTAATTGGTAATATGGCAGTTTTAATCTTAGTTTCAAGATTCCCCAGGAGTTGTTGCATGTTAGCCTGTTGCTGCATTGATATTTATAATTATAAGGATTATAAGAATAGATTAGATATAACCTGCTCTCCTTCTCTCCCCCCTTTATCCCCCCACCCCCCCATTTTGCCTCCCCACATGAGGCTAGACCCCACTTCGCGATGTTCCAGTCCTCTGACATACGAAGAGACAGAGCACGTCCAAAACAAAACATGGTCACACCATGTAGACATAACAACACTTTTTCTACATGGTCCCCACATTCAGGGCAACATAACGTTTAGGGCATTTGGCATCACGCTGATCAAATTTTTCAAATTTTATTAGAGACATATGGTGATAAAGTGCCAATAGGGAAAAGACTGAAAGAGGTTTATGAAAGAAAGCAGGGGGTTGAGTGAAACAATAAGAGCTAATTGCATGTGACCGTCAAGAAAAATTAAATAGGATATTTCAGAGAGAACCACAATGGGTCACAGATACCAATTGAGTGTTGAAAGAGCACCTAGTAATAGGACTCAGGGATGACTTTTTAAGACAATAAATGAAATAAAAACTAAAAGAACAGGAAAGCTTAAGCTTTATTGAATTTATACAGGATGCTATTACATGGTCTGAAGGCTGTACTAGAGGTATGGTGAATGCTTCCAAGGCAGCAAAATATGCTGGTTCCCTTACCATGGAAATGCTGCGTACTGAAATAAGGAAACTGGCAGACCACCAAAACAAGTCATTTGTGATTATTTGTAATGCAAATTAAGAGAGACCTCACAGGGACAAGTCCCAGAGGCCACCATTGAAGGATGAACAAGGAAGTTATATTTGTTAAACATGTGCTCAAGCCGGCCATAATAGCAGGCAGTGCCCATGCAAGATCAAGTCAGATAAAACAACAGGTCTCAAAACACCCAAAAGAGGAGCTTAACTGAAGATGTGAATGGAGGTTCTGGCCCCCCAATGGAAAATAGACAGCAAAGCATGAAATAAATGAGGGGGTGCACCACCTTTGGAGCGGTGCTTTTGACGATCGCCTAACCATTGATATTCTAATGTGAATTTAATAAAGTATCTATCTATCTATCTATCTATCTATCTATCTATCTATCTATCTATCTATCTATCTATCTATCTATCTATCTATCTATCTATCTATCTATCTATCTATCTATCTGTTGGAATTATCTGTTTGCTGAATACTGGTTCTGAAGTGACTACTATCACTGAATCTCATTTTAAAAGGTACTTCAAAAGAAGAGATTCAACTCTGCCATCCACTAAGTGGGTGAATCTTAATGCAGCAAATGGATTAGAAAATCCAGGGATTGGATGTCTTTAAAATAACATTGAATGTAGGTGACATATATTACGTGGAAAGTGAATATTTTTGCTGGATGATGCTAACCTTGGCATAGTGGAACTGGAAGAAGTTCCTGGTATCTTTGGTATGATTGTGGTGAGTGGACTCTGAGATCTTTGCCTAAATGGAGATGGAGTGAAGAAATTGTACTGTCATAGTCCTCCATAAAAAGCATCTCTCTACTCATGGAGACACAGTTTGTGGGCAATGATGGAAGAATAGGAGTGGGTAAGGTGGCTGGGAGACAAGCAGTCACTAGTCCTCCTTGTAATAAGAGGGCTGGTGTGGAATCACTCTGAGGGTCATGTGTCAAGTATTAGGGGAAGCAACACTAGGCAAAACCCTTCTACATGGCATCCTGGCAGACAGTGCTATTGAAATTGCTAAATCCTACTCAGAAGCCAGTAAGACTGCTTCCTAAGTCCCAAGTGGCAGAGGTGTCAAGCCACTAGAAGTGCTTCCAAAAGAACAAATTACATTTGATGATGAGGTGGAAAAAGGGGTGCCATATGTATGAACACAAACACAGAAGGGAGAACCCTCCCTTAAAAGAATGATTGGATGGCTTACCAGTTCCTGTACTAGTGGACATGTTCGGAGAGAGATGCATGCCTGCCATTAGATATGCTGGGAGAGGGAGATTTGGATAATAATTAGGAGAAGTACAAATCTTTCGAATGTTTATTTAAACCACCAATCCACCCAATATATTATAAACATGGTAATAATTTAGTTAAAATCTTAATAACTTAATAATCTTAAAACTTTAAAACTTACAAACATTCTAACCAATCAGTCCGTTTATAGTGCCAACTATAATAGCGAGGAGAATGTAAATAGTAAGGTGGAAAGATTTAATACTAAAGTGAGGGCTGCTGTTGACATAGTTGCACCTGAAAAGACAGTTAAAAAATCTTCTAGCATTGTTATACCTTGGAAGACCCAAAGAGTGTCTGATTTAAAGAGAACATGCCGTAGAGCTGAGCGTAAATGGAGGAAGACTAAACTAACTATTGACTATGAGATATTAAAAGTTAAAATAACAGAATACAATAACACAGTCCGTCTTGAGAGGCGCTGCTATTTCTCTAAGCTTATAAATAACAATGCTAGTAATCCCAGAGTCTTATTTTCGACAATTGATCATCTGTTAAACCCAGGTAACTCAAAGGAATGCCTCCTAAGTACTTCCAGTAAAACCTGTGAGGCTATCGCTGTATTTTTCAATCAAAAAATTAATGATATTAGAAATAACATAGTATATCTCCCCAACACTAAGGATCCCCCGAAACCCCAGTACTCCATAATAAATAAATTAGAGTCTTTCACTAGGATAGATTTACCTGATTTGCATAAAATAATTTCTCAAATGAAACCATCCACCTGTGCCCTTGACCCAATACCAACAAATTTTTTCAAAGAAGTATCGGGTGTGCTTATTGATAATGTTCTTGACATAGTAAATTCGTCATTAGATACGGGGGTCTTCCCAGACTGTCTTAAGACTGCGGTAATTAAACCCCTACTTAAGAAAAATAATCTCGACCCCTCTTCTCTTGAAAATTATAGACCCATCTCTAACCTGCCTTTCTTAAGTAAAATTCTAGAGAAGGCAGTCATTATGCAGTTAAATGAGCACCTCAATAAACATGCTATTCTTGATAAATTTCAGTCAGGTTTTAGAACAAATCACAGCACAGAAACTGCACTCGTTAAAGTAGTAAATGACTTGCGGGTAAATGCAGACAGAGGCCATTTATCTGTTCTCATCCTCTTAGATTTGAGTGCCGCATTTGACACTATTGATCATAATATTCTTAAGAATCGCCTTAGTCAATGGGTGGGCCTCTCTGGCAGTGTCTTAAACTGGTTTGAATCCTACCTGGCAGGGAGAAAATTCTTTGTTAGTTGTGGTAATTATAACTCAAAGACACATGATATTCTATATGGTGTTCCACAAGGCTCTATCCTGGGTCCGCTGCTCTTCTCAATCTACATGCTTCCATTAGGTCAGATTATCTCGGGACATAACGTGAGCTACCACAGCTATGCTGATGACACACAGCTGTATGTATCAATAGCACCTGATGACCCTAAATCTCTTGATTCGCTAACACAATGTCTAACCTGTATCTCAGAATGGATGAATAGTAACTTTCTCAAATTAAATAAAGAAAAAACCGAAATCTTAGTGATTGGCAATAATGGATACAGTGAGGCTATTAGAAATAAACTGGATGCATTAGGATTAAAAGTCAAATCGGAGGTAAAAAGCTTAGGGGTAACCGTTGATTGTAATCTGAATTTTAAATCGCATATTAATAAAATCACTAGGACAGCATTTTTTCACCTAAGGAACATAGCAAAAGTTAGACCTCTTATATCATCGAAAGATGCAGAGAAATTAGTTCATGCGTTTGTCTTTAGTCGACTAGATTACTGTAATGCACTCCTCTCAGGACTACCCAAAAAAGACATCAATCGTTTGCAGTTAGTGCAGAATGCAGCTGCTAGAATCCTTACCAGGAAAAGAAAATCCGAACACATTTCTCCAGTTTTGATGTCACTACACTGGTTACCTGTGTCATTCAGAATTGACTTTAAAATTCTGCTTATGGTTTTTAAAGCTTTAAATAATCTCGCCCCGTCTTATATATCGGAATGTCTGACACCTTATATTCCAAATCGCAACCTCAGATCCTCAACTGAGTGTCTCCTTAGAATTCCAAGAGCAAAACTTAAAAGAAGTGGTGAGGCGGCCTCTGCTGTTATGCACCTAAAATCTGGAATAGCCTGCCAGTAGGAATTCGCCAGGCTAATACAGTGGAGCACTTTAAAAAACTACTGAAAACACATTACTTTAACATGGCCTTCTCATAACTTCACTGTAATTTAATCCTGACACTCTGTATATCCAATTCATTATAATAACCATTCAAAATCTGTACTAACCCCTACTCTCTCTTCTGTTTCCTTTTCCGGTGTCCTATTGGTGGTGGCTTGTGCCACCACCATCTACCCAAAGCACCATGATGTTCCAACAATGATGGATGGATTAAAAGCCAGAAGTCTGTATAACCATCAGCATCAAGTGACTCCGTGAGAACCCTAACTACAAAGAGGACTATTTCATTTATGTTAGGTAGAATGCCCAAAGGGGACTGGGCGGTCTCGTGGCCTGGAACCCCTACAGATTTTATTTTTTTCTCCAGCCTTCTGGAGTTTTTTTTTTGTTTTTTCTGTCCACCCTGGCCATCGGACCTTACTCCTTCTTATGTTAACTAAGGTTGTCTTATTTTAATTTCTTATTTGTCTTTTATTCTTCTTTTCTTCATTATGTAAAGCACTTTGAGCTACTTTTTGTATGAAAATGTGCTATATAAATAAATGTTGTTGTTGTTGTTGTTAATAGGGTAGCTCCAAAAATGTGTACATTATATTTAGTTTACTGAAACAAACTGACAAGCTTAATATAATGATAGAATTCCGTGAAACTGAAGCATAATGATTACCCTTAAACATGTGCCCATGATTCTTGTTTACCCGTCCTCACTAACAAATGTCAATAATACAGTTTAACTATCCAATTAATGCAGACCCTCAGAGAATTTGTCCAGAGAGAGACAAACTATGGAGAACTTTATCAGAGTGTTGAGACAAAGATCATAGATGGTGGTGAACAATGGAGAATACAATTTGCAAAGAATTAAGACAGGTTTTAAGCCCATTTGGGAGATGATTCTAGTTTGAATTAAATCAGTCTTTTGTAATGCAGCCAAAAGCTGTCATTACTTTGACTGTTTAATTTTATTAAGCAATCTGTACACCCTATGCTATGGCAGTTTGATGATTATTATCTGTGATGTAGCCTATGATTTTTGTAAATGCCATCAAACCCACAACCACACCAGGATTTGGAAGACCACCCATAATAGTGGTGATTTATGTACATCATCATAATATAAAACAATATAGTGGGGCTAGTGTGAACTGAACAGTTATGTTGAGTCCAAGTGTTTGCATGTCAGAGTCTGTTTAAAAAACTGCCACTTCCCAAATGTTGTCACCCTAGTTAAGTGTCTAGTTTGCCTAATGGTAAAGCCATTCCTGTTCCTGCCATTAAAATGCATCTCCACTGTCCACTTGCATTTTTCAGTGCAGTACAGCGCAATTTAGTTAATAATCGGTAGTTAGAAGCTGGCTGATTCAAATGTCCCAATAAGAAAAAGTGAAAAGAATGTGACATTTCACAGTGCCGTAAAGAACTTTAGTGTTCTACCATGATGCTAAAGAGATGCCAGTCTTAGGAATGAAATGGTAATTCAAATTCACACACCATCACTGCCACTCAACTGACATTTTAAAGTAGCACAGGTGTCAAGGTTGGTCACCCTTCCACAGCTCATTCCCATGACCAACAGTCATGTAATCTGACATTCACAGTGACTTAGTCCAACCAGTCTGCAACTTGCCCCAACAAAGTCAAACAGGTTTCATTCACAGGAAAAGGCTCTGTGTGTACCAGAGTTGAGAATCACTTAGGACTCCAGAATTGTAATACATACTGTATAATGGAGTTAAGAAGAATGAGGAACATGGGTGTTTTGGACCTTACAAACAGCAGACAGACTTATCTGTCTGATGTCTCTTGTTTTTACATACGACAACAGAATGGAAGAAAGAGGAAAAAGGGACCACGATTGTGGCTGAACTTGCTGTACCTGGAAAGCACCAGTACAGCACCAGTTCTGTCAAGCAGTATGATGTTGGCTGTCAGAAAAAGGGACAAGTTCGCAATATTGTGAAAATGTGAAACTGCTGGATAGTCATCACAAAGTCGTGTAATTTGTCATGTTCTGCAATTTCTTTTCATGTAGTCTGACATCCTTGATTGGCAAGATCAACAACTGCAGTCATCACATTTAACATCCCCTTGTGGTATAGCGGGTTTCCGGCTCCAAACAAATGGCTGGGTTTTAAATAATCCATTGACAGTGTCATGTCTCCATGGGCATGCTCGCACATCTTTGGGGAGTTGATAAGGTAATTGGGGTGAGACGCACCTGCATGTGAAGGTTTGCTCGTTCTCAATTGCTCAATTGGCTTCCTGAGGTGCATGATTGAGACGCTGCACCCATGGAACCGTATAAGTAGGGGCTGGCACAAGAGATCGAGAATGAAATAGAGGAAAAAGAACAAGAGAATGGAGGTTATAGAGAAAAGAGGAAGGTGGCAGGAGAAAAGAGCCAGTGCGGGAGTGAGCAAGCAGGAATAGCAGGCTCGCAAGTATGGAGGCAGGCAGCTGGGAGGACAGCCCCTGGAAAGAGTGCTTGACCAACACTCAGGAGCAGAAAGAAGCAGTCGCTCCAGCTGAGCGCTTCAGAGGAGCAGGAGTGACCAGGATAATTGATGGCTCATTGCGGAAGGTAGCAGGCGTCCGGGAGGCTTGGGAGGCTGAGCCCCATCGTGAGTGCCCTGGCCGATGGTGGGGAGCCCGAGTCTCAGTCCAGCGAGTGAGCTGTAGGGGACGGAAGGCTACTGGACCAAGAGGAGAGTCGGCTGCACCTGCAGACAGAGTGACTTCCATGTTGCAAGGCCCATATGGGAGAAGCAGGGGAGCTGCCAGTTAAAAGAAGTAGGCACCAGGTTTTTAAAAAAGGAACTGCTTCCAGCCTACTGATTTTAACCTCGTTTTAAGGGATTTATTGATTATGGATTTTAACCTCCACTTTTATCACATCATTTTTATGGATAATTTATGGATTTTTTGAAGCACTGCACTATGGACACTGTTTTGGTTTTGTTTTTAATAGAAGCACTTGGACACTTTTACACTATCCCCTTGCTACAAGTGTGATTTGTCCCCATCTGCCAGTTCATCCGATTACATTATCAATGGTGTCGGGTTCGAGAGGCTCCCAAACCAAGAAAAGGGAACATGGAGCAGGATCCACACCATCACGTCCCCACAACTAGAAGTCATGTAATCTGATGTAGGGTTTTCTTTATGATGGTCTTTTCAGCTGTCTTGACTGGTGTATGTGGATAGAAAACACATTTGCATTTCCACTTGTGTTAAATGCAATATCTATCCCTTTCTGATCATCAACATGTTTACAATCATGACACATAGTAATTCAGGTGTAAATGGGTATACTTTGCTTTAGCTACATAATCTTGCATGAGTCTGGACTGCCAAACTCATTCAAGATTATGAAAACAACTTTTTTCAGTTAGTCCTGATTTTGGCCCCTTGGCTGCTGGTAGCTTTCCTAACCCACCATAATGTCCAAAAAAAGAAAAGCTGATAAAGTGGAAAGACAAGAGAGCTCAAGAAAGACGTGAGGGATAATATACAAATGAGATGAGAACATGAGATGTTTTGTTTGTAAAGAAAATATGGCACTAGCTGTTTGTTGATATATACCACCCCCCATGTGTTATTTTTTTCCCTCAAAAATATTGTGTTTGATACCTCTGGCCGATAGTATCTTGTTGTGGCAACCTATTGCTAATATAAAACCTTTGTGAACCTCTTTTTACATATTTAGGCTATTCCGGGAATGTATAGATTTTGTACAGTAGATGGTTCTCTTTCTGAATTCTCTGAACTGAGATTAATGTAAAGAAAACATGTCTTTTATTAGACAAATTAATATAATAAGCAAGGATAAGGCCAAGAAGTAAATAAATTACATACCTTATCTTACACAGTAGACATTTGCCTTCTGATACATGTGTGCTAGGAAAACAGTCTCCTCCATGATGTCAACAAAACTAAGGAGCAGGTTACATAATTTTGGCAGAATGCATTTTCATCAACAATTGAATGCTGTGGAAAGAGTCAGCAGTTCTAAAATTCTTGGAGATGCCATTACTGAAGACCTGAAGTAAGTACAAAGCATTTTGACTATCAAGAAGATTCCCTACTTTCTAAGCTTTCTAAAAAGAACCCAGATATCTTCATCTCCATGCTCATCAGCATGTCAAAGTGCACAGTGAAGTCCATCCTTGTTAGCTGCATAACATTTTACACATACTGTATATACAGTATCAAAGTCCTCAGGCATCCTACACAGTCATTTCTCCTCCTCTCTCCTCCATTCTAGTGAACGTGACTGAGCTCACACCACAAGATTTGGGGAGAGTTTTCATCTTCAGACCATAAGGTTGCTCAAAAGGTGCTCAAACAAGTTAATTAGTGTTTCTTATGTAAAGTATATCAGCTGATATTTAAAGGTGTATGGTGAAAACAATAATGTGTGTTGCATCTCTGTGCCTGTCAATAGTTTAGATCAGTCTTTCTCAAAGTGGGCGATAACGCCCCCTTGTGGGCGCTGAAGGCCTACAGGGGGGCGTTAAAGGGCCCAGAGAAAATTGGGGGGTGTTGAAGCGGTTTAGGGGGGCGATGGCTGATTTGTATTTTTTTTCTAATATTTTAAAATTTAAACTAAAATCAAAACCTACCTACTATACTACATCGATTATTTTGTTCTTATTCCTGTCCTGTTTGATTGTATAAATATAAATAATTTATCATGGCTTTCGTAGGTAGCCCATGAGCAATCAAGTTTTAACAAGTTTTTATTAAACAACGCGATTTGTGCAATCCTGTATCAAGCAGCCGGATCATCGATACTTGTTCTAACTGATTCCGGTCGTTTTTATCGAAAATAAAAAATATCGAATTAAAAAATGTCGAAATTTTCGTATAAATAAAAAATTAATCTTAGCCCTAGCCTCCTCCTCACAACACATCGACTGACGGCCTTGAGTTACACTACATGGCATCAGCAGAGGATGGACCATTACGTTGTTTTTCGGAACAGTAAAAGAGTGACACTCCGGGACGAGGACATAACTGCAGAAAAATGAGTCGCATCTTTCAGGTAAAAATACAAGCTTTGCAAACTTGGCTTCATTGATGTGGCAGTTCTTTTATGAACGTTAATGTTGTTACTTACTGTGAAACAGCTAACATTTGGTGATTTCATTTACTAACACTAAATCTGGCAATTTTTATAGTGCTAGCATTTTGAATGTGTGTAAATGTGTGAATGGTTGCTCATTGACAAGTGTAACACATGTTAAGAAAACTTTCTGTAAATTACGTTGCTCTCCTAACATGCGTTACATTTGTGCGCACTGTTAATACTCGAAATGTTTACTGTATAGTAGCCGGTAAAAGTCAATGAGCAACCATTCAAAATGCTAGCACTATAAAAATTGCCAGACTTAGTGTTAGTAAATGAAATCACCAAATTTTATCAGTTTCACAGTAAGTAATAACAATAACATTCATAAAAGAACTGCCACATCAATGAAGCAAAGTTTGCAAAGCTTGTATTTTTACCTGAAAGATGCGACTCATTTTTCTGCAGTTATGTACTCGTCCCGGAGTGTCACTCTTTTACTGTTCCGAAAAAACAACGTAATGTGAGACGGTTGTGGCGAGCGTCCTCTTCTACGCGGTTGTCTGCTGGGGAGGCAGCATTAAGAAGAAAGATGCCTCACGCCTGGACAAACTGGTGAGGAAGGCAAGCTCTATTTTTGGCATGGAGCTGGACAGTTTGACATCTGTGACAGAGAGACGGGCGCTCAGCAGGCTCCTATCAATTATTGAAAATCCACCGCATCCACTGAACAGTATCATCTCCAGACAGAGGAGCAGCTTCAGCGACAGACTGCTGTCACTGTCATGCTCCATTGACAGATTGAGGAGATCGTTCCTCCCCCAAACTATGCGACTTTTCAATTCCACCCGGGGGGGTAAACGTTAACATTATATAAAGTTATTGTCTGTTTTTACCTGCATTATTATCAATCTTTAATTTAATATTGTTTTTTTGTATCAGTAAGGTGCTGCTTGAGTATGTGAATTTCCCCTTGAGATTAATAAAGTATCTATCTATCTATCTATCTATCTATCTATCTATCTATCTATCTATCTATCTATCTATCTATCTATCCTCTGCTGATGCCATGCAGTGTACCTTCAAGGCCGTCGGTCGATGTGTTGTGAGGAGGAGGACTGTTTGTACGTGTCGTCAAAAATCACGCAGAAGAAGAAGTACCTCCGGTTTCAGACAACGAAAATGCGTCTGTTTTGTTGTTTTTGAGCTATTACACTTTCATTATTTGAATCGCAAATAAATCGAGAAAAGTATGTGTAATTTTAAGTTTATGACTGCTATTTGTTACCACAGAATTAAAAAATACCTTATTTTCCCTCATTTCATTTTTTGATCAAAAATCAAAATCTGAACATTCCTTTCATTTTCGTTTTTCCTTTTTTGCTTTTAAAATGAAATTTCAAATACCAAAAAGTACACGGACCTAACTTGCTCAGTACGAATTCCGTCGAATAAGGTAAACAAGTTTGTGCATGTTTGTCTTATTCCTGTCGGTGCGTGCTGTATTTTAATCCTATATAAGAGCGCGTAATACTTCTTTTATTTTCATTAGCGTTTTCGCGCGCAATCGTTAGAAAGTTTTTTAAGCTTGATACTTTACTCACGTATTTGTAAAGACAAAACCATGTAGGAAGCAAAAAAGAAGAGACGGCAATACAGTGCGGAATATATTAAATACGGATTTGTTGAAAATCCCACAAATCCATCTTCGCCAATGTGCCTTCTTTGTCAAAAAACATTTTCGAATGAAGCGATGAACCCTTCTAGGCTACAAGATCATTTGAATAAAATGCATCCAGATAAGAAAGAAAAAAATGTGGCCTATTTTCAAGACCTGGAAAAGAAGTACATAGTCAGCCAACTGTATCAAAACTTTTTTCAGCGGCTTCTAAGCAAGATGATGACGGACTTCGAGCCTCGTACAATATCTCTTTGTTAATTGCTCAAACAGGCAAACCACACACTATTGGAGAAGAGTTAATTTTACCGGCAATAAAAGAAGTAATAACTACTGTGCTCCATAAACCAGCAGCAGATATTATTCGAAAAATTCCTTTGAGCAATAGTTCTGTGCAAAGACGAATTGATGAAATGGCTGAAAATATTGAAGACTCATTGTGCAATCATCTGAAGACTAGTCAATTCTCAATTCAGTTGGATGAGTCCACTTTACCAACTAATGAAGCACTATTGTTGTCATACGTGAGGTTTATTAAAGATGAGAAATTTTTGTGATTTTTAAGATGTGGTAAAGTTAAAAATTTTGGGGGGCGCTACAAAATAATTGATTCTCAAAGTGGGCGGTAGACAAAATAAGTTTGAGAACCTCTGGTTTAGATGATTCTGTCAGCCTGGTTACCTGGTTATCTGGAGTACCTGGAGTACAGTTTCTAAAGAACAGAAAGTTTAGAAGAAACTAAAGTAAGGTGTTAGACGCAATTTTTCTGGAGTTTCGCACATGTTGTTTTGTGTTAGAATGATAGTGCTATAGTTTCATCTAGTACAATATACACATATATTATGATTGATTTAGTTATTTAAGTAGATTACATACTTTTTTTGTTTATATTCTAGTGATTTTCTGGGTATTGATGTTATCCTGAGTGAAGTACGCCATCTAGTGGATAAATTGAAGCTCTCTGTTAATAACTATTGCTAACATTGAAACATACAATTCACCAGAGACGTTGTGCAGACACCTTTTATTGGCAAACTAAAAAGATTACAATATGCAAGCTTTCGAGGCAACTCAGGTTCTTCTTTTGATTACATCTTGCCTGAAGAAGGGGCCTGAGTTTCCTTGAAAGCTTGCATATTGTAATCTTTTTAGTTAGCCAATAAAAGGTGTTATTTTGCTTGACTTCTCAATGTAATTTGTAACAAATAGAAGGCTTCTCCATGCAGAGGAGCTATTGTTTGCTCAACACTGAATCTCCAGTTTATTTTTGTGTTTTCATTTAGCATATCTGATTGCATTGTTTAACTGATTCCTGGCTATTTGTAGGCTTCCTTATCACCAGTTGCATGAGCTTTTCTTTTACCTGATGTAGATTCCTTAGTTCTTTGGTGAACCACAGGTTTCTGTTGTTGTGAATCACAATAGTTTTACTGGAAATACAAACCTCTTCACAGAAGCTGATACTGTATCTGATGTAATAATAAGTTTCCATCCAGTTTTTTTGCGACGTTTTGTTATCGACAAACAGAATATACGTAAAAAAAAATGTGCGAAATTTGCTGTCTCCAGCCTGTTTCCATCAAACTGGCTTTTTATCGATAAAATGGTGTGCGTGATGACGTCATCCCCCCCCCAAAACGAACTGTCGCATAACTTTTGTTGTATCGCGAAAAAAATCTGCCCTTGAGCCGTTTCCATACATAATTTTGTGTATGTCGCAAATTATCTACCTTTTGTTTTCCACGTTACACCCCCTCCACTAAACAAAGAAATGGAGAGATTATTCAGACAGTTTTTTGAAATTTGCCAGCTTACTGTTATTTCAGTTTCACAAATAATTGGAATTGTACATAATATCCGAAGACGACAGCAGAATGAAGCAGTTGCTTGTCTGAATAGCCCTAGAGCTCGAAGAAAGTACCAGTGCGACGAAACCCACGGGTATGGGAGAGACGACGGAATAAGACCTTCTGGGAGGAGGTGGTGGAGAGACACTTAACAGAAAATCTCTGGCTGCAACATTTTATAATGACACGGCCGACGTTTGACATGTTGTGTGGATTCATCAGTCCTGATGTTGCGCCCATCACAGGTTGCCACCGACCACCGGTTCCAACCCAAAAGCGGATTGCCATCGCCCTTTACAAGCTGGCAACCTGTGCCGAGTATAGAGTAGTTGGAGAAACTTTCGTGGTTAGTAAAACTACCGTCCATCGATGTGTATATGCTGTGTGCACCGCTATTAAAGAAAAATTAATGCGGCGTTATATCAGACTTCCGACTGTAGCGGAGGCCAATGAAATTGCATACCGCAATTCCTTGGTGCATCTTGTGCCACAGATTTACGGTGCGCTGGATGGCACGCATGTGCCTATTCTTCCCCCGACGGAAGGCTACCGCGATTACATTAATCGCAAAGGGTGGCCATCTATTGTTCTCCAGGCCCTTGTTGATGACAGGTGCATGATACGAGACATTTGCGTTGGCACTCCTGGAAGTGCCCATGATGCAGCTGTGTTTGCAGCATCGGATCTGTACAGGTGAGCCTACCTTTCAACATCCCTTCACAGTGCGATAACAACTGAATTAACCTGCTTCCCTTAAGGTTTTTAATTAAAACTGAAATTTGAATTAATACAAAATAACGACGTTTAATCAAAAAAAAAACTCTCTTCATCAGACCATGCGAGCCGCTCCGCCATTCTCGTTTTGATTGCACGTGATGAAAATGTGGCACATTTATTTGCGTTAAAGCCCTTTTTTCCGACAAAAACTGTTTCCAATGTAGTTTTTGCGACATCTGAAGTATCGACATGGAATTTATGCGCTAAAGTTAAACGGAAAAATATTATGTCGACACGTACAACATTTTATCGATAATTAGCATTTCCATCAGCTATATCGGTAAAAAATTTGAAGCGCTAAATATTTTTTCGCAAAAACTCCTTGGATGGAAACCATAGTCACAAGCATTTTTTAATATATCCCAATCAGTCCAGTCCAACAATCTTGTAATGATTCAATTGACTCATCAGTCTATGAACGTAAAGATTTTCTTACTGGTTTAGCTAATTTTAGCCTTTGCTTATAAGTAGGTATAGTAGCTGTGATCCAAAGTCTTCCCATCTCTCCACATATCCTTAACGTAAGGTTCGTGGGAAAGGTTCAATCTCCTAGTCCCTGATGTTAAAATACAGATTGGGTGCCTAATCTTAAAGACAGTATAAAGGGGTGCCTAATCTTAAAATTTACATTTACATTTACATTTACAACATTTAGCAGACGCTCTTATCCAGAGCGACCTACAACAGTGCTTAGTAGTCTACGACTGTTCTTCAGTCTTTAAGGCTAGGATTAAATCTACTGTCATTAACAAGTTACCGCTGACCAAGTTGTACACAAAACCATGCTAGAAGAAAATAGTAAGTTGTTAGTACAAATTTTTTTTTTTTTTTTGAGGAAAGGGTAAAAAAAAAAAAAAAAAAAAGTATGGGGACTTTAGTCCCCCAAGTGCTGTTTAAAGAAGTGTGTCTTCAGACGACGTTTGAAGACAGTGAGGGTCTCCGCTGTTCGTACAGCAAGAGGAAGTTCGTTCCACCACTGAGGAGCCAACACTGCAAAGAGTCTTGATGCATGTCGTCCTCTTCTTTTAAGTAAGGGTGGTTCGAGACGAGCAGTGCTTGATGTTCTGAGAGAGCGAGAAGTGACACGCTGCTTAACCAGTGCTGATATGTAAGGTGGTGCAGTTCCAGTTTTGGCCTTAAAGGCAAGTGTTAGGGTTTTGAACCTGATGCGGGCAGCCACAGGGAGCCAGTGCAGGTTCCGCAGCAGAGGTGTAGTGTGTGAGAATTTGGGAATATTAAAAATGAGTCTTGCAGCTGCATTCTGGATCAATTGAAGTGGTCGTGTTGCCTTTAGTGAAAGTCCAGACATCAGAGAGTTGCAGTAGTCCAGCTTAGAGATGACCAAGGTCTGGACGAGAAGCTGAGTAGCCTCTGTAGTGAGAAAGGGGTGGATTCTCCTGATGTTGTAAAGAAGATATCTGCAGGACCTGGAGAGGTTGCTGATGTGTGGAGAAAAAGACAATTCTTCATCTAGAGTGACACCAAGACTTCTTGCCGTTTTTGAGGGGATGATAACCGAGTTGTCAAAAGGGATTGCAAGGTCAAGATTCGGAGATGAGTTGCCTTTGATGTACAAGAGTTCAGTCTTTATCCCTCCAGTTGATTGTTTTACACTGACCTGCCCCTACTACAAACCCTGAACTTAAGGTTCGTGGGGGTCAGGCCAGGTCAACCAGGGTCCCTAATCTTAAAATCTGAGCGCTGGTTTTTAGTACTTTAGAGTTCCTAACTAGTCATGTAATCTGCCAACTGCTGCTGCGCTTCATTCACGTTCGCCTCATGCAGGATGTAAATTTCAACGAGAATTAGTGAGGAAAATTCTAGAGGTGAATAGAATGACTTACACTTAATAGCGAATAGTTCCAGATTCCCGGAGCAATGCTTCCATAATATGGAAATGTCATTGCACCTATTTTTATTAAGATAGAAGCAAACTCCATCACCTTATGGCTTGTTACAACGATCAGCATCTCTATCTTCTCTGTAAATCAGAAACCCCTGCAGTTCTAGTGCAGAGTTGGGAACTGATGCATTGAGACATGTCTCCACAAAGCAATACGCTGAAGAGAGAAAATAATCCTTACTTATTGTGAGAAGAAGATTAAGTTTGTCTATTTTGTTCCTGAGTATTCTGACATTAGATAATACTAGACCGGGAAGAGGGCTGAAAAGGCTCCTTAACTGCACGAGAGACCCTGTATGCTTCCCCCTTCTCTGCTTCAGGTGCAAATTACCTAGCTGGGAGTCTGAGTTTGTAGTTGGAGGCTTCATAAGTAATAAATCCATACATAAGCATCTGTGATGAGTTGAGGATGAATGAAGTTCAATCCCAGTAGATAGAAGCTGATCTCATGTATAAGTAATCCTCATTTTGTTACAAAAGGCAATGTTAACAGATAAAAACAACAGACACATAAGCAGCGACCAAACAACTCCTGATCGGTGCCATCATGAATAATGTGTGCAGTGATATTAATAGCATAGTCTCCAAGAAATTTACAAACATAAATACATGGCATTTATTTTCTAGTTTTGCTATAAATTAATAAATGGCATCTAACACGCCTTAGCCATACAGAAAGCAGCAGTTCATGAGCCTTCCTCATTAGATTGATTAGAAGCTGTGACAACAGCTTCGTAAGGATGCATCCATTTTTCCAGATTTTCTGTACTGTTAGACTGAGTTTTATCTTTTACTTTGAACTATTGACCTGAAATTTGGTACACATATACTACATGGCCTCAAGTATCTGCTTTTGGGGTGAGGATTGACCTCCAAGGTTATTCCTCTTTTTATTTATATTTTATTTAATGTAGAATCAACTCTCGGCAGCGGGCAGCAGGCTGGCCGTGCAGCGCATGTATACAGGCGCCCTACCTCTTCATATCATAAGTCATTCTTGAGGCAGATCTAAGTGCCAGCCTAAATGAAAAATGAAGGAAAACATACTAAGTAATTGCAACACAAACACTAACTTAATCAGTTTTAATCGCGAAAAGATGCCAACGAAAGAAGAGAAGTGGGCCACTAGGGTGAAGAAAAGAAGAGCTGCTCAGGAAGCAGCAAGAGCATCGACCTCTGAGCAAACGAATGATAAAAACATACAGAGAAAGAGAATTCAAACTTTTGAATTCTCAAGTCAAGTGTATTCACTGCACGTTATCATGCAGTGCACTGTTACTGGTGCATGAATAAATAGCAATCTGTGGATTCATTAAAAACAAATAGAATAACCAAAGGCAGCAAGACATTAATGTCTGTTAATATTATTAATGGGGCCAGACCTACTGTATTTAAAGGATAATATTATATTTTGTTAATTTCATATTTTCACATTTGCTAATTATTATTTATCTGGTGAACATAGTTAGCACCCCTCCTTTAACCGTCACCTTATCGTGGTGGAGGGGTTTGCGTGTCCCAATGATCCTAGGAGCTCTGTTGTCCAGGGCTTTATGCCCCTGGTAGGGCCACCCAAGGCAAAATGGTCCTAGGTGAGGGATGAGACAAAGAGCGGTTAAACAAACCCTCCTATGAAGAAAAACCATTTTGGACGGCGTTTTCCCTTGCCCGGACGCGGGTCACCGGGGCCCCACTCTGGAGCCAGGCCTGGAGGTGGGGCTCGATGGCGAGCGCCTGGTGGCCGGGGCCTGCACCCATGGGGCTCGGCCGGGCACAGCCCGAAGAGGCAACGTGGGTCCCCCTTCCCATGGGCTCACCACCTATGGGAGGGGCCAAGGAGGTCGGGTGCAGTGTGAGTTGGGTGGTGGCCGAAGGCGGGGACCTTGGCGGTCCGATCCTCGGCTACAGAAACTGGCTCTTGGGACGTGGAATGTCACCTCTCTGAAGGGGAAGGAGCCTGAGCTAGTGCGCGAAGTTGAGAGGTTCCGGCTAGATATAGTCGGGCTCACCTCGACGCACAGCTTGGACTCTGGAACCAATCTCCTTGAGAGGGGCTGGACTCTCTACCACTCTGGAGTTGCCCCCGGTGAGAGGCGCCGAGCAGGTGTGGGTATACTTATTGCCCCCCAACTTGGAGCCTGTACATTGGGGTTTACCCCGGTGGACGAGAGGGTAGCCTCCCTTCGCCTTCGGGTGGGGGGACGGGTCCTAACTGTTGTTTGTGCGTATGCACCGAACAGCAGTTCGGAGTACCCACCCTTTTTGGAGTCCCTGGAGGGGGTGCTAGAGGGCATACCTTCTGGGGACTCCCTCGTTCTGCTGGGAGACTTCAATGCTCACGTGGGCAATGACAGTGAGACCTGGAAGGGCGTGATTGGGAGGAATGGCCCCCCTGATCTGAACCCGAGCGGTGTTTTGTTATTGGACTTCTGTGCTCGTCACGGATTGTCCATAACGAACACCATGTTCAAGCATAGGGGTGTTCATATGTGCACTTGGCACCAGGACACCCTAGGCCTCAGTTCGATGATCGACTTTGTGGTCGTGTCGTCCGACTTGCGGCCACATGTCTTGGACACTCGGGTGAAGAGAGGGGCGGAGCTGTCAACTGATCACCACCTGGTGGTGAGTTGGCTTCGATGGTGGGGGAGGATGCCGGTCAGGCGTGGTAGGCCCAAACGTGTTGTGAGGGTCTGCTGGGAACGTCTGGCAGAGCCCCCTGTCAGAAGTAGCTTCAACTCCCACCTCCGGCAGAACTTCGACCACATCCCGAGGGAGGTGGGGGACATTGAGTCCGAATGGGCCATGTTCCGTGCCTCTATTGTTGAGGCAGCTGACCGGAGCTGTGGCCGTAAGGTGGTCGGTGCCTGTCGTGGCGGCAATCCCCGAACCCGCTGGTGGACACCGGCGGTGAAGGATGCCGTCAAGCTGAAGAAGGAGTCCTACAGGACCCTTTTGTCCTGTGGGACCCCGGAGGCAGCTGATAGGTACCGGCAGGCCAAGCGGAATGCGGCTTTGGTGGTTGCTGAGGCAAAAACTCGGGCGTGGGAGGAGTTTGGGGAGGCCATGGAGAATGACTTTCGGACGGCTTCGAGGAGATTCTGGTCCACCATCCGGCGTCTCAGGAAGGGGAAGCAGTGCAGTGTCAACACTGTATATGGTGGGGATGGTGCGCTGCTGACCTCGACTCGGGACGTTGTGGGTCGGTGGGGGGAATACTTCGAAGACCTCCTCAATCCCATTAACATGCCTTCCAATGAGGAAGCAGAGCCTGGGGACTCAGAGGTGGGCTCCCCCATCTCTGGGACTGAGGTCACCGAGGTGGTCAAAAAACTCCTTGGTGGCAGGGCCCCGGGGGTGGATGAGATACGCCCGGAGTTCCTCAAGGCTCTGGATGTTGTAGGACTGTCTTGGCTGACACGCCTCTGCAACATCGCATGGACATCAGGGACAGTGCCTCTGGATTGGCAGACCGGGGTGGTGGTTCCCCTCTTTAAGAAGGGGGATCGGAGGGTGTGTTCCAACTACAGAGGGATCACACTCCTCAGCCTCCCTGGAAAAGTCTATTCAGGGGTCCTGGAGAGGAGGGTCCGTCGGATAGTCGAGCCCCGGATTCAGGAGGAACAGTGTGGTTTTCGTCCTGGTCGCGGAACAGTGGACCAGCTCTATACCCTTAGCAGGGTCCTGGAGGGTGCATGGGAGTTTGCCCAACCAGTCTACATGTGTTTTGTGGACTTAGAAAAGGCATTCGACCGTGTCCCTCGGGGAATCCTGTGGGGGGTACTCCGAGAGTATGGGGTACCGGCCCCCCTGATAAGGGCTGTTCAGTCCCTGTACGATCAGTGCCAGAGCTTGGTCCGCATTGCCGGCAGTAAGTCGAACCCGTTTCCAGTGAGAGTTGGACTCCGCCAGGGCTGCCCTTTGTCACCGATTTTGTTCATAACTTTTATGGACAGAATTTCTAGGCGCAGCCAGGGTGTTGAGGGGGTCCGGTTTGGTGGGCTCAGGATTGGGTCACTGCTTTTTGCAGATGATGTTGTCCTGTTTGCTTCATCAGGCCGTGATCTTCAGCTCTCTCTGGATCGGTTCGCAGCCGAGTGTGAAGCGGCTGGGATGAGAATCAGCACCTCCAAAATCCGAGACCATGGTCCTCAACCGGAAAAGGGTGGAGTGCCCTCTCAGGGTTGGTAGCGAGATCCTGCCCCAAGTGGAGGAGTTCAAGTATCTCGGGGTCTTGTTCACGAGTGAGGGAAGAATGGAGCGTGAGATCGACAGGCGGATCGGTGCGGCATCCGCAGTAATGCGGGCGTTGCATCGGTCTGTCGTGGTGAAAAAGGAGCTGAGCCGCAAGGCGAAGCTCTCAATTTACCAGTCGATCTATGTTCCTACCCTCACCTATGGTCATGAGCTATGGGTAGTGACCGAAAGAACGAGATCGCGAATACAAGCGGCTGAAATGAGTTTCCTCCGCAGGGTGTCTGGGCTTTCCCTTAAAGATAGGGTGAGAAGCTCAGTCATCCGGGAGGGGCTCAGAGTAGTGCCGCTGCTCCTCCGCATCGAGAGGAGTCAGATGAGGTGGCTCGGGCATCTGATCAGGATGCCTCCTGGACGCCTCCCTGGTGAGGTGTTCCAGGCACGTCCAACCGGGAGGAGGCCCCGGGGAAGACTCAGGACACGCTGGAGGGACTATGTCTCTCGACTGGCCTGGGAACGCCTTGGGATTCTCCCGGAAGAGCTAGAAGAAGTGGCCGGGGAGAGGGAAGTCTGGGCATCTCTGCTCAAGCTGCTGCCCCCGCGACCCGACCTCGGATAAGCGGGAGACAATGGATGGATGGATGGACATAGTTAGCACTGCTGTTTAAAACCTCCAGTAACCTGGGTTTGAATCCCTCGTTTTGTTGGTGTCTGTGTGGAGTTAGCTTGTTCTCCCAATATCTGGATGGGTTTTACTAAGGGTACTCAGGTTTTCTGGTCAGAACCCTAAAGACATGTAGGATATATAAACCACCAAAATTAGTTTTATGTAAGTGTGAGTATTGGTGTGTGTAATTGTATGTGATAAAGTTGTCATCGACTGCTTTCTGCCTTGCACCTGTGTGCAGTTCTTGTCTTTCTTGCAGTGTGGTGACACAGCACCACTTGAAGCTGTGCAAAATAGACAGACCAGGGACATCCCAGGACATAAGGGCATTCTGAACTCTGATTGACTCAGAGAATTAATCTTGTTACATCTCAAGCAGAGGTGACTGTGTGGGGACCTAATCCAAGTCTTCAAAATTTTCAAAAGCATTGATAAAGTAGATCCAGCAGAATTGTTTCACCTAAATAGTGAGTTATGTCCTCAAGAACAATAGCACAAATTAAAGAGAAGTTCAATTAGGACTGAAACCAGAGAGCACTTCTTTACGCAAAGGGTTGTGGGAATTTGGAGTAAACTTGTATCAGAAACCTTGACAATCTTTAAGAAGTGTCTGAATGAGATATTGGGAAAGCTTAGCTATTAGCTAAACAACATTTGTCAAATTCCTTATGTTTTGAAGAATTTCAAACATCTGGAGCAAAATAAATAAAGGCACAAGCTTTAAAACCTTTATATCTAAACGTTGGGATAGACAAAAATGAACAATCAGCACCTTGGTACATATGGATTAATTAAATTCCACTAAGTAGGTAGGTAAACAAACATGTAAAGATTTAAACATTAAAATGTTGAGTTGTATCTGTTAATCAATGGAAAGCCAGTACAAATGAGACTGTTCTGGAGTATTACTCTCTGTCAAAGTACAGGGGCAGACAAATTAGGTTTTAAAAAGGTGGTGTGAATTGTATGAAGCAAATAAAATGTAATATTAAGGGAGTTCAAGATGTATCTATGTCAGAGGGGGACACTTTTACATTTTTTTTGTGCACTGGGTGGTTCTATTAGGCACCCACTGTTGGGACTGGGGGGTGAGAAGTTAAAAGGCTATCTGTACTTATTAATGGTATTTGCTGTCCTGCAAGGGAATCACTGCTTTGAAGTTTGGCCTTAGAAGAATGTCTGTATTTACCTGGCTTGGAAATATTGGTTCCTAATCAGCATATCTGTACTTATTAATGTTTGGTAACCATACATTTTGTTAACTTGTGTTTTTATTAATTGTTAAACCCAGGCAATTTAGATGTGCCATTGATTAAACTGTTTGTCCAGGACTGACAACAGAGGGGTGAAGTAAATATAAACTCCTGGCCAGCAGAAGGCAGGAGGGCGAGTCCACAGGAAACGCTGCCAAGACACTCAGACAGGGCACAGGGGCTCGCAGGCAGACAAGGGTACCTGGCTGGCATGACGTGAGGCACAAGGATGGCAACATTTACTTCCAGGGAGGAAGAGACAGCTCCACAAGGAGACACCAGTTGTGGGTCCAGCGAAAGAGGGAAGCTGCATGAGAGGACCAAGCGAAGCTGACAGATGAGGAATGAGGAGTGCCTAGGTCCCAGCCACGCAAGGAGCCCAGAGTGGAAGAAAAAGGAACAACGAAGAGACGCTGACAGGGAGTCATCAATTTGACACAACTCACAGGTGGTGCAGTGGTAGTGCTGCTGCTTTGCAGTAAGGAGACTGTGGAAGATTGTGGGTTCGCTTCCCGGTTCCTCCCTGTGTGGATAGCGCTTTGAGTACTGAGAAAAGCGCTATATAAATGTAATGAATTATTATTATTATTAACTTCTGCCGGGGAACAGAGTGCATCCATGAACAATTAAGTGTTGGGGTAACACAGTGCCCAAACTGGACTCTGCACCACTAAAGGTTGTATCCTCCAATTCTTGTTTTTACGGACTTTGAGTGTGGACTGTGTATTTTCCTTTTAAAAAAAGGAAATTAATTCCTGATATGTTTATGTTCTGTTATGTTCATTTATCTTTTTAATGTACCTTATATTGTCTTGTACAATAGAACTTACTGTTGCCTTTTTCTGAAATTACTGTTGTGTCTTTCATTGTGTGTTTACTCACCGCCCAATTTAAAGAAACCTGTGTGCTATTATTGGTAAATTTCAGGAGTTCCCAGTCTCTTAATAAAACTGGGTGGCGTAGTCAGATATTTTAATGGTGTCTAAGTTAGATTACCTATAAGTGTGACCAGACACCTGTGACATCTAGGTCAGATGTATGATTAAAACATTATTATATAGTTTTTTTTTATAGTGCAGTTTCTTTTTTGAAGATTCTCTAGTCACTTTGACATATTTTAACAAAGTTTATTTTTTTTCCCATCTCACTTGCTGCTTACAGAATGTGACAGGAAGCATCACATTACTGCAATTATCATATCAATCACATCATTGGAAGTGACAATAAAATATGGTGGCAACTCTGTAACACTTCATTTCTAGGCTGGATAAACAAAACTTAATTAGTTTCAACAAATAGGCCCTAGTGTCAGGTTTTGTTTTTGCCGTTCTGATCTCCTTTCTGCCTTTGGCTACTGATTTCTGTCTTGCCCTTGTGTTTCTGTTGCCTATTTTTGTTATGACCCTACACGCTGTCACTACATTTCTTGTCACACAAGAATCATGCCCTGGTTATTAATTTCCTTCTCTCACATATCATTAGACTCAGTGTATTTCATGTCATCAGGAATATTTACAAGAATCTGAAAAAGTTCAGAGGGAAAAGAAGTTATATTCTGATGTTTATGGCACAGGTAATTATGGTAGCAGACCCAGTTTGTAGACTTGTAGATTTTTAATCCTGTTGGTAAACGAATGTGTGAGTTTATGGCAATCTGAATTGGATGACAGAGAAAGTAAGGGTAGACTGTGGAGATATTCATGTAGCAATTATGTAGAATAAAAAACATGGATTATTTTTATTGGTAAGCTTCATCTATCTATCTATCTATCTATCTATCTATCTATCTATCTATCTATCTATCTATCTATCTATCTATCTATCTATCTATCTATCTATCTATCTATCTATCTATCTATCTATGCCCTATGCATGTTTGAAAGCGTAACTCTAAAATATTAATGTGAAATATATTTTGCAAGTGGACAGCATGCTATTGCTTTTGGAATTCCATTTACTCATTTACTGTGGAGTAATGTGATTTAACAAAGGAGGAAACTGTTATGCTGCACGTACTGGGTGTGGTGGGAAGAAAGTATTTCTCCTCTGAAAACTGAAAAGTAAGAATGTGCAATGTGTTCACTAGCTCCTGATCATATTTTGTTGAGTGAGATGCCCACGTCATCCTAGTATGTTTCCAGAGTCTTTCTTCCCAAGTGTACTAGAATCTGGAAGGTTGCCGGATCAAATCCAATCGCTGCCAGAATGGATTATCTCATTTGGGCCCAAGACCTGAAAATTGCTCCAGGGATGCTATAAAATGGCTTACCCTGTGCTCCTGACCTCCAATGGTCATGTGAAAAGATATTTTCTCCTTGGGGATTAACAAGGCATATCAATATAAATTCAAAATCTTCCTTTCTTCAGAGCAAAGGCAAGCCACTGGGGATGAAATAAATACACAACCAATACATATTACCTGTGTATTGCTTGTATTTGTGTATGCATATATGACACTGCTCAAACAAATTAAGGGAATAATTAATCATCCCAGTCTAACACCAAGTCAATTAAGCCTCAGGGATATCAACCTGTCCAGTTAGGAAGCCTAAGAAACTGTGAATTAACTTCACCTGAATTGGTGCAAATGAAAGTGACAACTGGTGCACTAGAGAGGCAACAGCAAGACAACCCTCAAAAAGGGAATGGTGGCCAGACAATTGCTCTCTCCTTATCCTTCTTGACTACTTCTTGTCTAGCTTTGTATTTTGCTAGTGTCCTAGTTGCACAGGTAGTCCAGCTCCTCCAGGATGTCACATCCATACGTGCCGTCGCAAGAAGGTTTTCTATGTCTCCATCACAGTCTCAAGAGAATGGAAGTGGAAGTGATACCAGGAGACAGGGCCGAAAAAGGGCATCAACCCAATTAAGTATTATCCTTTCTGAGTTGATACACAACTGCATACGAGGCTACCAACATTCAAACAAATCATGCAGATCATTTTCTGAAAGATTATTGAGGATCTGCATCATTTTTGCTTTCACAACCTCTACCGACAAAAAATGCGTCCCTTTGAGAATTTGTGCTATTCAATAACACGTGTACAGGACATGTACTCTTCACCCGTAAACTTCAGTCAATAATTGAAAAGTTTCTGTCATGGATTTCTTCAGTTTCACAAGAAACTTGATGTTAACTCGCAATTTACTGTTGCACTCTGACATTTTTCGAAAAAAGGTAAAAAGATGTCTTTGAAGCGACCAAGTTCAGCCTTGTCTCACTGTGACAAGTTAGAACATGTTCTATAACTATCTTTTAGTTTCTCCCGGACCCGGGGTGCACCAAACCTTCTGCTGTTATCTCTACAGACCAGCCGCGGGAAAACCTGTCTAATTTAAAACAGATGACATCACTTCTGGTTCCGGTGCCTAGAAGATTATCTCTTCCGGCACCTACTCTGACTAATGAAGAACATCACTTCTGGTTCCCTTATATCATTTCCTGTCCTGTCCATTAAAACCGCCATCTTGACAAACCATCATCAGTTCTGTTTTGGACTCGCTATAGAGAACATCTCTGTATTTAACAAGAATCTTTTGCAGTCAGGAATAATATACGGGTGGCTGCCCCAAACCTTTTTTAAATGTGTCGAGGTCTATTCCTTTTACAATATATATATATATATATACAGGTATATATATATATATATATATATATATATATATATATATATATATATATATATATATATATATATATATATATATATATATATATATATATATGGTTGAAAAATAGTTTACTGTCAAATAAATGCAAAGAGTACAAGACACATGTTTCGCCCTCATTCTGGGCTCATCAGGTGTACACACTCCACTGCACTCCCTCTCGGGAATCGAACCTCGGACGTCAGCACCAGAGGCGATGCCCCTAACGTTGCGCCACGCCGTGTGGTTCGTTTATTTGACAGCATGTAGATCAGGGTAATTACATTCACGGCATTCGTAGTCTGTGTCACAATCTGATTGTATGGGTGGTTACCTACCAGGTAACGCTTGTGGTTGGCCAGCAATCTGCTAACATCTGCCACGGTGCCCTCAGTTTGTGAGGAGCAGATCATAGATTCCCGCGAAGGAGTGCAGTGGAGTGTGTACACCTGATGAGCCCAGAATGAGGGCGAAACAAGTGTCGTGTACTCTTTGCATTTATTTGACAGTAAACTATTTTTCAACCATTCTATGATCTGCTCCTCACAAACTGAGGGCACCGTGGTGGATGTTAGCAGATTGCTGGCCAACCACAAGCGTTACCTGGTAGGTAACCACCCATACAATCAGATTGTGACACAGACTACGAATGCCGTGAATATATATATATGTATATAATCCACAAAGGGAGAAAATGAATCATGTATCTTAAAATCAAAGGAATCAAAGGCAATATATAGCAAATTAAAAAGTGGGGGGGGGTGCAGATTAGTAAATAACTTTTTATCTCCATTCTGCATGTAAACATGAGATTACAAATTTTTCACAGCCATCACTACAAACTACATGAGGTAATTAACATATGCATAGAATAAAATCTCATTTTTGGGTGGAGTATTCATTTCCTTTAGGATTAAAATGGCGTGAGATAGCAAATTTCTATTTTGATACCCTTGTTATGTTTCTCGTGGCAAATTAATTTTTATACAATATCATTGAACATTGACAAATTAGGCATATTTTTCTCTTTATTTTGCAAATATCAAGATTCACAATAGTGCAAAATAGAAGCATATTGCCATCATGTGATATACTGTTACATGCAGGTAAAGCTCGTTTCCTAAAAAATATTTGGCTTAATAATAGCTGTTTTAATCTTGTCCCCATTGATGCGTATTTAAAATGAAAAAATGCATAAATTGAGGGATTATTTTTGAGTCTTACTAGCCATATATTTTTCACATACTTTTATCATTTTCTAACATTTAAAAGCTGCATTCATTTTAAGAAGTGCTGTGTCACCTTTAACACACACTTGATATTTTAGTGCACATCATCATCGTGACAGCAGTAAAAGCGGACATCATTTAGAGCAGTGTCATCGTTCAGGAAGCCTTGTGGAGACTCCTGCCTTGTTTGTATGCCGCAGATGCCTGTCCCACAGAAATTGCTTTGAATCCCCCAGTTTCCCCGATTTCCTCCTAGGCCTAGAAGGATTTCATAATTCGAACATGTGAACATGATATTGTTAGCTGCTGTGTCATCACCATATCCTTGAGGTGGCTGTACTTGCAAAACAAAACCTCTAAGGAAACCGCTGTGGCACCATCGTGACTTTGTCCATGATCCCCATCTGAAAAGAAAAAACAAATGTCAAGCGTATGCACCTTCTTGGTTGGTATAAGTTTAAAACAATGATCATGAACAGGACAAAATTCACAGCAATTTAAATTTCTTTGTTATGACACATTATAGTTAAGAGAGTAAAGGAAACTAAAGCAGGACCAAGAATGAATGGTCCACCATACAACACACTCATGAGCATCCATAGGTTCTTTCTGAGTAAATTTGGAGTAACCAATCCATCTAACATGTACATTTTTGCATTATGTGGTTAAAATCATAGTACCACAGAAAATCTGGTGGTGGGTTAAGCCACCCTAGAAATGCCAAAGCTACTGCACAGCCTCACATAGCCAAAAAAAGGGACACTTGATGTAACATTACAATATATACCAAGATAGAATGAACTAGTTTAGTTTAACAATTAGTGTGTATTCGGCCAGGCTGCAGATCTCTGGTCCTCAGTGATCCAAGAGCCAATCAGACTGAGTGCTTATGTCACATGACTTACCGAGCAAACTGTGCAACACAACACACCAATATTATGATACGCCTGCTACAAGACATGCCTTCTTGAAAGTCACCATTACCCCTGAGTAAGTTAATGCTCCCAAAACCACCACAGATTAAGGATGTTTAATGAGAACACTACACAAGGTACACCTTGAAATGAACATATTGAAAAAGATGCAAATAAATGGCTGTATCGCTCAACACCAGTGATATGTAATGCAAAGTCTGGTAAATGTCATTGAAAGTATAAGACTTGACTGGCTCATTAATGGAACTTCTGCAGCAAAACTCTACTGATTTTTTCTGTGGGTGTGGGCTATAGGAAATGCCTCATAAAATTACAAATATACACCACAAGCTAGCCATAGCTGTTCCCTCATCATGTTGCATGGCCGATGCCTCAGTTCATTCTCCCATTGTCTTATTGTAACTCTCTGTCTGTGATATTTACCAATAACGTAGTGTAACAGTTAGAGGCACTGTCGACCCCTTGAACCCTCAGACCAGACGTCAGACACCAGGTAAAAGTCCAAAGATGAATATTTATTATAATAATAAAGTGCACAAAGCACCACCACTCCACTATACTCAATAATAAATCAATAATCAAATAACAATAACCAATCCTCCACTCTCCCAGACGCTTAGCCACCCTGCCTCCCAACTCAGCTCGCCATCTGGGATTTCCCATGGTCCTTTTATAGTCCCTGACCCGGAAGTGTTTCTGTTCCTCAGTCCATGTGACTTCTACCACTTCTGGGTCAGGTAAAAACTTCTTTTCTTCATCAGCACTTTATTTCTTCCAACCATGTGACTGGAATTTACTTCCGGACTGTATGGAAAATAAATGTCGCTGTGTCTCCCTGCAGCGTTCCCTGGCGACCCCGACGTTATCCAGCAGGGCCGTGTATTAAAACTCCATAGTCCATGATGCCCTGCTGGAATTCGGGGCATCTCCACATTGCAAGGAGGGCTCCATCTAGTGGCCTGGGGGTATTGGCCAGGATGAACGGCCGGCCATATTCCACAGTAGTCATCATCTTCTGCACGGGGCTCCTACTGTATTTATTTCCTACTCTGAATGTCTCTTTCTGTATTCTTTCCATGTTTAAAAAATGTAGCACAAAATTCCTGAAACCTGCAGAATACAGTGCTCCCTGTTAAAGCTTAATGGGTGGCTGTCATTTATACACCCAGCATGTTCAATCATCAGGACTCTCCTATAGTTGCCACACTATTATTACCTAGCAGCGACACATTATAAATCATCAGGACTGTCCTATAGTTGCCACACTATTATTACCTAGCAGCGACACATTATAAATGTGTTTTTCGCACATTTCAAAGTGAAAATAGTTTTCTTTTGTTTAAATATACATAAAGTTGTATCAGACTGGGGACAATTCACCGAGAGTATGAACTGGCGTTCTAACATGCAAATAAGCAGCTTCATGTTGTGTTTGCCTGCTGTCGGAGTTTTTACAGCTCCGTCTTGTGATGCTTCACCTTCCCACTTTAGTGCATTCATGTGAACTTCTGGTTGGACTATTTGGAGAAACTCAAAGTTGTTTTTGATTTGTAATTTGTTAAGATAACTTGTTTTTTTTTTTAAAAATACAGAGCAAGCTAAACATATCAAATATTTATAACTTTTCTGCAAATGCAATTCGACCACAAAAATTACATTTCTGGTTGACCATATTGTATTTTGTAATTTATTTAATTTACTAAGGTGAAAGGTTAGTGTTATATCACAACTCAGAGAAGTCGGCTAGCTTTGCTTTTTCTCAATTATCTGACTTGTAGCGATGAGTTTATGGGGCATTCTTGTGGAATCTCCAACCCTGAAACCCGTATTTACCTTCTGTCTGACAGCATGAGAACAGCGGCATCAGAGCCAGCTGCAGAGGAGCCTATAAAAAAATGCATACCTGACATATTGATATATTTCAGACAGGGCTCCCGCTGGCAGGGGTTTAATTGTCCCATTTATGTCTGTTGTGTTTATTTTTTACATACAAATTGCTGTTCATTTAGTTTCTTTATATCACTAGGGGGCTTCGCCCCCTGCTCGCTTCGCTCGCCAACCCCCGTATTTGGTTTTCTGGATACACTCTTTTAAGATTGTTTTTTCTTTGAATTGTTGCTATTTCATTAGTTTCACTTTTATTTCAGAACTTCTGTAAAAACAATATTTGTAATCTTGCGAGTCCCAATATGCTGAATCTTTTTAATGAGGTCAGGATAGGTTTCTCTGTTTGGAATTTCAGCACAGACAAAACGATCGACATCATCATAAATTTTTTTTTACAAAGTAACAAAGTAAGTAGAGTTCTGCATTGGACTCCTGTCTGTAAAGTTGTGCTATTTTCCTCTCACATTTCCAAAAGTACATGGGGTTACCAAGGTGATACCCTAGCTTTTGTCTAGGTTTTTGTACAAGGGCTAGACAGAACGTTTTTGACTCCTGGTGTAAATTTATGTTTTTAAATAAGCAGACAGATAAATATATATACATTAACAAAGTAACAAATAAATGCATGTGCGGTAAACTCCGTTTTTGAAATTCTTAAGATTCTTTATCTGTCACATGCATAAAGGACAACACGCAGTGAAATGCATCCTGATCCGCTTATCAAAAACTGTGCAAAGTTAGAAGAATATCAGTTAGATTAACAAAAAGTCATAGATCGAAAGATAACAGTATAGTAGAACATAATAAATAAGTAAAATTATGTGAATAAAGTAGAATTACGTGTCAACGTGCAATAGTGTAGTAATTATTGTGCAAAACCAAAGTTAGACTGGTGCATAGTTAAATGAGGCAGTTTGTTTGTTTGCACTACTGCAATCTTTACTTTTTTATATTTTCAAATTTTCCTACTTTCATATCCTTTAACTTTCTCCACATGTGTATAGCGCCAACGTTTTTTTTTTTTTTTTTTTGAGCCTTTCTAATTTCACTGGTCTCATAGTCTCTAACCTCTGCATGTGTTTAGCGCCAACGTTTGTAAACGTCTCTATGAAGTTCTACTTTGTCTTTTACTCACTGTCATTTAATTCTGAGCCGGATAGGACGTGCTTTTTTTTTCAATTCCACTTGTTCTGGGCTGATAATTACTTTCCTTATTTTCTGAATTTGCACCTCGATTATTCTTTTTTGCTCTTTTTTCTGTCCAACACATTTGAGTCTCTTTTCTCCGTGTTTTTCTTTCTTCTTCGTTTAATTGTCGACGTTTCATTTCTACCCTATTCATTTCATTTCTACCCTATTCATTTCTACCGTATTGACCTGATACACTTTATATGCACTGAGCCCTGGAGCTGTGTGCGCTGCATGACTGCCTTTACACTACTGATTTGTTTTTTTTGATATTGCTTGTAAGTAGGGTGTGTCTTGCAAGACTCTCGTTCTATGTTCCCGTGAGACGCACCGTGGCAGGTCTCTTTCATCTCGCGGGTCTTTAAATTATCTTCCGAGAAAGATCACGTATCGTAGACTATCAGGACAGGGGACAGGATTTCTTTTTATAATAGATAGAAAGTATCTTCTGCTATATTCCTTGTGTTTTGTGGGTGGTCAACTGCCCTTCACTGCAAGAAACTGCCCTCAGCCCTATAAAGACTGAGGAAAACCCACAGTTCCTTGCAGTTCATTGAATGTACAGGCTTTGATGAGTGTTTTTTGTGATTTCTGTGCTTTCTTGTGAATATTTTTACATTTTTTTAACCTTTTGCTCTGTTTTTGACTCCACCTGCTGAATTGTATATTGAGGTGCCAGGATTGCCTCTGCCTTTTCAGGCAACTCCTTTTGTTACAATGCTTTTTTGAACAATACACCTTTCTATTTTTAAAGATTCAATGTTTTTCCTTGTTGAGACTAGCCAGGGTTTGGCTGTTTTTCCCCCCTGTAGTGAGCATTTTAGAAATAATTTGAGACTTTGTAATTATGAACAGCTTCCAAACACATAAGCTGTGAAGCAACAGCAAGCCATCCTTCTAAGGACAGCATGAGGGATGGCCAGCATCCTTACTCGGCTGGGACGCCCTTGAGATGAAAGGACAGGAGAAGACAGCATGCACAGGGCATTGTCTTCCTCAGAATGCTAAATGGCAGCCCCCGTCGGTTGCAGCGGTGCCGTTGTTTCCCACAGGGCATCATAGGAGTTGGGGTTTGTCGGTTCAACTCTGTTGAATTTTGTGGGTGCTGCCAAAGGGTTCTGCAGAGACTGGGGAGCCCTACTTTAATGGGATCTCACCTCACCCAGAAGTGTTTCTGAACTACAGCTTCGGAACACCGGAAGTGCTTTCTGCCTCCCCTGCCTGACACTTTTCTCAGAGCCAGAGTTGGGAGGAAGGAGGACAAAGCTTACATGGAGGAGTGGAGGCAGTGACCAGGACAGAGAGAAAAGAAGAAGACAGATTAGCAAAGTACTGTATTGTGGAGTATTACTGTGCATTTCTGTACTTGTGGATGTGGCGTGGGAAACGCTTAAGGGAAGAGTTTCGCACAAGTAAAACTCTCTTTGTGTTTTTATACCGGTGTCCAAGCCTTTGTGTCAGGTGTTTGGGGGGCTGGAGTGCACCCTGGTGGCCACAACAGTAAGAGAAATAGAAGGACAGGGGGAGACAGCATACACAGGGCATTGTCTCCCTCAGTCTGGTAGATGGCAGCAACCCTGGGTTGCAGCACTGCCACAGAGCAAGAATCCATTGGTTCAGTGCCGGCAAGTACTGGTAAGCACCTATGCTAAAATGTTACTTTAAAATGAAAATCTTGACTGCTGTGTGTTCTAAGTCCTCAGCATTTTTATTTTCAAGCCCAGACATCCCTCCTCCATGAACTATTTCAACCCATAGCTGTCCCTATACCCTTTTAGGGGTAATGGTTTTACATTCTGACTAATCGGCATAAAGGTTTGAAACATTTTTTTTCGGGACAAAAACAAAGATCTATATACATACACAATGTCTGCATTTGTTTAAATGTAATTCTTCCAAAGAAAGGTAAAAAACTTACTTTCCAGACAACGATTCAATAGTTTTTGACATATTAGAGGTTGGTGAAGGTGTACAATGCAATTGTATTCCATTCAGTGCTGTGTCATCCAATAATCCTTCACCAGAGTCAACCTAGGGAGTTGTAATGAATGAAGAATAAAATGACAATCCTACATCACAAATTATGTTCATTTTGCTTTTTTATATAGATG
Source organism: Erpetoichthys calabaricus (assembly GCF_900747795.2). Taxonomy (NCBI): domain Eukaryota; kingdom Metazoa; phylum Chordata; class Cladistia; order Polypteriformes; family Polypteridae; genus Erpetoichthys; species Erpetoichthys calabaricus. The sequence continues at coordinate 197,154,536 of NC_041399.2, forward strand.
AGAGAAATGCTAAAAATCAATCAATCCATCGATTTCCTGATCCCACCTCTTTTATTAGATGGTAAGATGGATTCTGTTCCAGCAGCAATAGCAACAAAGGAAAGATGAGCCTTCAGTCCAATGCAGGAAATAACCCTTCTATTTATTTAACAGTTTTTACAGTAGAAGCAATGCGCCCCATCTAAGACATGTTGGAATCTAAATAACGCGCTCAGACCTCAGCTTTAATGTTTCCATTGTATCATGCAATGCATTGTCTTTGTGCTATGCCATTTGGTATGGGATTCATAAAAGCAGTGTTAATGTCTGTGATGCATCATTTAATGGAATGACCAATGCAATGCATTTTATTACTACAAATGTTTGTGAGGTGCAATGTGTTGGAATGACAAATTAAATGCATTTTATTACTAAAATCGTTTGTGATACACCATCTGTTGGAGTGGAAAAGACATTGCAACTGGATGGACACAGACACATCCTTTTATAACTAAGTAAATTTAGAGTAGCCATTCCACCTAACTAGTACAACTTTGTAGTTTATGAATCTAACAGGAAATCCTGTATGGGCTTAAGCCATCCTAGAAATGCCAAAGTCACGACACAGCCTCACATAGCCAAGAAAAAAGGCCACTAGGTATAACATTGTAACGAGTACCAAGATGGATGACTGAGGCACAAATAAATAAAAGTTTAGTTCAACAATGAGCATGTGTTGGGTCAGGCTGCAGACCTCAGCAACTACACTTAACAGCCAGTTGGATTGCTTTTTTGTGTTGCTTGATTTACAAACAAAAAGTTCTACACAACAAACCAACATCATGATACACCTACTATAAGACATGCCTTCTTGATAGTTGCCATTACCCCATTATAGTTTAAGGATGTTTTATGAGAACGATGCACACCTTTAAATGGGCGTGTTGAGAAAGATGCAAATAATTGGCCGTGTCACACAGCAATAGTGATATGTAATGCAAAGTCCTCTATAGGTCATTGGATTTGTGATGATGGGCTTGGCAATGGAATGGAGCTCTGGAGTTTCAGCAGTGAGACTCTATTGATTTTTCTGCTGGGAAAAAAGGACCAAAGGAAACATTTTTTTTGTAGAATAATGCCTGCATTTGTTTACATGTAATTCTTCCAAAGAAAGGTAAAAAACAGACAACAATTTAATAGTTTTTGACATATTAGAGGTTGGTGAAAGGTAATTCTACTGAATAAAGGTAAAACCCTTACCTGCCAGGCAATGATTTAATAGTCTTTAATGAATTAGTGGTTGCTGAAGATGTTCAATACAGGCGTATTCCATTCAGTGCTCTATCATCCAATATTGCAACCAGATGGACACACAGATACTTACTTATCCTCTTATTAATTTGGATAAGTTGCTCCTATTCATTGCATAGATGGTTGTGTCAATATAAATTTCAAAATGCTTTTCTATAGTTTCCTCTCTATAGGTCAGCAACCCCATGTTGCATTTTTTTACCATGCCATGCAGTTGTCTGCAGGTAGCACTAAATTTTCCAAGGGTTCACCCGGTGTTAAAGATTACCCTATTGTTTATAAATATCTTTTGCTGCCTACTTAGTATCTGCAATCCCTTCAAATTTAGTTCCATAAGCTTACTTCATATGGTGGATTCAGAAAGTATTCAGACCCTTTCACACTGTGCACACTTTATTGTATTGTAGATTTAAGTATTTAAATGGATACATTTGCCATATTCGCCCGTCAATCTGTACTCAATAACCCTTAATGACAAAGTGAAGACATGTCAGAAAGGCTTACAAATTTATTAGATTGAATGTAACTCATGGTGGTGCAGTGGTAGCGCTACTGCCTTGTAGTAAAGAGGCCAGGGTTTGCATCCTCTCTGTGTAGAGTTTGCATGTTCTCCTCTTGTCTGCATGGATTTCCTCCAGGTGCTGGCGTGTCCAAGGACATGCAGGTTAGGTGAACTGGCAAACCTAAATTGGATCTAGCGTGTGGATGTGTGTGTGTATGTGTTCACCCTGTTATAAACTGGCACACTGTCCAGGGTTTGTTCCTGCCTTGCGCCCTATGCAAGCTCAGATAGGCTCCAGCACCCCCCATGACCTTGGTAAAGACTAAGTGGGTTAGAAAATGACTGACTGACTGACTGAATGCCACTCATGTGAAAGAAGTTCAAATTGAAATTTGCTCTCAGATGTATAGAGAACTGTGAAATTCTTACTGTCATGTCTGACCAAATACACAACACATCACTGCTTTTCCACGCCATGGTCAGCAAGTATTTCTAATCAAGAGGGGCCTCCACTTTCTACCTTTCTCAAGTGATTTGCTCCAGTAATAGTCCATGGAGGGACCCTCTGCTGACCTCTCCACATTTTCTCCTTATCTGTACTGTCTTTCTGATCAATTTTCTTGTAGTTCAGCCAGTTTTGTTGCTCTGTCTCAAATTTATTATTTTTTTATTTAGTCTTTTTGATGTTATCTAAATATAAGTTTTTCTATTCTGTTTTTAATTCTGTTTTTGGTTTGGTTTTGCCTTTTTTATGTAATATTATGACTTTTATTAAAATAGCAATGTTTGTTTATTATTTTGTTTCAATTTTGTATAATATTAAGAATATACAGGATGGCCCATATTCATGTATATGACTGAAAATGTATTATTGTCAGGAAACTACCAATATTATTATCAAGTAACATAATGGTACATGAACATTAAGAACCTTAAATGTTATTTCATCCCCTGTTCTCCATGGCGTGGTCCACCAATGCGCCATCCAGATCGATACATGCCTGAAGAAGAACCCAACTTTGAAAGGCATCCTCCACAAGAGTTGTGTTGGCATCGGTGCACACACTCCTGGGCCTACCTCAGTGGCGTAGCGTAGTGGGGGCAAGGGCGGCCCGCCCCGGGCAGCACTTTTAGGGGGCGGCAAAATTTCACAATAAATAATAATAATATCTTGTAAAAATATGACCCATACCTAAATAAGGGGGCGGCGGAATTTTCCTCCGCCCCGGGCGGCTGACACCCACACTACGCTACTGGCCTACCTTCTTCCTTTGCTTATAAAACAGTACCGCTGATGTCGAATTTTGTGTTTATTCTTGCAATGGTTAGCACACAAGGGCCACTGCCTCCAAACTCAACTGCCATCATCCGTTTCACCACCGCATAGTTGTTTATTGCGGACTATAAATACACACAATGTACGTGCTGCTATAGCGATAATCGATTCGCCACCATTCTGTATTCGAACACAGCAGGGGCTGCCTGGTCCAGCACATTGTTACTCCCATTCTCAGGCTACACAGTGATGCCATTTTCAATACTTTTCACATAGTAATTTAAATGCTACAGCCTGTGAAACATCATATACATAAATATAGGCCACCCTGTATGTAATAGCAAATAGCTATTATACTGCAGTTATTACATGTGTTAGCATGTATAGTTATTCATCTTCTTCCCTGTCCTCTTAAGACTGACATTATTCACAGTTTTTCTATTTTTAATACATTTCCAAACATTTCTGAAATCCTGATTTCACTTTGTCAATCTGGTATATATTCCCATAGGAATGAAAAATCAAACAATAATATCTTTTTGGTTTCTCCTAGATGACAATAAGGTCTGACAGAAATAAATTGGAGACATTTTCTTTGGTCTCACGCTCTTCAGATTCTTCTCCTAAGAAAAACTTCCCCTGGGTCTCCTCTAGAGTTTCAGCAGAGATCTCAGCTAAGTCACACAAGAGGCTCAGATTTTCTAAGTAGTTCGCAATCTGAAAGTATTTGTATTGTGTGGTCAGTAATAACCACATTCAATTTTCACAAAGCGTTCGACTCAATTGATCAAGCTGCCCTGTGGGACGTCCTGAGGGTTTGCAGGATCCCCTCGAGGTTGCTGGATATCATGGCTGGCCTGTACACTGGTATTGTGAGTGCTGTGCAGAGTGTAGGCAGGACCTCTGCGTTTTTCCGAGTTGATTCTGGGGTTCGTCAGGGGTGTGTTCTGCTCCTACTCTGTTCAATGTCTGTATGGACTGGGTGTTGGGCAAGGTCGTGGGGTCCAGCAGCTGTGGGGTGTCTGTTGGTGAAGAAAGATTCACGGATCTTGACTTTGCTGACGATGCTGTGGTCTTCACAGAGTCAATGGAGGCTCTGATCGGGACGCTCGAGAGACTGAGTGAGGAGTCTGAGTGTCTGGGCTTGCGAGTGTTCTGATAAAAACCAAAGATCCAGGCATTTAATGACCTCTTGTGCACAGCCATCAGCAGTGTGTCTGTCTGCAGGGAGAGTGTTGACCTCATCGAGAGGTTTACTTACCTTGGCAGTGACATTCATGTGACTCTGGTGACTCTTCCTATGAAGTCAGTAGATGGATTGGGAGAGCATGGAGGGTCATGAGGTCACTGGAAAGGGGTGTGTGGCGCTCCTGATATCTATGCAAAAGGATGAAGGTCCAAGGCTTTAGAGTCCTGGTGCTTCCTGTCTTGCTATATGGTTGCGAGACATGAACGCTATCCAGTGATCTGAGATGAAGACTGGACTCCTTCAGTACTGTGTCTCTCCGGAAAATCCTTGGGTACCGTTGGTTTGACTTTGTGTTGCTCACGGAGTCCCGAATGAGGCACATGACCTGCATTGTGAGGGAGCATCAGTTACGGCACTATGGGCATGTGGTGCGTTTCCCTGAGGGTGATCCAGCTCATAAGATTCTCATTGTTGGGGACCTGAGTGGCTGGACCAGGCCAAGGGGTTGCCCACGTAATACCTGGCTGTGGCAGATAGAGGGTCATTTCTGTAGGGTGGGACTGGACCGCGTGTCTGCCTGGGGGGTTGCAAACTGGGATCCCGAGTTGTTTCGCCGTGTAGTGGGTGTGGCAACGCACTGTACCAGTGCATGCTCCCCAACTTGACTTGACTTGACTTGGTCAGTAATAAATGATGAAATGTGTGGACAGTTATTTGTGTTAATAAAACCCTTTACTATGATTTCAAAACTGTAGGCAGGCTGGCAGGGTGGCATACTGCTTAAGACTTTGGACTTCAAACCCTGAGATTGTGGCTGCTGAGCCACTGTGTGACCATCAGTAAGTCACTTCCCCTTCCTGCGCTCCAATTAGAAAAACAATATAAATGTAACCAATCACACCTGAAATGCTGTAAGTCATCTTGGATAGAGGCATCAGTCTATTAAAACGTTAAAAATATAAAGACTAGAAAGAGATCTCACAAAATATAACACAGTTTTCAAACGAAACTCTCCATTTTGACTCCTTTTACTCCAACTGTATTTCATGTCTCCTTTTTATCTAAAACTACAGTATTTCTCCTAGGGAATTTTAGAAGAAACATTTGTGCCAAAGTTGATTCCTACACAAAACATAAGTGAGAAGCTCTTTTAATTTTCAAAATTTTATTGTTAATGGCTCATGAGCAATACAGATTTTCAGTGGAAATGAGTGCTGCTTAATGTGGGAAAAAAATAATTGATAAATGCAACATTACAAAATGTGAAAGAAGTGAAGGGGACTGAATACTTTCAGAAGGCGCTGAACATGTATCCAAAATTGTGCTGTAAGTGATATGTTTTTTACGGAGCTCCAAGCCTTTCACACAAATCCACCACCATCATCTTCCCTCTATCTCTGCACTTCTCTTCAACACTCTAAAATCTGTGCGTGCTGACAGTTGAAATGTGACAAAAACTTGGATGTGAGTACCTTCAAACTGAATCCACGAGCAAACCATCCTTTAGGACACTTCTCAATAAACTTCCATTCTCCAAGGAGGCCTCCATTATTCACAGAGATGATACTCTGATATCCAAAGACTTGTGTGCAACTAAAGATACAGAAAAAAAGGAAAAATGATCAAATGATTCAACACTACAATCATTAGCACTTTCAAAATGAAACTGTAATGAAATGTGAAATGACAGTATATGCATAAACTGCAATGAATATTATTAGGAGATCCCCTGTGCCAATCTACATTAGAACACAATTTTAAAATATCAATTGGCAGCACATCCAACACACAGCACACTCACACTGAGAGTCACTGACTAAAATCGATATTTTCAGGATGTGGGAAGAAACTGGGGTACTTTACTAGGACGTCCAGACAGATATAGCGAGGACATACAAATGTCACACAGAACAGACCTCTGCCAGCAAACAGAGCCAGATCAAATAAGTGTCTCTTTTTCTTTTTTAAATGATATTTTCTGAAATGAAATTTCAAATACCAAAAAGTACACGGACCCCGTTGGCACCTAATCACTTCTTTTTTGGAGATGAAAATGAAAAAATGCCAATCCACATTACTAACCGAGAATGCTAAACCGGATGGACGCAGGGACATCCGGCAATGGGCCGTGGCCGCAAAAGACGTACTGCACAGGCGCCCCACAAATCCCCCCCCCCCCCCTGCAAGCAACCGAGAATGCTAAACCGGATGGACGCAGGGACATCCGGCCCCCCCCCCCCCCACCCCCCCCCCCCCCCTGCAAGCAACCGAGAATGCTAAACCGGATGGACGCAGGGACATCCGGCAATGGGCCGTGGCCGCAAAAGACGTACTGCACAGGTGCCCCACAAATCCCCCACCCCCCCCCCCCCCCACCCCTGCAAGCAACGGGAACCGGATGGAATGCAACGTAAAATAAAAAACACACACAAAGAGGAGGATTCAACAAGCCCCTAGCACACAAAAAAAAGAAGCCGCGAGCACCACACAAAGCCCATTGGACACGAAACGGGACAGACTACGGACCTAGCACACGAAACGTACACAAAAACGACGATTCAGACCCACGACCACAGTAACATAAATAACAAATGACACACAAAGCCCCATTTTTAAATGAACTGTCCGTATTAAACATACATCATCTCAACACGTTCACACTATGCAGCATAGGTAGATCTCATTACAATGAGGCACTATTAACCGTTCAACCGCAGAAAAGGCTCCATATTAACAGTGAGTACGATCCTCCTTATTACTTATCCATATTTCTCATGCTTAAGAACAAACAAGTCATGAATTCACGATCACGGGTACAAAACGATACCGCTCGGATAACGGGACCAAACACAATTCACACTATGCAGCATAGGTGGATCTCATTACAATGAGGCACTATTAACCGTTCAAGCGCAGAAAAGGCTCTATATTAACAGTGAGTAAGTTAGCATCTACCTCTCTGAGCCCGTTTTTGGACATGCACAACTTTATTTGCTTCCTATATGCGTCATCTACACCTTCACACTATGCTATATCTCATTCATACATCACGCTCTTTGTAATTTCACAACACCAGGGGTTGGCGAGCGAAGCGAGCAGGGGGCGGAGCCCCCTAGTATCTTCTGTTCTAAATTTGATGTCATTACTTTCAAATTTGATTTCAGCTTTTTGAAATTTGATATTAGATTTTACAATGTTAGATATCTACATTTTGAAATTTGTTACCAACAATTGCAAGCTTTTTTGTTTTCATAAAAATTACCTTCAAACACTTCAGTTTTTTTGTCATCTGGCTCTTCCTGACTCACCAGTATGAGAAAAAAAACCCTCACAGATGACTTGCCTTGAATAGTTGAGCTCTTTGGGGTGTGCCACCTTCCCCATTTGTGGCACTCTAGACCCCAAATCCGTCATTTCTATGGAAAATGAGAATCCAAGAAATGGCATCTGAATGCAACAGGTATCTTTAGCACAAATTATTAGAAGGACTTCAATTTGTGAATGCCACTTAAACTGAACCCTGGGATTCACCTCCTAATGGGATACGAGGGGTCAAAGTTAATAAGATGGGGATCGATAATACAGGTAGGTGGAGTGCCATTTTATGCGATTTTGAGGTTGCTGGCTACAAATATCCATCCATTAGCCAACCCGCTATATCCTAACACAGGGTCATGGGGGTCTGCTGGAGCCAATCCCAGCCAACACGGCGCAAGGCAGGAACAAATCCCTGGGCAGGGTGCCAGCCCATCGCAGGGCACACACACACACACCCACACACCAAGCACACACTAAGGACAATTTAGGATCGCCAATGCACCTCTCCTGTATGTCTTTGGACTGTGGGAGGAAACCGGAGCACCCAAAGGAAACCCACGCAGACACAGGGAGAACATGCAAACTCCATGCAGGGAGAACCCGGGAAGCGAACCCGGTTCTCCTAACTGCGAGGCAGCACCGCTACCACTGCCACTACCACTGGAGTCTGCATGTTCTTCCAGTGTTCATGTGGGTTTACTGTGGTTGCTCCGGTTTCATTCCACAGTTCAAAGACATGTACGTTAGGTGAATAGGCATTATGAAATTAGCCTTGGTGCTTGAGTGAGTTCTATTTGTGATTGACTAGTACCCTGTCTAGGAAGGATTGTTCCTGCCTTGCGCCCACTGATTGCTGGGTTCAGCTACTGGTTCCCTGTGACCCTGCACAGGATTAAAGTGGTTGAATGGATAGATGAACTGAAGGGTCTGTTGAACAACTGATCATTTTTATTTAAAAAGTCAATGATGACAAACCAATAATCCTAATTATTGAAGGAGAGAATTAAAACAAAACTGAGTGCCATTTTGAACAATGCTGCACGTCTTCTCTCTGACACACTAATGCTGAGGATTTTCAGCCAATGAATTAGTCAGCAGAGATTTGTCCAGAAACACTATGGGGGCTGCTTTATACTAAAAGAAAAGAAAAATAACCTCGACCCCTCTGCTCTTGAAAATTATAGACCCATCTCTAACCTGCCTTTCTTAAGTAAAATTCTAGAGAAGGCAGTCATTATGCAGTTAAATGAGCACCTTAATAAGCATGCTATTCTTGATAAATTTCAGTCAGGTTTTAGAACAAATCACAGCACAGAAACTGCACTCGTTAAAGTAGTAAATGACTTGCGGGTAAATGCAGACAGAGGTCATTTATCTGTTCTCATCCTCTTAGATCTGAGTGCCGCATTTGACACCATTGATCATAACATTCTTAAGAATCGCCTTAGTCAGTGGGTGGGCCTCTCTGGCAGTGTCTTAAATTGGTTTGAATCCTACCTGGCAGGGAGAAAATTCTTTGTTAGTTGTGGTAATTACAACTCAAAGACACATGATATCCTATATGGTGTTCCACAAGGCTCTATCCTGGGTCCGCTGCTCTTCTCAATCTACATGCTTCCGTTAGGTCAGATTATCTCAGGGCACAACATGAGCTACCACAGCTATGCTGATGACACACAGCTGTATTTATCAATAGCGCCTGATGACCCCGAATCTCTTGATTCACTAACACAATGTCTAACTTGTATCTCAGAATGGATGAATAGTAACTGTCTCAAGTTAAATAAAGAGAAAACTGAAATCTTGGTAATTGGCAATAATGGATACAATGAGGCTATTAGAAATAAACTGGAAGCATTAGGACTAAAAGTCAAGCCGGAGGTAAAAAACTTAGGGGTAACTGTTGACTGTAATCTAAATTTTAAATTGCATATTAATCAGATCACTAGGACAGCATTTTTTCACTTAAGAAACATAGCAAAAGTTAGACCTCTTATATCATTTAAAGATGCTGAGAAATTAGTTCACGCGTTTGTTTTCAGTCGACTAGATTACTGTAACGCACTCCTCTCAGGACTACCCAAAAAAGATATCAATCGTTTGCAACGAGTGCAGAATGCAGCTGCTAGAATCCTTACCAGGAAAAGAAAATCCGAGCACATCTCTCCAGTTTTGATGTCACTACACTGGTTACCTGTGTCATTCAGGATTGACTTTAAAATTTTGCTTATGGTTTATAAAGCCTTAAATAATCTCGCCCCATCTTATATATCGGAATGTCTGACGTCTTATATTCCAAATCGCAACCTCAGATCCTCAACTGAGTGTCTCCTTAGAATTCCAAGAGCAAAACTTAAAAGAAGTGGTGAGGCGGCCTTCTGCTGTTATGCACCTAAAATCTGGAATAGCCTGCCAATAGGAATTCACCAGGCTAATACAGTGGAGCACTTTAAAAAACTGCTGAAAACACATTATTTTAACATGGCCTTCTCATAACTTCACTGTAATTTAATCCTGATACTCTGTATATCCAATTCATTATAATAACCATTCATGGTGGCTCTAAAATCTGTACTAACCCCTACTCTCTCTTCTGTTTCCTTTTCTGGTGTCCTTTTGGTGGTGGCTTGCACCACCACCATCTACTCTAAGTACCATGATGTTCCAAAAATGATGGATGGATTAAAAGCCAGAAGTCTGTATGACCATCAGCATCAAGTGACTCCGTGAGAACCCTAACTACAAAGAGGACTATTTCATTTATGTTAGGTAGAATGCCCAGAGGGGACTGGGTGGTCTTGTGGCCTGGAACCCCTACAGATTTTATTTTTTTCTCCAGCTTTCTGGAGTTTTTTTTTTGTTTTTTCTGTCCACCCTGGCCATCGGACCTTACTCCTTTTCTATGTTAACTAATGTTGTCTTATTTTAATTTCTTATTTTGTCTTTTATTTTTCTTTTCTTCATTATGTAAAGCACTTTGAGCTACTTTTTGTATGAAAATGTGCTATATAAATAAATGTTGTTGTTGTAATGACAATACACCTGCATTAATGCTGCTCTGTGACTATAAGTGCAAAGATTTCATTCTTCCTAAATCTTCTTCCTTTTTAGGCATTCTGGTGTATGTTCAGACCACAGTGTGCGTGTGTGTGTGTATGTGTGTATAAATTTACTTATCTGTCTGTTTATGTATTTATGTAAACAGACAGCAAAGATAGACACATACAAAGAGAACTGCATTTAGCTTGAGTGGCACTTCTTGAGACAAGTGGGAGAAAGTACAAGATAAAAATACCTGAACGCACAAAGGCAAATAAGATAAAACAGCTGAGAATACTGGTTGGTAGACATGTCCTCCTTAAAAAGAGAAAAAAGTGATAATTAATGAAGCAGAAATAGAAACTGCACACTTCATTATACAATATATGAATTTAGTATTGTTTAAAAGACTCTAAAGTAAGGATTGTACAAAAATTACATCTAAGTCTATCTGCTCTTTTGTATATTTTCAATGTATGCTTATTGCAACATGTTTTTTGGGAGGAGGATCTTGAAGCCAGCCCCAAGCAGCACTGGGTGTGAAACAAGAACCACGTTCCTATCAGGGTGGCGGACCCTTCATAGGACACACTCATATAATACTCCCATCAGATTAAGTTAGAACCACCTATCTGCTTAACTGATACTGATGACTGGTTGAAAATTTTGATTCCAGAGTTGTGAAACAGTTATGTGTATAGTGTGCACTGAAACTGTTATTGTATCTGCATAAAAAGTGAAATAAATAAAATGGATAATGAAGAGTATAGGTTGGAAAGATAGCAAGCAACAATGCAGAATATATCTCTGTGATAAAACTGACCTCTATCTCTCCAAGTTCAAGTGTATTGTCCTATGCACTCTGTACAATGAAATTCTTACTTACATGTCTCTTCAGACAAGTTAACATTAATACAATATCAAGTATAAATAACATGCAATATATATAGGGCGGTCCAGATCTAATTATGCAACTTTTAATGCAATGCAGGAAAACAATACAAGACCAAATAATTGTTCGAAATATCTTGTAATAAACAAAAATGGACTTACATTGAATTAATTCACTGATTTTCCATGTAATGCCCCACTTGTCCTCCATTCAGTTGGATACAGGCTCGGAGTAATAAACTTAATAAGTTATAGCGTAATGAAAATTGCATAATTAGATCTAGACCACCCTGTATACTCTGTGGACAAATGCAGGAATGACAGGCTCGCCAAAATAACTTTGGAGTGTCAATCGGGTCATCCAGTTTAACTAACAGAAAGTTGAGAACAAAAGAAAATGCTCCTTAGGCATTATTGCCCTTGTCTTTGGGCTCCCAATGACAAAATAAAGCTCGGCTTCTCAGTGCTGTGGGGAGAGAAGGAGAAGACATTGTTAGCAATAGTGCCCCATCTTCTCCTGGCAGGTTATTACATACCTTAATAGAGAACATTAAGAGATCCTCCAACACACATGCGTGACAATTTGCATTGAAGGGTCACCTTCTGGGCTTATCAGAGGTATGTAACGCCACTCTTGGACAAGTGGGGGCGCTCTCACTAACATTACCACCTGTCTCTACCTTCACATCTCCAAGAAGACATCCAGTGAGGGCAACTGACTCTGCCTTTTCTGGGCTAGGTCTGATAAAGCCATGCATCCTCGGAAGGAGGCATCTCAGTTTGGTCTGAACCAAGCCGGAAGACGGAGCACCTCAAAGACAGACCTGGTCAACTGAGTAGTATTTTCAATATAAGAGAAAGCTATAGCCTGTGTTTCTGTTATTCAGCACTTTGTGAATTTGTTTTTGCTTTAGTTTGTCTTATAATATATATATTGTCACGCATGGGCGTTGGAGGACTCCTGTATGGGCCAGGAAAAGGTAAACAATAGCCCACCGAGACAAGAGGGGTTACTACTGCTGACCTTGTCGTGTTTCTCCATTTCCCCCACAGCTCCGAAAGGCTGCCCGGCAAGGGCACTTAACGCCACACCATCTGGAAGTACCGGTATAAAGGAAGCACCGACAAAAAGAAGGACGGCTTCTGCCAGGATACCGGAACGAGCTGCATGCCAGACCCTGTGACGTTTTGAGAGGACTGATTATTGCAATGGAAGTCCCTGTACGCGAGAGCGCTGAAGCTCTATTTTTTGTTATTTGGTCTGCAAGTCGGCAAACATCCGCCACGGTGCCCTTGAAGATCAACCACAAGCGTTACCTGGTAGGTAACCACCCATACAATCAGATTGTGATTTAGACTACGAATGCCATGAATGTAATTACCCCGATCTACATGCTGTCAAATAAACGAACCACATGCCGTGGCGCAACTTAAGAGGCTTCGCCGCTGACGTCCGAGGTTCGATTCCCAAGAGGGGGGTGCAGTGAGTGTGTACGCCTGATGAGCCCAGAATTAGGGCAAAACACGTGTCAGATACTCTGCATTATTTGACAGTAAAACTATTCAACCATATATATATATATAATTACATTTTTACTTCCTATATGTAATACATTTCCTTATATTAAATTTGATTTGTCAGATCAATCAAGCCTTTTTTCTTTGCAATGGTGATGGACAGGTTGACAGACGAGATTAGACAGCAGTCCCAGTGGACTATGATGTTTGCTCATGGCATTGTGATCTTAGCGATGGTAGGGAGCAGGTCGAGGAGACCCTGGAGAGGTGGAGATATGCTCTAGAGAGGAGAGGAATGAAGGTCAGTGGAACAAGACAGAATACATGTGTGTGAATGAGAGGGAGGTCAGTGGAATGGGGAGGATGCAGGGAGTAGAGTTGGCGAAGGTGGATGAGTTTAAATACTTGGGATCAACAGTACAGAGTAATGGGGATTGTGGAAGAGAGGTGAAAAAGAGAGTGCAGGCAGCGTGGAATGGGTGGAGAAGAGTGTCAGGAGTGATTTGTGACAGACGGGTATCAGCAAGAGTGAAAGGGAAGGTCATCAGGACAATAGTGAGACCAGGTATGTTATATGGGCTGGAGAAGGTGGCACTGACCAGAAAGCAGGAGACAGAGCTGGAGGTGGCAAGAGTTAAAGATGTTAAGATTTGCATTGGGTGTGACGAGGATGGACAGGATTAGAAATGAGGACATTAGAGGATCAGCTCAGGTTGGACAGTTGGGAGACAAAGTCAGAGAGGCGAGATTGCATTGGTTTGGACATGTGCAGAGGAGAGATGCTGAGTATATTGGAAGAAGGATGCTAAGGATGGAGCTGCCAGGTAAGAGGAAAAGAGGAAGGCCTAAGAGAAGGTTTATGGATGTGGTGAGAGGGGGCATGAAGGTGGTGGGTGTAATGGAGCAAGATGCAGAGGACAGGAAGATATGGAAAAAGATGATCTGCTGTGGTGACCCCTAAAGGGAGCAGCTGAAAGAAGATGAAGAAGATCTGTCCAAGTCTATGCTACCCAATTTAGCTGATACTACGTGGTTTGTAATCCTTGTATTTGCTATCATCTGCAAACTTAACCAGCTTATTTATTGTACAATTTACAAATTACTAATTGCATAGTGCATATACATAAATATTCACATTTGTTTAGAGACAGTAAAATAAAAAAGCTATAAATCAATTAATTTAAAAGGAATTTAAGAATATCTGTTCCATTAACATTATTGTTAAACTATGCCTAAATGGCAGGCTATAAGATAAAATTTGTACAGTGATTCACTGTCCTGAGTTCAAAATTCCACCAAAGGTAAACATATTTGTTTTTATTATTTTGTTCAGCTGTGAGAAATAAAGCATAATCCTCTTTAAAATGTGTAGAAATCATTTATTCTTTTTTAATGTTATCACTGCTAGAAACTTCTTTCCAATCTGCCTTCATGTAAAGCAGATTAAAACACATTTTCTACATCTATGCATCATTCTATACTTCTGAATTCAATAAAGGAAGTCAGATACAGTAAAATTCTAAAACATATGCAACTTCAACATTTAACAGAACTAGAAGTACAAATAACATTTAATAATTCCTAAAAGCATATTACTTTAAACATAAGCTACTAAACAACAGCAAACCTACCTGTGAAGTCTGTAGGAAACTTCAAAAGTGGAAAAATCTAAAAGATTGTGCACAAAAAAATAAAGTGATCCACATGAGAATAAGTGACTCAAACACCAAGGTGTATATTTAGTGCATATCTTTAGTACCATGGACAGAGTGACAGAGTGGTGTCATTACAATGACAGAGTGGCAGGACAGTTTCAGAGCAACAGTTTCAGAACAGTAGCATTTATGAGAATTTTGATGGGATCTGGATGGTGGTGAACCTGAATGAAGAGGGGAGGAAAGACATGTGGGGATGGCATCAGGAATGGAGAAGCAGCAGGCATTGAAAATGTGCAAGAACTTTAACTGTGCCTGAGCCATAAAGAAGGAAAAATCAGGTTAAGGAGTGCCTGCTGTCCTTTCAGTAAACAAGACAATACAAAAAAGTTGTAGTGCATATAAATGTACATTCATGTCTAGACAACACATGCATAAAAAAGAAAAAATATATTTTTTACTTTTAAGGATATACTATGGTGAGATTTTCTTATAATTGCCAAAATCTTAAAATATTCCTTACTTTTCTATTCAAGAATACCATCCCTTCTACACATATACAAATAATATGGCATAAAAAAGAGATGAGTAAAGAAGGACAGAACTTACCTTGCAAAATACCCACAAAACCAGAAGCAATGATCACTCTTAAATACGCCAGCTTCAGTGCATTGACACACCTACATGACATTCTAGGCTTCCCCATTTTAAACCGTTTCTTGAAGCTTATCTTAAAGTAAGAAAAAAAAAGACATTTTCCTTCATTCACACCCAATTTTAACTGCACAGAACAGAATAAAGATTTAAGGTAATGGACTGTTCACATTGAATAGTATATTGACTTTTCACCAAAAGTTACACCATGATTTCTTTCTCTTCAGATTATAAATTTTAATTCTGAATGGATCAATCTATGTATGAGTAGGAGTTCTTTACGCAGGGACTGTAAAGAAGTTGAGCATTCATTAGATAGATAGATAGATAGATAGATAGATAGATAGATAGATAGATAGATAGATAGATAGATAGATAGATAGATAGATAGATAGATAGATAGATAGATAGATAGATAGATAGATAGATAGATAGATAGATAGATAGATAGATAGATAGATAGATAGATATTTTCCATTCTCATGGTTTTTCCAATCAGTGCTATGCTGATGATACACAGCTTTACCTGTTGTTCCCTACAGAGGACTACAAGGTATGGGATCCTGGTCTGGATTAAGCAGATTGGAAAATGACATAACATTTGACAGGGCCCAACATGGGAGCTTGGGTATCAAACTAAAAGAAATTTAAGTTCAGGGTGTAGTGTGTAAGTGGGTTCAAAATTGGCACTAACTCAGAAAGTAAAGGGTTTTGGTGTGAGGAATTGTATCAGAATTAGGTGATGTTAAAAGTGGTGTTACTCAGGGTTCAATGCTGAGGCAGCTGCTATTTTTAATATATATAAATATAATCTGTATAGGACTATACATTACAAGATGGTTATATCTGTAGCTGATGCCAAGCTGGGTGAAAGGACAAATAATGTAGAATTATTTAAATTGTCACAAAAGATCTTGGGCATCTTACAGGCTTGGTCAAATTTGTGGCCTATTTGTGACCTGATGTTGTTGGTGTCCGTGTGTTTCTGTGTGTTTAGACAAAAATGTATCTTTATGTGTACTCGTTTTGTACTTAGTGATCTGTAAAATCTATACTTACATCTTACCTGAGAACTTGGCACAGCGCTCTGCACTAATCTCTCTATTATAAAAAAAATCTTGCGACGATACGAGACTTTTTTCCTGTGACGAGATGTGATCTTTGGAAGAGAGACACTTTCACGTCACGTCACATCATACTTACAACCTTTGCGAAGCAAGTCCCGTGATACACATGCAGAGCAGGTTAGAGATAATGGAAGTAGAAAAATTTGAAAGTCTCAGAAAAATGATAGTAAAGATCACATTAGCGCAAACAAACGGAAAATATTACTTGGTAAAATAACGGAGCAGCGAAAAGAGATCACATAGTGATTGAGGATGTCTGGGGGACAAGAGAGACAAGGCAGTGAGACAAAAGGAGAGGTGCTGTACAGGCTTTTAAACGTTCGAAGTGCCGCATGAAATGCAGATCACACAGCACGGCAGCAGCAGCAGCAAGCCAGCAGCTGATCGAGCGAAGAGGTGGTAAAAAAACCAACTGTTATTTGTTTCACATTGTATCACCGTTTAAGAGGGGTTTTGAAGGAGCGACTGTGTCTCCTTTGGGTGCATTCTGGGGGTTGGCTAGTGAAGGGGGTGAAGCGCACTAGTACTATATAAAAATAAACTGAGTTGATTTGACTTGAAGGTGTGTCCTAAGCATAACTTAAATTACAATTAACTGCTTAACTGCATATAGTTTTTCAAGTCCCTGATGATTATAATAACATATACTGTATCAGAGCCCAGTACTTTACTCAGATGGGCAGGGAGAAGAAACCCACAAGACATTCTAGAAAGCATAAATGTCATAAAGAACTTCAATTTTGTCTACATATAATGAAAAGTCCTAGTAGAATTAAAGTAGAGAATTTAATTCTGGATGTCACCACTGTGGAAGTTTAAATGCCACAAAAAAGGAATCTTCACAAGATAAAGTTTTGGGGACCATCCCCGTATATTGTCTTGCAGACAAAAGAAATCAAAAAGACGTTAAATCGAATCAAAAGTATGTATATTGTAACAGATGATAACATTGAGTTGACAAAATGGCATTTTTATAGCATAGTGGATTATGGGAACAGGAAATGGTTGGCAGGACGTGACGCTGAATTCTGGAGTCGGAAATGGCATCATGGTGGAGGAACCAGAACTGATGTCCATGGTGAGAACCAGAAATGATGTCATATGGAGTCGCCGGAAGTGACGTCACGGTGGCCATTTTGGAGCCCGGAAATAGCCGCGATTATTTTTCTTCGGTTTTCCTGTTGAGAGAAGAGGTTCAGGTAAGTACCACATGACAGTCCTTCCTCTCGCAATGTTTCACTCACCTTTGAGCTTTTTGACTGCCTCCTAATCGCACGTGTGTGACACCACAGATAACCAGAAGCAGAAATGAAAGAAATGTTAGTGACTGGTTCAGGTCTAAACTCTTTTATAATCAGCCACAAAAATTCTGAAAAATACAAACTGAAGACACAGATTTTGAAGGTTTTGACCTTTGTAGCTTAGAAAGAAGACTTTTGGTGTCCTGATTCATCCATTGTTCTACCCAGGGACATCACTGAGTACAAGTTCACCTAAAGAGCTTTGATGTGTTTGGTAGATTGCAATGCCTCAGATGCACAAGCTTTATTGGTAGTCAGAGTTTCAAAACAATTTCAAAAAATGCTACAGAATTTATAGTAGTAGTTTCCATATCCCTGAAGATTTTGTCTTTCATTTCCAATTAATTTATAATGAGTTAGTTTCATTTCATGACTATTTTCAAATTACATTTTCTTGGTTGGGTGGCACGGTGGCACAGTGGGTAGCGCTGCTGTCTCGCAGTTAGGAGTTCGCTTCCTGGGTCCTCCCTGCGTGGAGTTTGCATGTTCTCCCCGTGTCTGCGTGGGTTTCCTCCGGGCGCTCCGGTTTCCTCCCACATATCACAGTCCAAAGACATGCAGGTTAGGTGCATTGCCGATTCTAAATTGTCCCTAGTGTGTGTGCTTGGTGTGTGGGTGCCCTGCGGTGGACTGGTGCCCTGCCCGGGGTTTGTTTCCTGCCTTGCACCCTGTGTTGGCTGAGATTGGCTCCAGCAGACCCTGTAGTTAGGATATAGCAGGTGGATAATGGATGGACGGATGGATTTTCTTGGTTACTTTTTCATTTTTTTTATTACATTTAGCTGTAAGGTTTTACTTTTTAATTACTTTAAATAGAAAGGATGCCATGGTGGTGCAGTGGTAGTGGTCCTCCTTGCGTGGGGTTTGTATGTTCTCCCCATGTCCACATGGGTTTCCTCCTGGTGCCCCAGTTTCCTCCCACATTCTAAAGAAATGCAGGTTAGGTTGGCAAAGCTAAATTGGCCCCAGTGTGTGTTTGGTGTGAGTGTGAGTTCGCCCTGCGATGGACTGGCGCCCTGTCCAGTGTTCGTTCTTGCCTTGCACCCTCTGCCAGCTGGGATAGGCTCCAGCCTCACCACAACCCTGGTCTGGATTAAGCCGGTAACAAAATGACTTTACAAAG
The DNA here is from genome assembly GCF_900747795.2 of Erpetoichthys calabaricus. Taxonomy (NCBI): domain Eukaryota; kingdom Metazoa; phylum Chordata; class Cladistia; order Polypteriformes; family Polypteridae; genus Erpetoichthys; species Erpetoichthys calabaricus. The sequence goes on from NC_041399.2 coordinate 197,173,419, forward strand.
TGTAGCTACTTTGCATCGTAAAGTTTATAATTTAAAAAATTACATAATACATGACAGCAGGGGTGGATACATGATACATATAAGGTGGAGGGCTTACTTAGCACAATTTATTTGGAAATGCAGGCCACAAAAAAGGAACTTTACCCTTGTGGCTTTTATATCTTTATCAGTGCCAGCTGCCAGAATTTCATAGTGATCTGGCTCTTCAGATATTTAATTAAGGTGTGACCTTTTTAACCAAAATTACAATATTTCAAATTCCCTTTTATTTTTTGCAGACCTTCAGTAATGCTAGTCCAATACTGTCCTAAATCGGCTCTTTGGCTGAGCGTTTGATAATGGGCCAAGGTGGCTTATTATCTTCATATCAGCAGATATTTAGAACTTTGAAGGAAATCCATTGTAGCACATGTGTCTATAAAAAATACTAAGGTAAAAAAAAATGAAAATCTCACTAAGTTAGTTGGGTGTAGCTTATGAAGGGCTAGGATGGAGGAGACTAAACTCAAATATTCATCTTCTTATATAATACGCTACTGTGGCTGTTCGTTTGTCTGTCCAGGATTTTAAATCAACTGTAGCTCACAAACCATTTGACCTATTGACCTGAAATTTGGTACCAATATACAATGTGATGTCTGCTATCCGCTTTCGGGATGATGATGGACCTCCAAGATTATTGCTCTTTTTATCCATCCATCAATTATCCAACCCACTATATTCTAACCACAGGGTCACGGGGGTCTGCTCTTTTTATTTTTATTTAATTTTATTGTAGAATCAACTCTCGGCAGCGGCCAGTAGGGCAGTTGTGCGGCGCATGCATACAGGTGCCATTCTCATCCCTACCACCTTCGCCGTCACTTCCCCTACCTCTTCATATCTTAAATCATTCTTGTGGCAGATTGAAGACTTAAGTGAAGAATTGCCATCTTAAGTGAAGAATTAAAGAAAATGTATTAAGTAATTGCAGCACAAACATTGACTTAATCAGTTTTAAGAAGTGAAGAAGCGGGCCGCTAGGGTGAAGAAAAGATATGTAAGGGTTTTACAACAACAACAACGACAACATTTATTTATATAGCACATTTTCATACAAAAAGTAGCTCAAAGTGCTTTACATAATGAAGAGAAGAAAAATAAAAGACAAAATAAGAAATTAAAATAAGACAACATTAATTAACATAGAAAGGAGTAAGGTCCGATGGCCAGGGTGGACAGAAAAAACAAAAAAAACTCCAGAAGGCTGGAGAAAAAAATAAAATCTGTAGGGGTTCCAGGCCACAAGACCACCCAGTCCCCTTTGGGCATTCTACCTAACATAAATGAAATAGTCCTCTTTGTAGTTCGGGTTTTTCACGGAGTCACTTGATGCTGATGGTCATACAGACTTCTGGCTTTTAATCCATCCATCATTGTTGGAACATCATGGTGCTTTGGGTAGATGGTGGTGGCGCACGCCACCACCAACAGGACACGGAAAAGGAAACAGAAGAGAGAGTAGGGGTTAGTACAGATTTTGAATGAATAGTTATTATAATGAATTAGATATACAGAGTATCAGGATTAAATTACAGTGAAGTTATGAGAAGGCCATGTTAAAATAATGTGTTTTCAGTAGTTTTTTAAAGTGCTCCACTGTATTAGCCTGGCGAATTCCTACTGGCAGGCTATTCCAGATTTTAGGTGCATAACAGCAGAAGGCCGCCTCACCACTTCTTTTAAGTTTTGCTCTTGGAATTCTAAGGAGACACTCAGTTGAGGATCTGAGGTTGCGATTTGGAATATAAGGTGTCAGACATTCCGATATATAAGCCGGGGCGAGATTATTTAAAGCTTTATAAACCATAAGCAGAATTTTAAAGTCAATTCTGAATGACACAGGTAACCAGTGTAGTGACATCAAAATTGGAGAAATGTGCTCGGATTTTCTTTTCCTGGTAAGGATTCTAGCAGCTGCATTCTGCACTCGTTGCAAACGATTGATGTCTTTTTTGGGGAGTCCTGAGAGGAGTGCGTTACAGTAATCTAGCCGACTGAAAACAAACACATGAACTAATTTCTCTGCATCTTTCGATGATATAAGAGGTCTAACTTTTGCTATGTTTCTTAAGTGAAAAAATGCTGTCCTAGTGATCTGATTAATATGCGATTTAAAATTCAGATTACAATCAACGGTTACCCCTAAGCTTTTTACCTCTGATTTGACTTTTAATCCTAATGCATCCAGTTTATTTCTAATAGCCTCATTGTATCCATTATTGCCAATCACTAAGATTTCGGTTTTTTCTTTATTTAATTTGAGAAAGTTACTATTCATCCATTCTGAGATACAAGTTAGACATTGTGTTAGCGAATCAAGAGATTTGGGGTCATCAGGTGCTATTGATAAATACAGCTGTGTGTCATCAGCATAGCTGTGGTAGCTCACGTTGTGCCCTGAGATAATCTGACCTAATGGAAGCATGTAGATTGAGAAGAGCAGCGGACCCAGGATAGAGCCTTGTGGAACACCATATAGAATATCATGTGTCTTTGAGTTGTAATTACCACAACTAACAAAGAATTTTCTCCCTGCCAGGTAGGATTCAAACCAATTTAAGACACTGCCAGAGAGGCCCACCCATTGACTAAGGCGATTCTTAAGAATATTATGATCAATGGTGTCAAATGCGGCACTCAGATCTAAGAGGATGAGAACAGATAAATGGCCTCTGTCTGCATTTACCCACAAGTCATTTACTACTTTAACGAGTGCAGTTTCTGTGCTGTGATTTGTTCTAAAACCTGACTGAAATTTATCAAGAATAGCATGTTTATTTAGGTGCTCATTTAACTGTATAATGACTGCCTTCTCTAGAATTTTACTTAAGAAAGGCAGGTTAGAGATGGGTCTATAATTTTCAAGAGCAGAGGGATAGAGATTATTTTTCTTAAGTAGGGGTTTAACTACCGCAGTCTTAAGACAGTCCGGGAATAATTAAATGTAAAGAAACTACATAATCACAATGGCATTATATCCACCTTAATAAAAGGAGAAGTGTCTATGTGTCTGTGAATCTGTGTTCATCCAATTGCTATGTCTCTGTCCTTCCATCAGATGGGACACAACAAACATTTGTAGTATTAAAATGCAATGCATGTGTCATTCCAACAGATGGTTCATCACAAACATTAACAGTGTTGTTTCAAATAACACACCAAATGGCATGTAACAGAGATATATGCATTGCATTTGTCATTCCAGTAGATAGTCATAAAAACATCAGAATTATACTAAACCAGCTGCAGTTTAATAAAGATACTACAAAAGGAAAAACATAACTTAAAATGAAGGGTTCTTTTCCTGACTTGTTATATTTTAATAAATATGTTTAACATGGGGTGGCACATTGGTGCAGTGGTAGCGTTGCTACCTCGCAATAAGGAGACCCGGGTTCACATCTTGGGTACTCCCTGCGTGGAGTTTGCATGTTCTCCCCGTGTCTGCATGGGTTTCCTCCCACAGTCCAAAGACATGCAGGTTAGGTGCATTGGAGATCCTAAATTGTGCTGGGTGTGCCCTGCGGTGGGCTGGGATTGGTTCCTGCCTTGCGCCCTGTGTTGGCTGGGATTGGCTCCAGCAGACCCCCGTGACCCTGTAGTTAGGATTCAGCGGGTTGGATAATGGATGGATGGATGAATATTGGATGGATGGATGTGCTCAAGTTATAATATTCATCCATCCATCCATCCATCCTCTTCCTCTTATCCGAGGTCGGGTCGCGGGGGCAGCAGCTTGAGCAGAGATGCCCAGACTTCCCTCTCCCCGGCCACTTCTTCTAGCTCTTCCGGGAGAATCCCGAGGCGTTCCCAGGCCAGCCGGGAGACATAGTCCCTCCAGCGTGTCCTGGGTCTTCCCCGGGGCCTCCTCCCAGTTGGACGTGCCCGGAACACCTCACCAGGGAGGCGTTCAGGAGGCATCCTGATCAGATGCCCGAGCCTCATCTGACTCCTCTCGATGCGGAGGAGCAGCGGCTCTACTCTGAGCCCCTCCCGGATGACTGAGCTTCTCACCCTATCTTTAAGGGAGAGCCCAGACACCCTGCGGAGGAAACTCATTTCAGCCGCTTGTATTCGCGATCTCGTTCTTTCGGTCACTACCCATAGCTCATGACCATAGGTGAGGGTAGGAACATAGATCGACCGGTAAATTGAGAGCTTTGCCTTATGGCTCAGCTCCTTTTTCACCACGACAGACCGATGCAGAGCCCGCATCACTGTTGACGCCGCACCGATCCGCCTGTCGATCTCACGCTCCATTCTTCCCTCACTCGTGAACAAGACCCCAAGATACTTGAACTCCTCCACTTGAGGCAGGATCTCGCTCCCAACCCTGAGAGGGCACTCCACCCTTTTCCGGCTGAGGACCATTTTGCCAGGGCTGCCCATTGTCACCGATTCTGTTCATAACTTTTATGGACAGAATTTCTAGGCACAGCCAGGGTGTTGAGGGGGTCCGGTTTGGTGGGCTCAGGATTGGGTCACTGCTTTTTGCAGATGATGTTGTCCTGTTTGCTTCATCAGGCCGTGATCTTCAGGTCTCTTTGGATCGGTTCGCAGCTGAGTGTGAAGCGGCTGGGATGGGAATCAGCACCTCCAAATCCGAGTTATAATATTAAAAAGTTATAATATTTATATTTATAGTTAAGAAAACCACTTGTGTTACAGATGTTCGGTGAACTAAAAATGATTTTGAAAAATGACCTTGCTGTTCCTTTTGTAGTATATTCCAACAGATAGCACACCACCAACGTTTGCAGTAATGCAGTTTCTTACTACAAATGGTTGTGTTGCGCAATCTGTTGAAATGACAAAGGCAGTGCATTTTATTACTACATGCATTACAAAATACATTCAAATAGATGGTGCCCGGCCAACGTTAATACTGAAGTCTACGTTGATTACTTAGATTTCAGCACAACGGAGATGCGTAGCACAGCTAGTTTCATCATAATTAGATCATGTATTAGGCCTATGTAATAATGCGTTTTTCATAATTTATGGGCTCATTTATATATATATCGCTGGACACTTTCATTTGATTATTTACTTCACAAATGCCATTTTATGTATTTTTGCACAACTGCTATTCCATATCTGTGAGCTGTTGTTAAGTGCAAAGTCACGTACCGGTCTTATAAGGCAAACGGCGTAGTTCTCAAATGGCGTAAAACTAACAGTTCTTTTTACACTTTCCAGAATGTATTTAAAATAACTTAAGTAAATATATGAAGCTATTAACACCAAGTTTTGGAATAGCGTCCGGAAAGACAAGTGCTTGTGTCTTTAAAAAAAAAAAAAGCAAGCGCGTCGTGTCTCCAAGCAACCGCGGACTAAGTGGCGCCTGAGATTCGAGCTGATCGCTCCTGCTTCGGACACATTCATTAACTTGGGTGGCGGCCCGGTAGACATTGGAGAAAGCGTTGTGAAATAAAAAAAAAAAGAAAAAAAGAAAAAGCTCCAGAATATTATCAACTTTTTCTTACAAGTTGGTGACGATGGGAATTGGCGAACCAGACTAATGTCGCTTTTGACAGACTGCAGGTCTCCTGTAAGTTTACTTCTAACCTGGACGACTAAACTGTGCTGTTTCATACAGAAAGTCAGAATTTGGTTATTTGTTCGCATTCCAGCGGTTAACAAAATCAACAGCCTAAATGAGTGTATGTTTTGGGGTGTTGTTTTTACATAGGTAGTGAGTTGTAGCAGGTGCATTGCAGCCTACTGCTTCGGCGCAGAACCTGCGTTCGATTCCTGGGTTAGTCGCATGTTAGCTTTTAGCAGGTAACTTCATTTTTCAGACCTGGACAAATCCAAAAATCGCGTAGGTCAGCCAGGAGTGAGTGTAGGTATTGTATTGAGTTTTGTCCAGAGGCATTTAATGCATTTGATTCTGGTGTGGTCAGGATATTCACGAGATTCCCGTAATCATGTAATGACAGATGAAGTTTTACAAATGAATGTTACTCATGTATGATTCCTAAATTCACTGCTTATTGTTATGTCTTTTCAAGTAGCACAATTTTGACCCTATAATCTTGTCAATTCGATTTACCTAGATTCCCAAAGTAACATCGAGGCGAAATCTGAACGTCCCTTGAATGTGAACGTGCGTCTCTTACCTCCAGCAGGATTATTCCGAGGATTTACAAGCAAGGCCGTTGACGCAGCAGTCCGTCATTTATGAATATTAAAAACTGAACTGTTTAGACGACTAGATGTTAATCCCCCTTAACTTCCCAAGATGTGAATCTTGAACTTTACAAATTTCCCTTTAGGGCTGCACAGAAACATACTAAGAAGGAAGTAAACAAGTAATGTCCTCATACTGACAGTCTGGGCCAATCCAAGTGCAGCTTGTACATCTGAGAGCAAGAACAGCGACAATGTTGTGGTCTAAGAGTCCAGACCAGAAAGGTGAGTTTGATTTGAACCTTTGCTCAGCCTGAACATTATTAACACAATGCTGTGACCTGTGCTTTCACACAAGGTCATGTTGAATAACCTGTTTTATATGCATTGCTTAATGGCATGTAAAAAATTAGTTTGAAAGATAAGAACAAGATCTAAATTTGATGCATGTGGGGTGGGCAATGGAGAACAATGAGTTGTGTTTATACTATAACAGGCCTATAGTGGGTTCAGGTGCAAGGAATAAAGAACTAAGACCTACAAATATAGAAATGAGTTTATAGTCCTGACCAGAATTGTTGAGAAATGACAGACCTAAACTTGTACTGGTCCCACTGTTACAGCTTTGCAGAGCCAGTCAATCCATCAGGCTACCTGGGGCGCCATTATTTGAGGTGCTCCATTTTAGAAAGTAAAGGAGAGCGCTTTGGACACTGAGGGGTAAGCACCCAGTCATTGAACTCTGATACTGAGTGGAAGCTGTTACCCACTGGGTGCTGTTTATGAAAGTATGAGTACCCTAAGGGGCTTGCGCTCCTCCTTAATGTTTGTGGTATATACACAGAGAGGCATTATTTGTGCCACTGAAGGGGTACGTGCTTCAGACAGCAACGGGAACCTTCTACCTGCCATGGACAATGAGGGGCAATGTCCATCCTTCCTGCCTAGGGCTCCAGATGGGCTTACCGGCGTGGTGGCCTTTAATAATATAATAATAATAATAATTCATTACATTTATATAGGCCTTTGGAAAAACCCTTAAAGAGGCAACAAAAAATTTAACATTTGCACTGATCCTGAACTAAATAACACAACTCCTCCTTTTTCCACTCTTCTAATCAGTGCCTGTCTAAAGCCAAATGGAACACTAGATGCTGTGTGGAGAGGTTCCCTTGGTGTCTCCCACAGACAATTTAAAGTCTGGCACATGCACTGCTTGAGTCACGTAAAAATTGCCTCTCTGTGTCCAGAGCTCATGCTCCTTACCTTTCATATCGAATATGCCACGAGGTATACAATCTACAGTATTTAATCTGTCTTTTTAGTTGATCGAGTGCACATTTCTAGCTTTTAATTACAGTAACTTGTAACTTGGACGATTTTTTTTTCTCCAAGCCATTATGGAAGTTTTTCAAGAGACAATGATGATCAAGTTTTTAGACGTTCACAGATTTGTTCTTAAAGGGGAGGGCATGGTGGCACAGTGGTAGCGCTGCTACCTCGCAATAAGGGAACCTGGGTTCGCTTCCCGGGTCCTCCCTGCATGAAGTTTCTATGTTCTCCCCGTGTCTGCATTGGTTTCCTCCCACAGTCCAAAGACATGCTGGTTAGGTGCATTGGCGATCCTAAATTGGCCCTAGTGTGTGCTTGGTGTGTGTGTGTGTGTGCCCTGCAGTGAGCTGGTGCCCTGCCTGGGATTTGTTCCTGCCTTGTGCCCTGTGTTGGCTGGGATTGGCTCCAGCAGATCCCCGTGACCATGTGTTAGGATATAGCGGGTTGGACGATGCCTGACTGACTGACTGACTGTTCTTAAAGGATCAGAGTCATTACATTGACCTGCTGAGGCATCTATAGGATGCACTCAAAACTGGATTTTGCCCCATGATAACGTACCTGTACATATTGTGTTGTCAGTCAGTTTCTGACCAAAAAATGATGTGGTTGTTGCTTTGCACCTGCTAAATATGACAGGTCTCGCTCCCTGTGACTTCTTTTTGTTTCCAAAATTAACATTTAATACTGAAGGGAAGAAGATTTGCTGCCATGGATGTAATCCTGGGGAAAAAAAAGCAGGAGGCTGTAGACATGGTAACAAAAGACGAGTGCAGGAATTGTCCCAGCACCTCTCTCATTCCTGAAAACAAGTGTACTGCATCTCAAGGAGAGTATTTTAAAGGTGGCTGAAAGGGAACTGCTGTTTTATAATAAAGGTTTATTTGTAATTGTTCAGGGTAATTTTGGACTTCCACAAACAGGCTCACCATATATGCGTCTTCTCTAAAATCCCATCAATTGATGTTCAGCTTGGAGTCACTGTTGCATTGTCTACTTCAGGTGCTCATATCAATGATCTTCTCTTTCTAACATAAAGGCTGTGATACCGACGCTCCCATCTTACTGAACAATGACACTGACGCAACTCAGAGGCCAGACCAAGAGAATCCACATCAGAAAGGATCAAGAATGTGGAGGCTCCTTCAAGATAAAATACACCTGACGGTAGACAAGGTAGAACTTTTCTTGTCTTGGTGTGTGAATCTTTGTCCATGGATTTGGAGATGCTTCTCATCCTGGCACATTAATAACTGAGTTCATAATCAATGCTATGTTTCAGTCAGGGTGTTTTCCATGAGTTATGTTTATTCTCCTGGTGTGTGCCTTGGTTGTTTATTTTAATCTATTAATTTTCAAATGTTTATTGTAGTTATGTGAAGTTTATTTGGTACTTTTGCCCTATTTATTTACTGTTTAGTTTCAATGTATTTTGTTTGGCTCTCCTATATTCCTTGTACTGAGTGGGTGGAACCCTAAGGGGCGGTGCCACCCTGATGTCACTGCTGAAGGACCGCCCCCAACCTTTGTATTCTGAAGCTGAGAGTGGATTTTCAGTGGTTTCAGTTTATAGTGTGTATGAGTATTTCTGGTTTCTGGATTTTTGCTTCTGTTTTGTGGATTCTGTTTATTGGATTGGATTTTGATTTACTGACAGGTTAAAAGGTTCGACTTCAGGCCCTCAGTGTTGACCCATGGAATCCAGCAAGTCCGCCACCTGAGCTCAGCAAGCCCTATCTGCCACATGACATACAACTGGAATGCTAAGAAGTTTGTAAGTCTGGATAGCGAAGGTTGTCTTCGTGTTTACCACTATGATGGGCGCCTCATGGACAACATCACAGTAACCCAGCACTTCAAAGGCATTTCTAGCACAATGTTACCTGATTATTATGTGGCGTGGGGTTCTGAAAATTCCCTCTTTGTTCTGAATGCTGACTTTCACATTGTCTCTAATATTCAAGCCACTCAGGATTTACAAATTTGTGCTGCAAGTGAGTGGATGGAGGAAGTGGTGACCGCAGGTGCTGGAAACATTTGTTTTTGGTGTATCTGCCCCCTGATATGTAAGGCAGAGATCACAGAGGGACTGACTGCTAACGAAGTGTTCACACAGCTTCTACTGCCCAAGATGGATAACCCCGGTTCACAAAAATGCTTCGCCGTTTGCAAAAATGGAGTTGCCATGTTTAATATCTCCAAGAGAAAGCTGATGGTTCACAAGAAAGACCTGCACCCTAGGTATCCAGATAATTTAATTCTCTATTTAAATTTCCAATTTCTTTTCATACTAATCACTAAATTGGCCCTAGTGTGTGTTTGACGTGTGTGTGTGTATGTTCACACTGTGATGCAATGGCACCATGTTGAAGGTTTGTTCCTATCTTGTGCCCAATGCTAGCTGGGATAGGCTCCAGCACCCTCGTGATCCTGGTCTGGATTAATGTAATATGACAATACTTTCCAATATTATTTCCATTTCAATGAGAGTATTCAGATTATTTGAGCTCCTTGATGTTAGTGCGGGTGGAGTGGTGGCTCTGAGGCTAGGGTTCTGTGCTAGCAATCGGAAGGTTGCCGGTTCAAATCCCATTGGGCCTCTGATCAAGGCCATTAACCTGCAATTGCTTTGTCCTGGGGTGCTCAAGTTTTCCACCCATATCCTCAAAAACATGCATGTTAGGTTGACTGGTGAGTTTCACTCCAGCCCCATTTTACATGGGACAGTTAATCTGCATCCAGCCCTGCAAACAGGTCCTCTAACTTGCAGGAAAAACTCAGGGGTTGATGGCAGGATTGGCACTCCAGCCACTGTAAAAAAAACCTCACACTGTTCAGTGTGATGCTGAGGTGTCACTCGTTGCCATCTCAGTCCAGGTGGTTCGCTGTGTGGTGGGTGCAGCAACGTGCTGTAATCAGTGTGTGCTCCCAGCCTTGATGTTAGTGAAATTAGCCAAAGTTCATTAAAAGAACAGCAACAACAAAAGAGGTACTCTTACAGCAGAATGCCTGTGGAGCATTTTCTTCATGTAACTGCTCAATTGGATGACACCATATACTAAAAGAAGAACTACCAAACAACAGCTATCTCATAGAAGAGAGACCACTATTCAACTGAGCATAAAACACAATGGTATTCTTCAGTCCTTGAACATTACCAGCCTCTGGTTGCCTATATCATGCCAGTCTTCTTCTGCTGCTCTTCAACAAAAATAAATAAAATTGACAGTATTGAAATCAGCATGGTGTTCTTTGATTGCAGGAAAATCACTGGCATTGCCTACTGCTGTGGTCTCCAATGGCTGGTGACAGCAGCTCGTGATGGCTCCATCAAGGTGTGGGATAAGGCCTGGCGTTTACAGATGGTATTTGTTGGGCATACTGGTGAGCAGCACATCTAGCATATGCAGAACTGGTAACAACTGAATATTTCCACTAACCAAGTTTGGAAACAGAAATTATGGGTTTGGGATGCCTGAGCATGTCTGTCTTTGTGCCTTATTCACAGAAATGTGATCTCTTGTTACTCACACTTTATGCTAAACTATCATTGTCAGGTAGACATCTTGCCACTGCTCTGATGTATTCATGAAATCATTTATTTAACTAGGGGGCTTCGCCCCCTGCTTGCTTTGCTCGCCAACCCCCATGTTTGGTTTTCTGGATACACACTTTAAGGTTTTTTTTTTTCTTTGAATTGTTGCTATTTCATTAGTTTCACTTTTATTTCAGAACTTCAGTAAAAACAATATTTGGAATCTTTTGCGTCCCAACATGCTAAATCTTTTAAATGATGCCAGTGAGACATGTGTTTAATGACTTTGTACCATAATTCAGGATAGGTTTCTCTGATTGGACAGACAAAATGATCTACATCATCAGCAGCTAATCATTTTTTTTTGCAAAGTAACCAATAAATGCATGTGAGGTAAACTCCATTTTTGAAATTCTCTGACTTAAACTTCAAAGCCTTACAATATTTACTTACTTCTGACATATCACCTGTGTCCATATATTCAATCTCTATTTACCTATTTGTTATTTCACCGAGTAATAATTTCTCTTTGTTTGCGATAATGCAATGTTTACTTTCTTTGTTTTGACACCTTCATTTTTTTCTGCTTTCATATTCTGTATCTCGCTCTGCATGTGTTTCGCACCTACGTTTTTTTTCTGAGTCTGTTGAATTCCACTGTTTTCATTATTTCTAACCTGCTCTGCGTGTGTTTGGCAACCTTGTTTTTTACCCTCTTTATGACGTTTTACTTTGTTTTCTACTTTGTCTTTTATTTCTGACCTCGCTTTGTCCTGCTTTTTTTTTCAGTGACACCTGGTCCGTGGTGATTATTTTCCCTTTTTTCGAGTAATAATTTCCATTTGTTTGTGCTACTGTGATCTTTACTTTCTTTTTTTTGATACTTTCTAATTTTCCTGCTTTCATATTCTTTAACTTTCTCTGCATGTGTATCGTGCCAACGTTTTTTTTGAGCCTTTCGAATTCTACTGCTTTTTTATCCATCTTGTCTCTCAGCTGGTGCCTGCTAGTTGCGATGCCACCACTGCTTAAATGGTAATTGTAATATTAAGAGAATGCACACAATTATGTACGCATCTGCTACCGGTGTGAGTTAAGCTATTGGGTTGCACGTAAAATAAATTAAAGCCATTACATTTAATAAAACATCCCCCCTGGACTGGTCTTACCACACAGTGACCATGAAAAACAAAATGGCGCCATGATAAATACAAAACATAACATTAAAAAATTATTAACTTTATTTTAAATAAATAATAATAAAATCAGGCTATTTGTATTCAAAACCCCTAAACTAGACTGGACTGCCAATACTGATGCTCTGTGTAAGAAAGGACAGAGCCAGTTATACTTCCTTAGAAGGCTGGCATCCTTCAACATCTGCAATAAGATGCTGCAGATGTTCTATCAGACGGTTGTGGCGAGCGCCCTCTTCTACTCGGTGGTGTGCTGGGGAGGCAGCATTAAGAAGAAAGACGCCTCACGCCTGAACAAACTGGTGAGGAAGGCAGGCTCTATTGTTGGCATGGAGCTGGACAGTTTAACATCTGTGGCAGAACGACGGGAGCTGAGCAGACTCCTATCAATAATGGAGAATCCACTGCATCCACTAAACAGTGTCATCTCCAGTCAGAGGAGCAGCTTCAGCGACAGACTGCTGTCACTGTCCTGCTCCACTGACAGACTGAGGAGATCGTTCCTCCCCCAAACTATGAGACTCTTCAATTCTACCCAGGGGGGTAAACGTTAACATTATACAAAGTTACTGTCTGTTATACCTGCATTTTTATCACTGTTTAATTTAATGTTGTTTTTTATCAATATGCTGCTGCTGGAGTATGTGAATTTCCCCTTGGGATTAATAAAGTATCTATCTATCTATCTATCTATCTATCTATCTATCTATCTATCTATCTATCTATCTATCTATCTATCTATCTATCTATCTATCTATCTATCTATCTATCTATCTATCTATCTAAAACTTCCATTTAGGACCTAATTAACTTAACATAATTTTTTAAAGTTTGCTATATCGTAATACATGGAAGAAAATACCTGTTTATGTTGGTGAAAGTAGCACATAGAAACTTTCATCTCCTGGTTTGACTCGCAATATTTGGGAGAATATGTCATGATTACATTTTTGGGCCATTAAAACTTGTGTTGTTTGCATGATTTAAAGTTATTTTTTTCTATATTCATTCAACAGCACCTGTCACTGCTCTGGTGACATTTCCACATGTGCCTCACCTTCTCTCAGCTTCCCAGGATGGCACAATGAGAATATGGAACTTGCAAACTGCTGATCAAGTGGAGGAGATTCAGACGGTACATGTGGCCCTGGGTTTGGGTGTGAGTGAGGACAACACAGGCGAAGCTGACTGCACAGGTCTCATCTTCTCCTTCTCCTCTCAAGGAGTGGACTTTTGGGATTTGACTCAACTCTACAACATACTGACCCCACTGGAAGCCCCTGTGAGGAGTATACAGATGATAGTTTTGCATCGCTTCCCACCTCGAGCTGTGTGTGTTTGTGAAGATGCCTCAATAAGGCTTATTGCTGCAGAGACTGGTGATATTATCACATCTTTCTTCCTGGAAGAGCCAAGGCAGATCAGAGCTGTGGACTACTGCCTTCCTTTGGAAACTCTTTTTGTTGTCACAGACAAAGGAGAAGTTCTCAGAATAAATGCTTTGACCAATCCAGCAAGCCTTGTTGACAGGTCATTTGAGCATCATGGTGGAGTTGAGAAGAAGCAAGCTATACAAGAGCAGGTGGAAATCTCAGACATGGGGACAGCAAAGTGTCTTGTGATGTACAATTACATTGTAGAAGAAGACCAAGCATACTCTGCTTGGACCGAAGTTGTGGAAAGCAAAGGGAAGGGGTGGCAAAGGAAAAATTCTCCCTTCAAACAGCAAATTAACCGGTAAGATTTGTGAAGCTGTAGAGATGAGTACATTTTACCAAGGAACAGTGCCAGCCAAGCTAAAATAAGCTTGATGGGAATTTACATAGAAAATCATGATAGTGACAGCTTTGAGATTCTTCCAGTGTCCCATAGGCGGAGTATTTTATAGCCTGCTGTGATTCTAGTACCACCAAATAGCAAAAAGGATGAGAACTTTAAAGGTATCCACCAAAAGCAGGCCCGCCCAAAAACAGGTCTACTAGGCTCCAAACAAAGAGAACTGACAATTACTTAAAATGTGGCAAAATATTTCAGGAATATATATAAAAAATCTTAGCAGAGAGAGAATCTGTTAAAAAAGTAAAACTCTGTATGTAAGATAATCCCAAAGCAAGATTCTTATAAAACAGTTGACAATTTGAGGTAACCAAATCCAATTGATAAATGAAAAGTAGCACAACAACAGAAGTGTCATATAAAAAAAATAGAAATCCATATGAAAACAGCAATATTTGCAGAAACTCCTCCTGTGTGCAATTCAGTGAACCACAAGAAACTCGCAAGAAACTTCCCAGCATGCCTTTAACTGTTGTGGGTGGTTCCTTAGTAGTGATGTAAGGGTGACACCACCCCTTGGGTTCACCCACAAAACACAAGTAGCATAACAGGATATAACTACACACACAGGAAGTAATCAATAAATGAAATAAAATTAATAGAAAATATATAATCAGTCAAATAATTAATAAACTGAACACTACTAACAGAAATGATTGCAACCAATGAAAAATACTGAAAATGAATAAAAAGGATATAAAAAATGAAATTCAAACATAAGCTAGGGAGGAAGCCTGGCTGAAACAACACAGCCCAAAGTAGGTCAAACCCAAAGTGTCTAACCAGGTATACACTGTGTGATTTTGGCACGATTTTAAGCCTGACTTGCAATCACCGACAGATCCTCTGACCAAATTTCAGCTTTATCGGCTGTTATTTCATATGCAGTATAACACTGGTTATGATACCTTTTGTCTTTATGCCTTTTTCATTTGCATGTTATGACTGTGCTGTGATACAAATTGCACGACTAGGAGCCCATTACTAGAAGGCTGGCGTCTTTCAACATCTGCAATAAGATGATGCAGATGTTCTATCAGACGGTTGTGGTGAGCGCCCTCTTCTGTGCGGTGGTGTGCTGGGGAGGCAGCAAAAAGAAGAGGGACGCCTCATGCCTGGGCAAACTGGTGAGGAAGGCAGGCTCTATTGTTGGCATGGAGCTAGACAGTTTGATATCTGTGGCGGAGCGACGGGCGCTGAGCAAACTCCTGTCAATCATGGAAAATCCACTGTATCCACTAAACAGTATCATCTCCAGACAGAAGAGCAGTTTCAGTGACAGACTGCTGTCACCGTCCTGCTCCACTGACAGACTGAGGAGATTGTTCCTCCCCCACACTATGCGACTCTTCAGTTCCACTCGGGGGGGGTAAACGTTAACATTATACAAAGTTACTGTCTATTATACCTGCATTTTTATCACTGTTTAATTTAATATTGTTTTTTATCAATATGCTGCTGCTGGAGTATGAATTTCCCCTTGGGATTAATAAAGTATCTATCTATCTATCTATCTATCTATCTATCTATCTATCTATCTATCTATCTATCTATCTATCTATCTATCTATCTATCTATCTATCTATCTATCTATCTATCTACCTACCTACTAACTAGAAGAGACCCTTTTAGCAATCCGAAGAGTTGGAAATACTTCTCAACATTAAACTACCAGTTGTCTGCACACTGCATTGTTAAGAGTATGATCACCAACAGAATCATTTTTAACCCCAACACCTAATTGGTTAGAGATCACAGGCTCAGAAATCTACCAATAGAAATAAGAGCAGCCCCATAACCTTGGTACAAAAAATTATATTGTATTCTGATATGGTGAGGGGCACTCTGTAATATAAGGATTTACTGAATGATGCCTGAGTACTTCTTTGCAGGTTTTTACTGGTGGTCGGACATGAACATGGCTACCTATCTGTGCTGGACTGGGACACAAGACTCCCTGCATACAAGACAGAGGCTCACATCTCCTGTTGTGTATCTGCATTGATGGCCTGCCCCGAGAGTAACTATGTCATTTCCACTGGTAAGACATAAATCCCATCTTCAGCTTTTTCTCTGCATGTTTCATTTGCACTGAACTAACTGTGAGTGGATAATGCTTTAGAATAGAGGTGACATAGAGGCATCTACGAGTCAGTTACAAAACCTCATCATCACATTTAACTAACTTGTTTTTTCTATTTTTATCAATGTTATTTATATAAATGAAAAAGAGCAGTGGCTGTCACTTACTGCTATTCAACTAGACCTTAGCCATTGCTTTGTTTTTGTTATATTACTGTAAGTAACTAATAGGCACCCTACAGCAAATGTCACCAGGAAATAATGGTGGTGGGGCTGTATTACATTACTAGCTAACATAGCTGAAATACCTGGAGCTGCCCGGGAGGAAAATAAAGTGTTTTTTTTAATTGTTTGAGAAAAATATAATTAAAACAAAAACAACTAAAAAATAAAAATAACAAACATTGTAGATGCACTAATGTGCTTGTCTTGCGGTCTTGTATGTATATTATCCTCCAGTTGACACTCGGAACCGGCCAACTCTATTTAAATTACATAAATCACATTAAGAAACTTTCTTACTTTCACCTCCGTAACATATCCCGTGTTCGCTCATTCCTGTCCTTCTCTAATGCTGAGAAACTTGTCCATGTTTTTATCACATCCCGCATCGATTATTGTAATTCCCTACTGGCAGGTGCCCCTTCTAATCTTATATCACAGCTCCAGCATTCAAAACTCAGCTGTAAGAGTCCTTACACAGACCAGCAACAGCGAGCACATAACATCCATCCTGCTCTATCTTCACTGGCTTCCTGTGTCTTACAGAATCAAATATAAAATACTACTAATAACCTACAAAGCCTTAAATAACCTTGCGCCAAACTACATCAGTGACCTTCTCCATCATTATGTGCCTGCCCGCCCACTAAGGTCCTCTGATTCTGGCAATCTTGTTGTACACTCCATGGGTGACAGGGCCTTCAGCTGTATAGCGCCCAGACTCTGGAATGACCTACCAAAATTAATCAGGTCAGCTGACTCCATGAATTCTTGTAAAAAACAACTCAAAACTCATCTGTTCAGGAAGGCTTTTAGCTCTACTTGACTTTATTACCCTTCTCTCAGTTTACTTCTCTGTCAAGATGCTAATGTAACCTGTGTGTGTGTGTGTGCAAGACCATCAATTATGTTGTCTGTTTTTTTTCAGAATTCACTGTCTTAATCTTCTTTATTTATTTATCTGGTTTGTACAATGCTATATACTGTATACGCTGCCGTTCTTTATTATATTCTGTAAGTGCCTTGCGCATGGGAAAGGTGCTATATAAATAAAATGTATTATTATTATTATTATTAATTTCAAAAGTAACAGGGTCGCGGTGGTGCTCACATATAAACAATGCGCCCTCTGGTGGTCATTCCGAGTGTCAACTGGATGATAACATGCATTCAAGACCATGAGATCACCCCCACCCTACCCAGAAGGGGGTGGGTTAGGGTTGATTTCACGCTACAGTATACATGTGTACCAAATTTTTCGCTCCAGCCATTTGGAAGTGATGCTGGAACATACATACATACACACACACACACATACGTTGACCTTTATATATATATATATATACAGTATATATTTGCAATGGTGATGGACAGGTTGACAGATGAGATTAGACAGGAATCCCCGTGGACGATGATGTTTGCTGATGACATTGTGATCTGTAGCAAGAGTAGGGAGCAGGTTGAGGAGACCCTGGAGAGGTGGAGATATGCTCTAGAGAGGAGAGGAATGAAGGTCAGTAGGAACAAAACAGAAGACATGTGTGTGAATGAGAGGCAGGTCAGTAGAATGGGGAGGATGCAAGGAGTAGAGTTGGCGAAGGTGGATGAGTTTAAATACTTGGGATCAGCAGTACAGAGTAATGGGGATTGTGGAAGAGAGGTGAAAAAGAGAGTGCAGGCAGGGTGGAATGGGTGGAGAAGAGTGTCAGGAGTGATTTTTGACAGACAGGTATGAGCAAGAGTGAAAGGGAAGGTCTACAGGACGGTAGTGAGACCAGCTATGTTATATTGGTTGGAGACGGTGACACTGACCAGAAAGTAGGAGACAGAGCTGGAGGTAGCAGAGTTAAAGATGCTAAGATTTCCATTGGGTGTGACAAGGATGGATAGGATTAGAAATGAATATATTAGAGGGTCAGTTCAAGTTGGTTGGTCGGGAGACAAAGTCAGAGAGGTGAGATTGCGTTGGTTTGGACATGTGCAGAGGAGAGATGAGAGGTATATAGGGAGAAGGATGCTAAGGATAGAGTTGCCAGGCAAGAGAAAAAGAGGAAGGCCTAAGAGAAGGTTTATGGATTTGGTGAGAGAGAGGACATGCAGGTGATGGGTGTAACAGAGCAAGATGCAGAGGACAGAAAGATATGGAAGAAGATGATCTGCTGTGGCAACCCCTAACGGGAGCAGCCGAAAGAAGAAGAAGAAGATTTATAATGCTTAACATTGTTGGCTTTTGGAAAAGGTAGACATGTGCCATATTTTATGGGATTTGCTGGGTAAGAATATGAAGTAATGCAATGTACATCATTTCAACCCTAGATGTTTTTAATGATTTGTCTGTAGGGCTGCACAATGGTGCAGTGTTTAGCACTGGATGCCTCGTAGCTTCAAGAGCCATCAGGCTTCAGGGTCAGAGCTCCATCGGGCAGGTGGCTCATCTCCTAAATCCAATACCACCTTCCGGAAGTACCCTGCTTTTATAGCTCGTGGAGCAGAAGGGGTTGATTTGTGTTTCTTCTAGGGTAGTCTTCAGTTCACCCACAATATCTGAAAATAAAATGCATAAACGGAAATGTAACTTTGTGGTCTTAACATTCCTGTTCTTATCAGCAAGATAGCAAATGTTCTTTTTTATGTTTTTTTTCATCAGGTGAAGACAAGATGGTAAAGGTCTGGCGTGTTTTCCCCTATGCTGATGAGTCTCTCAGTCTCCATATGAGTTTCTGCTGTGCTCAGCCACCTCTAAAGGTCAGCTGTTTAGGTTCTTTACTGGCTGTGGCCTTCCAAGAGCTCTCCAGTGCCACATATGGCATCGTCCATTACCATTTAGAAACCAAGAGCCGCTCCGATCATCCACCCAAGGACGACCCTCAAGATCTCATCACTGGTGGGTGAAATTATTTAGGTTCAGTTGGAGCAATGGCATCTGACAAGTCCATTTCCTGTAGTGGATCTTATCGGTTTTTAAAAGACATTTAATTTTAATATATTTGGCCCTTGTAGTTAGCTCTGAATTGTGTGATGGCTCTCTGTGTAGAATGTTCATATTCTATGTACGTATGTGTGAATTTTTAATTGGGAACTCTGCTTTGTTCCTTCACATATTCCCATAAAAGTCCATTTTAGGTTAATTGGCATCTGTATACTGACACCATAAGGATATGTGAGTGGCCCCTGCAGTAGACTGGCAGCCCAGGACTGTTTCCTGTCTTGGACCTGATGCTCTTAGAAGCATCATTCAATTTCCAGATCAAATTTCTCTTGAATTTAGTGTTCATACTTAGAAATATTCAAAGTTAGAATCTTTCAAAGTAAGAGGCACTACTGTATTAATAACATGGTGTAATTCAGTGCAGCAATTTTAATCAAAATCTGAGATGTAGTGGTTAAATTTATAAACATTTTTGGCAATCTGACATAGAACTACTCCATTGAGGAAGATAACAGTGGTTACCCAGACCTAGTTACAGATTGCCAAGGGGACCCCATAACAGTTCAAGCTTCAGGGCTCCAAAGATGGAGGTTCTGTCACTGGTTTCACTAGCAGCAGTAATTAGTTACTAATTAGGAAAGTGGAACGAAAATCTGCAGCCACTACAGCCCTCCAGGACCTGCATTTGACATTCCTCTTCTAAGATGATTGAATTGTTGGTTCCAGCATTGCGACTACTGTTACTAAGATGGGTATTGCCACCCAAGGTTTATAAATGTGAATACGTCGGTTCAGAAATGAGTGGTTCTATGGACTGATGAATGAATCAATGAATAACAGTGCAACGTCATACTGCTTGTTTAGTTAATGGGTTTTACCATAGAATTTTCTAGTAAAGAAACTAAGGCAGGAAACTCCTTTGGTAATTTGCTTCTATTACTGGCTCCAGAGCACTAAGGGGAAAAGTAACTTGAAAATTGATTAAGGGTTACAAAGGTTTTACTTCAAGAGAACACCAACATTAAAGAAATACAGCAGCATACGTAAAGACGTTATCCTATGTGTTTTTTCACCCTTTGCCTTCAGGGCTCTGCGCATGTTCACAACTGAATATCTTTGCTTCATCCAGCAAAGATGGAATGATAAAAATTTGGGACCATAGAAACAAGTTGCTGAGGTAAGGAGCGAAATCCCCGACCTTTCAGGTCAGTAAGTTTTATTCCAGTTTGTTTCCTTCAGTTCTTCATTTGCTGAGCCATAAGTAACAAGTATAGTGAAATTCTTAATTGTATTGTCCTTTCAGTGATGAAAAAAAAAAGAATTAGATTTGAAAATGTGGTATCCCTGTAATTAAGGGAAACAAGCAGCTATTTCTTTTTTATAAAATTGGTAAAACACATGTATTTATTATCATAAATTAATCAGCTTTCATGGGAGTAGAAAGGATGAGCAAGCAGATGAACATATACAGCTTTTGTTTAGTCGCTTGCTTGATAAAGAAAATCAAAGTTGTCTTCAGTGTGGCTTGTCTTTGTATTGTCTGCTGTCTCCACTTAACGTAAAGTGTGTTTGTTACAAAATGGCGCAGAGTGCGTTTGTTAATTAAATTTAAATTGATTTTGAACTTTAAACTTTTTCTCAAGGTCTTTATGTTTTTTATTTTTAACGTATTAAGTGTATTTATAACTAAATATTAACCCATCTAAGACAGGAAGAACTTTTACTTACTTTACATTTTTTTACGCCTAGCAGGCCATGCCACTTACCCTTTCTACCTCAAATTCAGTTCACCATCCTTTCTACCCTTCTCTCTTTGAACGTTTCAGAACTCTTTCGTTGAACGCAGTGCCAGAGAGTGTAGCCTTCTGCAGCAAGCGTGGGGATCTTCTTGTGGGGATCCAGAGTCATTTGTATGAAATTCATTATACCAAGGTCCTACCCCGACATTACTACTTTAAGGTTAGTACCAAGGCAGGACAATTTTTATTTTATACGAAACAAATGTTTACATATAATTTCAAGTCCATAGCCCTCTTTCTTCTATGACATTATGCTAACATAAGTAGAACTTTATTTTTTTATCATAAAATGTTCAGACCATGGAGAGAACAGCTGTCCACTTCAGGTCACAGTCCCAACATGGATCAGTGTAGAGTCACCATTTACCTTGACAATTTGTCTTCTAACTTGTGAATTAAGCCAGAGGTTGTGATTAAAACCAACATGGACTAAACGTGCACACGAAATTCCAGAATCAAACTATGGTCCAAATGCTGTTAGACATCATTACTCATGGCCGAACTAATTCCGGATCTAATGAACAATTTATTTAAAAAATTGTAATGGATCTAATAATTACACAATTAACATTGAAACTATTACAAAGTAAACAGCCGTTATGAAAATTTACAAACTCACAGTATTATTTCTCTAAGGGAAATGAGTAATAAATTATCTCCCTTATCTTCTCAATTCTGTTACACTTTCCCCAACTTTATCTGTTTAGCTGACTGTTTCTTTATCAATTATTGTGCAGTTTGACGAGGAGTTTACTGAACCAGTGCCAGACTCCACGATTCCAGCTTCAAAAGCTGCACTACATTCTCTGGACCCGAGCCTGATGAAGAAGCTGAAGGAGCCACCTTTGTCATCAAGGTCAACATTCAGATCAGTTTCAATTCTAATAATTCTTATGTTTAGCTATTAACTGATTACAGGCACAGAGCTCTTATTCATTCCAGCCCAGGCTTTTCATGTCATTCCCCTAGGCTGCCTTTTCAAAAGTGATGGGGAAGTTCATGCTTCTAAAACTCTCCTACTTCCGGAGGCCCATGAATTCTATATAAGTAAAATGTAGTATTATTTATTTATTTATTTATACCTGTATCCTTCAAGGTTCAAACCCCACAACAAATTACAAACACAAGAGAAGCACTTAACAAAGGTTCTTATTTGATCTAGTAGGGCCTTAAATGTGCACAAGCAACAACTGGCTTATCCAGCATCCCTGCCAGGTTACGTGTTTTAAAATGAGATATTGTTAGACATTAAAAAAAAACAAATCAACCAGTATGCTAGATATTACACTCCATTACACCAACTCCATAATTTTCTATATTCTTTTTTTACTGATTTTATGAAAAGTAAGTAACATTCCATACAATCAAGTCAAGCTTAATAAAACTAAATTCAACCCCAACTCAAGAGGAAGAGAGGGAGACCAACAGCCGAGGTAAAACTTTAAAAGTAGAAAAGAGGGAAGAGAATCCTTTTTTCCCCAATATAAATGCTTATTCTAAAATGTTATTGATTAGGTCCTGCCAGGTTTTAAAAAAAGTTTTGAACAGATCCTCAAACATAATATTCTATACTATAATAATCCACAGACCTACACAAAGAACTGAAGAGGATGTGGAATACGAAAATGAACAACGAGAAATGGAGAAGGTAAGGGAGATAGATGTCACAGAATAGGTGTCTGTACAGATCTACTGGATCCTTTGTTTGTTAATGAACCAGAAATATCATAACAACTCACCTGATATATTTCATTATTGACAGTTTTTTTGTTTTTCTTAGACTTTCATGTCATGATCTCTCAAGAAAATTTTAAAAAAATCTTCCATGAATTTTCTGAACTCATTCAATCTAGCAAAATGCTTAATACAGAGGTGTTGGACACAAAGCAAAAAGCAAACCAGGAAAAAATACTGGTTTAAAAGAAATTAACAATATATGTAAACCTACATAGATAGAAATTAGATTTCATTGTTTTCAAAGCATTTATCTTTTTACATACCTCCAGCCTGCATATTGTCACAACCAGTCCACAGAGCATGTCATGATTTTCATGCCACCCTGTCACACTTAAATGATAACAGCAGCTGTGTGGAGTACAGTACTGTTTAACATTTAACACTGTTGTACCATCAAATGTGATCATCAAGAACATAGACTTAGCACCCCCTTGGTGATTGGATTTTGAACTTCATTAATGACAAAAGCTAGCATTTGTGGATTAGCAGCATCATTTTATCCACACTGATCCTCAACACAGGCAGCACTACATGGGATAGTGTGCTCAGCTACCATTTTGATGTGCTCCTTGCTCATGTGTGACTGTGTGACCAAACCCTAATGACACCGCCATCATAAGTCTGTTCTCCAACAATGATTAGATAGCTTATGTACATTTATCATATATTCTGTTTTGCCCGGAAGTGTCCTCTTTTTGGGGTGAATTTTAGAAAACTATCAATCTGCCTGAGTTTTTAACACTTCACTCCCATCATTCCCAACCAGGTTTACTTTTATTAAAGTATCAACTACTGTATTATTATTCTCAGCAAAAATCAGATTGACCCGTAGCGATGATGCTGTAGATGAATGGTTCTCAAATGGTGCACTGTGCACATTATGGATGTAATTACAAGTACTGTACATTCACTGTACATACCATCCCACTGTTGTATGTAGAAAAATTCCAAGTGGAAAAACACCACCACCCCTACCCGCCTCGCCTGATATGAGACAAACTCCAGACTCTTGTCCTCTTATCCTCTTTTTTGGCTCAGGAAACCTGGTAACCCTATGCTCACAGAGATTTGTCTTGGTGACCAAGATATCAATCTCTCCTTTAACATTAACCAAATGGGCGGAGTGGTGGCTCTGAGGCTAAGGATCTGTGCTGGTATCCAGAAGGTTACCGGTTCGAATCCCCATCACTGCCAAAAGAGATCCTACTCTGCTGGGCCCTTGAGCAAGACCCTTAACCTGTAATTGCTCCAGGGGCACTGTACAATGGCTGACCCTGCGCTCTGACCCGAAGGGGTATGCGAAAACTAACAAATTCCTAATACGAGAAATTGTATAAGGCGAAATAAAGAACAAAACAAAAAAAACAGTTGGTTAAAAACGTCAGAAATCAGGAGTGTGGACACTAGAGGGTACTGTTGCTCCTCATACCCAACACAACAGATACAGGGCACAAGTTAAAAGCACAAAGAGCTTATTTATTTTTAGGAAACTCTTCCCAAAGCATTTCCTACCACCACAGCCACAAGTAAATAATGGGCACTGCACAAAGTTATTCATTCTTCTCTGTCTCTTTCTCCTCCACTTCTCCCAGCAAGCTTCGGTCAGTCAAGACCTCTTATATTGACCAACCCAGGAGTGCTTCTGCTCTTCCACCCACGTGGTCTGCAAACACTTCTGGGTTAGGCGAAAACCTCATGTCATATGGCTCCTCCACTTTCACAGCACCCTCTGGCAGCACCCACAGTACCCAACAGTGCTGAGATATAGAACTATAAGTCCCAGGGTGCCCTGTGGGAATCTGGGGCACCACTGCAATCCATGGGAGTTGCCATCTAGCATTCTGAGGGAGTCAGTGCCCTTAAGAAACTGCCTTCCCCCATCCTTCCATCTCTTGGGGGTCCCGGTATTGTTGGACTGCCAACTGTCTCTAAGAAATCAGACATTTTAAACTACTTGGAATCCTCTTCACTGCCAATCAAACTCTTGTACATCTCATTTTGGCTGTAGTGAAAGAGACTCACAGCATCTTTACATCCTTAGATATCTGGTCAAATTCAGGATGCCTCCCTCTGTGCTCATCATCTTCTACTGGAGCACAGTGGAGTCCCTCCTCACTGGCCTCCTCACATCCTGGTGTGGCACCTGCTCAGTCCAGAGCTACAAAGCATTGCAAGTCAGCACAGAATATTACTGTCAACCAGCTGCTTTCTGTTAAGAGTATCTGTAATATAATGCTACTTCAGGAAGGCAAACAAACTTATTAAAGACAAGATCTATCCTGCAGTCTCTTTCCTCCCACCTCCACTCAGGACCAATAGCGATCCTATTCACACAACTATATATGAGTTGTACAGTCACTCTGTAATATTCTGCATAGGATCTCATCCACATATTAACCTACTGTATGAGTAATACATGAACTGACACTCACTC
Organism: Erpetoichthys calabaricus; assembly: GCF_900747795.2. NCBI lineage: Eukaryota > Metazoa > Chordata > Cladistia > Polypteriformes > Polypteridae > Erpetoichthys > Erpetoichthys calabaricus. The sequence goes on from NC_041399.2 coordinate 197,198,695, forward strand.
TCTAGTACTCCACATAAGAACTCAGTATGTTCAGCTTGATAGCTCTTCATTTTGGAGCAAATGGCAATCTCCCGCTACACTAGGAGATCTAATAGTTACTTTATTGCTTCAGTCACTCTAAATATAACTAGAAATTTAAAAGCAACATAGTATGTATTAAAGTATAATAATACCAGTAGAAAAAAGTATGATAGAAAATATTAATAGGTAGTAAAGTCTGGAGGTATACAGTCTTAGAATGCTTAATGAAAACCAAAAATGGCAAGGGTGCATGTTATCCTGGGTAGCTTTTTGATTCAGCAATCAGCATGATGCATGAGTTATGGTCTTCGACATCTACTGTACATGAAATGGTCTCTCTCTCTCTTTCCCATGTATCTCAGTCTCTGATATCACCTCTTCCTGTCATCACTCTCTGGTTCCCCCAGACAGGCCATTATTTATGTTAAAAATGCATGTAGGGTCCCGAACCATGTGATATTATACACATATGCTTCGCCCAAAAGTTTTGATCCTCTGACTTACCTGTGCAATCTCTTGTTCTGTCCATTTTCTTTAACCATTAAGTTATAAATTGTCTGACCATTTTAAAATGAAAGCATCAGAAATTACAAAGATAACAAAACAGATGCATTAAATTTATAAAATACTGGTACAAGACAGAACAAATTGCAAATATATTTGGGTTATAAATATTTAGTCTACAAATAAGAAAGATTGTAAATGAAGTTAAATGCTTTCAAGTAAATTTCCTTTCTACATTAGTTAGGTACGTTGTGTTCAAGGGTCCTATAAATTCCTCCGTAAATTAGTCAGGTCCTATTTTAAAAAACAATATAAGCAGTCTGCAGTTATAAAAATGAAAATGTTATCCTCCAGGACAGTCTATCCATAAAATCCATCCAGAAACTTACTTTGTCATCAGATTGGCTGCCCAAACTGTCTCAAAGTGTCCCTGAGGAGATTCCCCCAACACGATCTTTGGTTCTTTTCCAGTTATTCATTACACAGTGTGTATACATCCATAGATGTATGTGTTATATGATTGTATACAGTTTACCATTTGAAAATTGCTTATTAAGGACATTAATGAAAACAAATTCCTGACTTGCCATCAAATAGCTGTTAACCATCACACATGGGATTGTATGGAAGTAAATGCAGTTGCTTGCTCTTCTGTCTGTCCCTTGACTTGTGTTGCTCTTCCTGCTGTTTTTCTCCAAGAGGCGAGCTGCACTTGCTGCTCGAGACCAGGAGCTCCTCCTCATTAAACAAGGCAACCTTCTAAGCAGAAGGAAACCTGTGCGCACCAAGGAGACCCAAAGAGAAGCCTTCAAGCAATACATGCAGCTCTTCTATAAAGGACTGCAACCTCCTGTAAAGGTAAGGTTTCCTAATTCAGAAAATTTGGGGAAAGTAAAAACATCCTGAAGATGCTCCATATGCTATTACGTTGTTATAGTAAGCCTGCTGATCAAAGTGGGATTATGAAAATCTAAAATCATTTGTTCAGTGCCTAACACCTTTTCTACAATCTGACTATTTTTATTGGCAGCAAATGTGGGCTATATTGTCCTGATTAATGTCAGAAATAATTGGTGGCAACAATGCCCCAGTAATTTTGCCCCTTAAAAAGCAAGAGTGAGGGCATAAATGCCCCAAAAGTATATGTAATATTAGTGTGTTATTGTGAAATTTGTGAGACTTACCAGTTACATTTACTAGGGTCATACAGTATATTCTGATACCATAAGATTAACACACACAAAGAAACGCACACATAGACATAGAGATCCTATCCAGACAAAGTCTTGGGTGATGCCAATTGCCAGTCTCCCCTCAATATTCCACATAGGACCCCCTTCACTTAAGAATGTATATGAGTGATGCCAAATGCCTGTCACTCTTAGCACTCTACTTAAGGACTCCCTATCACCAGCACTAATAAACATTCGGGTGTCTTCACGACACACAAAGGTTCAGTCACTCTGGTTATAGAGCCACTTTCTAACCAACAGTGTCTTACTTCTACTGTACTTGTTCTAAATATTAAGGAGTGATCACTTAGCCTTGATAAAGAAAGCGGCCATCTTCCTACACTAGGTGCCCTAATAACTACTTCAGTCACTCAAGATATAAAGACAAAGTAGAGAAACCAATAGAAGAAAAGTATAATAGGAAATAAAACAGATAGCAAAAGTCTGGATATATATAATCTTAAAAAACATTACTGAAAAATTAATAGTGCCAGGAGTGGATGTTGTTCTGGGTGGCATTTTGATTTAGCAGTCAGCATTATTCCTAGGTTATTTTCTCCAACATCCACGTGAAATGGTTGCACATGTCTTGATCTCTGACATCACGTCCTGTATCATCGCTGCCTTCTGTTGTCTATGGAGTTTCAGGACATGGGACATTGCACACATTTGATTGGCTGGCTGTCCTTATGATAAATGACTCTATTCGAAATCTTTGATTTTGTTTATGTATCTTATACTTCTTTCCTTTCCCAAACTATAAACTAACAGAAACAACTTCTAGCCCATACTTACTGTATTTTCCATCCTCAGGTTATAAACTTATTGAAACTGCTGCCTTAAGATTATAAATTACTGGTGCAATACCGAAAGAATGTGTGAATGAGAAATACTTCCAATGTGAATTGCCTCTGTAATTAAATTGCTTTTAAGAGCCCTGTAAATTCAGTTAATTCTAGTTCATTTAAGGAAACATTAAAACGTAATACAAACATTTTGCACTTTAGAAAATTGAAGATTTTTCACTACAGGACACTGCTTATTTGTTTTTTGTTTTTTTTTGCTATTGATGAGAAAACTTTGGTTCATCTTTTCCTTTTATACCCACCAGACCAACTGGATGTAAACCACCTTACACAACTTAACATAACTATGTCTCTCTGCCTGTAATTCAGATCCTGGAAGATGATGGCATTGATGACTTAGAGCCATTTCAGACACCAAGGCCCCCTCCAAGAGAGTCCCCATTCATTCCTGAAAGAGAGAAAGGGGGTTTCTTTCCCAGCCCAGCCCTGGCAAGACCTTTACGTCAAGGATCTGCAGCAACCAGTGAGGCCAGCCACCAAGAATCAGAGCAGGTGAGAGACTTTTGAAATCCATGAAAACTCCATCTAATTGTGTATCACTAGATCACCCAATGCAGATAATTCCATTTGAACCTGCATATGCCCATAGTGCAAGACTCATAAGAACAGAACCTAGCAGTCCGGACTTATTTGCTTTCCTCACTGACCCCTGAAGGTATATAATCAGTGTCAGTAAAGTTTGGCTTTGTTCATTCTCAAATATATGTTATCAAAGTATTGACATTTGTCTCTGTAAAATCTAAAGTGCTTAGATCTACACATATTACTCCTGGGAACCCACTGTTTTACCATGGACGGGTCCTATAGTGTCCCTCTTCTCATTTTCTCACTCTTTATTTACATAGACCAGTACAGAGGGTCCAAAATCCAAAATATAGCCCTTGAATAGTTGCACGCACCAGCCTGTCACAAAGGTGCACCTGCAGTCTTCATCTCCAGTTATGCTCACCTTCAGGGTTGATTGTTCTCCTTCTTTTATATCTGTAACCCAAGGTGACAAGATAAAGCACCTGAGCAATCAGGAGAGGAGCTTTACATCGTTCTTCATGTATTATATGCAGTAGATATAGGAAGCCTTTTAAAATTGAATGTTTTTATTAATTTAAATAAACAAAAAGAAGATAAATCATGTCAGTGCATTTCCACCGCTTTTGTGAAATTTCATCCTATACAAAGAAGGTGAAAAAAAACATTTAATCAAAATCAAAAACGTAGAGAAACCTTGTGAGAGCATCATCTGTGCATAGCCCACTTCTGTTTAACGTAAAGATTTTCAATTGGATTCAGGTCTGGGCCATTCCAGAACATTAATCTTCTTTTGGATAGCAAAGTCAAGTCAAGTCAAGTTGGGGAGCATGCACTGGTACAGTGTGTTGCCGCACCCACTACACGACGAAACAACCCCCCAGGCAGACACGCGGTCCAGTCCCACCGTCTCTATCTGCTGTAGCCAGGTATTACGTGGGCCACCCCTTGGCCTGGTGCAGCCACTCGGGTCCCCAACAATGAGGATCTTACGAGCCGGATCACCCTTGGGGAAATGCGCCACATGGGTGTAGTGCTGTAACTGACGCTCCCTCGCAATGCAGGTCATGTGCCTCATTCGGAACTCCATGAGAAACACAAAGTCAAACCAACGGTACCCAAGGATTCTCTGGAGAGACACAGAACTAAAGAAGTCCAGTCTTCGTCTCAGGTCACTGGATAGCGTCCATGTTTCCCAACCATATAGCAAGACAGGAAGCACCAGGACTCTAAAGGCTTGGACCTTTGTCCTTTTGCATAGATATCGGGAGCGCCACACGCCCCTTTCCAGTCATCTCATGACCCACCATGCTCTCCCAGTCCGTCTACTGACTTCATAGGAAGAGTCACCAGAGACATGAATGTCACTGTCAAGGTAAGTAAACCCCTCGACGAGGTCGACACTCTCACCACAGACAGACACACTGCTGATGGCTGTGCCCAAGAGGTCATTAAAGGCCTGGATCTTGGTTTTTATCCAGGACACTTGCAAGCCCAGACACTCAGACTTCTCGCTCAGTCTCTTGAGCGCCCCGATCAGAGCCTCCATTGACTCAGCGAAGATCACAGCATCATCAGCAAAGTCAAGATCAGGGAATCTTTCTTCACCAACAGATGCCCCACAGCCGGTGGACCCCACGACCTTGCCCAACATCCAGTCCATACCAGCATTGAACAGAGTAGGAACAAGGACGACCCACCCACCCCCACCTGGATGTACAGTGTATAGTCTTAGAATGCTTATAGAAGTAGCTTTTAGATTTAGAGGTCTGGCTGATGCACAAGTTGTGTTCAACACCAAGATGAAATGGTATCTCTTTCTCTAACATACTTCTGTGTCTGACATCACTCTCTGGCCTCTCAGACAGGCCATACTTATGTTATATATTCACTTGTGGTTCTGGACCTTTTGCTATTACAAGCATACAATATGTTTGACTAGCTGTCTTGGTGATGGATGGCTCTGCCTAAAAGTTTTGATGCTCTTATGTTATTTGTGCAATTTCCTGTGTCTTCAGTTCTTTTACTGTTAAATTGTAAATTGTGTGATCATTTTAAACTAAGAGTGCCATAAATTACTTGCATAACAAGAAAGAAAGAATGTGCAGATGTACAGTAGTTAGATAAACAAAAAAGAATGAATGCACAAATGCATTTTATTTGTCACAAGAAAGAATGCTGATGCAATTAGTTAAATTGCCTTCAATATTTCTTTACAGTTCATCACAGTCCATTGTAATTGAGTGAGACTGCAGCCTATAGTTCCAAAGTTATGTCTTTAATCACTCAGTTACAAAAGAGTAGTTAATAGCTGCTGAGGTAAAGGATCTAACCAGTTCAGGTGGTCGTCAGGGTGGTAGGATGGATTGATGGTTCAACATTATCAAATGATGATTTTAGACTGCCGATTTGTTTAATGTTTCTTCTAGCTGCCATCACATGGGGTATCCCCAGTTCTTCAGGAAGGCACTTTCCCCAATTCAGTATTGCTAAGTCAATTGTGGCCACCAGAAGCATTCCAAAAGACAGAAGATGAGGAAGCATCACCAAGAAAGGAGGTGGCTCAAGCTAACAGCTATAAAATGAAACTCAAATTTCTTGAGGTGAGTGCAGCAGAAGATAGCAAGAGCAGTTACAAAACTCCTGTTAACTGAAGTGTCACCTACTGATTTGTTCCAATTCTTATTTCAGGAAGCAAAGTTGGAAGAAGAGCAGGAGGAGGAAGAGGAGAAGGATGACGACGATGAGGAAGAATCCAGTTTTGCTGCCCTGATGGCAATGATCGATCAGGTGCCAGTTAGAGAAAGTCCAAAGCTGTCTCCTGAGCCAGAGATTAAGAATGAGCCAGAACCAGAACCGGAGCTGAAGTGTGAGTCAGAGCCTGCAGTTCAACCGCATGTGGAGCCTAAAGATGAACCAGAGCTGATCCCCAGGGCACAACCAGAGAAGGTCTTTCTTTGTCGTTTTATTTGGTTCAATGTAAAAAAAAAATCAGGATTATAATGCATGCAAATGCCTTAATTGAACATGGAAGCTAAAAACAAAACACTGCCTAGAGCTTGTACACAGTCAATCAATCCCTTTCAATGTAAAGCTGTCGCTAATTTGTTTTTTCTTACTTTAAAATGTATTTTTACCTACACATCTTTATTTTTAATTTTAAGAGTAAATGGTTTCTTTGTTACAGCCAAAAGTCAAGCAACTCTCTCCAGTTATAAAGCACATCCCCCTTCCACAGCCATCACCACCTCCACCTCCACCAGCTGAGCCCCCCAGCAGCCCATCTCCAGTCCCTCTGCCCAGCTTCATCTCACAGTTCACAGAGCAAGACTGGTTTAAAAGAGTATTCCCAGAATCAATCCTTAAGGTAAGATGAACCAAAGTGTTTCACTGGGTCATTGGCTAAAATCTGCTAAAGGTGTATACTGTCTTCTTCTTCTTCTTCTTTCGGCTGCTCCCGTTTAGGGGTCGCCACAGCGGATCATCTTCTTCCATATCTTTCTGTCCTCTCCATCTTGTTCTGTTACACCCATCACCTGCATGTCCTCTCTCACCACATCCATAAACCTTCTCTTAGGCCTTCCAAGGTATATACTGTATGAATACTATATAATATATTATTTTCTAGTCTTTCAGTTAGAAATAATATCTCAAATCAATCAGGAGTGATGAAAAAAAACGCAACTGACACTAAAATTCTTTTTGCAGGCAATTTTGCAATTGTAAAATGGTAGAAACACTAGGCAGTTTTAATGTTTTTTTGGGGTGGAAAACAATTAATCTTGCTCTTGCTCTTGGGTCCTAATTTGGGATCCTGAGGTAGTTCATCATGTGGTGGGTGCAGCATCGCACCATATCAGTGCACGCTCCCACCCTCCCTTCCTCTCTAGGCTCACTTCCATGTCCTTGTGTTCTCTTCTGTAGCTACACAATCCATTTAATCCATCACACACTGGCAAAATCGGTTCGTTTTATGCATCTCGTTCACATCACCATGGAGGAGTGTAATGTCACATGCTGCATATTTTCTCATACAAAGACACACCATTGGTCATCAGTGGTCATCATTGGTTTGGGTAATATAATTATTTGTAATTTCTGTCCTCTTACAGCCACTCAGTGCCAGGTTCTTCACGAGCATCCTGCTGCAGAAACTGAAGATCGAGAAGTACCAGATAAAGACTGACATCCTGGGCGCTCTGGTCATTTTGCACCAGCAGGACTGTCTGGAGAACTTGGAAGAAATGCGTGAAAAACTATTGTCTGTCCTCAACTATCCAGAGCCTCCTTCACTTATGGTATAAATAAAATGTCTGTATATTTATAAATGTAACCTACTTTACTAATTGTTTTAATCAGTGCTCAGGTCAAAAAGATTTGGTCAAAGTTTACTCACTTCTATTGTAATGAAATACCTTAAGAGACACGTTAAGGAGAATATTCCAGATAGTTCCAGTTTTCACATCATCACAAACAGTCCACAGAGGGTGCCATATGACTTACACTTCATACCACCCCAGCACCCTGGCATAATATAAACCGATATTCTAGAGCAAGGATGGGCAGATTCAGTCCTGGAGGGCCGCAGTGGCTGCAGGTTTTTGTTCCAGCCCAATTACTTAATAAGAAGCACTTATAATAATAATTCTTTGCATTTATATAGCGCTTTTCTCATTACTCAAAGCACTCAGCAATTGCAGGTTAAGGGCCTTGCTGAAGGGCTCAACAGAGCAGAATACCTTTTGGCATTTATGGGACTCGAACCAGCAACCTTCCGAGTGCCAGGGAATATCCCTAGCCTCAGAGCCACCACTCTGTCCACTTATTGCTCAAGTAACATTTCTGCTTCACTTTAGTTGTCTCGCTCATTAAGATTTTGAACCCTTATTGCTTATTTTAGTCTTAAACAGCTGTATTCTTGATTTTTAATTGCTCCCAATTAGGAATAACATGCAAATGACAAAAGAGACCAGCATTTCTCCATTTAGTTTGTTTCCATTTACACCTGTGTGTATTTATCATGCACCATTGGGTTTAATTAAATACTTGGAAGGAAAGTGAAGAGAAAAAAGCGAAGCACTGAGAATTACTCATCTGTTTTAGACTTCAAATCATTTGGATGATATCCTTAGAAAAGAAAACAAATCTAGGATATGAGAATAACTTGACATGGCAGAGTTAAAGCACTAACAAGTCATGAAATTAAATTATTGACAAGGATTGGTTTTTAATTAAGCAACTGGGTTGGAACAAAAACCTGCAGCCACTGTGGCCCTCCAGGACTGAATCTGCCCACCCGTGTTCTAGAACATGGATGTTGAACTCCAGTCCTGGAGGACCGCAGTGGCTGCAGGTTTTCATTCTAACCTTCTTCTTCATTAGTGACCTGTTTTTGCTGCTAATTCCGTAACTTCTTTTGCTTTAGTTTTAATTAACTTGACTCAGGCCCCTTAGTTGTTTCTTTTTCCTTAATTAGATGTCAAACAGTAATGAGACACAAAACAAGCTGCCACGTGACCAGCACACCTGTGCCCATCACACAATATCTAAAAATAAAGAAAGGTGAATGTCTCAGTGAGGTTGATCTCTCATCTCACCAAAACATTTACAAAATACAGAAAAATCAGTTTTGGAAATGTCTGCTGTGGCACAATGAGAGCAGCAACAAGCCATTGAATTAAATAACAGGCTTAATTAACAGCAAGAATCAGCTCTTCATTAAGAGATTGGTTGGAGTGAAATTGGTTTAGATGGTCATCTGTTCACATTTCATTTCATTTTGGCTGCCATTTAATGAAGAAAGGAATAAATTCAGGGGACTGAATCCTTAAAATCAGAGCTATTAAAATTAAGGGAAAAGAAGATAATTAGCAGCAAAAACTGGTCATTGATTAGGAAAAGGGTCAGAATGAAAACCTGCAGCCACTGCGGACCTCCAGGCCCAGAGTTCGACACCCCTGTTCTAGAGTATGGTTAATAGACTACAGCTCAACATTTAACACTGTTGTACCATTTGGACTTCCTAACTAGCAGACCCCAGCTTAACATAAGCACTCCACAGGATAGTGCACTGAGCCCCCTGTTGTACGCCTTGTTCACCTGTGAGTGTATTGCCAAACACAGCTTCACCTCCATCATTAGATGTGTTGATGATACCACTGATATGAGGATGGACGTTTAAACAATTGTTTGGTGTGATTTGCTTTCATTTTTAACATTTAATATTAGGAAATGTGTACTTGTAATGATAAAGCAAGCATTTAGAAAACAGCTAGTCAGAAGAAAAACGTTTTTGTGATAAGTTCTATTCAGGCAGTAAATGCAGTGGATTCAGAAATTATTCAGACCACAGGTATAATGGGGTTTGAGTCTGGCATAAAGTTACTGCTTTAAGGAGCTCATTTGTACTTTATACCTCCTTTTTTGAAACTCCTTTATCCATTATAGGGTTACAGTGAGATGGAGTCCAACTTGAAGGTATTGGGAGCAGGACTAAAATCTGTAATTGATGAGGTGCCAGTCTGTCACAAGTCACATTCCTGCATGTACCCACTGTGCACCAGTTTACAATGCTGAAATAACCCAGTTAATGTACAGTGCCCATACGAAGTATTCACCCCTTGGAAGTGTTCACATTTTATTTTTCTTCAACATTGAATCCCAGTGGATTTAATGCTGCTTTAATGACAATATTTAACAGGACTCTTTAATGTCAAAATAAAAGCAGATCTCTGCAAAGTGGCCTGAACTGATTACAAATATCCATCCATTTTCCAACCCGCTGAATCCGAACACAGGGTCACGGGGGTCTGCTGGAGTCAATCCCAGCCAACACAGGGCACAAGGCAGGAACCAATCCCGGGCAGGGTGCCAACCCACCGCAGGATTACAAATATAAATCACAAAATAATTAATTGCATGACTATTCACCCCTTGGGTCCCAGTCTGTGTGGTTTGTCATGTGGTGGGTGCAGCAACATGCTGCATCAGCACATGCTCCCATCCTCTTCCTCCTCCTCACCTCTTTAGGTCAGTATTTAGCAGATGACAGCCTTGATTCTGTGTGAACAGGTCTCTCTCTCTGTCAGCTTTGCATTCATTTTTCTTCATTCTTCTTTGCTATACTGCACCAGCTCTGTCAGATTGCATGGAGATTGAAAAGCCTTGAGATCTGGGCTCTAACTTGGCCACACCAGGACATTAACATTGTTGTTTTCTTTCAATTTCTGTGTTGTGTTGGCTTTACATTTGAGCTTGTTGTTTTGTTGGTCTTCTCTGAAGGTGCTGGATTCTTGCAGGCTAAATAAGCTTTTCCTTCAGGTCTTCCCCGTATTTTGCTGTATTCATTTTACCTTCACAAGCCTTCCAGGCCTGCTGCAGAAAAGCATCCCCACAGCATGATGCAGTCACTAACATGCTTCACAGTGTGTGTTTTTGATGATATACGGTATTTGTCTTACATCGAACATTTGATCTCATCAGACCATTGGACTGACTCCCATGTACCTATTGGCAAACTCCGTGTGCATTGTGACTTTCACTAAAGATTCTACTGTTGAAGCACCCAGGCACCCAGTTGTTATCTGCACAATCACTCCAATCTAAATCACTGTAGCTTGTAACTCTTTCAGAGTTGTCATAGGTGTCATGGTGGCCTCCATTACTCGTCTTCTTGCATGATCTCTCAGTTTTTGTGAACGGTCTGCTTTAGGCAGGTATACTTCTGTGCCATAGTCTTTCTATTAATTATTATTATTAATTTTTATTAATTACTTATTATTATTAATTATGAGTCATTAATTGGACTCCAAGGAGTATTCAGTGACTTGGATATTTTTTGGTCCCCAATCACCTTTTAAAGTAAGTTGCTTGGAGTGCTCTTTTGTTTTCAATGTGTAGGTTAGTCCACCATACTGACTCACAACAAGTTGGACCTTCCACATTCAGGTGCATTAATATTACAATCACCTGAAACTCCACACAGTTGACCTCCATTGAACTATGACTTCTAAAACCAAACTCCAGTGATGATTTAGGTGCATCAGGGGCAATTATTTTGTGTTTTTAATTTTAATTATCTTAGATCACATTGTAGAGATCTGTTTTCACTTTGATATTAAAAAGTCTTTTTCTGTTGATCATTGTGAAAAAAGAAAAAAAAATTAATCCAGTGTTTTAGAACAATAAAATGTGAAAACATTCAAGATGGTGAATGCTGTTTTATAGGCCCTGTATCTTTCATATAGGGAAATAATTCCATGTAGCCAGAGAAAACCCTTGTATCTGTAACCAGTGTTCACCGAACGCACCGTACTGCTGCACTCTGGCCTTGAATCCGGTTAACCTCCAGAGCTTTTAAGTTGTGAATCACAATGTGCTGGATTGTAAAAACTGCCATGAAGGAGTAATGCAACTACACTGAACTCTGTTATCTGTTAAAGTTTATTATTAATAAGCTGAAAGGTTGAGATAGAAAACATTTGAGTGTTCAAGTTCTGCTTCCTTCTCTCACAGTGAACACAATGAACACTGGGAAAGGTTCACACTGATGATGTAACATAACACTGTCAACGGATTGGGAAAATACAACAGGAAAACATACAGCATAATGAATATTATGAGGATTTGGTGAAGATGCAAATAACTAAACTTAGCATTTTAAATACTTGTTACATATCCACAGAGGAAACACTTATAGTAGTCCATACAGACAGTGACCAACGTGGGATTCAAACACCCAGTTCAGTGCTGCCCTGTTGTTTTCAATTTAAAAATTTTCTTATGAATGTAACTGTGTGTTTGCCATCTTGCAGAAATCAGACCAAAGGCTGTTCATTGGCACTGCTCTATCAGTTCTTACATCTTTGTATCCCAGCAGCAGGGAGGTCCTCATTGAACTGCTGGTCCAGCTGATTGAGGCAGATTTGGATTTCAGGTGGGTGTCCGCATATTACTGAATTGTGACATTTTAATAGACAGCAGGGTGTTGGGCAAAAACAGAGGAAAGAAAATTGGTCCTCACCTAAATGTCATTTAAAATGTGTGTTGAGATATCCATGATATATAAGATAACCTATCTCTCATCTCCCTTTTATGATGTAGAAAGAGCATTCTGATTTGGCTCAAGAAGCTGGGGCTTGAAGATCCCAACAACTATCTGTGTGAAGAGCTAGACTCATGGAATTTATGGATAGAGGAAAGAGCCCCCAGTAAGGCTGAGCTCCGCAATATCATTAAAGAGTGGCTGGAGCTGTGGTCTCAGAAGTTCAAAGTAAGAATGAGGGAGATGTTCAGTCCTCAGAGAGTTTGGATGGACTGTGAAAGAAGACTGGGTCCTGCTGAGTTTAGGAGGGGTCAGACAGGTGTGGACACCAGCTAGTGATATACCAGGCATGTTGGATTATGGAAGCTCCCAGAGTGATAAACAGTATATAGGGCTGCCTGCTGGGACAGAGAATAGCACAGATGCATCACTTCAGATATTGAGTCTGACTCTCCTTTTCTCCCAATCTGTGGCTGCTTTTTTATTAGATTTTGTATTTGGCTAATTCATGGTGACAATTTGTTACATTTCTTTTGTTTTTCCAATTGAAGCATGGACAGGTGATTTAATGTCTTCATAGTCATACAGTGCCAGTGACGAGATTTGAACCCTCAACCTCAGGATTTGAAGTACAAGGTTTTAAGTACTACACCACACTGCCTGTCAGGAAAAACAGTCACCTCATGCTAGAATTGAACCCTAATCTTCCAAACGCAAAAACTAACCAATTAAACCAGCATTGTATTGAGCTGCTGTTGAATTTTTCCAGTATACTCTGGTTTTTCATCCCAAACACATGCAGGTTATATTGATTAGGGACTCTAAATTGGTTCAACATGAGCGAGTGTTGGTGTTTGTATGATTGTGTCCTACAGTAGAGTAGCAGTCTATCCAGGATTGGTTCCTGCCTCATGCCTCATGCCTTTGGTACAGGCACCATCTGTCAGAACCCTGAACCAGACTGTCATACTAGCTCATCCATCCATCCATCCATTTTCCAACCCGCTGAATCCGAACACAGGGTCACGGGGGTCTGCTGGAGCCAATCCCAGCCAACAATGCATTGAATATTACAAAGATTATAGAAATAACTTATAGAAATAAGTTGAATTCTAAAACTATTGAAAAAATATCCATCCATTTTCCAACCCGCTGAATCAGAACACAGGGGTCCGCTGGAGCCAATCCCAGCCAACACAGGGCACAAGGCAGGAACCAATCCCAGGCAGGGTGCCAACCCACTGCAGGACACACACAAACACCCCCAGCACACACTAGGGCCAATTTAGAATCGCCAATCCACCTAACCTGCATGTCTTTGGACTGTGGGAGGAAACCAGAGCACCCAGAGGAAACCCACGCATACACGGGGAGAACATGCAAACTCCACGCAGGGAGGACCCGGGAAGTGAACCCAGGTCCCCAGGTCTCCCAACTGCAAGGCAGCAGCGCTACCCACTGCGCCACCGTGCCACCTATTGAAAAAATAGACTGAAATATTTATTTTTGACTAAATTCACTTCATTTTTTTGTAGTGCTCAACTTTCACAGGCTCAGAAGGGTGTAAACCGCTTATGGGTGATAAATAAGTTTTAAGCCAATGTCACATTACACTTCTTCTGTTCATAGGGTATGAGGTGGTTGATTTTGTCACTGTAATATGTCAGTTTAGATGACTGAAAATCACTGGACATGTCAAATTTAGTGACTGCTGCATGATGAATTACCAACATAGTTGAGCTCACTCCTTTCTGTGAAAGCCAATAATGTACTGCCTGATGGACCCCTTCCTGGAAAACAAAAACTTCAATCAGAAGCATCCTTGTACAAAATAAACCTCTGGTGGTCAATGGTCAGTTATAACAGATAAACTCAGACACAATCTTAGCCATACCAGCTGGCCACCAACTGGAAGCAGAAACCTTGTAAATATTTATGAAGTATCTGGAGGAGATGTTGGGACAGTTTAGCTATTGGCCAAACAAATGAGTCTGATGGACTGAATGGTTTCCTCTTGGTTGTCAAATTTCTTATGTTTTTATGTTCAACATTTTAGCACCCTGTAGCTAAAACCTCAACTCCACAAAGATATTTTGTTAACCTTTTAATATTTAGCACACCTCTAGAGGTATTAATGCGTGCTGTAGTTTGTATGTAATGATAATTTCAGTGAGGCAATTAGGGCCTAAGCCATTTAAAGCTTTTGATTAAGAAGGACAATTTTGAAATTGGTCTTAAACTTAACTGGAAGCCAGTGCAAAGACCTAAGAACAGGAGTTACAGTCATATGAAAAAGTTTGGGAACCCCTCTTAATTCTTTGGATTTTTGTTTATCATTGGCTGAGCTTTCAAAGTAGCAACTTCCTTTTAATATATGACATGCCTCATGGAAACAGTAGTATTTCAGCAGTGACATTAAGTATATTGGATTAACAGAAAATTTGCAATATGCATCATAACAAAATTAGACCGGTGCATAAATTTGGGCACCCCAACAGAGATATGACATCAATACTTAGTTGAGCCTCCTTTTGCAAATCTAACAGCCTCTAGACGCCTCCTATAACCTTTGATGAGAGTCTGGATTCTGGATGGAGGTATTTTTGACCATTCTTCAATACAAAATCTCTCCACTTCAGTTAAATTTGATGGCTGCCAAGCATGGACAGCCTGCTTCAAATCATCCCATAGATTTTCGATGATATTCAAGTCACGGGACTGTGACGGCCATTCCAGAACATTGTACTTCTCCCTCTGCATGAATGCCTTTGTAGATTTCGAACTGTGTTTTGGGTTATTGTCTTGTTGGAATATCCAACCCCTGCGTACCTTCAACTTCGTGACTGATGCTTGAACATTATCCTAAAGAAGTTGTTGATATTGGGTTGAATTCATCTGACCCTCGACTTTAACAAGGGCCCCAGTCCCTGAACTAGCCACACAGGCCCACAGCATGATGGAACCTCCACCAAATTTGACAGTAGGTAGCAGGTGTTTTTCTTGGAATGCAGTGTTCTTCTTCCGCCATGCAAAGTGCTTTTTGTTTTGACCAAATAACTCAATTTTTGTCTCATCAGTCCAAAGCACTTTGTTCCACAATGAATCTGGCTTGTCTAAATGAGCATTTGTATACAACAAGCGACTCTGTTTGTGGTGTGAGTGCAGAAAGGGCTTCTTTCTCATCACCATGCCATACAGATGTTCTTTGTGCAAATTGCGCTGAATTGTAGAACGATGTACAGATACACCATCTGCAGCAAGATGTTCTTGCAGGTCTTTGGAGGTGATCTGTGGGTTGTCTGTAACCATTCTCACAATCCTGCGCATATGCCGCTCCTGTATTTTTCTTGGTCTGCCGGACCTGCTGGGTTTAACAGCAACTGTGCCTGTGGCCTTCCATTTCCTGATTCCATTCCTTACAGTTGAAACTGACAGTTTAAACCTCTGAGGTAGCTTTTTGTAGCCTTCCCCTAAACCAGGAGACTCAACAATCTTTGTTTTCAGATCTTTTGATCGTTGCTTTGAGGATCCCATGCTGTCACTCTTCAGAGGAGAGTCAAAGGGAAGCACAACTTGCAATTGACCACCTTAAATACCTTTATATCTCATGATTGGACACACCTGTCTATGAAGTTCAATGCTTAACGAGCTAATTCAACTAATTTGGTGTTGTAAGTAATCAGCATCGAGCAGTGACAGGCATTCAAATCAGCAAAATTACAAGGAGATCCACATTTGTGTACAGCCAGTTTTTCACATTTGATTTAATTTCATACAACTAAATACTGCTTCACTAAAAATCTTTGTTCGGAAAACACCCCAGTACTCAGATGTTCCTAGGATATGAAAGATACCACTGTTATCTTTTTTGTCGAAAGTAGAGTAAATTATTATGCAGGCTGAGAGGGGTATGTGGTTGTACAGTCTAGTTCTAGAAATGCTTCTTGTAATGATTTTGTAATAACTGAAAGCTATATCTCTGTGTATTTGTCCATCTTCCCTAGTCTGAACACATCAAGGTGTTTGTAACAGAGCCACCAGATGCTGCACCCTTCAGACCAATAGATGCTGTGAACTTCTTCTGTAAAATGCAATTGAAAAAAGAGCTGGCAGCAGGACCTCTGGCACCTCTTCAGCGAGGTCACCAAAGAGACACTGTATTGGTGTTACCAGACATCCACAGGTCAGTTCTGATTACAAGAAATTGCCTTTTTGTGGTTCACTAAGCAACCATAAAATTTGCTACCAGGGTAACGGGACATGTTGGATGTGTAGGCTGAGTACTGCTAGCTAGGAATACATCGCCTTTTGCCACATTACTCAGCTCTGATATTCTTTTTCCATCTTTTCAGATCTAGACCAATCCTAAGACTTGGAGAAACTGGAAGTTTCACAAGGAAACAGAAAGTCAAAGGTGATGTGCTATAGAGCTTTAGGGATATAAATTGAGTGTTTGAGAGTAGGAAGGCAGCACAGCAGCAACATTAGGCTTAATACACAACCTGAAAAAATGGTATTTCCTGTTTATTATCCTGTCCATTTTAGGGGAATATTTAGATGAAAAACTTGGTAAGGCTAAGAATGGTAGCGTGTGATAAGCAGAGCTCCATGTCTGCTGTTCTGTTCATGTGCTTTCTCTATACCGTTGCATCCAAGTTGGAAGATGTAGCATTCACAAATCAGTACGCGTGTCTGGTTTTTACAGGCCACGTAAAAGACCATCATTCAGACCTATAGGTGATACCGTCTCCCCTGTAACTACCCACATCTTGTTATAATAAATTAGTCTGGTAGTGATGGATTTCATGTGTTTCATGCTCTGCAAATAAGGTCCAAGAGCGTCAAGGCAGATACCTATCTGAGACAGAGTGCCAACCTAACTCACTCTGCTAATGACACTGGGCCAGTTTAGAGTCATTTATTAACAGAACATGTTTGTCAAGATGGTAGCACTCTTGAAGATGAGTAGACCATGTAAACACCACACAGATAGCCCCTGGCCCAGAAAGTAAATCCAGTCTCTTACACCTGATGATGACAGGAGTGACCAGTTTTTGCTGCTGATTATTTCTTTTTATTAACTTGACTCAGGCCCCATAGTTGTTTCTTTTTCTTTAATTAGCAGCCAAACAGTAATGAGACACAAAACAAGCCATCACATGACCAGCTCCCATGTGCCCATCACACAATATCTGAAATTAAAGAGATGTGATGGTCTTGGTAAGGTTGATCTCTCAGGTCACCAAAACATTTTGACGGTGC
Source organism: Erpetoichthys calabaricus (assembly GCF_900747795.2). Taxonomy (NCBI): domain Eukaryota; kingdom Metazoa; phylum Chordata; class Cladistia; order Polypteriformes; family Polypteridae; genus Erpetoichthys; species Erpetoichthys calabaricus. The sequence goes on from NC_041399.2 coordinate 197,216,148, forward strand.
TCTTAGAAAGAACAGAAAGACAACAGTTTTCGAAATGTGTGCTGTGGCAGAATGAGAGCAGCAACAAGCCATGGAATTAAATAACGGGTTTAATTAACAGCAAGAATCGGCTTCTCATTAGGAAAGTGATTGGAGTGAAATTGGTTGGAGTTTGAAGCCCCAGTTTAGCTGGTCATCTGTTAGCTCATTTCACATCTCATTTCTGCTTGGCTGTCATTTAATGAAGAAAGGAATCAATTCAGAGGGCTGAACTCTTCTAACAGGGCTCTTAAAGTGATGGGGAAAAAGTTAATTAGCATTGAAAACTGGTCACTGATTAGGAAAAGGGTTAGAATGAAAACCTGTAGCCACTGCAGCACTCCAGGCCTGGAGTTTGCCACCCCTGACCTAGATGGTTGATTTGTTACGTTATTGTTAATGCTAATCCTGCCCTACTCACATTTTCTCTCAGCACATAACTAGTAAATTCAGTAGGCTACTAGTTGGTAGCCTTCAGTTAACGTCAGATGTTTTGAGTGGCTGTGATTGATAATATTACAAATCACTCTTATTTTCTAAACCTTGTTAGGTAGGCATACACCATAAAATTGGTAACCATATACACATATTCATACAAGTGGAGTGGTGGCTCTGAGGCTAGGGATCTGCTCCAGTATTCTGAAGGTTTGCTGGTTCAAATCCCATAAAACACCAGAAGTGGTTCTACTCCATTGGGCCCCAGAGCAAAGCCCTTAACCTACCATACCTGTCCTGGGTATGACGTTAATTTGCATCCAGCCCTGCAAGCAGGTCCTCCAACTTGTAGGGAAAACATGGGGGCTGGTGGCAGGATTGGCACTCCAGCCACTGTAATAAAACCTGACACTGTTCAGTATGATGCTGAGGTCTCACCCGTTGCACGAATGCACTTGGATCTCAATCCGGGTTGTTTGCCATGTGGTGGGTGCAGCAACGTGCTGTAATCAGAGCATCCTCTCTCTCTCTTATATATATCCTTTCCATACTTGGTATAGTGATAATGTAACACCTGTAATTTTGCTAAGCAGGTTTATAAATGATTGATATTTTAATCAAGTAAGATGTATATTAAAGTACATATGCATGGTATATGTTAATTATCATTTGTAAAAATAAAATTGAAAAATATTTAAAAGCCAAGCTACAAAACAGAGTGGTCCAATGAGATAAGTGAGTGACCATAGGTGTACCCAAGCCTTATACTGGCACCATTAAGCTGCCTTTCAGTAGTAAGCGCTGCAGTCTTACTACAAGTAGTGCACTGTAATGGATGTGAACAAGTTTGTTGTTGCTAACAATTACGTTTTGTTCTTTCTCTCAATCAGGTGTATCGTTGCCTCCACTATCACACCAGTATCTACTCTCCGGCTTTGTGCCTCATATCGCACTATCTCTACCTAAAGTGGAACTGAGTCCGTTTTCTCTTCAAAAGAGCACAGAACAGGATGCATCTCATACCTTAGTGAGGTCTCTCAACTGGGTCATGAACCGTTACTTCTTTGTGGAGCACTCCTATGCAGATGGTTATCGGTGATCACTTGATGGTCCAGTCTCTTTCAGGCCTTCTGTATTTTCAATAAGAGACAACATCAGACTTGAAGTTTTTCACATTCTACGCCTTCAAAAGAGCATTAAGTCATCCAGACTCTTGAAAAGTCAGCTTCTTGATGTGCTTTTCCTTGGCCACATATTCTTTGGAAAAATGGGCTAAACAATCATTATCATCAATAAATCTAATTTACTATGAGTTCAGATTGGCCTGTTAGAATAATATTATATATGCCGTATATTAATATAATTTACTCGACTGTAACTTTGGTAGAAAGGGGCTTGAATATCTGAGAGATCTTTAAAGTTATTCTATTTTGCTTGTCTTGTTCACCTGCAAGGGTCACCTTTTGCAAATTGGACTGAGGAAAGAGGCCATACAAGAAAGGAACCAAAATGTAGAAGTCTGCACCAGGAATGGAATCCTGCATGATCCAGAGGACTCAGAATAAAAGCTGTAGGCACAGGACCTTTTTATTTTCAGTTTTCCAGGGCCTCATTTATAAAGCTTGCATATGCTCATAAAAAGGCCCGAAATGTGCATATGCAACTTCCCACATGAACGTTGGGATTTTTAAAAGAAAACTTGATGGAGGAACATACATATATTTACAGCGACTCTGAGAAACGTAGAAATGATGACACACTTGATCAAACCAGCCAAACCAGCTAAATGACAACTCACGCATAATAATTCACATCACTGAGCCTTTATTATAATGCGTGTTGATTTGACAAACATGTTACACATCAAAGTGTTCCATATGATGTACAGACTGTATTTTATTCCACTTTATAAATGGCCAATGCTGCAAAATTGCACTGAAGAACTTTTTTATTTTTTTTTTTGTCAGTATATATCAGCTACCTGTTGTCACTTCTCAGGGAACTGGTCAATAGATGAAGAATATCTCAGCTAAGTTTCATTCCATTATCCCAGCTGTGCTGGAAGCCATTAACCAACCAGAGAGGCACTACATCCAGTTTTTGCATGGTGTAGGTGCACATACATAAAACATAACATGTTTTTGCCAACATGAAAAGGCAATTTGCAGCAGTGTCTGGTTCTAATAATGTAATTGGAGTACTTTACTGCATTCGTATTTCAGTGGGGCACCTAGGAGAAATAAAGCTGTTTTTGTTAACAGTGAGCAGTGATATTCCATTAATGCACAAGTCATTAGAACATTAGAACACTTTAGATGAGAACAGGCCATTCAGCCCAACAAAACTCGTCAGTCCTATCCACTTATTTCTTCTAAAAAAACATGAAGTCGAGTTTTGATAGTCCCTAACATCTTACTGTCTATCACACTACTTGGTAGCTTATTCCAAGTGTCTATCGTTCTTTGTGCAAAGAAAAACTTCCTAATGTTTGTGCGAAATTTATCCTTAACAAGTTTCCAACTGTGTCCCCGTGTTCTTGATGAACTCATTTTAAAATAACAGTCTCGATCCACTGTACTAATTCCCATATGTGATGCCAAGAAGTGGATGACAAACGTCATTTCTCCATGGCCTGGATCAACTAGTGATTCATTTATTTTTGAGGCAAAGTTACTGGCAGACATGACCATACTGTACATGGTGAACAGCTTGAGGGTAAGGTAACAGGTTGAACACTCAGTGTTTCATTTGACCTATACCCTTCATTTTAATAGTAGTCATGCATGAGGTGAGAGTGCGTGCCTCCTCAGATGTAGGCACCTCATCAGAGATGACTGTGTGCAGAGGGTGCAGACCTATAAATACCTGGGAGTATAACTGGATGATAAATTGGACTGAACTACCAATACTGATGCTCTGTGTAAGAAAGGACAGAGCCAACTATACTTCCTTAGAAGGCTGGCGTCCTTCAACATCTACAATAAGATGCTGCAGATGTTCTATCAGACTGTTGTGGTGAGCGCCCTCTTCTATGCAGTGGTATGCTCGGGAGGCAGCATAAAGAAGAGGGACGCCTCACGCCTGGACAAACTGGTGAGGAAGGCAGGCTCTATTGTAGGCACGGAGCTGGACAGTTTGACATTTGTGGAAGAGCGAAGGGCGCTCAGCAGGCTCCTGTCAATCATGGAGAATCCACTCCATCCACTGAACAGTATCATCTCCAGACAGAGGAGCAGCTTCAGCGACAGACTGCTGTCAATGTCCTGCTCCACTGACAGACTGAGGAGATCGTTCCTCCCCCACACTATGCGACTCTTCAGTTCCACCCAGGGGGGTAAACGTTAACATTATACAAAGTTATTGTCTGTCTGTATACCTGCATTGTTATCACTCTTTAATTTAATATTTTTTTTATCAGTATGCTGCTGCTGGAGTATGTGAATTTCCCCTTGGGATTAATAAAGTATCTATCTATCTATCTATCTATCTATCTATCTATCTATCTATCTATCTATCTATCTATCTATCTATCTATCTATCTATCTATCTATCTATCTTACGCCTTTCCCAGACCCCCCAGAATACAGAATGGAGGTGCTATAATGCCACCTAGGATTTTGCACTCTCAGTTCTGGAGCACAGGCAGGTACTCTTGAATGCAGGTGTTAGGGTCCTGATGTGTGAGGTGGGAGGTTGCTCTCCCTGCCAGTGAAGTTCTGCAGCCTCGTGATTGCATATGTATGAGGTTGATTAGCATACTCCATAAATGGATGTTTCAGAGCGGCATTCAAGGTGCATTCACATACACACACTTAAAAATTGATTGTGATTTATAAAGTGTAAACTGAAGGGTAATAATGCATTTTCCTGTTTTTTGTGCATATTTTCATGCTCAAATCCATGCAAAGTTTTATAAATGAGAACGATATCTACTCTTATATGCCACAACAATTCCAGGACACTGGTCCTTGTGACATTCAGTCCAAGTTCCTTCCCATCACAGGTCTGAAACTATCAAGTCAGTCATTGTCAAGGATAGCAAACACAAAAGGATTACTGAACAGACCAACAACACTAAAATAGATGGGAGGAGAAGAAGGATAGTTAGAATAATACTTGCATATTTTAAAAAAGAAGACCTGTGTATTAAAGTTGGCCAGGAATGAGGAATTAGAATTGAAATTACTGGAAAAATATGGGAAGACATATTGTTTTTACAGTTCAATAACACTACTAAAGTAAATGAAAAAGGAGAGACAGTCAGCAGCTGATGGCACCATAAGAAAATGCCCCCTGAAGGTGTTTGCTTTTTGTACTTTGTGACTGTCCCACATCCTGCAGTGTGCAAATGTGACCGATAAAAATAACCTAGCCTCTGAAACCTTTTTGCAATGTAGATCCCATGCAGGGATGTCCAACCTTATGAAGAAAGTTCTCGGCTTCAAATCTGAGAAAGCTGGCATCCCCAATGTGGTCACTTTTTGCAACTAAGTAAAAAAAGTTAAGCTGACCTTCCAGTTCTAACTATGAAAATCTTTCTGAGGTTAAAAAGGATCTAAAGCACAGTTTCCGAACTTGGTGACCTTTTGAAATCCATACACAAATGGGAAGAAAAAATCTAAACACTGGATCAAGGTGTTTCTTCACTTTCCACAACAGTAATCGAGTCAGAAGAGAGAAACAGACGTGCTAACCTTAACCGTGGCGGAGTGGTGGCTCTGAGGCTAAGGATCTGCGCTGGTATCCCGAAGGTTGCCAGTTCGAATCCCCATCACTGCCAAAAGAGATCCTACTCTGCTGGGCCCTTGAGCAAGGCCCTTAACCTGTAATTGCTCCAGGGGCGCTGTACAATGTCTGACCCCAAGGGGTATGCGAAAAACTAACAAATACTGTTGTAAGTCGCTCTGGATAAGAGCGTCTGCTAAATGATGTAAATATTTAGGGGGTATTCCTGAACACAACCAAGGAAATAATATACACCTCTTTGAATAGTTCTTTGCTTCACTGTACTTCCAGAGATATAAAATTTCTTTCCATTAATTGAAAGATACCATCAAGTGTATTCCACATCAGACGACACTGGATATTCAAGACCTATAATTAGGTGATTATTGAATTATGCAGAAGGGTAATTAATTCCTCAGGAATGTAAGAAAGGGCAAAACTTATTCAAGTTTAACTTATTCAACTTATTCAACTATATTCAATGACAGGAATCCCAACATTTAAACCACTCTTAAAGAGATCATGAGAAACTGACTTCCAGACCTACCAATTTTATCTTATTCACTGTGGCAGATGGCCAGGACTATTACCTGACTGGGAAGCCAGCTGGGTTGAAGGACCAAGGGATAGACCATGTTTGAGACATTATCTGCCCTGAGATGCTAGAGGGCAGCCTCCCTGGGTTGCTACAGCACCATGGATTCCCACAGGCTCTGCTGGGACTTGTAGTTTGGAGCAGCCCTGCTGGGTTCCATGGGTGCCACCAGGGGGTTCTGTAGGTGCATCTGGATCCTCAGAGGAACCTCTTCCACCCCAACCGTAAGTGCAGCAGGAAGAAGGTCCAGAAACACCTGGAGCACTTCCGGGCGTGCTATAAAACGAGCTGCCTCACCACCAATCGGGGAGCTAGAGTCAGGTGGTGGAGGACAAAGCTGCCAGGAGGAGTGGAGGCACAAGAGGAGCAAGAGGAGAAAGAAAAGAGAGAAAGGAAAGGGACTGAGTAATTGGTAAATGGTGCACTGTGTGCTAAAGAAAAAGAAAAGAAAAGTGTGCTTTTGGGACTTGTGTGTCGCTGAGCCTGTCTGTGTCCGGGTTAGGGGGCTGTTTGACCCCCAATCTTCCACATCACCTAAAGCTTTTACATGACTCCAGTTTTTTACTGAGTAAAGACTCAAAGAAGGTGTTGGAGATTATTAACAAATTCTTCTTGAATATATGAGTTAGTCATTTTTTGATGTTGAATGATTGGCTCATTTATATTGCAAAATGTTATCTCTCTATTATAAAAAAAAATCTTGGAAGGAGATGAGACGTGATTTTCACTGAGAGACACTTATACGTCCCGCGAGATGAGTCCATGCCAAGGGCCGGAAATAAAGGACAAAGAGTAGATGACAAAGTAGAATGTCGTAAAGAATTCAAAAATGTTGGTGCGGTACACATGCAGAACAGGTTAGAGGTAATGGAATTATGAAAATTCGAAAGTCTCAAAAAAAGGATGGGAAAGATCGCATTAGCGCAAACAAATGGAAATTATTACTCGGTAAAATAACGGAACAGCAAAAAGAGATTCAATATATTGTTCGGATTTAAACTTTAAATCGGAGACTTGTAGATCGTCTAATTCGTGTTGCCAGCGAGAATTAAAAGATTACAAAAACGTTGGTGCAGTATGAAGTCCCGAGAGACAGACACTTTTAACATGAGATTCTTTCAAGTCATGCCCTACTTACAACTATTTTCAAACAAGACCACGGTGTTCTAACCTCAGTCAGGGACTTTCAAAACTCGACTTGATGTTTTCTTGGAAGAAATAAGTGGATAGTACTGGTGAGCTTTGTTGGGCTGAATGGCCTGTTCTCGTCTAGAGTGTTCTAATATGAATGCTTTGGTCAGGCACAGTTCCTGCACTCTCAGTTCTTATAAATTTTATCAGGACAATAATTTTATACATTCTAGATGACACGTCAACGAGTAAGCGAATAAGAAAGAGCATGGACAAACATTCGAAAAAGTCATTTTATTTATTAGAGAGAAATAAACGATATTCACTCACAAGCAGTTATACGTTGCGTTGTCACGATGTAAGTCCAAACACGGAATCAAAATTCAATGTTATCTTGAAGAAAAGTTAATTCCAAATATTATTTTAACTGAAGTTTTAAAGTAAAAGTGAAAATAATGCATATGTAACAATTCCCTTGAAAATAACAATCTCTTAAAATTGTATAACCGGTTAACCAAACCTGGGGGTGGGTGAGCGAAGCGAGCAGGAGGCGAAGCCCCATAGTTGTATTAAATAGGAACTTTTGTTGGTCAATTGGAGTACATATGAGTTAGTCTTTATGATTTAGTTATTCATTATTATCATAAGTTAGTACATTATTATCCAGTGTTTATTTTTCAAATGAGGACCTCTGTTTGGTGGTCTTCATCAACATGACATGATGGTGACCATTCCATTGTACCTGTTTATTTACAGCACTTCCACCAGAGGTTACTACTATTAATATTGTTATACCGATCTGTTTGCCTTCTTCTGAGGTTGAGTGGAGGTTTGGGGTCTGCATGCTTTCTTTGTCTTCATCGCCTCTGCAGCTTACCAAAACACATGGACATGCAGGCAACACAGCTTACTTAATAGAAAGAGAGGTGCTGTATTTTCACAGAATGCATTTTCTTTCTTCTATTGTATAGTGGTTTGCCCTAGGGCAAAATTTCCTGTAAGTACATTAAACAATTTTTCTTGTCTTTAATAGGTAAAGATTTTTTTCTTACTATCCTTTTCATACTCCATCTTTTTCAGTGTGTTTGGTCTCTTTAACAATCCTTCTCTATTCTCATACCTTAACAATGACTGACTTGGTAGCTTCTGACCTGGAATGTGAAGGAAATGTTGGACTGAAAGTCAATAGAATAATAATAACAATAATTCATTATATTTATATAGCACTTTTCTCAGTACTCAAAGCGCTATCCACACAGGGAGGAACCCACAATTTTCCACAGTCTCCTTACTGCAAAGCAGCAGCACTACCACTGTGCCACCTGTGAGGACATCACTGTCCTGGATGTTTTGTGGCATAAAAGAGAAGATGTTGACTGTGTCCATGAAACAAAACTCCTTGAGAGCAATGTGGCATACTTTTCCAAAAAACATATAAAGCGGGTGCTTCCCCCTCCACTCTGTCTTGGAAGCACTGGGAATTTAATAGAAATTACACAAAATGTATCCTTTTAAAAATATACAAAGTAGGATCAGATGCTGTAGAAAGAAGTAAGTCTCTGTTACCTCAGAGAAACATAAAATGGGTTCCATGGTGCGCATGCTCAATGACCTCCACTTAATTTTTGTTTTAAGACTCTTTCTTACAACAGCTTTCCAAATACTAGGATTATAAGATCAGCACTGGACTGGCTGCCAATGTTTATACAGTATATAACCCACTATTACCCTTAAATATCCAATTTCCCAATCCACATGTGTCTTCATCATATTTATTTTTGACTTAAATTTAATAGATGTCACAGTATTGGATCTTACGCCTATAAAGAATGTTGGTTCTATTCCACACTCCTCTAAACACAATTCAGAACTGACTGCATCATCACGTTTAAATATTTTGCACCACATATCAAGGAAGCTTATTTTCTCAAGTGCCTCATCTGATCATAAATCAGATTATCTAATACCTGTACTTCATCTTTTCTACTTTAGTCTTTTGTTTTGTTTCAGTCTCTCTTTATACAACAATTCCGACTTCTGCTTGAAGCTAACAACAAAAGTGCAAACTGTTCTACCACGAATGCGGCTTTGGAACAGGAGTGCCCTCGTGTGGTTGACCAAAATTATGACACAAAAAACGCACAAAACAGAAATGGAGCAGAATTTGAAATACAATACAGTACACAATTGCAAAATGCCATGCTTCCAGCCTTAAACCATAATCTTTTGCAAACATACAGTGCCCGGCATAATGTTTGGGACAAAGTCACATTTTTCCTTGATTTCCCCCTCTGCTCCACAGTCTAAAAATTCAAATCAGACCATTCAGATGTTATTAAAGTGCACATTGCAGACCTTCATTTAAGGGGATTTGCATACGTTTCCCTCTAACCATGTAGAAATGACAACACTTTTTCTACACGGTCACCCCATTTCAGGGCACCGTAATGTTTGGGACAATTGGTGTTACAGGTGTTTCTGATTCCTCAGATGGGCTTCACTGCTTCATAAGATACCTCAGCTTTCATAAGGGTACCTCAGCTTTCTTCAGACCCTTTGGAGTCTGTAGTTGCCGTTGCTCAACATGTGGACAAAAACTGTGCCAATGAAAATCAGAGAAGCCACAATGAGGCTGAAAAATGTGAATAAAACCATTAGATACATCAATAAAACCTTAGGATTACCTAAATCAACTGCTTGGAATATCATTGAGAAGAAAGAATGCACTGGTGAGCTCAATAATCACAAAGGGACTGGTAGGCCAAGAAAGACCTCCACTGCCAATGACAGAAGAATCCTCACTATGGTAAAGAAAAAGCCCCAAATGCCTGTCTGACAGATCAGAAACAGTCTTCAGGGGGCCAATGTGGACATGTCAGAGACGACTATCAGCAGAAGACTTCATGATCAGAAATACAGAGGCCACACTGCGAGATGCAAACCGCCACAAAAACAGGATGGCCAGACTACATTTTGTGAAAAATGACTTTAAAGAACCTGCTGAATTCTGGGAAAAGGTCTTGTGGACAGATGAAACAATGATGAACCTGCGACAAAGTTATGGCAAGAGCAAAGTGTGGAGACAAAAAGGAACTCCCCAAGATCTAAAGCACACCACCTCATCTGATAAATGTGGTGGTGGAGTTGTCATGGCTTGAGCATGTATGGCTGCCACAGACCCTGGCACACTTAGGAGTATCTTCACTAATGATACTGATAATGGCAGCGGCACAATAAATTCTGAGGTATACACTTCAGAAGAGATCATCCACCTCAAGATAAGCATATTTGGGTCCAGCAAGTACTTGGATCAGAGACCATCTAGGAAAAAGTTTGGGTTGCTGCAAGAAGAGGTGTTAGTGAGGCCAGCAGGGAGTAGATTATCCTGAGGTCTAAATGTGGATCCCAATGCCCCAGTGCAGTGATGTGATGGGCATTGTGCTATAAGAATGGTGGTGTCCTTCAGTTGAGACATAAAACTGAGGTCCTGACTCTCTGTGGTCATTAAATGTCCCTGGGCATCCTTCGTAAAGAGTAGGGTGTATCTTGATGTCCAGACTACATTGCCCACAATGGCCTAGTCATTTCTGGCCCCCTAATTTTCTTCTGTCTCTAATTGGCTAACAATCTCTCATCCCTTCACCACCTAAGAGCTCATGTGTGGTGAGCGTACTGGTACAAAATTGTCTTCTGTCACATCATCAGGTGGATGCTGCACATTAGTGGTGGTTGAATTGGTTCCCCACTCACTGAAGCACTTTGAGTAGTGAAAAAAGCACTATATAGATGTAAATAATTATAATTATTATTATTATTATTATTATCTCACCTGCTGAAGTTCCAGTAAATGTCTCCAAACCCAATGGACGGCGCTCATCTTACAGTAAGATAATGATCCCAAACATTATGCTAAGGCAGTGATTCCCAACCTTTTTTCTGGAGTGGCACACCTTTTATAACCGAAACATCCCAAGGCACACCACTCTTTTACAAACCACAAACACATTATACATATACAGTATCATATACGTGCTCAGCTGTCCGAAGTGGTGGGACTACCGGAGAAGCCAGTAAAAAAAAAAAAACAGCTCCAAGATCAGCTTTTGCAGACACGGCACTTAGTGAGCACTTTGGTGGCATCACCCAGCTGCTTCTTTCCTTTGCCCACACTTTTCTGCCTTAAAGGAAATTTGTATGCCCACTATCCACCGGTTCTATTCAATAAGGGCGCGCACAAAAAGGCGACCTTCAAAAGGGCGACCTCAATTGGGCGCGGAGAATAAAAGCGCACATAAATAAAAGCGATCTTCAAAAGGGCGACCTCAATTGAGCGCCGAATAAAGGGGCGCGTAAATAAAGGCGAGCTTCAAAAGGACGACCTCAATTGAGCGCCGAATAAATGCGCGCGCAAATAATGGAGCGCTTCAAAAGGATGACCTTCGGAGCGAATTAAATTAATTGTCCTTGATTATGCTAATAGACCGCATCTCGAATATCTACGTGGCATTGCACATAATCTACAGCTTCAAGTGTAACTTGCTTTCACCTTTTTATACATTCAGTCATTGCCTTAATCGAATTTTCTGTAATTTTGAAAACAACGAAATATAGAGAGCTTTAGAAATAGTTCGTTAGAAGTAGTTCGTTAGAAGTTCATGCATTAATTAATTGGATGTTTTAATATTCTTGCTTTCACCTTTTTATACGTTCAATCATTGCCTTTATCTAATAAATTTTCTGTAATTTTGTTGCGTTTGCCTTTATTCGCTGCGCCCAATTGACGTCACCCTTTTGAAGCACTCCTTTATTTATGCGCGCAGTTATTCGGCGCTCAATTGAGGTCGCCCTTTTGAAGATCGCTTTTATTTATGTGCGCTTTTATTCGCCGCGCCCAATTGAGGTCGCCCTTTTGAAGGTCGCCTTTATGTGCGCGCCCTTATTGACGGATACCCTATCGGTTAGTCCTGTGACACTCACTGGTGACCACATCCAGGCAGAGGACTCTAGAAATCAGGAGACGCATCCAAAGTGCTCTGTGTGCTGTGTCTAAAAATACAGCAATCTTGGAGCTGTTTTTATGCCAGCGTCTCCAGGTAGTCCTGTCCTCCTCAGACAGGTCTCAGCCATCTGCAGAACTTGTCCCTCGCAGGTTCAGACCCAGGTGCACTACACTATTTTGTCCACGTTATACCTGGGTAGCTTACACAGCCTCACACTGGTGGAAAAACACTGCGCTAAGACAACATGGGAGCTGTTCAAAACTAAAAAATTTGGATGTGAGCGTTAGCCGGCTTTGCGTCCTATAGGAACCAAGTTACCTGAACTATTCTATAACATTTCAATAATTATTTACTACTCCGATGCTGATCTTTCTAATCATAAAATAGATTATTATGATAGCAACTGATGGGAAGAATTCTTAATTAATTGCAGAATTACAGTATTTGAGGGTTCCTCTAGAGTGCCTCTTTCTCTTGCACAATTTGGCTCAAAAACTAACCAGCACATCGTCATCTCATAACAGGCCTAAGTTTCAAGTTTGATATTTTTCTGTCCGTGTTTTAGCTCAAGAAATGGTGACACACAGACAGACACAAACCCATCATCAAGATATTGATGTTTTCGGTATCACGGGACGCTAAAACGTTGAGATCCGTGCTAAAACCAGAGATATTTGACAAATCTAAAGCTTTCAATAGCTTAGGAGGGCAAAAAGCAAAAATGGAGAAATTCTTGAATGGCCAAGCCAGTCGCCTGATTTAAATCCAGTTGAGCAGGCCTTCCATAGGCTGAAGGGAAAAGTTAAGGGGACAAGCCCTCCGAAACAAGCAGCAGCTGAAGATCAATGCGTCGGAGTATTGGTAGAGAAGATCCTCAGCACCTGGTCATGTCTATGAATCGCACACTTCATGCAGTCATTGAACGCAAGGGATATGCGATAAAGTCTTAAATATGATGGCTTTAATAGACCTGTCATTGCTGTGTGTCAAACATTATAATGTCCTGAAATGGGAGGACCACATAGAAAAAGTGTTGTCATTTCTACAAGGTGTGACTGATTCCAAATCCACTTAAATGAAAGTCTGCAATGTGCGCTTTAATCATATCTGAATTGTGTGATTGGTAATTTTAAACTGTGAAGCAGAGGAGGAGTGGGTGGCACGGTGGCACAGTGGTAGCGCTACTGCCTCACAATTAGGTCCTCCCTGTATGGAGTTTGCATGTTCTCCCCGTGTGTGCTCCGGTTTCCTCCCACAGTCCAAAGACATGCAGGTTAGGTGCATTGGTGATCCTAAATTGTCCCTAGTGTGTGCTTGGTGTGTGTGTGTGTGTGTGTGCCCTGCGGTGGGCTGGTGCCCTGCCCGGGATTTGTTTCCTGTATTGGCTGGGATTGGCTCCAGCAGACCCCCATGACCCTGTAGTTAGGATATAGCGGGTTGGATAATGGATGGATGGAAGAATGAAGCAGAGGAGGAAATCAAGGGAATTGTATTATTTTGTTCGTTATTGTTGGATTATTGTTTGCTGTAGCCTATAATGTTTGCCTTCTCCCCCAAACGTTTATGACAGGCCGGTGCACGTGGATATCGCATTAAATATATTCTGATTATAACGTTTTGTAAACTGCTGTTAATTGCTGGAATGTGCTTAAGATGCCAGTCACAACCGAAGTCTGTTAAAAGTCCGTTTTCAGGGCGCCTTTTAGCTTAGAGAACGGAGTCTGAAACGGACAAGCGTTTAGATAAGCGTGCGGGACGAGTTTCATATTAAACATATGAATTGATTTAGTGTTTGCTTTTCGCTTTATTGTTTCAAAGTGAGTTGTCTTTTATTGTTTTGTATTTTTTTCCAAAAGTAATTTATATTAAAGTGTACTTTCTACATTTTAATTATTCTGTGCTTTAATGTGACAAACATTCTAATTATATTTTTATTGTGTTCATGAATTCAAAAGCGATTCATAATTAAGACAATTGCTTACGTTTTGATTGTGCACACATGTGTAATCTAACATAATTAACAATCACAAAGATGTTGTGAAGTTTATGGAGTTACAACTACTTTTTCACGAAATTAAAGACACTGAAATAAAAGTGGAACCTAATTCGTGTGCAGAATTAAAACTAACAAACCCTGTCCTGTAAAGTGCTCCTGTATTGAGCCACTGCCCACCAAAAACTGAAAAACACTATGAGGGGCCAAACAGGCCAGAACACAGAAAAATATATGATTTATGGCCTGTTTGGCCCCTCGTAATATACGGACCATGTAAGAGTTTTGAATTGTCTTTCGAAATCACCCTTAAATGCTATCATATATCGGCTTGACTTACTACAACTGTTTCACTTTCACTTCAGGAAATACCAAGCTGCTGTTTTCCACTTCCTGTTCTGTTAAAACGTATTATCTGTTTATAATGAAAAAACACAGTTTTCAGTACAAGTACTTTTATTTTCACCTTAAATGTAAAAGTTACTCTACGAATAAGATGATCGTGCTAATGATTTTCGCTATGACTCGGACAACAGACTCGGGTAAGTGCTGCAATCTCGAAGGCGATCAAGAGGTAAAACAGGCTGTTTAAACATATTTTGGAAAAGTAAAAATGCCATGTGTTATTATACAGATTGTTTATTAAACTAATCGGAATCAAGAAAAACAGGACACTTGTACTCCTGTACTATCAATATTGTATAGTGACTAAAATCAAAGATAGTATTTTAAAGCGAACGTATATACCGAAGGATTTTTAAGGCGCATGCGGATAGCATTGTTTTATTCCATATGCCTCCTTTTTCGAGAAAGTAATCAACGTATTAAAAATGACCAGGTTAGCCACTTGGTTTTATGGAATCGCTTGTATTTTTAAGTGAAAATGTATGCATTGTGATCATTATAATAAAAATGTTTATAACTTAGCGCACTATGTACTATAATTTTTTTTTCTGATGCATCGGTACTTCTCCGTAGTTAGTAGTTAGTAGTAATGTAACTGCTTATCCATGCAGTACTTAGTGAGTTGATATTCTTGATTTGCACCCAATATTGCCCTTCAGAAATGAGTTACAAAGTAGATCCGACATATAAAAACACTCGTTTGGGCACCACCTTTTACATGCACAGCTGATGCCGTCTGTTTACAGGGCATACGCTACATGCTGTGGTACCATAGGCGTCGTCTGGCGAATGGGACTGGCATTGGGTCAATTGCCCCCTGTCCTAAAGTAGGGGGCACCTACAACGATACTAGAAAACAAAACTCGCAGGTTAAAATGTAGTTGAACAGGGCATACCGGATGGGTTTGCGTGTGTAGGTTGCTACTGGCAACCTTAAACACAGATACTGTGTGTTCACGTGATCCGACGGGAAGCCTGACGAGGCGGTGACAGCGCGGTCATAATCTTACTAAAGCAGCTCGATAGGCCTAAACCATTAACATATACATTTAATCTAGGATACTAAAGTAATCACAAAATCCGACATAATCGAAATATAATTATAATCTTTAAACACCCCCGTGATTTCAATATATGCAGAAAAAGTACTATTACCTATTACCTTTGAATTAATTCATTCATCAATACTTTTGAAGCTGAAGTTACAGTAATGTCATCGTGTTTATCATTTAATTGTATTTTACAGAGTCTGTGTCTCCTATGCGGTCGGAGGACTGTTATTGTTGTTATTACTGCTGCTATTGGAATCTCACTGTACTCTGTGCACGTGACAATTCGGGTCCTATAAACGTATTTTTGTGGTTTATTTTTGTAATTTAATGAGAATTGAACATTATAAATAAAAATCATTCACATCGATCACTCCTACCTCAAATTTGTAGGACATGTCGACACCAATGTTTTGGATAGGCCTATATACCGCACTGGAAATATTTTCCATTTCTTTGACTTTTGACCTATACAATTGTCAAATAAATGTCCATCCATCCATCCATTGTCTCCCGCTTATCCGAGGTCGGGTCGCGGGGGCAGCAGCTTGAGCAGAGATGCCCAGACTTCCCTCTCCCCGGCCACTTCTTCTAGCTCTTCCGGGAGAATCCCAAGGCGTTCCCAGGCCAGTCGAGAGACATAGTCCCTCCAACGTGTCCTGGGTCTTCCCCGGGGCCTCCTCCCGGTTGGACGTGCCCGGAACACCTCAACAGGGAGGCGTCCAGGAGGCATCCTGATCAGATGCCCGAGCCACCTCATCTGAGTCCTCTCGATGCAGAGGAGCAGCGGCTCTACTCTGAGCCCCTCCCAGATGACTGAGCTTCTCACCCTATCTTTAAGTGAAAGCCCAGACACCCTGAGGAGGAAACTCATTTCAGCTGCTTGTATTCGCGATCTCGTTCTTTCGGTCACTGCCCATAGTTCATGACCATAGGTGAGGGTAGGAACATAGATCGACTGGTAAATTGAGAGCTGAGCCTTGCGGCTCAGCTCCTTTTTCAACACGACAGACCAATGCAGCGCCCGCATTACTGCGGATGCCGCACCGATCTGCCTGTCGATCTCACGCTCCATTCTTCCCTCACTCGTGAACAAGATCCCGAGATACTTGAACTCCTCCACTTGAGGCAGGATCTCGCTCCCAACCCTGAGAGGGCACTCCACCCTTTTCCGGCTGAGGACCATGGTCTCGGATTTGGAGGTGCTGATTCTCATCCCAGCCTCTTCACACTCGGCTGCGAACCGATCCAGAGAGAGCTGAAGATCACGGCCTGATGAAGCAAACAGGACAACATCATCTGCAAAAAGCAGTGACCCAATCCTGAGCGCCCCAAACCGGACCCCCTCAATGCCCTGGCTGCGCCTAGAAATTCTGTCCATAAAAGTTATGAACAGAATCGGTGACAAAGGGCAGCCCTGGCGGAGTCCAACTCTCACTGGAAACGGGTTTGACTTACTGCCGGCAATGCGGACCAAGCTCTGGCACCGATCGTACAGGGACTGAACAGCCCTTATCAGGGGGGCCGGTACCCCATACTCTCGGAGTACCCCCCACAGGATTCCCCGAGGGACACGGTCGAATGCCTTTTCCAAGTCCACAAAACACATGTAGACTGGTTGGGCAAACTCCCATGCACCCTCCAGGACCCTGCTAAGGGTGTAGAGCTGGTCCACTGTTCCGCGACCAGGATGAAAACCACACTGTTCCTCCTGAATCCGAGGCTCGACTATCCAACGGACCCTCCTCTCCAGGACCCCTGAATAGATTTTTCCAGGGAGGCTGAGGAGTGTGATCCCTCTGTAGTTGGAACACACCCTCCGATCCCCCTTCTTAAAGAGGGGGACTACCACCCCGGTCTGCCAATCCAGAGGCACTGTCCCTGATGTCCATGCGATGTTGCAGAGGCGTGTCAACCAAGACAGTTCTACAACATCCAGAGCCTTGAGGAACTCCAGGTGTATCTCATCCACCCCCGGGGCCCTGGTGTTTGTTATTTTTTCATAACAAAAACACATATCTGAAAAAAGATTTTCACATGTAATGTAATATATATATATATATATATATATATATATATATATATATATATATATATATATATATATATATATATAAGGTGGAGTGGTGGCTCTGAGGCTAGGGATCTGCACTGGCAATCAGAAGGTTGCCAGTTTGATTTCCGTAAATGCCAATAGGGACTCTGCTCTGTTGGGCCCTTGAGCAAAGCCCTTAACCTGCAATTGCTGAGCGCTTTGAGTAGTGAGAAAAGCGCTATATAAATGCAAAGAATTATTATTATATATATATTACTGCTCAAAAACGTAAAGGAAGGTTTGCTGTGTCCCCCAGCACAGTCTCAAGGGCATGAAGGAGATTCCTGGAGACAGGCAGTTACTCTAGGAGAGCTGGAGCTCTGTTGGCATTTTCTATAGAATACCAGAATTGGCAGGTCCACCACTGGTGCCCTGTGCTTTTCACAGATGAGAGCAGGTTCACCCTGAGCACATGTGACTGATGGGAAAGGGTCTGGAGAAGCCGTGGAGAACGTTATGCTGCCTGTAATATCGTTCAGCATGGCTGCTTTGGTGGGGGGTCAGTGATGGTCTGGGGAGGCATAACCATGGAGGGACACACAGACCTCTACAGGCTAGGCAATGGCACCTTGACTGCCATTAGGTATCGGGATGAAATCCTTGGACCCATTGTCAGACCCTATGCTGGTGCAGTGGCTCCTGGGTTCCTCCTGGTGTACGACAATGCCCGGCCTCATGTGACGAGAGTATGCAGGCAGTTCCTGGAGGATGAAGGAATTGATACCATTGACTGGCCCCCACGCTCTGCTTGCCTGACCTCAATCCAATAGAACACCTCTGGGTAGGACATTATGTTTTGGTCCATCCGGCACCACCAGGTTGCACCTCAGACTGACCAGGAGCTCAGTGATGCCCTGGTCCAGATCTGGGAGGAGATCCCCCAGGACACCATCCATTGTGACATTAGGAGCATGCCCCCTCCAATGTTGTCAGGCATGCATACAAGCAGGTGGGGGCCACACAAACTACTGAGTACGATTTGGAGTTGCTGCAATGAAATTTCGGCAAAATGGACTAGCCTGCCACATCATTTTTTCACTTTGTTTTTCGGGTTGTCTTTGAATTCTGCCCTCTGTAGTTTGATAATTTTCATTTCCATCAAATGATGTGGCATCCTTTCATCCCTAACATATTACCAAGTTCAGATCAGTAGTGATATCCAGCAGGATTTTTTTCCCATTGAGATCTGATGTGTTTTTAAAGTATTTTTTGAGAAGTTAATATATATATATATATATATATATATATATATATAGAGAGAGAGAGAGAGAGAGAGAGAGAGAGAGAGAAAGAGAGAGAGAGAGAGAGAGAGAGAGATAGATAGATAGATAGATAGATAGATAGATAGATAGATAGATAGATAGATAGATAGATAGATAGATAGATAGGGCAAAAAAAAGTTACACACTGTAATATTTCATTAGATCGCATTTAGTTTTGATTATGGCATGAATTTGCCACGGTATTATTTTGATAAGCTTACGTAATGTCACATTTATTTCCATGCAGAGTTGCACTCATTTTTCACCAAGATCTTGTATTGATCATGGCAGAGTCAGTCTGCTGCATAAAGTTTTCTCCAGCATATCCCAAAGATTCTAAATGGGGTTAAGCTCTGGACTCTGTGGTGGCCAATCCACGTGTGAAAATGATGTCTCATGCTTCCTGAAACAGTCTTTCACAACAAATCCTGGCATTGTCATCTTGGAATTAGCCCATGCCATCAAGAAAGGAAAAATCCATTGATGGAAAAACCTGGCCATTCATTATATTTTGGTAGTCAACTGACTTCATCTTTGGCCACATAAAGTTTCTGCACTTCGACCTGACCAACTGAAGCAACCCTAGATCATAAGACCATCCCTACTGGTTTGCATGGTAGGCACAAGGCATGATGGGTGTATCTCTTCATCCACCTCTCTTCTTACCCTGATGCGCTCATCACTCTGGAACAGAGTATATCTGGAATCAGAACACATGACCCATTTCCATTGATCCAGAGTTCAATCTTTATGCTCTATAGCAAACTGATGCCTTTTTTTTCTGATTACCCTCATTGATAAGTGGTTTTCTAAAGGCTACATGGCTCTTCAGTCCCAGAACCTTGCATTGTCTTCACATTGTGCATGTGAAAATGCTCCTACTTTTACTATTAAATACAGCCGTGAGTTCTACTGTTGATTTTTTACGAAATGATATGTACAAAACATTTAAGTGATCTCTGATCATGATAATACAAGATTTTTCTCACCACATTTCTTCCTCAAAGATGATGGTTCACCACTATTTTTTCAGGTTTTAATAATGTGTAATAATATATATGATAAAGTATCTGCTGAATAATATAAAGAGAACATGAGACGTGTTTCTCCCTTATTGGGGCTCATCAGGTGTACGCACTTTTGCTTCTCCTTACAGGGATCAAACCTTGGACGTGAGCACCTGAGGCAAAGCCTCTGACATTGTGCCACAGCAGCTGGTTCACTTATTTGACACAGTGAAGATCGGAGTATTACATTCTTAGGTCCTACCAGGTAACGCTTGTGGTTGGTCGGCCGGTAGGCAAACATCCACTACATCCTCTCAGTTCCGAGAAGCATGTCATAGATATTTTATACCATTTCTGTTAAATAATACAAAAAGTACATGAGACATATTTCGCCCAAGTTGGGGCTCATGAGATGTACGCACCTTTGCTTCCCCTTATGATATATCTATATATATAAAAGCCAAATATCACTGACTCACTCATCAAGAAATCTCCCAAACCATGAAAACTTAGGACTTGAAATTTGGAATGTAGCTTACCCTTGGCCCATAGCTGCTCGCTAAGAAACAGTTTTAAAAGTTTCGTGGTCCAAGCGCTAAATTTCTTACAGTTTTTTAGACCCGTTTGTATGTATGTCTGCTTTTCACGAGAGAACTACTTAACGGATTTAGATCAGGGTTTTTTCTATAATTTGCTTGAACATTCTGTTGATTTTGCGACTTTCTCATTGTGCTAAGTATCATAGTTCACTTGCGGTACCGATTTATTAGAGCAAATCTGAGAGAGACCCTTTGGGCTGCTGGGAGGGGGGCGGGTGGGGGGGCCTCCTCACTCATGCGTCTGCCACGGGACGTAACCTTAATTCTGCTTAGTTAGCGAATGAGAGAACTATTTAACGGATTTAGATCTTTTTTTTTTCCATAATTTGCTTGAACATTCCGGTTGATTTTGCGACTTCTCTCATTGCACTAAGAATCATAGTTCACACGAATCAGAGACAGAGGCTGTGGGCCGAGGGGACGTCAGGAGTAGAGAGCCGGGAGGGGCCCTCCTCACTGTCCTGTTTCACTAATAGTCGTGCGAAGCCACAGGGATGGCTAGTAAGTATATATACATATACAGTATATATAAGGAAGTGAAGGTCTGTGGTACAGTTTGCATATCTGTAGCTGGAAATCCACAAAGGGAGAAAATGAATCACATATCTTAAAATAGTTTTTTTTATTCCTAAGCTTTCGACTCCTATCAGTAATTAAATAAGGTCTGAGATTGGCAATCACTGGTTTCTAACTAAGCAATTGGGCTGAACGAAAACCTGAAGCCACTGCGGCCCTCCAGGACCGCCGTTGCCTCCCCCTAAAATCATCAGCTGGTCCCCCTGGCTGCATATAGTCAGATGGAAGAAGTAGGTAATTTGTGGCATTTATGTATAGAATTTAAGGTCAGTGTAGCATAGTGGTTAAGGCTTTAGATTGTAAACTCTGAGGATGTAAGCTACAAATCCCACTCCTGACACTCTGTGACTCTAAAAAAGTCATTTCTCCTATCTGTGCACCTAGTGGAGAAACAAAAAGAAATGTGACCAGTTGTATCTCACATGTAATTAAGTTGCCTTGGATAAAGGTGTCAGCCAAATAACGTAATGTTAAATGTAAATGTGTGTAACAACGGTATTTAGGCTCCCCTTCAGGCTTGTGTTAGGGCCTGTTTTAGTCACCCTAGCAGCATGTTTTGTGTCACCATGAAATTAACTTAAATTCTATGTCATTTCTTCCTTCTTTATGCCTGCTAGTCACAAAGACATGCATTTCTAAGGGAAGAACTGTCTTTTCACCACAGGCATTCTTAGAGTCATTTGAAAAAGTTTGGGACCCCCTCTCAGCCTGCATAATAATTGACTCTACTTTCAACAAAAAAGATAACAGTGGTCTGTCTTTCATTTTCTAGGAACATCTGAGTACTGTAGTGCTTTCCGAACAAAGATTTTTAGTGAAGTTGTATGAAATTAAATCAAATGTGAAAAACTGGCTGTGCACAAATGTGGGTCCCCTTGTCATTTTGCTGATTTGAATGCCTGTCACTGCTCAATGCTGATTACTTACAACACCAAATTGGTTCGATTAGCTCATTCAGCCTTGAACTTCATAGACAGGTGTGTCCAATCATGAGATATAAAGGTATTTAAGGTGGTCAATTGCAAGTTGTGCTTCCTTCCCTTTGACTCTCCTCTGAAGAGTGACAGCATGGGCTTCTCAAAGCAACTCTCAAAAGATCTGAAAACAAAGATCGTTCAGTCTCCTGGTTTAGGGGAAGGCCACAAAAAGCTATCTCAGAGGTTTAAACTGTCAGTTTCAACTGTAAGGAATGGAATCAGGAAATGGAAGGCCACAGGCGCAGTTGCTGTTAAACCCAGCAGGTCTGGCAGGCCAAGAAAAATACAGGAGTGGCATATGCGCAGGATTGTGAGAATGGTTACAGACAACCCACAGATCACCTCCAAAGACCTGCAAGAACATCTTGCTGCAGATGGTGTATCTGTACATCGTTCTACAATTCAGTGCAATTTGCACAAAGAACATCTGTATGGCAGGGTGATGAGAAAGAAGCCCTTTCTGCACTCACGCCACAAACAGAGTCGCTTGTTGTATGCAAATACTCATTTAGACAAGCCAGATTCATTGTGGAACAAAGTGCTTTGGACTGATGAGACAAAAATTGAGTGATTTGGTCATAACAAAAAGCGCTTTGCATGGTGGAAGAAGAACACCGCATTCCAAGATAAACACCTGCTACCTACTGTCAAATTTGGTGGAGGTTCCATCATGCTGTGGGGCTGTGTGGCTAGTTCAGGGACTGGGGCCCTTGTTAAAGTCGAGGGTCAGATGAATTCAACCCAATGTCAACAAATTGTTCAGGATAATGTTCAAGCATCAGACATAAAGTTGAAGTTATGCAGGGGTTGGATATTCCAACAAGACAATGGCCCAAAACACAGTTCGAAATCTACAAAGGAATTCATGCAGAGGGAAAAGTACAATGTTCTGGAATGGCCTTCACAGTCCCCTGACTTGAATATCATCGAAAATCTAGGGGATGATTTGAAGCAGGCTGTCCATGCTAGGCAGGCATCAAATTTAACTGAACTGGAGAGATTTTGTATGGAAGAATGGTCAAAAATACCTCCATCAAGAATCCAGACATTCATCAAAGGCTACAGGAGGCGTCTAGAGGCTGTTAGATTTGCAAAAGGAGGCTCAACAAAGTATTGATGTCACATCTCTGTTGGGGTGCCCAAATTTATACACTGGTCTAATTTTGTTATGATGCATATTGCATATTTTCTGTTAATCCAATAAACTTAATGTCACTGCTAAAATCCTACTGTTTCCGTAATGCATGTCAGATATTAAAAGGAAGTTGCTACTTTGAAAGCTCAGCCAATGATAAACAAAAATCCAGAGAATTAAGAGGGGTTCCCAAACCTTTTCATATGACTGTAGTACTGTTGCTGAAGGAATGGGGAAGGGTGCACCTATGGGCAAAATGTTATTTCAGAAGGAATTTCAGTCACTAAATAAACTTGGGTGAATAATAAATACAGTATATTTTGAATGAGGTAGTTCATTTGTAGGGCGGCACGGTGGCGCAGTGGGTAGCACTGCTGCCTCGCTGTTGGGAGATCTGGGGACCTGGGTTCGATTCCCGGGTCCTCCCTGCGTGGAGTTTGCATGTTCTCCCTGTGTCTGCGTGGGTTTCCTCCGGGCGCTCCGGTTTCCTCCCACATTCCAAAGACATGCAGGTTAGGTGGATTGGTGATTCTAAATTGGCCCTAGTGTGTGCTTGGTGTGTGGGTGTGTTTGTGTGTGTCCTGCAGTGGGTTGGCACCCTGCCCAGGATTGTTTCCTGCCTTGTGCCCTGTGTTGGCTGGGATTGGCTCCAGTAGACCCCCGTGACCCTGTGTTCGGATTCAGCGGGTTGGAAAATGGATGGATGGATGGATAGTTCATTTGTTTGTTCAACTGAAATTGGTAATTGCTTTATCTGTTTCATCACCAGGAACCCATTCATTGTGGTTTTTCAGAGTGACATCTTCAGAGAATACACACTTACCTGACCACATTGATGTCACAATGCTGGATGACATTCCCTTCACCTACTTTGACAGCAGGATGCCACAGCCTTTGCTTCAAGTGGACTGGATTAAGAAGTCAATGGGCCAAGAGTTCTGGGATCAACAAATGTGGTATATTCTAAAAAATCATAACCGATTTAAGTGGAATTTGAATCTCATATTGAAGCACTTTAATCATTCAGGCTGTAAGTGCTTAATGTTGACTTACTTACAGTACTTATTTTATTTAAAGAGTTTTTAATGAATATAATGTATGTTTGAGAATTATTATATGTTAATGATTTAGTACATCACATTAATTCATTTTTCTAGCTCTGCCAATTAGTATTTGACTAGGGGGCTCCGCCCCCTGCTCGCTTCGCTCGCCAACCCCTGGCGTTGGGGCATGACAAAGAGTGAGATGTATGAATTAGATATAGAATAGTGTGCAGGTTTGGATGATGCCTATATAAATAAAAAATAGAGTGTTTGGCATAGAGTAATGTTTTATTGGAATATTTCTTTGTACACAACATTAGTAGTAAAGATGGTGTCTTGTCTTTGAATGAGTCTTCCTTGGCATGGATCATTTATAAATTTAACTTTAACGTCAGATGAACGTCGAACACGTGAGAAGGCAACATAAAGTTGTCCATGTCCAAAAACGGGCTCAGAGAGGTAGATGCCAACCTTGTCCATGGTTTGTCCTTGTGATTTGTTGATGGTCATGGCAAATGCAGGTTTAATGGGGAACTGTCGGCGTTTCAATGTAAAAGGTAATTCTAGGTCAGAACTCGTAAGGTCAATTGTAGGAATGAGAACAGTATTGTTAGCATGTGAATCTGTAAGAACTGTTGCTTGAATAACATTGTGTGTCATGGTGTTGACGACTAACCGTGTGCCATTGCATAAACCCTGTTTAGTGTTAAGGTTTCTTAATAGCATGATTATTGTTCCGTTTTTAAGGATAAGGTTGTGTTGTGGTCATCCGTCCGGGTTAATAGTGTTCAAATATTCTATGGGGAAATTCAGATGTTCATTGTCGTCATCAGAGTCAATTTTGTCAGAGCTTAGAAAGAGCCGTGTCTCTCCAGGAAGTAATGAAATGACCTGGTTATTAATGTGATTAACATTAATATTTTTTGGACATGATATAGTGCGTTGTGTTAACCACATATGCGAAAGCAGTATGGGCCATTGCCTTTTGGTGGCCTGATATGTACTCCGGTAGATGCAAAAGCAAATGAACTATTGTAGGATCTAATGCAGTTCATAAAGTTTTTACTTTCAGGCACATCGTTAGTTAGAAGCTTCTGTAGATATTCAGGATATGAATGTAAAGGAGGCAGTGTAATCTGCCCCTTTTGACAACAACATGTAAATTCATTATTTGTATTGCCAGTTGTTTCTTCTGGGAAGTTAAGTGAATGACAATGATTGCAAATGACATTCATTATTCCCAATGAATTTTCCTCAATAGTGGACTCATTATTGAAGGCGTTGTCAGCCAACTGGCGTAAGCGTTTAGCAGGTGTCTGGCGTTGATGTCCGTGACGGGCATGTTTTGCTTGTGGCGTTTGAGTGCCACGTTGTTGCATGTCCATTATTTGTGACACGCTATTTTTGAGTTTTAATTGATTCGCCTCCGCTTTGCGAAAAGTCCGTTTCAGTCTACGTCGTGCATTGTTTGTATCGAGCCTTGTCCATTTTTGTATGTCGGTCAGTTGAGCTTTCTGCTTTTGGAGTCTTGCTTGCTTGTTTTCTGGCAGGTCATATGCGCGTTTTACACGTCTGCGTTCATTTATTCTGTCTCTTCGCTCCCTTTTTTGTATGTCTGAGACACGAGCTCTTTCTTTTGAAATCGTGCTTGTTTCGATGCAGCACTTTGAGTCGTGCGCTGTATGCGTCTACGTTCATTGTGCCTGTCCATTTGGGCACGTCTCTGTAACGGGGTTACTTGAGCTTTGCTTTTTTTGATCCGAGACATTTTTTTCTCCCGGCGTTTCCGAAGCGCGTTGTATGCTCCGCCGTGTATTTTGTTGTTTCATTCGTGTTCGTGTGTTTTGTCCCATTATCCGATCCGAATCGTTTTGTACCCGTGACCGTGTATTCATGACTTGTTTGTTCCTCAGCGTGCGAAATATGGATAAGTAATAAGGAGGATCGCACTCACTGTTAATATGGAGCCTTTTCTGCAGTTGAACGGTTAATAGTGCTTTATTGTAAGGAGATCCATCTATGCTGCCTAGTGTGAAGGTGTTGAGATGACGTACAGTATGTTTAATATGGACTTTTCCTTTAGATATGTGGCTTTGGGTGCCACTTCTTAGCATTCTCGGTTAGTAATATGGATTAGACTGTGAATGTGCGTGTCACCTTGTTTAATTGTGCGCGTCACAACTTTACATTTTTTGTCACTTGTCTTTCGGGGCCACCGTAACATAGGGCCATAAATGGATGCTGGCTGCAGGTAGATTTTGCTAAAAATGTTGGGAAACTTTTGATCACACACAGATCCAGTATAGGAATTCAACTGAAAAACAGAAGTTTGTTGAAACAGAAACCTGCAGCCCCAAGGCGATCTCAGGGACTGAAATTGAAAACCACTGTTAACATAGCCTGTGAATTTAAAGCATTCCATTATCACTAATGTCCAATAGGTGGCAGTAAAAGACCATTAAATACGAGGGGGTGTCAAGCTAAAGTTAGGAAATGGTATTTATTAGAAAATGGAACGGAGGACACTGCGGTGGGTTGGCACCCTGCCCGGGATTGTTTCCTGCCTTGTGCCCTGTGTTGGCTGGGATTGGCTCCAGCAGACCCCCGTGACCCTGTGTTCGGATTCAGCGGGTTGGAAAATGGATGGATGGATGGAACGGAGGACAAGGCAAAACGTTTCATTCTGCTGGAATCCAGGCACGTGCAGGCAGGTGGCGCAAGTGAGAAGGGTGGAAACTACATTGAGAAATGACATGAGCAGTTCGTTCCATTTTCTAATAAATCCCGTTTTCTAACTTTAGCTTGACTCCTCCTCGTGCAAGAAAAGGCACATTAAAATTTAAATTGAAAATTCAAATCATATTTTTTAAATACAAGGCAGCACACTCCCTGTCTGGACTAATAACATTAACCTGCCTGCCACTATAAATATTACCAAGCTAAAAAATGAACCCCTGGTCATAAGTTAAAATATTTTAGGGCCATCATCTTTGTCATGTGTACATATGAAACAGGTCACCACTCTGTAGCTCCAAGATTAGTGAGTATAACTACTTTAATTCATAATGTCTGTTTTCCTTAATTTAAATACGGACCTCACCTTGAAACTTCATATTAAGGTTATTAATATAGTTAACGAAAGCCAAAATCAATATTGAAACTATTATTAAAAAAATATTTTCGTAAACTGAAATAAAATAATTAACAAAACCGAAATGAAAAACTAAAACTAAACGAATTTATTAAAGTAGCTGGGAAGATTAACTGAAATAAAATAATAGTTTACTAAAATATTTTTAGTTTTCGTTTTTGAATGAATATTCTTGTCGTTAGTCTTTAACCCTTGTAAGTTTTAACTCTAAAACAGAAAGTCATCCGCCACGAGCCGCCCGCACGTATTCATCCAGTGAACGGCGGCTGTGACTGTGCGGTGACAGAGCGAGCTGAGTGCGGGTGAGTAAAGCCTGTGAAATAGAAAGCGATTTACTTGCCGCCTTTCTTTGAGCTTGTTGTATATCAAGATGTAATTCAAACGGCTGAAATCAGAATGTGCTGGTCAACAAAACGTTTACCATATGGACGGAAAAATCACGAGTGAGTAACGTTTCAGTTTATTTCTCAGGTGACTACTTTTTGTTGACAGCAATTCACCTGCCACTTCGCACAGGAGAAATCGTTTTTACTTTCTCATATACAAAGTATAGCAATCATGAAAAAATTCGACCTCGATATTTTGATGAATCTTGACGTTATAGACCTCACAAAAATACAGTTTTTTTGGAACTGTGTGTGCGTGGGTGTGTGCGTGTGTGTGTGTCTGTGTGTGTGTAATCACGGTAAATCAAAAACGCAACTAGATAGATGGATGAAATTCGGCATGTGGTTGTAACACCACAATTGTAGATCTGTATTAACTTTTGGGCCAAATCCATCACCCGGATACTCGATTTTTTTTATTCATTCAGCTGCAGAGTCCGATTTATTCAACTTTACTTTTATAATAATTGTTCAAAATATTATTAATTTGATTTGATTTGTTGTCGATGGTTCCTTGATAATATAAAAATATAATCTTTGTCTTGCGGTTTACTCCTCAAATATCCATCCTCATATCTGAGTATGCAAGAAAGTTTAGGGGATGCCACTCCCGGTTTTTGAAAAAAAAAACGGCACTGATCGAGAGACTGACTAGGTCATCATACAAGATCAGCATATTGTTGCTGACCAATCACTTTTGCTTTAAAAACATCTTTTAATAATGAAGTGATACAAACAAAGGTAGGTAGGCGAAGGGAGTCTGCCAAGTGATTTTATATTTATTCTATATTTATTAATTTATCTTTTTTAGTTCATATTCACAACTCAAAATACCTGATATTGTGAAAGTAATCCATTAGCAGAATTATATTTTCAAATATTTGGCTCCCTTTTTTCAATGCTTTTCTCTCTCTCTCAAAACAGATAATTGAAAAATCATATTCTTTTTGTTCTTAACATCAGCCTTACCATACATATTTCATACCAGGGATTTTTCCTGCCTTACCTCCAAACCTGCTGGGGTAGGCTCCAGGTTTCCTGTGAACCTGCTCTGGATAAACAGGTTTAGATAATGTATACTGTATATTGTTCTTAATCTCAGATGCTGTCTCTGTCGTTTTATGCTTGTCCGTACTCCTTTTACCTGCTCTTGCTCTGCTCATTATGGGTTTACTGTCCTTTATGTTGGGCTACTCAAGACTCACTGCCCCTGACCTTGACACTACATGCTTGATTTTCTTTCCTTCCCTCAATACAGCTAGGTGGGGTCAGCACACTGATTCAAGTGAGCCCTGTTCTTCCTAAGCCCCCGTGATTTTCAGGAGAAAATATTTTTAAAATTATAACATTGTGTAAAATTGTTCATATTCAGTATGTAGTTTTGACTATGCTTGTTTTTATCAGACAAAAATAAAACCAGATAGGAAACCATGTAGTGTAGTAAGCTTCCACTAACATTAAACTCGTATCCAAATCTGTTAAGTGTACAGTTCTGTCTGATTGTGACACAAAACTAAACTCCGTAGGAGCTCCATGCCATACTAAAACTAAAACTGAAACTAATAGATATAAAAATAAAATAGAAATGTCTTTGTGAAATAAAAACTAAACTAAAACTAAAAATACATGATGAAGGAAAACTAAAACTAAACTGAATTTCCAAGTAAGAGCTGAAAAAATCTAGAAATAAAAACTAATATAAAAAGGCAAAACTATAATAACCTTGCTTCATATTATTCCATTTCTCTCTATTATATTAAAGAAAGTTTTCCATCGTGTCTGCATTACTCAGACTTGACCACTTCCCTCCAGAGCACATTCAGACTTAACCACGTCGTCTTTCTGCACCACCCCGGGACTCCCTCGGTTCTAGGTAGCCCTTCAACACAGTATGTTATAATGGCGAGGCAGAAAAGCAAATTATCTATTAACAAATGTCGAATCACGATAGAAAAAGGAGCAGCAGGAGCGGATCATGAACATAAAAAAAAAGAAAATGAACAAAAAAAAAAGCTGCAAATAATAAAAATCAACAACAAAGAGAATCGTCCAATAAACAAAAAAGAGGAAAAAATCCCAAACAATATGCGAACAGAAATGAAAAAATGCAACGTTTATGGAATGTAAGTTAGAGGTAAGTTAGTTAGTTTAGTAAGTTAAAGTAATTAATATGAGGAACGTTCAACAAATCTCCGCACTTTCCTATTTTCGTTGGAAACGGTGAAGGCGGGAGGAGAAGTAACTGGGCATTAAAAAATTGGTATGACACTGGGAAAATTGCACCACAAAGGAGGGTGACTATGTAAAAAACTGATGTGATTTGTTTTTGAAATTCTTCATAAACAGAGCTAAAGTGCGGAAACTTTTTGAATGTCCCTCGTAATATTGTTTTTGGAGGTGTTAATGTAATTTAATTTTCTTATTTACTTTTTATTACGTTTTACTTTTTTACTTTTATTTTTTTACATTTTTACTATGTTTTATTATTCATTGGTATTTAAAGTAGACAGTTGTAGTGAAATACTCAAGGAACTGATTTTCTATCTATAATAACTAAGGACCAAACCATCTTCCTGCCGTGCCGCGCATACTATTCTGTACACCATCTCTTGAAATACAATTGCTTTCTCTAACAGAGGCGCGCCCAGACGCCCTTCGAGCAACTCAGCCATGATATAGCGGGTGACCAGCGCCCGCCCTTGGGGGTTGGCAGGTGAAGAGAGCAGGGGGCAGATCCCCCTAGTAATCAAAAAAATAAACCTGTTAATAGATGAATCTCCAGTACTAGCCAGCTAACAACAATCCAAAAAAAAAATATCTTTCATACACTGCCGGTGTGACTTAGGCCAAGCTTATTAGTGCTAGGGTTGCCAGATTAGAAAATTAGAAATACGGGACATTCTTAAAATCTCTCTCTATATTACTTTATATATAAATTTATACATGCCCCCTACACACCCAGATCAATATCCATCCATTTTCCAACCCGCTGAATCCGAACACAGGGTCACGGGGGTCTGCTGGAGCTAATCCCAGCCAACACAGGGCACAAGGCAGGAACCAATCCCGGGCAGTGTGCCAACCCACCGCAGCACACACACAAACACACCCACACACCAAGCACACACTAGGGACAATTTAGAATCGCCAATCCACCTAACCTGCATGTCTTTGGACTGTGGGAGGAAACCGGAGCGCCCGGAGGAAACCCACGCAGACACGGGGAGAACATGCAAACTCCACGCAGGGAGGACCCGGGAAGTGAACCCGGGTCTCCTAACTGCGAGGCAGCAGAACTACCACTGTGCCACCGTGCCGCCCACAGATCAATATATTATATAAAAATAGAGACATAAGTTAAAAACATAAAGCAAGGAAAACAAACGTAAAATAATCCATCCATCCATTATCCAACCCGCTATATCCTAACTACAGGGTCACGGGGGTCTGCTGGAGCCAATCCCAGCCAACACAGGGCGCAAGTCAGGAAACAAACCCCGGGCAGGGCGCCAGCCCACTGCAGGGCACACACACACGCATACACCAAGCACACACTAGGGACAATTTAGGATCACCAATGCACCTAACCTGCATGTCTTTGGGAGGAAACCTACACAGACACGGGGAGAACATGCAAACTCCATGCAGGGAGGACCCGGGAAGCGAACCTGGGTCTCCTAACTGCGAGGCAGCAGCGTTACCCACTGCGCCATCATGCCGCCCAAGTAAAATCATTTGAAAATTATTTAATACAAGCTAAAAAAAATTCTGTAAAAGTGAAATCATGTGAAAATATTTATTTAATGCAGACAACAGAGAAATATTATCATTATTTAAAACAGGCAGTTAGAAAAAAAGTGGGCTGTGACAAGTAGTAAGGACGCACTTTGTCAACAGTCACTGTATGTTGCAATGCTGATCCAGAACTGCACAGCAGCACAGCTGGAGAGCAAAACGGTAAGAGTGTCACTGTCCTCAACCAATAGCAACTGAACAAGTCACAAACACTCGTGTCCTCATTACATTTCGGTTATTTTCATCAAGAGAATCTGAGAAAAGAAAGTATAATTACTTATAAAGTTACAACTAAGTACTGTTAGAAGGTAGTAAAAATATATTTTTTTTACGAAATTAGAAAATGAATTAAATACGGGACATTTGGGTGTCCCTGAAAGGTCAGTACAAGACATCATCCAATAAACAAAAAGAGACAAAAATCCCAAACAATATGCAAACAGAAATGCAAAAATGCAACGTTTATGGAATGTAGGTTAAAGGATAAAGTAATTAATATGAGGAACGTTCAAAAAGTTTCTACACTTTCCTATTTTCGTTGGAAACAGTGAAGGTGGGAGGAGAAGTAATTGGGCATTAAAAAGTTGGTATGACGCTGGGAAAAGGAAGGTGACTATGTAAAAAAGTGATGTGATCCTCCCACAGTCCAAAGACATGCAGGTTAGTTTAATTCTAAATTATTCCCTAGTGGGTGCATGTGTGTGTGTGGGCTGGCGCCCTGCCTGGGGTTTGTTTCCTGCTTTGTGCCCTGGGATTGGCTCCAGCAGACCCCCGTGACCCTGTAGTTAGGATATAGTGGGTTGGATGATGGATGGATGGTTTTTAGCTTTGGTTCTTCTGGTCCTAAATGGACCTTTGTTTCTCTGCCTTTCCCTGTTTTTAAGTGGAATATACCATAATATTAAAGATCCAAGAGAAGAATGTGGAGCTTGTCTCATTTTGAATAAAATTAAGGACTTAGCTTAGAAATCCTGCATCCGACTTTCCAATCACATAAATGAGGGGACAGATTCTACTTCCAGGTAACCCCTTAATTATGCTGCAGACCAGTACAAGATAGAACTTTCCTTGAGTATCCCAAAATAAAAAAGCTCCCATTATAACAGTATGTACTGTATTTTCTTATGTTTTAATTCAGTGCACATTTATCAGTCAGTTGGAGGCTGTGAGGCAGATCATTATGGAAACAGAAAATCATTTTTATATCATGGATATGATGGGAAAGACTTTATAAGTTTTGATGTAAACACACTCTCTTGGACTGCTGCTGTACCTGGAGCCATCTTTTACAAGAGGAAACAAGAAGCAGATTCACAAAACCAAGAGGTGGAAAGACATTATTATAGGAATATTTGTTATAATTGGCTGGAAAAGTTAATCGAACAGGGGAGCAAGATCATAGAACAGAAAGGTAAGTCACGTTTTTCTTTTCCAATTCATGTAAAAATATCATTTACTTTCTTATTTCCTTTATTTATCTAAAGCTAGCAGGTCACGTTTCAGAAGATATGTATTTATAGTAGAAATGTAGAATATTATATTTTCCAGTAACATACCAACAACAAGTCACCATACCACTACAATCCAAGTATGTCTTTTAATGTCTATGGGGTCTCAATAACTTGGCCCATGCCATTTTCATTTTTTTTAATAATATGCTTAGACTTAAATCATACAAAAACTGTCTGCTCTCTGAAATATGGAATAAAGAATATTGGGTGTCAATTTTTTTGTCAGTTTCATGTTATTTCACGGAAACTTGTGATTTTTTTTTTTTATTCTTTTGGCTTTGCATAATCCTGTTAATCAGTTCACCAACCCTACTCCTTCTTTTATTATACTTTATTAATCCCAAAGGAAATTACTTGGTTTTTCGCATACCCCTTGGGGTCAGAGCGCAGGGTCAGCCATTGTACAGCGCCCCTGGAGCAATTGAAGGGCCTTGCTCAAGGGCCAATAAGTGTAGCATCTCTTTTGGCAGTGATGGGGATTCAAACCGGCAACCTTCGGGATACCAGCGCAGATCCTTAGCCTCAGAGCCACCACTCCGCCCCACATCACTGTTTTCAATGCCTTCTATTTGCATCAAAAATCCAGGTCATAATTCCTTAACCTACAGGTCCCTGAATGGATCTGTTCTTCTGTACCTCTGGTACCTGATCTCTTTCCTTAATTCTCTTTACGAAATCCTCTGATAAGTGGTTTGTAGTGTTGTGCAGGTTTTTAAAATAAATAATCACATCCCAAAACCATGCAGATTCATGGCGCTGCTCCAGGGTTGATTGCGGTGCTTGGCTTATCACATACTCACCTGCAAATGCGAGCAGATCAGTCAGGTGCCGCATTCACACCTCGGAGTGGGTGGAGGATGACATCTGTGCCCAGTCAGGCCATATGAAGGAACCTGCATGGCAGAGGGAAGAGGAAAAAAAAAAAAGAGGAAAAAAAGGACAGAGAGAACAGAGAAGGAATGAAAAGAAGGGAACAGAGATTAATGCGAAAGGAAGAAAGAGAGAGTGAGAGGCAGGATATGAGAAAGCCCATGCTAAAGAGGAATGGATGCTGGTGTCCAGGAGTGAGCCTCCTTGAGACGAGCCTGGGGCTGCAGCAGGGGTGCTCTTATTGAGTGATACTGGGGAGTAGGAGCGGCCCGTGATACAGGGTCTCCCACAGACACCAAAGGACTAGCGGTGGGAGACGTGGGTGTGGCTCAGCATGGTGCCCGTTGGATGCCGAAGGACAGGCAATGGGGATCAGAGCCAGGTATTTAGGGTTGACTGTACCTATCGGAAGGACGTTTCCTCTGGCTGCAAGGTCCAGACAGGATAAGCGGCGGTGATATGTTTTGGAAGGAAGCATTGGGGCTTATGGGCCTTTAATTGAATAGTCTCCTGCCTGTGATTTTAACCTCAGTTTTATAGATTATTTATGGCTTATTTATAAGGGCTTTTTAACATCCACTTCAGCACTTCTTTTATGGATTATTTATTGGTTTGTATAACTGCACAATATTTATATTTTGTTCTGGATTATCTTATATATAAACATCTATACGTGGAAGTGTATGTGTCTGTCTGTCTGTCCAGCCAGGAAGTGCGAGACTACAGCAATGAAGCTCAAAGAGCCAACAAGGTGGCCCCAAGTTAACAAATCGGAAGAAGAAATTAGTATGAGGCTACAGCATGAAGCTGAAAGAAAGCGACTCCATCGCCAATGTGAAACAACCAATGAAAGGCAAATTTGCTTAGCCGCTAATACACAACCGAGGCAAGCACATCGGTAAAATGAAACCTCGGAGAAGAGAGAAACTCGCTTAGCCATTGATAGGCAAGGGGAGGCAAAACAAAATCGCTGAATCTGCATTTCAATATTCTTCTGACGATGGGCTTTTTACAGCACGGGCTTACGCAGCTAGCTATTAAATAAGAGCACTGACACTTTTTGCACCAACCTCTTGCTGAATGTATGTGTGCTAATTTGCCCGGCTCCTCTCTTTTCATGACGATTGACGGTTTTAGGTTGAAGAAGTTCCCGGCAGCGACAAGGAAGTGTGGAGCTGACCCAAACAATCACAAGTCCCCATATCACTACAGCCTATGCACTGCCTATTCCTCCTGCCATCAGATGTGTTGAAACTCAACTACTCTTCCTAGTTCTTGCTTCCTTAACTGTGGAATGAGCTTCTCATCCAAATTACTCCAGTCCAGTGATGTTCAGGTGCACTATCATACCTGCCTCACACTCTCCACCTTGCACTGTGCTTTTATTGCTCTTTAATTAATATTGTTTTTATCAGTATGCTGCTGGAGGAGTATGTGAATTTCCCCTTGGGGATTAATAAAGTATCTATCTATTATATTACTCTACTTTCCCCTTTTGTATTATTAATATGTAGCCTTTGTCAGAATGCCTCAAATCTCACAGATTTACCACTGTTTATAAAGTATTGTACTTTATAACTTCTCCCCACCTTCCCTTCTACATGTATAACCTCGGGCAATTAGGTGTAGTAAAAGACAAGCAGGAGTTAAGCTACAATTTAAACAATGTATTATTGATAATATTCATAAACTAGACATTAAGCCCGCTACAATAACGGGCGCTAGAATAGTAGTGCATAAACATTAGTAGGAACAGTCTATATTAAATGGCAAAGGACCGTCTATTTTCTGTTACAGTAATACTGGCTTGTATGTGGCTGTAATATGTGTCACTGTATTGTGTGCCTTTAATTTTCTCTCACAGTAATACGTCTCTCCAGCAAATATTTTAATCTGTGCTGGCGTGCAGCTGATTACTGTATGTATGGCATCTCCCCAGCAACGGATTTTATGTGCACGAAAATAAATCTACTTTTAAAAGTCATCCTATTGTAATATCATGAAAATTTGTATATTTCGGAAAACACTTTACCGGGCCAAGTTTGTTAATCGCAAATCTGACATCCTCAGAGTGAACACTTGCACAACAACAAACACTAATCCCACCTCTTTGGGGAAGCCGATCTCCGCGTCTCAGTACCTGATTGGATTTTTCATGTGTTATGTTTTAGGTCTTACCTCATTTACCGAAATCCGATTGGATCGGCCGCGCAATATTTTATAGGTCCCGCCCTCTCTGTCTTGTGTGATGCGTCAGGCGGCCTTTGAAGCATCGCACCGTGCCCCGCGCATGCGCACTTCACCAGAAGACACACACACACGGACACATGGACACACACAGGGATTTTATTAAAGAGGATAATAATAATATGCAAAGTACATTTGAATATTGGCAAACATACAACCTGCTAAATGGTGATGTGTACTTTCAGGTGGCACACAGACTTGTTAGTTCCTTAAAATGTCTCTAGCTAAGTCCTCATTTATGGTCCGCTTTCTTCAGCACAGGCCGCATGCCTGTCTCAATATGGCTGCCAAGCTGTGCTCTTCATTGTCTTGTCTTTTTCAGTTCATGATGTGTGATGGCATTTCATCAATTTGGTAAGAGACAGAGAGAGAGAATGAGGTAAAGCAAGCAAGTTTATAGGTTTTCTGTCCAACCCCTACAGCCAATAGT
This sequence comes from Erpetoichthys calabaricus, assembly GCF_900747795.2. NCBI lineage: Eukaryota > Metazoa > Chordata > Cladistia > Polypteriformes > Polypteridae > Erpetoichthys > Erpetoichthys calabaricus. The sequence goes on from NC_041399.2 coordinate 197,252,583, forward strand.
GCATTAGGGTATGTGGGAACCAGCCGGACACAGACAGGTAGACATGTTGTTTTCACCACACACACGTTTATTTACAATACTATTTACAAGATATTGAGCACACCCCAGTGCCTCAGCACCAATCACCCCTTTAAGTCCTGGCCAACACACACAATGCCTTTACTCTTCAGACTGCCTCCACTCCTCTCCTCCGAGGTCCGTCCACTTCCACCCGACTCCATCCTTGAATGGAGGGAGGCGACCCCTTTTATTCACCTCCAGATGGGCTCCAGGTGCTTCCTGATAAGCCTCCACCGGCACACCCCTGTGTGGTGGAAGCACCGGCTGTGTACCCGGAAGCCCTCCGGGTGTCCCTGATCCTCTTCCCCCCCAGCACTTCCGGGTGTGGCGGAAGTGCTGAGGTCTAAGGATCCCAAGGCATCGGGGCACCCCCTGGTGGTGACAACGGGCCCCTACAGGGTTGAGCTTCCCAGCTCTGTACCCGTGGCCCCCAACACAACCAGGGCGGTCGCCTATCTTCACACCTGCCCTCCAAACCATATGTTAAGGTAAAGCTTGGTAGTTAGGCAGCCTGGCTTTCCAGTGGGGGTTGACTGAGAGTCCTGCAGAGAAGTATTGGCCAAACTTGTTTGAGGCACGTCCTCCAAACCCTGCCGTAAAATTACAAAGAGACTCATTCTTAAAACGGGGGAAGGGGTCCTTAAACCATCAAACCATTGCTGTTATTATCTATAATGTAATAACATTAATATTACATTGCTTTGTCTAAGTTACAAATAAAGACATACAAAATATTTATCAACTTGTATGCAAAATTTCACATCACAACACACATTTAAGGCCATTTCCAAAAAAATAATGCAGGGAATGAAATGGCTAAGAAGTTTGTACTAACTAGAAAGGGCTTCTGATTAGCAGACACTTGGGAGTGTTATTACACAACACATACAGTATTTTACTAAGATAACTCAACTTCAGAAGAGGGTTTTACTTTTATATATTATTAAACGTTTTTGTCCACATTTGTACTATTTCATTACAGCTGTGCCTAAAGTGATGGTGTTCCATAGAAAATCCCTGAACCCTGTGAGAACGGACATCATTTGCCATGTGACTGGATTCTATCCCCCCGACATTGAGGTGAACTGGGTCAGAGATGGAGAAAGTCAAGTCCAGGAGGGAGTATGGAGCGGGGAGGTGTTGCCTAATGGAGATAGGACTTACCAGCAGAGAAAAATGCTAACTGTGACTGCCGAAGATGAAATTAAAAATAGCTATTCTTGCCAGGTTCATCACGCCAGTCTGAATGGAACTCTAAATGTGAAGTGGGGTAAGAAGCATTAAATCAGTCCAAAAAATAATGTGTGCCTAGTTTCTTTGGACCACCCACAAAGATTAATTTTAAAAATGATTTTTTTACCCTTTTTCCATTTTTGTTAGATCTATATAATTACATTTATGGTCTTCACTTCTGCACTCAATGTTTCATTCTTTTTTTTTCTCCATTTCTAGATTGTCCTACACAATCCAGACATCATCTGATCGCATGTGTAATGGTTGGTTTCGTTGTGGTTGGAGTCTTTATTTGGTGGTGAGTTCACAGGAAAGAATTGGTTCTGTTTTCTCTTTTAGGAAAAGCACAATAACATTGTGTGAGATATTAGGTGAGAGAATAAATTATAACCTGAAGGGGGAGGTTTGCATTTTACTACTAATTCAAATGTTTGAATCTTGATGATACAAGTGAAGTCATTTACTAGAACATGTTTTTTCACTTTATATTGTGATTTTTTACTGTAAGATAAATACTAATATAAAACATCATTTGAAAAAACAGGATTTTTTTTAGAAGAAGACAATGTCAACGAAGTCCTCAAGATGAAGCTGCTGGATAAAAGGTCAATGAAGTATATAAAGAGTGCGGTAGTGCTTTGCCAAAGCTTGACTGTAAAAAGATTACAAGACAAAGAACTATTAAATGAGACAACTTTACGAAACAGCTGGAATGACCTACCTTTCGACTTTATGTAATCTGTTGAACCATTTGGATTAGCAATTTATGAATTATTGGAACGGAGACTAAACAGTTCAATCTTGGTTTCTACAGACCAGAGAATCTGGTTTCTCACTGTCTTGAGTGTCGTTTAGGGCTTCCATGTATCTTTTGCTGAGAAGAGGTGTCCTTCTGGTCAAAGTCATAGAGTGTTGCAGGATTGGTTGTTCTTCTGCACGTTTCTTCCATCTCCAAACAGTTTTTTTTAACCTCAGCAAGAGTGATCATCAGGTTCATGGCCACCTCTTTTACCAAGGCCCTTATCCTCAATTACTTAGTCTGGACAGGCAGCCAGTCCTAGGAAAAGTCGTGGTTGTTCCAAATGTCTTCCATTTCAGAATTTGTATGCTGACCACTGTTCTCTTGAGAATCTTCAGTGCTGCAGGAATGCTTTTTGTATCTTTGCCAAGGTCTGTGCCTTGACACAATCCTGTCTCTAAGCTTTGCCTTCAATCCCTTCAACCAAAAGGCTTGGCTTTTGCTCTAACACACTTTGTCAACTGTGTGACTTTCTGTAGACATCTACATTCTAATCATGTCCATTCAATTGAATTTATGAAAGATGGACTTCAAACGAGGTGTGGACACATCTCGATGATAATCAACAGAATGGAATGCGCCTGAACCAAGTTGCATGTGTCATAGTAAAAGTTCCGAATACATGCGTCAATGACATTTTACTGTTCTGTTCTTAATAAATTTGCAAAAATTTCTAAAATCCTGTTTTCACTTTCTCATTCTGGGGTTTTGAGTGTTGCTTGATGTGGGGAAAATAATTTACATTATTTTAGGATTAGGCTGCAACATAACAAAATGTGAAAAAAGTTAAGGGGAGGGGGGAAGTGAAGGGGTCTGAATACTTACTGAATTCACTGTATGTAATATGCAGTGGATATAAAAACTCTACACACCCTTGCAGATTTTGTGAGATGAAAAAATGAAATCAGAAACTGTTTATGTTTATTAGCAATAACAATAAATTGAAGATTACGATACCTGTACAGGGAGCAGCCACGTTACCTGCCCATAGAGTTTACCAAGGCTAAGAGATCACTCCGACAGAAGAGACAACTGAGGTAAAAGCAGGGCATATTGCTTGGTTGGTAAGTGGCATAACCAAAAGAGCTTTTGTGCCGTGATGATACCTGTATGTTCGGCAATGCAGGTGATAAGGAAGTTCTTAAGTAGAGACTCCTAAAGAATATTATGAGATATATTAAGACTTCATTGCCTATTTAAAGATATTTATGGAAGTAGACGCCTATAGAATATTGTGAGATGTATTTTCCATTCTCTGTTTAAGGATATCTATGTGTGAATGTTAGGGGGCCTTATTGTCAGCCACCCTGCAATATTCTTTCACCTGTGACTCTCTCTACAGGATCCCTATGTGTATCTGTAGGTGTGATAATCTTAAGGTGCGAAAATAGACCAACCTAGTAATGGACTTGGCAAGTCCTATAAAAACCCATGATAACACAAGACTTATTGTGATTTGTTGATTCTGAACACAGCCCCATCCTTAGTTATTAAATGATGTCCACACTAATGTAACAAGGTTTTTGTTTTTTTTCACCAGATAGTTTGATTTGTTTTCACTTTCTTTGTATAGATTGCAGTTCTGCAATAAAATTGGAATAAGTTCTGACAGGATTTATCTTGATTTCATTATTTTATTACAAAAAATCTGTAATTTTGAGAGGGGTGTGTAGAATTTTATATCCACTGTAGGCAGTGGGCCTTTGTGGCTTAGAAGGTGTAGAAGAGACTGCAAAGTTGTCATTGCAAATAATATTACTAACACAATGTAACAAGCTATGACATGTAAATGGAGTGTCTGTGGTGGTGTATTGTATAAAAGGCCCAACATCTTAGGAACAGCAGTTATTTTTAGCTCCACTCTATATTAGGTGTGCACCAAGTGAAAAGTTGTCAGGAGAAAATAAGAATTCTTCTTGTTAATTCTGACAAATTTCATTCACCACTTCTTTGTTGTCATTATGTATCACCAGCTAAGGCAGCTTTTTCCAATATCTACTGGACTTCAAATGTTTTCATATGTATAACCACCACATGAGGGCAATGTTTAGTCTTGGCTACTAGAGAGACAAGTCCACCTCCTTTGACTCAAACCTTAAGACATGTGCTGACTTAATTTTGGAAGATGCTTCAGTGTATTTAACCTATATTTATCTTCTTAGTAAAACCCGACTCTAGGTACTTTGCTGTTTATTTTTTGAAAAGAGAAAAATATAAAACTTGTTTGTTTTAATGTTCCTAAAACATAATTCCACATTTTTTTTTCTTTCAAAAGAATGAAATATAAATGGTTGGCATAGTCAACTACTTCCATAGCAGAAGAGTTACAGAAACACAATTTTTTTATATAATTAAATTGTGTCATAGTATGGTGCAATTTTCTCAAACATTTGAAAATATTCATCAATATTCGCACCCAGTTAATCCAGTTCAGGGTTCCAACGTGAAAAATATTATTCTACATTCTGCAATGAGAAGTCAAGCAAAATGATACTTTTTATTGGCTAACTGAACAGATTACAATACGCAAGCTTTCAAGGCAACTCAGGCCCCTTCTTCAGGCAGTTTGGGGCATGAGTTGCCTCGAAAGCTTGCGTATTGTAATTTGTACAGTTAGCCAATAAAAGGGGTCATTCTGCTTGATTTCTTGTTGCATCCATAATAGTTAACACAGTACCCACCCTACCTCTACATTCTGGATTAATAGTGTTCCGTCCATCCACATACATTCCAGAAGTCATAGAGGAGAGATTCATAACAATAACATGAAATAAGCTAAAGGCATAAATAAAATACTCAAAAAAATGAGATTTGGCTTTTGGTGATCACATTATATAAATTAACTAATTTAAAACAATGAGGATTGTGAACTGGCAACTCTATACCCATAGCTTTTGCCTTCATGTGTAGCATTGCAATTAATTTTGCAATTCACCTAAACATTACCTTTTTTTCACCATGCATCCATTTTAAAATATTCAACAACCTGAGCTATCTAAACACCTCTACCAAATATAATCTTTTAAATTATGAAAAAACTGAAGCATCCTACTAAGGAGCAATGCAAAACTAACAGGTGAAATGCTTAATAGTTACATGTATAAAACAACTTGATTTGCTTTTTTTTTTTTTTAAGAAAGATTTTATTTCTTTTAAAAGAATATTATGAATCATCCAGATATATAGTTATCATCTTATTACTGTATGAAATGAATCATTGGAACTTTACACATCTGACAGTGCACATCACCTGTAATTTTGTTTTACTTTGCAACAAGACAGGTAATTTTTGGTTTTAATAAATTTGTAATTCCTGTAGTGCTTATGAAGCTTACACTTTACTCCTCCAGCAAGTCGGCAGTCCTGTAATTATAGAGGTCAGTAGAAAGCACTAGGTCTGTCCGACCCTTCTGCTCTACAGCCTTCCTTAGTTCTGCCAGAGCCTGAACAAGTCTATCAGGGTTGACTGGAAACTCCATTAAGTTATAGTAAGAGGGCGGCTGTGGCAGTCCATCCTCATAACAGTCTGTGGGCTGTGGATGGACAAGAAGCTGCAGTTGTGGAAGCTCAGTGGCTACAAGCACCAGAGACATCAGTCCCTCTGTGGATATTGGGTTTAAAGAACAGCCTAAGCTGTAGAGATTTCTACAACGACGCAGAGATGTCAAGAGGGTGCCTACCAAGTGATCTGTTAGGTTGCAGCCTGAAAGCACAAGATACCTAAGAGATACTGATGCTTCACATAATAGGCGCTGTAGGGGTGGAAGAAGTGCCTCGTTGAAACTATTCCCACTAAGGTCCAGTTTCCGTAGAAAACAAGCGTGTGGACTCTCAGCAAGGTAGTATAGGTCGCTTGAGGTCAGATAGAAATAGTTCAGCTCCACAACTTCCAGGGCTCTCTCCAAAGAGCTATGAAAAAAAAAAAACGAAGAAGAAAAGAAATCTCATAAGATTTAAGTTATTTAAAAACACAGGACGCACAAATTACTGAGGGTGATAATTAAACTGGTTTTCATCATTTTACCTCAACAAAAGCCGGAGTTTGTTGGAGAGACGCAAAGATGTTAGATTCAATTCCCTTAGTTTTCGAAGCCGACCCAGTCCGGCTGCCATTTCTCGAAGTCCACTCTCTGTGTCAGGAGTTCCATGACGTATATCAACATTGATGTACAGTAGACGCAAGCTCATGAGGGAAGGGAACTTTGCCAAAATTGGCAAAAGAAGGTTGATACCAGCAAGACCCAAGTTGTTGTAGCGCAAATCCACTCTACGTAGGGGGAGAGGTTCCAGGAGTTCCAGCAAAGTTGCAGTGCGCTGAGCAGACAATTCTTCAGCTCGAAGATCCCGACACAAAAGTCTCATGGGACCTTTGGCTTGTAGGGCCTGCTTTACACACTCATAGGAGCTGGCATTGACAAACATATCTGCTCTCACCTCTACCTCTAGAGCCAGGGATTGTACTACCTCAGTATCTTCTATATACGCAGTATTTCTCCTGCGTTTGGAGGCAGACTCTGTGGTGTTCTCTCCTCGCCGCACTTTAGCTACTTCTAGGCAAGCCTTTGCTATTGCCACTGTGCGGGACAATCCACCCATAGAATTGGGCTCAGGCCTTCCTCCCTCATCCTGAACACCACATAAATCCAGAACTCTCAGAACACGCCTGTGGATAAGAAACAAAAATTTGGATTTTAAAAGTCAAACTCTGTAGAAAGGAGTGAAATTAACACCTATCAATTTTCAACACTGGTGCCAATTTAGAAATTCAGGGAATATTGCAGGAAATGTTATCAAATCCAATTCAGCAGATTACGTAAATTTTTTAATGGTCTTACTTGCAGATAAGAAGCCTTTTTTCAGAGATTACTCACCTTCCATTTCTTGTCTTCTCTGTCAAATTCTTAACTATAGTGAGCAGAACAGCCTGCAGGCAACATCGACTAGGCCGGTCCTGGCTAAGGTCATAGTGGTAGTGATGGCATCCCTGCAAGAGCCGAACAAGGCTGAGTACTGGGAGGGGCCAGCGTCTAACCAGCTCCACAATTACCAGTGGTCGTTGATCCAAAAAAGCAGCCTTAAAAAGGATTGGATACAACTCATGAGGGACGTATGGCAATGAATTCAGAGCAGAGCCGTGGTCCGACACCACTTTACGTGCACACAAAAAAACCAGCGAGACTGACATCCCTTAACATCGAGCATCCTAGAGAGATAAACCAAAATATATGTCAGGCATTTCATGTCACAAAGCAGTGATATGAAGAGTAAGGCAACCAAAAGAAAAATCTGTAAGAGTAACATTCACCAATTCCAGAAAAAAAGCCTGTTAGTCCCTATATGTGCCCATAATGGTTTAGGGAAACAATAAATCTTTTGTCAAAATTCATCTTAGTTTTTTTAAATACAAAATGAGACCTCAATTTCTTGATTAATAATTTACATTAAAGAAGTCCTATGCAACACCTTTACCGATACATTTGAGAAAGTTCTCATGACATCTTCTCTAGACTCTCAGAGTAGGACATACCACCTACTGTAGTCTTGGAATAAACATAGCCCATCATTTCTGTACAGCTTAAAGCACTGCTGTCTTTTCTCTTGGTATCACATTTAACTGTATTCCACAGAACATTAAATTGACTTAGTCCAAAAACCAGAAGGAAAAACCTTAACTAGAAAAAGAAAATTTGAGCATGTCTCACCATTCTTAGCATCATTAAACTGGTTATCTGGGTGCCAGTGTCCCTGAGAATTGATTTTAAAATACTATTAATTGTATATAAATCTTAGAAATATCTTGCTCCTAAAAGTTCAGAAAAGGAGTGGAAAGCAGCCATGTATAGAATACATTCACAAAGCACTTAATTATTCAACTTAAAAACTTCTACAAAGGGCATTTACCTCAGCTAAAATTATTCCAAATGTTTCTAGGGCAACATTCAATCTGTGAACGTTGCAATCAAGCTCCAAACTCACTGGGTCACATGTTTTAGGCCTGCACCAAATTAACATTGTTTTGGAGAAAAAACTTTAAATGCCTATCAGATAGCCTTGGTGTGACATTCACTCCTAACCTATTAACAGTTGTGTTTGGTGGACTCCCACATGGTCTTAAAGTGGAAAACGACAAACTGACTGTAACTGCCTTTACCTTACAAGTAGCACATTGACTTATCTTGCTCAACTCAAAGAATCCCAACCCACCACTTTTAACTCAGTGGGTAACTGATGTCCTGTACTATTTGAAATTGGAAAAAAATCAAATTCTCACTAAGAGGATCTGTTCAAAACCTTTTTAAAATATGGCAGGATCTAATCAATAACTTTTTAGAATAAGCTTCAATATCAGGGAGAAGGATACTCTTCCTTTCTTATTGCTTCAAAGAATTACTTTGTTGGCTGGCTCTCCTCTCTTTCTTTCTTTTGGGTGGATGCTGAATTTTGGTTTTGTTAAGTTTAATTTGATTGTATGGATTGTTATTTGCTTTTAAATTATATAAAAAAATGAAAAAAATCTTCCTTCCAATATTTCCCAGTCGAAACTTTAGATCTTTTAACATTGGTTTGCTTATTATTCCAAGTTTAAATTACATTGAGAGGTGTGTTTTTGCTGTTGTGTATCAAAAATACTTTACCAATAGAGATATGCCAGGCTAATGCAGTGGAAACATTTCATTAAAAAAAAAAAAAACTCCTAAAAACCCATTTTTTTAATTTGGCTTTTTGTGAGTGTATTTTTGATCTACTTCTTATAGATTACACATGCACAGAATTATCATATTTTCATATATTTGCAATCATTATTCATTTTTAATTTTCCTCTGCTTTTCTGTGGTGTTTTACGCCACCTACACCCGTTCAAAGTCATGTGCACCTGCCAGTGATGATCAAATAAAAGCAGATATCCCAAATGTCCATGAAACCACACTACATCTAATAATCTACAATGAAAACTATAATAAACTACTGAAGTACATTTATGTTAGATAGAATACCCAGTGGAGTCGGTGTGGTCTTGTACGCCAGCAGAACTTGATTTTTTTTTCCTGCAGTATCTCACGTTTGTTGTTTTTTTTTTTTTTCTTCTTCTGTCCTCCCCAGCTATCTAACCTTATCAATGGATTCATCTTTAGATAGATAGATAGATAGATAGATAGATAGATAGATAGATAGATAGATAGATAGATAGATAGATAGATAGATAGATAGATAGATAGATAGATAGATAGATAGATACTTTATTAATCCCAATGGGAAATTCACATTTTCCAGCAGCAGCATACTGATACAATAAATAATATTAAATTAAAGAATGATAATAATGCAGGTGAAAAAAAGACAATAACTTTGTATAATGTTAAATGTTAACGTTTAAGCCCCCCCCCCCCCCCCCCCCCCCCGGGTGGAATTGAAGAGTTGCATAGTTTGAGGGAGGAACGATCTCTTCAATCTGTCAGTGGAGCAGGACAGTAACAGCAGTCTGTGTCGCTGAAGCTGCTCTTCTGTCTGGAGATGATACTATTTAGTGGATGCAGTGGATTCTCCATAATTGATAGGTGCCTGCTGAGCACCCTTCGCTCTGCAACAGATGTTAAACTGTCCAGCTCCATGCCAACAATAGAGCCTGCCTTCCTCACCAGTTTGTCCAGGCGTGAGGCGTCTTTCTTTTTTACAGACTTAGAAAAACTAATTTACATATATGGACTGTATGTTTACATTAATTACCTATCTATGTTAGGCAAGAGAGTATAGATTTTATTTTTGTATGTTATTTATTTATTATAAATATATAGATAGAGATTATTTATATATAGAAAATTTTTTTTTTTCCTTTTTTTTTTTTACTGTGGGTTCTTCTCCCACATCCCTAATACTGTGACTGGCGAGAATAAACTGCAAAAGTGAAACGAAGTGTGTGTTGGCATGCCTTGTGATAGAGCAGCAACCTGCCTAGTGTTGGTTATGTTCATTTGTTTAAATGTTATTCAGCGCTGTGTAATGTTGAATAGCGGACATCATGGATTATAGGCTCAGCATTTACTTTTTCACGATTAGAAAATTACTGTACAGTATATACAAAACATATCACTGTCAAAACACAAACACAGCTTTTTTAGGATTGATTTGCTGTGTGTTATTAGAACATTACTACAATCTAGACAAGAACAGGCCATTGACCTTAACAAAGCTCACCCGTCCTATCTACTTAATTCTTCTAAAAAAAAACATCAAATCGAGTTTTGAAAGTCCCTAAAGTCCTATTGCCTACCACACTACTTGGTCACTTATTCCAAGTGTTTATGGTTCTCTGTGTAAAGAAGAACTTTCTAATGTTTTGTGAAATTTACCCTTAACAAGTTTCCAACTGTGTCCCCTTGTTCTTTATGAACTCATTTTAAAATAACAGTCTCAATCCACTGGACTAATTCCCTTCATAACTTTAAACACTAATAATGTCACCTCTTAATCTTTTTTGCTTAAACTGAAAAGCATCAGCTCTTTTATTCTCTCTACATAATTCAACCCCCGTAGCCCTGGAATCAGTCCTGTCACCCTTTTTATATAACAGGATAATATTTGCCATTTTCCAGTCCTTTGGAATTTCCCCAGTGTGCAGTGCCTTCCTAAAAATATGTGTCAAGGGTTTATATCTGTACTCGCTAACCTCCTTAAGAATTTGGGGGTAAATATTACCTGGTCCTGGAGATTTGTTTGATTTCAGCCTATTTAATCAAAGCAGTACTTCTCTCTCTACAATTTCCAAATCACTCTGTACCTCCTTAGTAGTCCTGTTTACCTCTGGAAGGTTATACACTTCCTCACTTGTGAAAACCTCAGAAAAATACAAGTTTAGAGCATCCGCTATTTCACTGTCTGTATCTCTTAATTCCCTTTGCTATTCCTGATGCACTCCAAATATTCCATGACTGTTCTTTTACTACTAAAATACTGAAAGAATCTCTTTGGGTCATCTTTAGTCTTATTTGCTATATTCCTTTCCAGTTGTTTTTTAGCCTCCCTAATATCCTTTTTAATGGTTGCCCTCGTGTTCTCTTACGCCCTACGTTACACTTGGGAGTTATTAAGTCTTATTCGCCTTATCTGTCTGCTTTCTTCTTTGCAGCTTCTTTTTTAACTCTTTATTAACCCACTGCCGAGTTTTTTTTTTTAATTTCCTATAAATTCCAAATGTAGGTAAGTACCTGTCTTGTATTACATGTAAAACATTTTTAAACCTGTTCCTCTGCTCTTCAAGTCTCCACACGTAAAAGCTTATCCCAGCCAATCCTGCTTAGACTTGGCCGAATTTGCTCAAAGGTTCATTAACAGTTTTAGTCTTTGCGTTTGCACTCACACAAAACACTGAGAATTGTATTATTTTATGGTCGCTTGACCCTTGTGGTTTAAACATCTCTACATCCTCAATTCTATTCTGATTATTACAAAATACAAAATCTAGGCAGGCTAAATCCGCATTGGTGCTTTAACACACTGTTGAGTTGTTGCTAAACTTTAAAATTAAAAGTATGTGGCCTGAAAAACACCGATGATTAATCAAAACGCACCAGGTTTACATTACATTGCCAAAAAAACTGCTGAGCAACATGAACTAAACATTACACAGACTGAAACAGAAATAAAACTGTACGGGGTGATCAGCCGCACGAACAGTAACATACTCCATAGTGCACAATATGTCCAAAGCACACGGAAGTTGACCTTCAGTCAATAAAGCAAACAAAGCCTATCGTTAAATAAATACATCTACCAGTGTTACTACACAGCTTTTACCTATTCTGATCCGAGGACAGAAATTCAGAAAAAGTTCCCAGCGCGCCCTAACTGGAAAAGATTATAAAGGAGTCAAATGAATGTGTTAACACTAGTAAATATATATCTGCTCAATATTTACTTTTACTTTCCAAATCGCCAATATAATGTAATCAGATGTGATGAATTAATCAAAACAGTACTGGTGTCTACGCAACCCCAAAATGAAAAAGAAAGGGAGGAAGGAAGTGAATCTGACGAGCTTGATTACGTAACGCAATGGAATTTAGAATTCATACGTGGTCAAATAACTAATATATATAATAAACATGCTTAAACGATGACAAGCTAAGGCAGGTTTTATTGCAAGTGTTACAAATATTTACCCAGTTGAGCAGTGCTAAACGTCGCGAATGGTCAACTCCCACTGTGGCCTCACTCAGCCCGCCATGCAAACAGCACTATGAAAAACAGAAGATATCCATCTTGTGTCCTCGTTAAACTAACCGTCCCCCTTCTGCAGTATATTTTGCATCTGCTCAGGCTTTACTGAGACTTTGGCTCCATTCAGCTCTCTTCAATCAAGCTGTTAAGTAAAGGTTTGTTTATGAATGACGTCACGGAAGCGCCTCCTGTCTAAGAAGGACCCAACGGCGCCTAAGGGCTGCCCAGCGCCTGTACCGTGTATTTGCAGAATTTGTCAAGACTTGAAGTTTTTTCCGAGGTTAGGTTAGAAAGGGAATCATTTTTTTTTTTTTTTTCTTTTTACATTTGCTGTTTTTGGTGTTTTGCATGTTTGTAAATTAATTTCCTTTCCGACTTTTAAACAAAGCTCATCAGTTGGTTGATGTCACTTTGTCTTGTTCATAGCAAAGCTGAAACCTCATTCAGTACTTCAGTACAAATGTACCTTTCAATGAAAAATGAGCTGATTTATACTTTGTCTTGATACATTTCTAAAAGAACTCAATACCGTTAACCAAACAAAATGTCCTACTGCAAAATTTCCTGATCCGCATGGCCATGCTGTATCCAAATACAGTGTAATTACTTCTGGAAAATTGCTTATTTGGGATTACACTCTAATTGAAACAGCATACACAAAAAGAAAAAAAAATAGTGCGATTTGGGCAGTTAATAATACTACTGAAATGATTTTAAAGCCTGGGGGATCTGTCTGTGTGGACTTTGAATGTTCTCCCTGTGTCTGCATGTGTTTGCTGTCCACGTTGCAAGGAAAAATGTGTCAAGTTAGTTGGCAATGGTGACTGTAAATTGACCTCAAGGGTGTGAGTGAAAGTATGTAAATATGTCCGGTGATGAAACAATATCCCATCCGCAGCTGATTCTGTTGGAATAAGGAAATCAAGTGAGTTTTATTGTCATACCATTTATACACATACCTTGGTACTTTATACAGTGCTCTGAAATTGCGTTTCCCAGGTTTACAATGCAGTATTTAGACAATAAATATGACAATACAGCAGGGTGGGTAATTTTACGTAAGGAACTGAAGAACAAGGAACACAATCTGTATGGATCGACATCATAAAAAACAGCCATCAGTGATGACAGGAGATGTACAATGGACAAGGACTGCAAGGGAAAGCAGAACAGAGCAGTAATTACATAAGAGCCTATGATAAGTGAGCACACGCAGGGACATGGGGGTAACATGACTGCCTGAGGGGAGAAGCTGTCGTTGAGTCTTGCCGTCTCTGATACCTTCTGCCAAATAGAAGCATGGAAAAGAGATTATAAACCCCCTCAGTGCTGGAGGCCTTACTGATGCAGCTCTTTGTGAACATCTCCTCGATGCAAGGGACCGAAGTCCTCATGATGGCCTCCACAATGCAAACTATCTATTGAATGCATTACAGTTCCCGTCCCAGACAGTGATGCAGCTGGTCGGGACATTGACAGTGGTGGGGTATGGCATAGAAGACTTGCCTCCTTCAGCCGACCCAGAAAGTGGAGTCGCTGCTGTGCTTTCTTCCTCAAAGAGGTATTGATAGACCACGTCAGGTTCTCCATCAGGTGCACACCAAGGAATCTGGTGCTTTCCACTCCTTCAACTCAGAGCTATTGATATAAAATAGGGTGTAGATAGGGTGGGTTTATGGTTTTGTCAACACTGAGAAAGAGGTTGTTGCACTTGCTCCAGTGTACCAGCGGCTCCACCACCATTTTGTACTGTTTCATCATCATTGATGAATCCTCTTTAATAAAACCCCTGTGTGCGTCCGTGTGTGTGTCTTCTGGTGAAGTGCGCATGCGCGGGGCACGGTGTGATGCTTCAAAGCAGATGCTTCAAAGGCCGCCTGACGCGTCACACAAGACAGAGAGGGCGGCCAATCCAATCGGATTTTGGTAAATGAGGTAAGACCTAAAACATAACACACGAAAAATCCAATCGGGTACTGTGACGCGGAGACCAGCTTCCCCAAAGAGGTGGGATTAGTGTTTGTTGTTGTGCAAGTGTTCATTCTGAGGATGCCAGATTTGCGATTAACAAACTTGCCCTGGTAAAGTGTAAAGTGTCAGTCGTTGAAGGGGTTTTCCTAAATATACGAATTTTCATGATATTACAATAGGATGACTTTTAAAAGTAGATTTATTTTCGCGCACATATAATCCGTTGCTGGGGAGATGCCACACATACAATAATCAGCTGCAGCCAGCACAGATTAAAATACTTGCTGGGGAACTGCACAGTACTTGCTGGAGAGACGTATTACTGCGAGAGAAAATTAAAGGCACACAATACAGTGACGCATATTACAGCCACATACAAGCCACTATTACTGTAACAGAAAATAAATGGTCCCTTGCCATTTAATATAGACTGTACCTACTAATGTTTATGCAGTACTGTTCTAGCGCCCGTTATTGTAACAGGCTTAATGTCTAGTAAATATATAAATGTAATGAATTATTATTATTATTATTATTATTAAATGCTGGTCTCTAGTGAAGCTGCAGTACATTGATTATGGATGGTTATGTATATTTATTTATTTATTTATAGGTCTATTCGCAATGGATAGCTTGTGATAATAAGTCCTTCCCACCAATACCAGCTGAAAGCTGCATAGATGTACATTTGATGAATAAATAAAATTCAGCCTTAAATAAACCATTTTCATTTTGGAGTTAGTGTTGGGCTGCATCAGCGTGCATCTGTGAAGAGAAAAAATATAAAGGTTATTTTCACACTCTATAGAAAAGGTTAAAGACACAAGGTTTCAGTTGTATAACCTTCATCAGGTGTGTAACTAAAAAGTAAAGAGCAAATGATATATATAATAATAATAATAATTAATTACATTTATATAGCACTTTTCAAGGTACTCAAAGTACTTCACGTAGTAAGTGGGAAGCCACTTCAAGCACCACTGATGTGGAGCATCCACCTGACAATTTAGCCAGGACATCAAGATACACCATACTCTTTATGAAGGATGCCCAGGAATATTTTATGACACCAAAGAGTCAGAACCTCAGTTTTACGTCTCATCCGAAGGACAGCACCATTTTAACAGCACAGTGTCCCTGTCAGTGCACCGGGGCATTGGGATCCACATTCAAATCACAGGGTAGGCACCCCCACCTGGCCTCACCAACACCTTTTCCAGCAGCAACCCAAGCTTTTCCTAGCTGGTCTCCTATCCAGGTACTGACTGGGCCCAAACGTGCTCAGGTTCAGGTGGATAACCAGTTCTGAAGTGCATGTGGTATAGTTGCTGTCTATATGGAAGAGAAAGGAGAAAACAAAGCCAGGGCATATGAAAAGAAATAGGTGAGAAAAATCTGCCATTACAGAAGATGAAGGGAGAGATTTAAAAAGTTAGTCAATCATTATGTCCTGGAAAATATGTGATTCCAGGGTGAGGATGTGCTTTGCTTTTTCTGTTTTTCTTTGGAAAAATCAATGTTTGAAATCTTTTTTTTGAAAGAAATGCGTGTCACCTAATCCAGACCAAAGAAGAAGAGGACCATCCAGACTGTTACCAGCTACAAGTTTAGCAGCCATCGTTTCTGGTAGTATGAAGTTTTGTTAATTCCCTGGGCAAATGTAATTGCCATTTCTGTGAAGGCAGCTTTAGTGCCAAAAAGTACATACAGGTTTTGAAACAACATGTGCAGCCTTCAAGATGACATCTCTTCCATGGACACCCATGCATATTTCAATAATAATATACAAACACACATTCTGTGCACTTTACAAAGACAAAGAGGGTGCAGGGGAGCTCAACTGGCCTGCCTGTAGTTCTGACCTTTCCCCAAATGAGGATGTGTGATACATTTTGAAACACACAAAAACCCTGTACCTTAAGACTTGTTTGCAAGAAGAATGGGAAAAAATGTCACCATAAACAATCAATGAATTGGTGTCTTCAGTACCTAAATGTTTATTAAATGTTGTGAGAAGGAAAGGCAGTGTTACAAAGTGCTAAACTCTTTTTTGGAATACATTGTAAGTATCAAAACCTAAATAAATGTTTATTTTTGAAAATCAATAAAATTAATTTGTTGCAACATTAAATAAAGGGGTGTTAAGAAGTCGGGAGTGGCAGAGAATTATATAAGAGTTGTACAGGATATGTACGAGGGAAGTGTGACAGTGGTGAGGTCTGCATTCAAGGTGGAGGTGGGATTACATCAGGGATCGGTTCTGAGCCCTTTCTTATTTGCAATGGTGATGGACAGGTTGGCAGACGAGATTAGACAGGAGTCCCTGTGGACTATGATGTGTGCTGATGATATTGTGATCTGTAGCGATAGTAGGGAGCAGGTTGAGGAGAACCTGGAGAGGTGGAGATATGCTCTAGAGGGGAGAGGAACAAAGGTCAGTAGGAACAAGACAGAATACATGTGTGTGAATGAGAGGGAGGTCAGTGGAATGGTGAGAATGCAGGGAGTAGAGTTGGTGAAGGTGGATGAGTTTAAATATTTGGGATCAACAGTACAGAGTAATGGAGATTGTGGAAGAGAGGTGGAAAAGAGAGTGCAGGCAGGGTGGAATGGGTGGAGAAGAATGTCAGGAGTGATTTGTGACAGACGGGTATCAGCAAGAGTGAAAGGGAAGGTCTACAGGACGGTAGTGAGACCAGCTATGTTATATGGGTTGGAGACGGTGGCACTGACCAGAAAGCAGGAAGACAGAGCTGGAGGTGGCAGAGTTAAAGATGCTACGATTTGCACTGGGTGTGACAAGGATGGATAGGATTAGAAATGAGGACATTAGAGGGTCAGCTCAAGTTGGACAGATGAGAGACAAAGTCAGAGAGGCGAGATTGCGTTGGTTTGGACATGTGCAGAGGAGAGATGAGAGGTATACTGGGAGAAGGATGCTAAAGATAGAGCTGCCAGGGAAGAGGAAAAGAGGAAGGCCTAAGAGAAAATTTATGGATGTGGTGAGAGAGGACATGCAGGTGATGGGTTTAACAGAACAAGATGCAGAGGACAGAAAGATATGGAAGAAGATGATCCGCTGTAGCAACTCCTAACGGGAGTAGCCGAAAGAAGAAGAAGATATTGTTATCAGGTCAAAGACCATTTCATTAACTAATCACTGCTTTCTGTTGTTATTTTTATTAACTATATCGTTCCTACTGTTTTTTGAGTTGGGGGTTTATTATTATACAATATTGAGTCGCAGTGGATTTAATTTGGCTTTTTTGATGTTGATGAATGGAAAAAGATTCTTTAATATTAGAGAAAATAGCTTTGTACATCTGAACATTATATTTTTCAGCCTTTCTTGTTTGCAAAGGCTGCTCAAGCTCTGTCAAGTCACATGGAGGTTGTGCTATATGCACAGGGTAGTGCTGATATACTTCTAGTGAAATCTCAGCACAGTCAGTCATTTCCGTTATCCATACTGCAGTTGTGATTTTTGTTTAGTGGCAAGAATGTCAGAGAAAAAGACGTTTCAGCATACAGCTAGATCTACAGCTGAACACTGTTGTGTAACTTTCTGCCGAGCTTCCAGGTGCTTAGCTATCATACATTTACCTCCAATGTGAAAACCCAATCTAAATGGTACATCTCTATATGTAGAGAGAGAGCTTTATAGTTAGCCCCCATACCCAAGTCTGCAGCCATAATTTTAAAAAAGAGGATTTTCATGAGCCAGGGTCTGAGATGGGTTGACGATCATTGAAGAAGGGAGCAGTTCCTGCATTGTTTGAGTGGAACAATTTCTCCATTCCACATGCAAGACCTGGGGGTTTGGGTGAGGAGAAAGCAACCAATGCAGGATGACAGACTGGGCAAGGAGGAAGAGGATCCAGCAGTTGTCGACCTAGTGCTTGAAGGAAATGCGTCTCTAAGAAAGGCGATCCTCCAGCTGAGGAAACAAAATCAGATGCTTATGATGAAGCCGCGGTTTGGCATTCACCATTTTGCTGGCTCATACAGAGACATTTGCTTTTTTACAAAGTAAAATGTCCAGAAAACTCATGTTATTATGCATTAAGCTTACATACATATTCACCTGTCCCTGACTAAAGTTTAATGACTATTTATTGAAATTCTGCCTTTTTCAAGAAGCCTAACGTAATTACACATTTGCTCCATGTTAAGTTCATAGTAGACACAAGTTTTTAATACATTCGGATCTTACCTTTGTAATTGTGGATGTAGCTTGAAACATATAGTTTGAAGCCCTTCTCCTTCTTAGCTCTTGACATTTGGCACAATGTTTGAATCATGCAACTTGCAGTTGTTACTGTAAGTCTGGGCACGTCTTGAAGCGATCAGGTGAAAAATGCCATAGCTAGCCCATTTTGATATCAGCCCGGGAGTGAAGGAGCAGGCCAACACAGAATCCAGAAGAGAGTGTGCATATAGCCTAATGGGTGGAGGAGGTATTGCAGGTAGGCCTCAGATGACCCCAGACAAAGATGTGAAGGATGTTACTTCCCATATTAAAGGAATGTAGTCTCCTAAGGTTGGTTTTGCTGATGTTCAGTTACAGACCATTCTTTCTGCACCAATAAACAAATTTCTCCTTCTCCTCGGTCTCATCCCTCTTATCAATACAGCCAGTAAAAGCAGAATCATCTGTAAATTTCTGCA
The DNA here is from genome assembly GCF_900747795.2 of Erpetoichthys calabaricus. Classification (NCBI taxonomy): domain Eukaryota; kingdom Metazoa; phylum Chordata; class Cladistia; order Polypteriformes; family Polypteridae; genus Erpetoichthys; species Erpetoichthys calabaricus. Next base: position 197,271,529 of record NC_041399.2, read on the forward strand.
GGTGACATGACCTGGTGTTATATTTGTAGTCGGACGTGTACAGATTGAATAGAAAAAGGAGACAGAACTGTTCCTTACATCATTATCAGAAACACAGTCCTTGAGTCTGACAAACTGCAGTCTGCCTGACAGATAGTCCATCATCATGACACCATATGCTCATCCACCTTTATATCTCCGAGTTTACTTCTTTACAGAGAATTTTGGATGGTACTGAAGCACTGGAAAAATAATCCTCATAGTGCTGCCAGATATGCATGTCCAGGTGAGAATTAATCTTTGTGGAGCAGAAAGAGAAGTGCATTCTCCACTCCAATCTTATTCTGATTGGCAAACCGCAGAGTATCCAGGTGGCCTACCACAAGAGCACTTCTATAGTCTCGGACTGGTTTCTCAATGGTCTCCATGATGTAAGATGTAAGTGCCATCACTCTAAGTATTAGGTGAAGAGACACTGGACTTATTTGGAACATGAACAATGCAGAATGTTTTTCCACAGCAGCATAATTTAGGTTAGCTTAACCTATGTCTGCCACTAAAGTGGCTTCATACCCATCCCTCACCCTTTGTCTTGCAGGTGGTGAGCACACATAATGGCTAATTGTCTAGCAAACAAGGAGCTGGCTGGTAAACACCTCCCCCACCCCCAGGTCTGGCTCCAGAAATGGGTCCTGGTCATCCTATCCTGGGTGAGTTACACCGTTTATAAATTTGTACTGTCATGAGGGTTGAAATGAGGTTTCTTCAAATCATGGCTGGGCGGACCCTCAGTAGTTGGGTGAGACGCTTATGAGATTCAGGAGAAGCCTAGGAGTAGAGTCGCTACTTCTCTAGATCAAGAGAAGCTAGGTGAGGTGGTGACTCTACTTTTAGATCCTAGATTATCTTGAATCACCTAAGCATCTCACCCTACTACTGAGGGTCAGCCCAGCCATGCTGGTGAGACGCTTGGGTGATTCAGGAGAACCCCAGGAGTAGAGTCGCTACTTTTCTAGATCAAGAGGAGTCAGGTGAGGTGGTTTGGGCATGTTCTAAGAATGCCACCCATGGTGACTCCCCACCTACAGCTGCTTCCAGGAATGTCCCAACAGGTGGAGATCTTGCAGAAGATCCAGAATGCACTGGACTGATTACATCTCACAAAAGCTGGAATCTGTAGCAGGGGACAGAGAAATCTGGGCTGGCCTGCTACCACCGCAACCCTCACCAGGACAAGTGGTTTCAGAAAATGAGAATGAGAGTATGTTATGTATATTTGGAACACCCAAGTATGCACGTTTAATTGTACAAATATCTAAACTTACAGTAAAATACTTAATGAGCTGAAGCAAACGGATATCTCATCAGCAGCATACATGGCTGCGAAAGCAACCTGCAAACTGTTGTCATGTACTGTATGTGATATGTAACTCGATGCTTAAAAGATCCTGGGCACAAGAACTCACTTTGTAACCTTCAAGGTGACTTTCAGACTCAAATTAAGAAACACTGCTATAAATAACTGATGAAAGTCACATGATCCACATTTAATTGCGCTTCAAATAATACAACACAACAACATAAATAATTGGAAGTTTATTCATGTACCATGTGTAAAAGAACATTGCCTATTAAAAATAAATCACTCCAAATATTCTTCCTATGGGGTTATACAAAACAGGTAAAATGCAGGAAACTACATTATAAAAAGTATTTTAGGTGTAAAAATAAAACAATACTCAAAACATTACAGACAGGAAGCAAGGCTTTACTGCTACACTTGACTGTTCTGATGTTGATCCCTCGAGCAGGTTAACATCATTAAAAGCCTTAGCATGATATAATCTGTCTGATAGCTGGTACAGAATTCACTTAAAAGGAAATTGATTATATATATATATATATATATATATATAATCTATCAGGGGTGGGCAAAGTCATTCCTGGAGGGCCGCAGTGGCTGCAGGTTTTTGTTCCAACCCAATTGCTTAATAAGAAGCACTTATTGTTCTAGAAACACTTCTGCTTCATTTTAGTTGTCTCCCTCATTAAGATTTTGAACCCTTATTGCTTATTTAAGTCTTAAACAGCTGTATTCTCGGTTTTTAATTGCTCCTTATTAGCAATAAGATGCAAATGACAAAAGAAACCAGCAGTTATCCATTTTGCTTGTTACCCTTTACACCTGTGTGTATTTATCATGCACTATTTGGTTTAATTAAATACTTGGAAGGAAAGAGAAGAGAAAAAAAGTGAAGGATTGAGAATTACCCATCCATTTTACAATTCAAAGTATTTGGATGATATCCTTAGAATGGAAAATAAATCTAGGATATGAGAATGACTTGACATAGCAGAGTTAAAGCACTAATAAGCCATGAAATGTAATTATTGGCAAGGATTATTTTCTAATTAAGCAACTGGGTTGGAACAAAAACCCGCAGCCACTGCAGCCCTCCAGGAATGACACTGCCCACCCCTGATAGATATATATATAGATATCTATATATATATATATATATATATATATATATATATATATATATATATATATATATATATATATATATATATATATATAGATATATATATAGATATAATATCAAGGATCATGAAATAACATTGTACAGGCCTACAACAGCAGTTATAATTAACAAGGCCAAACTGGTGACGAGGACAGAGTTCTGCTCCAGACTTTCAGCATATGCAAGAATCATAATCCTTGGAGGATGAGTCCTAGCAAAGTCCAGTTACCCCTCAGCCAGTCTCAGAGACATGAAACATCTCAGTAAGCAATTACAAAATCTGCAAAGACTTGTATTGAAGCTCAAGCCGATACCACTAGGCTATTCAAAACCACATTATGTATGTCTGCAAGGCTGTTACAATTCCAATTCACTAGAAACACAGCTGAACACAGGGACAGGTCAGAAAAAATCTTGAACACTTAAAAGTATGTATATTTATACATATATACGAATATATATATATATATATCATATAGACAGAGTGAAGGAAAAAGATAAAAGATATCTACTCTGTCTTTCGCTTAAATGCATCAATACATTACATAACTTTTTAAAAACAGAAAAAAATATCAGTGCAGTGCTGGTGCCAACAGCAGTTTGCTTAGGCAAAGAGGAAAGGAAAAGATTAAATATTTTAAAAAAAACAGGGAAAGAAAATGCCACCATGATCATTTAACAGAAGTAGTCTCTAGTTTGCCTTCGTGGAAGACCAAAGAGCCCAACATTTAACACTGCTCTAGTTGCCAGCGGCTGTAGTAGAACATCAGCAGATTAGAAATCAGTTAGTTTTTTTTAATCTGCTCAAAGATGGATATTTGTCATCAGAATGAGCATCATGGAGTGTCAGTGCAAGCTGAGAATGTGTTCAGAAACCAGAATAATCCTCTTTTGAAATATCCAATACGTCAGTGGAATATTTTTACATACATGCACAAATGAATGCTTTTCTCTACATGAAAAGGATCTTTAAATAGGACAAACTGTAAGCCCTCAGTATTTAACTCAACTAATCCAAAAACCACCTAATAGTACTGTCTCTAATATACAAATACAAACACATTTATCTCCTGTCTCATCTGGAGAATTCATGATGCAAGGGGGAAAAAAATGAATAGTCTGAACATGTTTCCCCTCAGCAACAGAGGTACCCAGCACACTGGAGAGGAGAAGCATGGCCTTGCTTCTTTGGTTCGGTGTCTCTCTTCTTCAAGACTACAGCATATGGAGGGTCAAACACCAGCAGTCCCAGTCTGGATGGCCAGCAGAGAAGGACAAAAAAATATATATATATATATATATATCAGAGCAAAAGAAATGCTGTAATAAGAGGACAGGGATCCATATCCAGTTCAAAGCAATTCCAGACTCATTTCCAAAAAGCTGTTTCCACAAATTCATGCAAAACAAAGGAGATCACGAATCACCATATCCTGATAAATCAAAACATTCATAGCGTGTCTGCAAAAGATTCAGCCCAAGGTAAAGCAAGAATGCTATGGAACAGATATGCCTGAGATTCAGAAGAGTGGCAGAAAGAAAAAGAAAAAAAGACATGTTCTGCCCTTGTTGCAAAAAAAAAAAAAATACTCCCCACTGCATTCCCTTCACAGTAGAAGGATGGAGCCATTGAGTTAGACACACACGGCTTGCTGATACCTAGAGGGAAAAAGAATAAGAAATAAAAACTTTCATCAGCATCACTCTACTGCTGCACTATAATTCAAAAGATCAAAAAGGAAACATTAACATAGCAAAAAACTACAGACCTGTCCTCTTCAAAATTGTCCAGATCCTCCTCATCCTCATCCATTGCATCTCCAAGCTCCATATCTAGCTCATTGTCTAGTTCATTACGACCATATCCACTCAGAAAACTGTCAGAAAAGATAAATATGCACCAAAAAGTGTAATAAAGACCTACTGCATTTATTACTACATCACAAAAGCTCATAACTTATTAGAACAATAGAACAATTTACAGGATAACAGGGCACTCAGCCCAATAAAGCTTGCCAGTTCTATCCACTTAACTTTTCTAAAATAACATCAAGTCGAAGTCTGAAAGTCTCTAAAATCTCTAAAGTCCTACCGTCTGCCGCACTACTTGGTAGCTTATTCTATGTATCTATGGTTCTTGGCATAAAGAAAAACTTCCTAATGCTTGTGTGAAACTTACTCTATAACAAGTTTTCAACTGTGTCACTGTGTTCTTGATGAACTCATTTTAAAGTAGTAGTCTCAATCCACTGGACTAATTCCCTTTAAAATTTAAAACAGTTCAATCATGCCTCCTTTTAATCTTCTTTTGCTTAAACTGAAATGGCTCAGATTTTTAAAATTTTCCTCATAATTTATTCCCTGTAGCCTTGGAATCAGACACAGTCGCTATTCTCTGGACTTTTCCTAGTGCAGCTATGTACTTTTGTAGCCTGGAGACCAAAACTGCACACAGTACTCCAGATGAGGTCTCACCAGTGCGTCATAAAGCTTGCGCAGAACCTCCTTGGACTTGTACTCCACACATCAGGGTACTATATATCCTGACATACTGTTAGCCTTCTTAATGCTTCTGAACATTGTCTGGTAGTTGATAGTGTAAAGTCCACTATGACTCCTGTATACTTCTCATAAGGTGTACTTTCAATTTTCAGACCTCGTATTTTTACTTCCTACATGTAATACTTAATATATTTTCTTACATTAAATTTCATCTGCCAAAGCCTATATGCTGTCCAGGTCCCTCTGTAATGATTCAATGGGTCTAGATTATCTGCCATTCATCCTTGCTTGGTATCATTCACAAACTTAACTAGCTTGTTACATATATTCCTATCCAAATCATTTATATAAATTGAAAACAGCAGCAGCCATAGCACTGACCCCTGTGGGGCACCACTCTTAATTTCACCCTGAACTCCTGCTTTTTTTAGTTTGATACCCAACCTCTCATGTGGCACCTTATCAAACACTTCCTGAAAGTCAAGATAAATAATATCATATGCTCTTCTTTCATTATATCCTTTAGACGCTTCCTCATAGAATTCCAGCATGTTGGTAAAACACAACTTCCCTCTTTCTGAACCCATTACTGACTGCTCACTAAAACTCATTTTCTTGCTATGTGTTGCTCAATGTTTCCCTTAATAATTCCTTCCATTAAATATAATAAAAAATATATTATAGAATAATCCTGCCTGAAAGGTACCTCACCTGACAGAACGACACGTAAAGAAGACTATTCTTTTGAGCTTCTTGTTGTAGAAAAAATAGTTAAAAGACCAGAGGCTTCCTTCTTCTCCAAAAGGGTCAGAGTCTAGATCAGGGTTATAACTGCAGGAAGAAAAAAAAAATGACATGAAAAGAATTAAACTACAGATACAGACAAAAATACAATTTTAAGGAATAACTTGATTGTGCATGAAATATTATTACATTAAGGCTTTTATCAAGTCATAGAAGATAAAAAATAAGCAGTTGCGCAATCAAATCAGCTGAAAAAACATTTTCAAATATTCAAACTAAAGATAAGCAAATATTCGAATATATTCAAACTTAGGTTAACAACTCTGGCTGTTACATGTACATTTATATTTGTTTTTGTATACTTTATTCTCATGGTAACAGCAGTGCCAGTAGCAACAAAAGCAAGCCCATTTAAAAAGGAAAACAATCATAACGAAAAGTGTTATGTATAGTGGATTTAAATTCAGTATTCACTCTCTGCACACTTGCTGACACTGAAAGGTCTCCTGGAAGTAAGGGAATAAATCATGGAGTTATTTTCCATTTGCATTATTGAGAAAAGAAAAATAAAGGATCTTAGGTTTAAGACTGAATGGTAGCAGGATCATGTACAGAGCGCTTCTTGAAGGCTTAGTAGTATGGATATTGCCTTAATTTACAAATGCAGACATTAGGCACCATTTTGCCTTTTGTCCAAACTACCCTGCCATTTTTAACCCCCAAAAACAGACTTTTGAAAATGCAATCCAGAGCTTATGAAAACGGAGGCTTTGAATTGCAGAGAGGATGGGTGAAAACATACAGTTTTAAAAAAGTAGACTGTAATTGCGGTCCGATTGGATCATACTTACTATGGCCTTTCCCTGATTGGATCCTGCTCATTACAATGTCTCATTCCCTGACTGGTCTCCCTTCATGGAAGAAAACCGTATTCCAACATAGTGAGCACAGAGGAGTTGCTTCCCATGGTGCTTGTTGTGTTGCTTAGTTGTATACAGTACATCTAAATTGTGTTTTATATAGCTTGAATGCTGCATACAACAGCAAGAGACAGATTTACAGGTTGCTACAATTTTTGATAAATTCCACTGCCAGCAGTGTAAGCACCCCTTTCAAGGAGGACACTTCGTCCTGTTTCCACCAATACACGCATGTCTAATGTTGTATATATTTTCAGTCGTTGTAATGTGTGCAGATACTTGTGTAAATGTGTAAATAATGTGACAGAGACAATTTTTGTTTAAAAATGCTGTTTTTAGATAGAAAAGTGTGTGGGTAGCCTTAATATACTGGAGAAGCGTTTAAAAATGTGCTTATCAAAACAACAGATGTGGGGTAGCAAAATCTGCCCCAACCTACATTATGAATTGATGCAGCTGTAAGTTTTACTACCGGTAATTAAAAGCAAACCATTTATAATTATGGAAAGGTTGATCAAGGAAGAGACATGCAAAAACAGATCTGTAAAATATGGCAATGTTGCATAGTGTGGAGTAACAGGAAGCCAAAGTTTGTGTGAGGTAACAAACAACAGTTGTTTTACAATCAAATGTTGCCAATGTTGGTGTTTTTGCCTTCAAATAACACCTTTTCCAAATAATGACATTCAATGTAACAGCGCCAGTAAGCAGGTAAAATTGACAGTTAAAATTGGTGAAGTGCACTTACCTGTAGATGTCACAATCTTGCAAGCAGATTTCTTGGTCAACAGCTGTCCAGAGCTCTGGTTTCAGGTTGTTAAACTTCTCTCCTATAGCTGAGAATAAACTGCTGTTCACTGCATTTAGGACCTAAAAAGAAACGCTGCAAGTCAGTCAACAAATTCATAATGCTATACCTACAACCTGAAAGGTACATTAAAAGGGCTCATAAAAATGACAGATTGATCTTTTATTCAGCTCTAACCATCATGCCAAAAGAACAGGGAAAACAAAAATATGCTTACTAAAATTGTCTTTATAAAATTATTAAATAAAATTATAAAAAAAAAAAAAAAGCGAAATTTGCAAATGACACTAAAATTGGTCAGAGAACAGATACTAAGAAGGCAGCAAAGACAATTTCAATATGACCTGGAAATTCTTCAGAATTGGACAAATGTTGAAAAATGCAGTTTAACATACAGAAGAGAAAAATGCTACATGCAGGCAAAAAAATATTACTAAATAATACAAGATGTGCAACTTCTGAAAGAAAAAAAAATAAAAGTGTTTACATTGAGTTAACATTCTCATTGTTCAGGCAATGTGCAAAAATGCAAATGAAGTGCTAGACTGGATTGTAAAAATTGTTGTATGTAAATTAAGGGAGGATATGCTCAAGCTTTACAAAGCATTACTGATACCACATCTGGAGTGCTGTGTGATGTTCTGGTCAAATGCTCAACATGGTACAAAAGTTGCTACATCTTTCTTCAATATGTGCAAAGAACAATAACCCAGTGCTTCCCTGGATTAAAAGACATGTCCCATTCTTACAGGCTAAGTGAATTCTACCTCTATAGTCTTGAGTGAACAAGACTGCATCAACATTCTCAGGCACTGATAATGTGGATGGTCAATTTTAAGTTAAATAGTGAATTATGTACGAGGAGACAGGTAGAGTTTAAGAGGTAGTGCATTTAAGATTCAAAGCAGGAAGCACTCCTTCACTCAAAGGGCCATAGGAATCTGGAACAAATTACTAGTTCATATAGCTTAAGGTGAAACCTTGACAACTTTTTAAAAGAACCTAGGTAAGATGAGACAACTGGCTATTAGCTAACCAAGCGGGTTTGATGGATTTAATGGTCTCTTCTCATCTGATGATTTCTTATTCTCTTTTGTGGCTTTGGATACTAGGGCACCATGCGTGTTATGTTTGTCTGAAAGGACAATGTACATACACAGTGTCAAAGTCTTACATGACTTATTTTCTGCGTGATTGTAGCTTTGTGTGTTTATTTTAAAAAAAGTATCTGGATGAGATTTTGGGACATCTTAGATATTAGCCAACTAAATGAGCTTAACAGACTAAACGGTCATGAGTTTTACAAAATATTTAGGTTCTGTACATACTGGGATGCATTTAACCACTGCTGATTATATGGTTTCATATTGCCATTTAAAAGAATGGACTCAAAAATTCCAGGAATCTATCAATAGCATGGAAGTAGGGTGAAGCTATCGACTATGCAGCCAAGCATCGTATGCCTACAGTCTTTGTTAAAAAGTCCACCTAGTGGTATCATGCTGTCATGTCCCGGACTGCCCACAGCTGGCGTACTCCCTTGAACCTGGGACACTAGCTAAGTTTCCATCCAGTTTTTTGCGACGTTTTGTTATCGACAAACAGAATATACGTAAAAAAAATGTGCGAAATTTGCTGTCTCCAGCCTGTTTCCATCAAACTGGCTTTTTATCGATAAAATGGTGTGCGTGATGACGTCATCCCCCCCCAAAACGAACTGTCGCATAACTTTTGTTGTATCGCGAAAAAAATCTGCCCTTGAGCCGTTTCCATACATAATTTTGTGTATGTCGCAAATTATCTACCTTTTGTTTTCCACGTTACGCCCCCTCCACTAAACAAAGAAACAAAGAAATGGAGAGATTATTCAGAGTTTTTTGAAATTTGCCAGCTTACTGTTATTTCAGTTTCACAAATAATTGGAATTGTACATAATATCCGAAGACGACAGCAGAATGAAGCAGTTGCTTGTCTGATAGCCCTAGAGCTCGAAGAAAGTACCCCAGTGCGACAAAACCCACGGGTATGGGAGAGACGACGGAATAAGACCTTCTGGGAGGAGGTGGTGGAGAGACACTTAACAGAAAATCTCTGGCTGCAACATTTTATAATGACACGGCCAACGTTTGAGATGTTTTGTGGATTCATCAGTCCTGATGTTGCGCCCATCACAGGTTGCCACCGACCACCGGTTCCAACCCAAAAGCGGATTGCCATCGCCCTTTACAAGCTGGCAACCTGCGCCGAGTATAGAGTAGTTGGAGAAACTTTCAGGATTAGTAAAACTACCGTCTATCGATGTGTATATGCTGTGTGTACCGCTATTAAACAAAAATTAATGCGCCGTTATATCAGACTTCCGACTGTAGCGGAGGCCAATGAAATTGCATACCGCAATTCCTTGGTGCATCTTGTGCCACAGATTTACGGTGCGCTGGATGGCACGCATGTGCCTATTCTTCCCCCGACGGAAGGCTACCGCGATTACATTAATCGCAAAGGGTGGCCATCTATTGTTCTCCAGGCCCTTGTTGATGACAGGTGCATGATACGAGACATTTGCGTTGGCACTCCTGGAAGTGCCGATGATGCAGCTGTGTTTGCAGCATCGGATCTGTACAGGTGAGCCTACCTTTCAACATCCCTTCTCAGTGCGATAACAACTGAATTAACCTGCTTCCCTTAAGGTTTTTAATTAAAACTGAAATTTGAATTAATACAAAATAACGACGTTTAATCAAAAAAAAAAAACTCTCTTCATCAGACCATGCGAACCGCTCCGCCATTCTCGTTTTGATTGCACGTGATGAAAATGTGACACATTTATTTGCGTTAAAGCCCTTTTTTCCGACAAAAACTGTTTCCAATGTAGTTTTTGCGACATCTGAAGTATCGATATGGAATTTATGCGCTAAAGTTAAACGGAAAAATATTATGTCGACATGTACAACATTTTATCGATAATTAGCATTTCCATCAGCTATATCGGTAAAAAATTTGAAGCGCTAAATATTTTTTCGCAAAAACTCCTTGGATGGAAACCTGGCTACTGATAGTCATGAAATCAAGGGTGCATGGAGGACACATAACAGCAAAGGTAGAGGCAAAATAGTGCTTTGTGCTTTTATTCACAATAGAATAGCATCTCAAAACAAAGTGCAGTGCAAATTCTTTAGTCAATAAATAATCCAGAATTAAAACACATATTCCCAGGGGAGGTTGAAATAAATAAATAATCTAAAATGACTAAAATCAAGGTTAAAACAAAGTCAGGACCTTCCTTTTAAAACAAATCACAAGCCTCAATGCTTCTTCCTAAACCATGTCTCTGCTGCTCACCCCTACAGTCTGCTCTACAGCAGGAGATGCCTTCCGACAAATGCCACCATCCTCCTTTCTCCCAGCACCATACATCAGCCATGTGTCTCGTGCTTCTTGGGTGCTCAGCAGGAGCAACCCTGTGAGCGCTGTCTGGTCTCCTCTCGGGGCCTCTTCCAGGACAAATGCCTCAACACGATCACAGCAGCTCAGCCATGATCCTGTCTCTTCACCTTCCAATTCCTTCCTTTAACCTCTGTCTTTTTCCTTTTTCTTTTCTCCTGATCGCTCCCTACTCTCTGTCCTACTCAGGTGCCTTAATTACAAACCCCAGAGCGCTAATGAGGAAACTGGCCAAACTGTGCGCATCTGCTCATGAACATTGGCACCACCACCACTTTCCAATCAACATCCCATGGCCACTCATCCACGGTATGCTCACCCGGTGCCTAAGCACACTGTTTTTTTATAAAGCTCCAGCACTGCCACGGACCCAAATATGTGTTTTATCAAACATGCCAATTTAATAAAGTGCATATTTCTGACATTTATTCCACAATTATACGTGCAAATTTGGAGAATTTGTTTTTCAACATCAAGGCAATGATGATCACATTTTTCAAGATTAAAGGACTTGTTAATACATTTTTTTGTTCCTCATGAACAGACTGCTAATCAGTAACATTACACTGAACTACAGAGGCATCTGTGGAAAAGCAACACAAAAAAATGTCTGGAGCACTGCTGTACCATGAGTGCATGTGCACATACCTCATTTTCAGTCAAAAAGTTTATGACCGAAAACAATGTGGTTGTTGCTTTGTACCCCTGTATAACATATAAGTGAGAAAGCAGATACACTTTAACAGTAAGCACAGTGTTAAACATTTAAAGATTTGGTCCATGATACTAATGTATTTTAAGAAACCAGCACAGGAATTTCTCTTATGTCTTAGATGATTTTATTTTGCATCATTGCTATCACAATGCTTTTTCAGGACAACATCACAATACTGAAATTAAAATGTCATCTGAATGACATCATAATGAAAGGTAAATGTAAAACCAGAAGTACAAGGAAATAGAACCATTTTAAAGAGACACAAAAAGACTGGAAAATTATCCCATAAATAATAGTGATGTTCAAATTGATCAGATGCAAAATTAAATTGGCTGATTTTAACTGCATAGGTGATCAGTAAATTGTCCATTCTTTAAAATAATCAAAAAGAGCAAGATGGTATGCAGGAGTTCCTTGTAAAAAATAAAATTAAAAAGATAACAAAAAATAATAATAATCTGAATCGAAATAGATCTCTTCCAGTAACATGATACCGTATATGTGGATCTGCATCAGCCCTGAAAAAACCTGGTCAGAGAATCCCAAACAAATAACCCCACTTCTTTTTCTTCTTCTTTCAGCTGCTCCTGTTAAGTGTTGCCACAGCGAATCATCTTTTTCCAGATCTTCCTGTCCTAGGCATCTTGCTCTGTTACACCCATCACCTTCATGTTCTCTCTCACCCATCCACCTTCTCTTAGGCCTTCCTCTTCCCTGGCAGCTCTATCCTTAACATACTTCTCCCAATATACCCAACATCTCTCCTCTACACATGTCCAAACCAACGCAATCTAGCCTCTCTGACTTTGTATCCCAACCGTCCAACCTGAGACAACCTTGTAATGTACTCATTTCTAATCCTGTCCATTCTCGTCACACCCAATGTAAATCTTAGCATCTTTAACTCTGCCACCTCCAGCTCTATCTCCTGCTTTCTGGTCAGTGCCACCGTCTCAAAACCTAACCCCACTTCTAAAGTATGAAATTCCATCAAGACTTTAGGAGGAAAAAAAAAAGGGGTGATTTGGGGTGGGCCATCTGCATAAACCTAGATGCCTTCCCAACTGGTAAATAGGTAAAACATTTGTTGTACATCTAAGTAATGTGGTGGCTTGTTTAACACCCGCAAGTGACTCACTAGTGTGGCTATGAAGAAGTTACTTAACTTGATAGTACTATAATTATAGAAAAGAGTAAACCACTGCTCCATACTGTATATTTAAAGTACCTATTAATGGTGTACATCCTGAAAACCAATATTTAAAATAAAACCTGGGTGACATTTGTCATGTTAGTGCAGTGAGTACTACAGATCCAAGTACTGGGAGATTCATGAAAATGAGAACCTTAAGAGTCTAAGCATCTGTGAATGTAGAGAATCCATGATCAATAAAAGGTAGTGCAATAGATAAGGAAAAGATTTGCTGGGCATGCTAGATTTCAGCTTTTTTTATTATTCCAAAGTAATGAATCTACTGTACTCACCCAGTTGAGACTTGGCTCTCTACTAAATTCATGACTCTTTGCAGCACTGAAGTCATAGTCAGGGCGGAAGGATTCATTAAGAGTAGCAATCAGGTAGAAAAGGGTCTTCCGGCAACATTTATCACTGAGAGGACTCTCTACTTCATCACCACTCTGACTTCTGCTGAGCCTGTAGAGAAAGATTAAAGCGAACTTAGGGTGTATTCCTCATTCTGATGGTTAGAGAGTGATGTAGGCAAACATACAAAGCATATGTCTGAATTTTAAATATATTTTTGTATTGTTTGAGAATTCCAAACTAAATAGAATGTTTCAAATCCCTCCACTCCCCTACACATTGTTAATTAGGATTCTAGCTGCAGGCAGGTTGCTGTGTACACAAAAGACAATGCCGTATACTCATGAAAGGCAATGACCCTTGTAAAAGAAATCTTTTTTCAACACTAGCATCTTGGATTTTTGGGCACACAAGGTCTTTTAATTGTCATAACAAGCTATTAATTGTCCAAAAGGATGCAGCTGTGCTAAACACATCCTTGAATGTGTGCCAAAAAGATTACAATTTAGCAACAATACTTTACTGTGGCTTTTGCCCATTTACTTTAATGTAGGCTGATGCCTCTCTGGAAAATAGCCTCTGACCTTGAGTGTAAGAACCATGATCATATCAAATAATTAAATGTTACCATCCTAACTTACTTTTTAAGAGTGTGTATGTTATCATTTAAATGTGATGGTATCATCCATGTAATTAGAATTATCCTATAAAGCTATTGTTTAACAAAGAAACTTTAGCATAATGGCAATCTGCTACAAGTGTTAGACATTTTACTCTTGCGTTGCATTCTTAAGGTATCTTAGATAATGAAATTTTTTACGTGCATATTGCTGGAGTCTGAAGAGCCTTTGTGAACAAGAATAGTGCTGAACTACGGATCAAAGATTTTCTCTTGCATCTACCAAACACCCATCCTGGTACCAGACATGTATTCATTTTGGAATATGGAATTCAGTTGCATCTCTGATATACTCTCAGCCCCTTACCTTTCTGCGCCAGTGAATCTTGCCCTGATTGTAGGGTATACTGATACACAACTTGAAAGGAAGACAGATTTATTCCCATGTAAACAGTTTTCTTCCTACTTGTATCTTCTTAACATCAATCATCCCTTCACTACATATACTATTTTATGTTAATTTTTCATAACGCAATACATGAAATATGAGGTTCACGTGCAACCAATTAACTATGCCATGGAAGAAGAAAGCAAGACATCACTACATAAATATGTTGAACTTAACGTCCGAGATCATGTGTCTCAGGTCCTCCCTGCATGGAAAACGCTTTTGAGCTTTAAGAAAAGTGCTATATAAAGGTAAAGAATTATTAATCTTCTGTCAGCTGTCTGAGACTCATCCCAACTATAAGAAATTTCCTAACATGTTGGTTGTCCTGTTTCAGCCAGGCTTAGGTTTAATTTTCTTTTCTGTGGTTTCTCTGTTTTGTATTGGATTTTGTGATTTGTTTTTTTTTTTGCTTATGTCTTAGGTTTACAATTGCTGGATTATGAATAGGATTTGTTTGTGTTATGTCATCTCTGTAGGCAAAACCTTTGCCTTTTTTGCTCTTTTTGATTATTTAAAAATATTTTGTGTAATAAATATTCTTTATGAAGAGGTTTCTTGAGTCAAAGGTTTTTAATTTGTTTCTTTTGAGGGACATTTTGAGTAAAGTAATTAGAACTTAAAAGCATGTTCTGCATTTATGGGGCCTGAACAGGCAAAAGTCTGCCAGTAGAGTTTGGAGCCAGGCTTCCTGGGATGAGGCCTATCTCTGGGCAAGTTGGGCAAACCAAACATGTGTGAAGCCTCTAAACTCCAAAAGCCAGGCCATTTTGAGAACTTACCAATCATAACACAGGCAAGTAACACCCATGCTCTACTGCAGTCTGCAACCACATACAAGAGAAAGCAGCTCTAAAAAAGTATAAATATAGAACATACTCACCTGCCTGGACTTACAGCACCACTCTGTGGAGGAGACAGGGCCTCCAGGACATGTGGCTGGCCTTCTTGACAGAATTGCTTAAACATGTGTTTGTCATCACCAGCCATCTTGCAGGAATAACTCTCAATCCTTTAGAGAAAACGGAGTAAAAGTTAACAACATACCCATCTCGAACAAAAAGCTTTTAGACATGATAAACAAAAGGTCTATCATACGCCATTGCTTTTGCAGTTTGCAAATTTTTGTTCATAATAGCTGTGAAGAAATATGAGAAAGAAAAAAAAAAGTCTGAATCACACAGAGCAGTATACAATTTTATTACATTTCTTTCTATTTATATGGCGCCATTATTTCATTTGTCCATTTACAATCCCAACCTGACAGCACTAGACACAATGCAGAAATCTACCCTGGAAAGGACACTAGTGAAACATAGGGAGCATGTGTGCATACATACACAGCTAAATTGGTTTATTATGGGCATAGACAAGCAGTGTAACATATCTACTATGACACTGGACTTCAAAAGGTGGTGGTTATTGGCTCAGGTCCCATCTCCGACTCACTACATGACATAAGTAGGTTATGTAAAGTCTGGAAACCTATACCCAGGCTGTACAAAATATATACACAGACAAACATCCATACACATTTATATAGATACAGACACACACACACACACACACACACACACACACATATTATAATAAAAAAAAACTTGGGTCGAGACACGATTTTCTTGGATGACACTAAGACGTCCCGCAAGAGACACTTTAACATCCCGCAAAACAAAGCAGTGAGACAAAAGGACAGCTGCTGTACAGGATATTAAATGATCGATGCACAGCGCGACAAGCAAAAAACGCAGCTCAGCAGGAGGAGGAGCAGCAGAAGCAGCTGATCCATTCGCATCTCCTTAGTTTGCGTCCAAGCTTATAAGCTGGTGCCCAAACCATTGTCTCCAGGAACAGTCAGGAGAAGGGAATTAATCTCCCACTAGCTTCCCCCCAGAACCCAACAGGGCAACCCTATGAGACCTAAACTCTCATGCTGCCCTGCTGGTATTCATACACAGGCTGCTACAAGGGATGTTGCCACACAGTGTATGGGGGAAATGATCTACATACGGGAGGCAGACTCCCAACTGTCTCACATGGCATCCCAACATGGAAATGGAATGCTAACCATCCCAGTCAGGATGCTTCTCCATCCAGGTGGTCCATCTACTATGCTGGCCTAATACCCAAGTGAGGGATCCCACCCATTGTTGCTGGGATGCCAGTACTGGTGCACCATCTGCCTCAATGCCCCTCCATGCCCACCTCCTGGCCGGGAAAGGAATTAATGCTTGATTATTTAATTTCTTACCCACTTTAAACGAGGAGACTTTGCTTTTAGGTGCAGGCTCAATTGTACATCTTAAATAATGGCAAAATCCATCCATCCATCCATTAGCCAAACCGCTATATCCTAACTACAGGGTCACGGGGGGTCTGCTGGAGCTAATCACAGCCAAACCAGGGTGCAAGGCAGGAAACAAACCCTGGGCAGGGTGCCAGCCCATAGCAGGGCACGCACACACACACACACACACACACACACACACATACCAAGCACACACTAGGGACAATTTAGGATCGCCAATGCACCTAACCTGCATGTCTTTGGACTGTGGGAGGAAACCGGAGCACCTGGAGGAAACCCACGCAGACACAGGGAGAACAAGCAAACTCCACGCAGGGAGGACCTGGGAAGCGACTGCGAGGCAGCAGCAGCGCTACCCACTGCGCCACTGTGCCGCCCTAATGGCAAAATCCCTAACACCAAATCACTCTCCTATCAGCAATCACCCAAACCCCAAATATGCTAGCCATTTTTTTAAAATAGTTGCATAATCTGTCACAGATAGTACAGTTTGAGCAGTACTGCATCCTAACAAGGCCACTGGGGTTCAAGACTTGGGTGCTCCCTGTGTGGACTTTGCATGTTCTCCCTGTATCTCTGTGGGTTTCCCCCAGGTGATCTAATTTCCTCCCTTAGTTCAGGTGGCCTGTCAATGCTAAAAATTGTCCCCTAACGTACGCGTGTGTGTGTGAGAGAGTGTGTGTGTATGCGTATGTGTTCACCCTGGAATGTGCTGGCACCTTGTTCAGGGATTGTTCCTGCTTGCTGAGATGGCTCCAGCTTCCCCACAATCCTCTTTGGATAAGCACGACAAAAATAAATGGATGGGTGGCTAATTTCTCACTATGTAACATTTTCTAAACTTAAACTGAAAATACCACAGTGTACTTCACAAAAATGTGGCAATGTTGATTGCATGAAAGTCAACCTGCTATATTTTTAAGGAATTGTGCAGCAGGGGACTTTAGTGCAATTAAAACCAACTCTGCAATTTCACTTTTGGTACAAAGTTTTCTGTGGCTAGAGTACAAATGAGAATTGTGAAACCTGCTCTGGGATCAATAATTTAAGATAATATTCAATAATATAAAATTGACCAGGTATTAAAAAAAATAAATTAAAAAAAAAATGTAAAAAAGCCATGATATGGTGTCAGGTATACAACATTTACAATAATTTTTTTTGGCTAAAAAGTAAAAATGCCAGATACAGTATACTGTATTCATAATCATTTTTAGCTCTCTTCATAAAGTAGGTCACTGTAACAAACCGAATGCTTATCTCTGTCACGTTCACCTAAAATCTTGAATAATGGTGCAGCAGCACAGCAAGTCGGGGCCAAGTTATGGACAGGCCCATGACTCAGCATACACACAAGAGTTTGTTTTGGAGTCTTACAGAACTAGAGTCAGCAGCCATGAGGCACAGAGCATGCCAAAGTGCACTAGGGCTTCAGACAGTATTTAAAACGAGAGCGCTCCCTTCCCCCTTTCACAACAACAGCTGGCTCCACTCCAGGGCACAGCCCTTCCCCAGCAACAACATCACATGACGCACCCAAATAAAGTCTCCTCCACCAATAGGATAGAACTGGTCTGCTGTAATCACACTCTAGCAGCCTGAAAGAGCTGCTTCTGAAGCCTGTTTATCTAAAGGTCACAGACAGTAAGCCAAAATGCTTATCTCCCCTCTGCACCAGAAAGATGTCAGCAGACAACCTTCTATTTCAATAGAAACTAAGGCCTTACTAAGAAAGCAATGTCCAGCATTTGAGAAATTAGGCTTCTTCTCGTGTCTAAAATAAGTATGTAGACTAGGGGTCTGCAACCTTTTTTCCCCACCCGAGAGCTACTTTTACAAAATGAAAATGTCTGAGAGCTATTCATGTTTTCTAACATTTATTCTCATAGCTTATTTCAACCCAAACAAACTGAATAAGCTTGTTTTGCCTAAACATTTACAAAATGTTGGTGTCTACAACTCACATTTTGCATTACTACATCACAAAAAAATATTTAGTTCACCTGCAAGTGCATTTTGACATCCGTGGCAGAGCGACGGGCGCTCAGCAGGCTCCTATCAATTATGGAGAATCCACTGCATCTACTAAACAGTGTCATCTCCAGACAGAAGAGCAGCTTCAGCGACAGACTGCTGTCACTGTCCTGCTCCACTGACAGACTGAGGAGATCATTCCTCCCCCAAACTATGCGACTCTTCAATTCCACCCTGGGGTAAACGTTAACATTATTCAAAGTTGCTGTCTGTTTTTACCTACATTTTTATTACTCTTTAATATTGTTTTTTTGTATCAGTATGCTGCTGCTGGAGTATGTGAATTTCCCCTTGGGATTAATAAAGTATCTATCTATCTATTTTGTATGTCTTTATGCATTTTCTAGTGTATCTCACATTATTGAATCAAAACATGAATGCTGTCAAAACCAAACAATGCAATTCCAAATACACAGATATTACTCATTCGTCATTTTGTTACATGTCTGTTTCACTTTACAAGAGTATTCACATGTCCAGTTGTATGTGTGATTTCTTTTTTTTAATTAATTTTATTGTAATCATACGGTACATATAAATAAATTTTTACAAAAAATAGGATTGAAAACAAATCAAACCCCACCCCTGAGAAGGAGAAAATGGCCAAAGGAGTAAAACTTAAGGCTTGTAAACATGCCTAAATTATTGAGTTTAATAGGGCAAAAAAGGATAAGTGGAGAAGGAAAAGAAATGCGGAAATAATTATCTCTTCTTATTCTAAAATATTATTGACTAGATCCTGCCAGGTTTTGAAAAAATTCTGTACAGATCCCCTAACTGAGAATTTGATTTTTTCCAATTTCAAATAATATAAAACATTGGTTTCCCACTGACTTATTAGAGGAGAGTTAGGATTCTTCCAATTTAACAAGATCAGTCTGCGTGCCAAAAGTGTAGTGAATGCAATCACAGTTTGCTTGTCCTTATCCATTTCAAATCCATCTGGAAGAACACCAAACGCAGCTATTAATGGGTTAGGAGGGATTGTGACACCAAGGCTGTCTGAAAGGCACTTAAAAATTTTGGTCCTAAATGTTGTTAATTTGTTGCATGCCCAAAACATGTGACCCAGTGAGGCAGGAGCTTGGTTGCAGCGTTCGCAGGTTGGATCTTGCCCTGGGAACATTTTGGACAGTCTTTAGCGAGACAGATGAGCTTGATATATAATTTTGAGTTGAATAATTCTATGCTTTGCGCATATGGAGCTCAAGTGAATTCTCTGCATTGTTACCTTCCATTCATTTTTCTGATATATTAATTAAGATATCTTTTTCCCATTGTCCTCTTGGATCTTTGAAAGGTAGGGACTCTAATAAAATTTTATATATTGCAGAAATGGTGTCTAAGTCCTCGAAGTTGAGCAGTATTTTCTCCAGCATGGTGGAGGGTACAAGATGAGGAAAATCAGGCAGGTTCTGTTTGACAAAGTTTCCAATTTGAAGATAGTGAAAGAAATGTGTAGCTGGAAGGTTAAATTTGGAATGTAATTGTTCAAAGGATGCAAAGATATTGTCTATATAAAGATCTCTGAGCAATTTAATCCCAAATCTTTTCCAGATATTAAATGTTTGATGTGTTTTTTAGTTAGTCAGATGCCTGGCACTGCATGGAGTCAACAAGAAAGGCAGGTGTCTGGTGGAGTGGAGCCCCTTAGGTTCACTCTTATGGAATCATTTAAAATGTCAGTCTGTCAGTCTTGTTCTGAACTTTGTGAGTCTGACGTGAATGTCATGAAATCAGAGGTATGGAGACCCAAACAAAGCAGACATTTTCAGAGCCCATGAGTCTATGCCCTTATAGTTATCTGGCTCTGCTAAGCTCCAGAAATGTTGAGAATGCTGTTGAGACTTTAACTGCAAATTATTTTGAAGGTTTACTAATATATAATATATAAAATCCAATGTCTCTCCGCTTTCAAGAGAGAACTACTTAACGGATTTAGATCGGGTTTTTTTCTATAATTTGCTTGAACATTTCGCGACTTCTCTCATTTCACTATGTATCATAGTTTGCTTGCGGTACCGATTTATTAGCACGAATTCGAGACCCATGCAACGGGCACAAGGGAGAGGCCTTCCTCACTCACTCGCCGGCTTTGGGGCGTGTTCCTTAACTCCGCTTAGCTAGCGAACGAGAGAACAATTGAGTTCACCTCTGTTTGATATTTAAAATAAAGTGTTACTTTATTTTAAAGGGTCTTGAAGAGTCCGAGTCCGGATATTCTCTTAAATGTATGCCACACTGAAAAGATAGATTGCAATTCAGATCGTGGATCGTGATTTTGTGTTAAAAGGATCGCAATATGATTTTTTGGAAAGATCGCCCACTCCTAATTTGACTAATCAAGTTTTCAAAAGTTATATAGGATTCATTAACCCTTTGGCGAGCTACTTGGAAACGGGATGCGAGCTACTGGTAGATTGCGA
Organism: Erpetoichthys calabaricus; assembly: GCF_900747795.2. Classification (NCBI taxonomy): domain Eukaryota; kingdom Metazoa; phylum Chordata; class Cladistia; order Polypteriformes; family Polypteridae; genus Erpetoichthys; species Erpetoichthys calabaricus. The sequence goes on from NC_041399.2 coordinate 197,292,544, forward strand.
GTGATAGACTGACACAGAAGTATGCATGCAAGTAAAGCTAATCAAATAGTTTATCCTGTGCATGCAGCTTAAGATTCTTAATAAGGATTTATGACATCCATCTATCCCTCCATCCATCAAACAGGTTTTAAAAATGAATGATCAAGAGTAGGGCAATAGAGAAGCTGGATTCTATCCCAGCAACCATTGGAAGCAGGGCAGAAAAATCTCAGACTTAATACAAATACACACACATCTAGACATCAAGGCTCAATTTAGCAATCACCAATCCACATAACCTGCAAGTCTTTGGACTATAGGGAGAAACCAGATCACCCAGGGGAAATGCATCACATGGGGGTGTGGGGATAACATGCAAACTCCACGCTAAGAACATTCAGTATGTTAACTCTAGTCTCCTTGTTGCAAGGCTACAGTGTTACCACAGAGCCACCATGCCACCCATAACTTTTAGACATTCAATATGTAATTATTTCTGTCAAAATTCAACAGCCACAATGCACATTGCACATGAGCAGTGTGATCTAGCAACTTATTAGACAGACTGAAAACTACAAGGAATCTGGGATCCCCACCCCATAGCTCACACACTACACCCAGAATTTTGGTACACTGCAGACAATTTAGAATAAGTGAACACTGTCCATCATTCAATTTGTAACTCAAACTTATTTGTAGATATGGGTTTATACAGAACATTACACGAGTCAGGTTTTGAGAAAAAAATTTGGGCCAACAATTTTACCAGTACAGGAATATTTTGTTCTTCAAAAGCTTTTCCCACTTTCTTCTGGGGTCCCTACATTAGGGCAGCCTCCCCTATTCACTTCTGTTGTACACTTCTTTGCCTTATACCCCTTTCTCCCTTAGATCCTCCTTCACATAATCCATCCACTTACTCTTTGGTCATCCTCTTCTCCTCCATTCCTACATCATCATATCTAAAATACTTCTCCCTACATCACTTACCTCTCTTCTCATCACCAACCTGTACCACCTTAACATTCTTTCCTGTATGCTCTGAGAACTGGTATAATTTAGCGCTTTGAGTACTGAGAAAAGCGCTATATAAATGTAATGAATTATTATTATTATTATTATAATTTGCAAAAATTGTACTTTCTGTATGAGTGAATAAAGCTGCTGGGTCATACATAAAAAAAATATCACAACATCTTTAGATAATAAATGTCGACAATTATTTGAGTGAATCGTTTATAGGCAATACCCAGGCAATAACTGTATGACTAGCTAATAGGAAAAAGTTTATTAGTTTACATTGCCAGGAAAGCCATTTGAAAATATATATATATATATAAAAAAAAAAAAAACACAAAAAAAAAACAGGCAGCTTCCAAAATAATGGAGCTACTCTTTATCCAATCAAATGCCAATCAGACTGTGGCAGCATGGTAGTGCAATGTTTAAGCACTGCATTTCCATAGCTCCAAGGTACAAAGTTTTACTCTTTGGGCCTTTCATGGTCTGTGCAAACGTTTGCCCATGTCAGAATGGGTTTTTCTACAGGTACTCCAGGTTTATTTTTTACCCCTTAAAACTGTGAAAGTCAGATTAAATGTTAACACTAAATGCATCTGGTTCAAGTAACAATGGGAGAGTGGAGTAGTACCCTGTCCAGGCTTGGTTCCTGCCTTGCACTTTATGCTACCAGGAAACAACATTTATTACTATAGCACATTTTCACACAAAGCATGTTGCTCACAGTGATTTAAAGAAAAACTTACAAGAAAAAACAAATCAGAAATAGGAATAAGAATGAATAAATACCAAATATTGTACATAAAATGAAATGAATAGTCCACCCAAAAATATTTGTTTGTTTTTAAATATGTTAGTTACTGCATGTGCTTTGTAGTGGTCACCGAGAAAATGTTTTAACCTCATGTTTTCTTGGAGAAAGTACATAAAAAAAAAGAGATTCTCAAACAGGATCGATAAGTGACCAACACTGGATAGTGAAAAACGTGAGAAAACGTTCATGTTAAAAAAGGAAGAAGAAAAAAAAAAATCTTACTTTACTCATGTCGCATAATCCACACATCTTTTATGTGGTTGCTAGCTCAAAGCAGGCAAAACTAACACGTTTTTGCTAAAATGTTGTTAAATAGTTACTTTCTGAATTACCAGCCCATACGGCAACAGGAAATTCTTAACCAACGAGCATCAGGGAGAAACGGGTCTTCAGGTCAAAAAGCTTTTCCCAGGAGTCTTTGACTGTGTTTACATAGTCCCTGATAATTCAGGAAGTAACTTATCTAATAACGTGAGCAAAAATGCATCAGTCTTGCAGGTTATTAGCTAGTGATTGAATAAAATACATGTGGATTAGGAAACCACAACACAATTTTTTTTTCTTATTTACATGGAGGTTTTTCACAATGTTTGCCACTGTCCAGCGTTCGTCTCCTATCGATCCTGTTTATAAGAACCTCTCTTATGTAGTTTCTCCAAGTAAACAGGAAATTAAATATTTTTATTTTTCTTTAACACCACCACAAAGAACATGGGGTAAGTGGCTGTCAGTCATTGTCCACCCGCTATATCCTAACACATTTAAATAATAAAAAAACAAAAGGGTGGGGTATTTTTTTAAAGTACAGTCCTTATATATAGATTTGTTTATAGGTCCATAATTATATGTCCAATGCTATGTTCAGATGGCATGGGAGACCCATTTGGGGTTATGGGACGGGACACAACACTCCAGGGGCTGGAGAGGGAGAGAAAAAGGGAGAAAAAAAAAAAAACAAAAAAAACAAAACACAACAACAACATCTGCAGGGATTCCGAGGCCAAAAGACCACCCATTCCGCACTGGGTAGTTCCTTACTGTTTTTCTAAGTTTCGTCCGAGAAGACACAATGCAGCACGTCTCATCGATAGACAGAAGTATCAACTATGAGTCTAATGAAATCCTCTTAACATACTCAAACATTTACCATGACTCTGGATTGTAAAGAGAACTAACAGATTAGTGGGCACTGTTCCCTGCCTCGTCTCCGACTCAACTGCTTCTGTCTCAGCATGTAAAAGAACCATTTTATTGTATGATGGATGAGCTTGTTGGCCTAAATGGACTGTTCCTGTTACAGTTTAGCTAATGTTTTAATGTATTCAACAAAGCAATCTTTATTTTATAGAATAAGTTTTATAATGAATAAAAATATAGTGAATAAAAAGCATGAGGAGTAAAATGAGGCAAGAAGAGTCACTAGTAACATGAAGAATTTAGCAAATCAATTAGGACGAATGACACATGTAGGGCCCATCCTGTGAACCTGTTGTTATTGTTCTAAGGATGGCCTTATTCTTCAAAGGGTGCCAAAAGATTACCATATCACAAGGTGCTTTAGACAAGCTTTTGTCTGTCTGCCTTAGAGTAAGCTGGTGCCTTTCTGGAATGCAACCCTGTGCCTGCAGCCTCTGACTTTTCATCCACATCATGAATGTCTCATATTACCAAAGATTTAGACCATCCTGTTTTATCTTTTAAGGAATGTACTTTCCTAAGATTTGTAGGTTACCCGCTTTATATAAATGTTGCCTCTGTGTAAATTACAATAATTCTATAAAGAAAACATTTATATCTTGTGTTATGCTCCTAAGGTATCTCAGGTAAATAAAAGGTCTCATATGTGTATTGCTGGAACCTGAAGAGTATTTGTAAACAACAGCACTGCTAACCTGGAGACTGTATTCTCCCTTACAGTACCCACTACACTAAGGTTTAAGAAAATCTTCTTAACATACTCAAATCTGCCATAGAATACCCTGGCAGTACTGGGCTCCACCATTAGAAATCAAATGGAAACCCAATTCAAAAAATTTGGGTCACCTGAAGATACTTTATTTGGTGAATTATAACATTTAGACAGGCACTTACTTATAACTGTGCATAAAATACTGTATTCTGTGGTGTTCAGGCTATTTATATACCAAATTCATTCTGAAGATGTGAAAGGATTTACCCACTTTCTCAATGACACTACAGGTATTATGGTTTTCCAGAGGCTTAGTTTGATTATGAAGCCAGTTTTAAACCTTGCTAACTTCCCTGAACAATTATTTAACACAATGGGAAGACCATAGCATGTTAAATTGTGAGAAAAAAGAAGCCAAAAGAAAAGTACAAAACAGGTGAAACGTTACCACTGGAGTTAGTATATGATGTTGCAACCGTTCTAATCAAGTATTATGATAAAATGTCAATACTGCGCCAGTCAACATCTTCCCTGAAGAGTGGTATGGGAGAAGCAAGTGTGTAGCTTTTTTTAAGACAACTGCCTGGAGGCAAATGGAACAGCAAAACACTTAAAAAAACAAAAAAAAAAAAAAAAAAAAAAACACAACAGTTGCTTCGTCATTACTCCTACAGTTCTGATCCTGTGTGGTTGTAGTAATTGCTCCCTCTATTTTAATACTTCTTCAAACTCACAGTCTCTCTACCATTCAACCTCCTTCATTACACGACTTTTTACACACATACACACATATATATATACATATATATACATATACATATATATATATATATATATATATATATATATATATATATATATATATATATACATATATATATACATATATAAAAAAAAATTTTAGTTCACCTTGACGTCCACCTTAAAAGCCAAACACCAGCAACAAAAATTATTTAATTCCATGTGGATGCTGACACATGTTATTTCTGAAGTATTTTGTTTTTCTACATCTGCATGCTGTAACACCGTCTTCCAAGCTTTGTTATGAATCATTCGCTAAAATCTGGAACTCTGAAATATAAACCTATTTGTGTTTGAATGTTAATCCTGTAATGTGGACTTTCCTTCCAAGTGGGCGGGGTTGAGCACCTGGTAGCAAGAAACTGAATTAGGAACAGTGTGTGCCACCTAGAGACAAGCGTAGATACCAGGTGAAAGGCAGAGACCTATGGGTAAAACTAACAAAAAAGGAGTTAGCACAGTAGCACATAGATTAGCAGGACAAGAAGTAACTTGCAACACAGAAAGATGCTAAGGTAGCAATGCAAAGTTTGACAGAGTTCCATTTGTGCTGGGTATTTGTGATCTTTCTAGGTACCTTCCAAAGACATAACAGAGGAAGAAGTACAGGCACTTAAATTAAGGGGGTGCTTTTCAATTAACAGCCCTGTTCAGGTCTACTAACTTTGAGTGCATGTGTCAACCCCCCTTCTTTGAACCTTGGGTCATTATTTTATTTTTCACAAGTACATGCAGAAAAAAAAAATCTTTTGAGAATTGCAACATGAAATTTACAGTTACTTGTGGCTGTTGGGCTTAGGTGCTCCTTCATACATTTGATTTTGAGAAAATGGTCCATCGTCCAAAACAGTAAGAAACACTGCTCTAGATCACAAGACCTACAAATCCAATTTAGGCCAATCAATATAATGAAATTAGCTCTTTATCACAAAATTCGGAGAAGGCGCATTTTCCTGTTAGTTAGCCTGCTACAGATAATATTTATTCCTCTTCTCTACTGCCATTTTCAGTAACTGACTTTTGCAATATTAGAAATATTATTGAAAAGAATTATATAACCAAGGTAAGTTTGTGAATATTCTTATACTATTATATTAATAGTTTTAGATAACCTGTTTTTTATATTCAATGTTAGCTCACGGTTTCGACAGATGTACAGTATGTACAGTATATTGCAATATAGAATAAATAAGGCAAATTGTCCGTAAAGATACTTGATCTAGGTTTACCTGGAGACTATTTCTTTTTTCTTCATTTTCAAATATTTTTTCTTCTGTGTTTAATAACAATTAAATTACATTTATATTGCTCTTTTCCAACCTACTCAAAGTGCTTTATATAGACAGCGGGTGGCACATCAACAGACACTAATGTTTAGCATCCATCTGGATTATGCAAAGACAGCCATTCTTGTACCAGTATGCTCTCTACACATTAGCTACAAGATGGTGAAGGGGTAAGAGACATAAATAATTAGAGACCGGGGATGATTCGTGTGCCATATTGACCAGGCTGTGTTGGGCAATTTACCCCCTACTTTTTTTTTTTCCTTCAAAAGATGCCCCAGGATTTTTTATGATCACAGGGAGTCAGGATCTTGGTTTTATATCTCACCTAAAGGACGGGTCCATTTCTTATAGTACAGTTGCCCCATCATTACACTGGGCATTGGGATTCACACACAGAGCATAGGGCAAGTGCTCTCTGATGGCCTCACCAAAACCTCTTCCAACCCAAGCTTCTACTAGGTTGTCTCTCATCCAAGTACTGGCTAGGACCAAAAACGATCAGCTTCAGGTGGATTACAAGTTATGGAATACAGGTGTTATGGCTGCTGGTATGTGTGTTATTACGTTCCTGACATGAATCATGCAGACATGCAGCATGTAAATCTATGATTCATACTGCTAGTCAGAAGACAAATATGAACTACATTGCAGGTACATTAAACTGTGTGTCTTGACCAGGGGCAGGTACCGTTGCATACTTGTTTTCTACCGAGAAGGGACCTGCTATATCGTTTTCCAATCAACAGACTCTTACACAAGACCAGAATTTTCCCTTTGAAAACTTGATTCCCATGCCTGTATGACACCCAGGTTGTTTCAGTTAAAGATGGCACCTCCCAGAAGGAAAAATATGAAAGTACAGAATAAAATTACCATACTTTCATTTTGTGCTTATATTAACATGGAGGTTACAATAATAGACAGCTTGTCAATGTGATAGATTACAAAAAAGGTGCTTAGTAGGAATTCAGTGTTCCCCAGTACAGGAGCACAAGGCTAGGGGTGGGAAGAACATCTAACAAGGTATGATGAGCCAAGAATGAAAAGACATGGTATATCTAATTTCAACCATGGTTCACTGCTACTCATTTTTACATTAATAATAGCACTTTCCATTCGATCTGCAGGTCTGGTGCAAGTTATCGAAGTATGTAAAAGCTGGAGGACTTGTTTCACTCTCCTACTGCCTTAGGCTAGAAGTCCTTGCAAGCCTAGACTGATCGCTTACTGTGGCCTCATTCAACTATGCAAAAAACAATTATAATTTTGAACAACCACCATGTACCCCAAACATAAACTTAGCTTATTTGTCAGTAAAATGCATTCCAAGCCAAGCATCTGTCTGGCAGTAAGGTGTACCCTGCCCTACAGGTTCTATAACCTTGAGTTACAATTAATGGTTTCTTACCTGGTGACACTCACACCTACAGAACTTATTTTCCTTTTTAAAAGTAATTTACAACTAAAAAAACTGTATAAAATATTAACAGAAAGAAAGCATGCAAGCATAAAAAAAAAAAAATCACTCAGCATGGCATTAGCCTAATAGATAGATACATTATTAATCCCAAGGGGAAATTCACATACTCCAGCAGCAGCATACTGATAAAGAACAATATTAAAGAGTGATAACAATGCAGGTATACAGACAGACAATAACTTTTTATAATTTTAACGTTTACCCCCCTGGGTGGAATTGAAGAGTCGCATAGTGTGGGGAAGGAATGATCTCCTCAGTCTGTCAGTGGAGCAGGACATTGACAGCAGTCTGTCTCTGAAGCTGCTCCTCTGTCTGGAAATTATACTGTTTAGTCGCTCTGCCACAGATGTCAAACTGTCCAGCTCCATGCCTACAATAGATCCTGCCTTCCTCACCAGTTTGTCCAGGCGTGAGGCGTCCCTTTTCTTTATGCTGCTTCCCCAGCACAACACTGCGTAGAAGAGGGCGCTCGCCACAACTGTCTAATAGAACATGTGCAGCATCTTATTGCAGATGTTGAAGGATGCCACCCTTCTAAGGAAGTATAGTCGGCTCTGTCCTTTCTTACACAGAGCATCAGTATTGGCAGTCCAGTCCAATTTATCATCCAGCTGCACTCCCAGGTATTTATAGGTTTGCACCCTCTGCACACAGTCACCTCTGATGATCACGGGTCCATGAGGGGCCTGGTCCTCCTAAAATCCACCACCAGCTCCTTGTTTTTGCTGGTGTTCAGTTGTAGGTGGTTTGAGTCGCACCATTTAACAAAGTCCGTGATTAAGTTCCTATACTCCTCTTCCTGCCCATTCCTGATGCAGCCCACAATAGCAGTGTCGTCAGCGAACTTTTGCACGTGGCAGGACTCCAAGTTGTATTGGAAGTCTGATGTATATAGGCTGAACAGGACCGGAGAAAGTACAGTCACCTGCGGCGCTCCTGTGTTGCTGACCACAATGTCAGACCTGCAGTTCCCGAGACGCACATACTGCCATGCCACCAGGTATGAATCTACTCCCATCTCTGTCAGCTTGTCCCTAAGGAGCATAGGTTGGATGGTGTTGAAGGCGCTAGAGAAGTCTAGAAACATAATTCTTACAGCACCACTGCCTCTGTCCAAGTGGGAGAGGGACTGGTGTAGCATGTAGATGATGGTAAACCGAGATGCCAGGAGTTTTCAAAAGAATTACCTCCCCGACAAACACAGAGATTTACTTTTGGCCCAATTATTTTTTTTAGTCGTTTTCAGTAATTCTTTCAGAAAGAAAGAAAATAAATCAGCATTCAGGAAAATGCCAGGAAAAAAGTACTGTACTCACCCTCTTCCTGACCCTGAATTGGACAAAGGTGGGATTAAAAGAATATTTTGGAAATAAATTTCAAGAAAAACCAAAAAGAGGGGGATTGCACGTCTCAACAACAGACAAGATCCTTAAGCCATTGGTATTGGGCCTAGTGGACTTTCAAGCTATAATGCTGCATTCACGTGCTTTCAAAGTTTTGCTACTTGCTCAGCAAATAAAAAGTGATTAAAGATAAACTTATTTTTTTCATGAGCAAACTAAACTCCTTAAAGATATATCACGCTGTTCCAATATACAATGAAATGCTATATCTGACTGACCAGGTTACATTTTTTACTTTATACAACTGACTGATGTGAAAGGTCAGAATATTACAACACAACTCACAGAAAATTTGGGCAGCATTGTTTGCTGCGAATTGACAAGCAAAGCCACAGATTTCACAAGGCATTAATGAACTGGCACCTAGGCAGCGCGAGTGAAAACTTGGGTTTCCCACCTGGCCGGCAGTGCATAAATGCAGTATAACTTTCAAAGGTGAGTGGAATAAAATCGGTGATTGTTGTGCCAGCAAGAATAACTTGGGAGTGAGATGGTTTCCAAGTTTTCATATGCCAATCCAGTCCAACCAAACAGATTTTCATGAAAAAGTGAAACTTTTAAAAGGTGTGGCAATGTTAATGGGTAAACACACTTCTGTTAACCCCCCCACCCACCACAATGCAGTATTAGCCAAAAATATGCCAAATCAAACTTGCATCAAGTCTCTTTCAATGGCTCAAGATTCTATCAAGCCTGTACAAGTAGCAAGTTGTGTGTTGTGCTTTACTTGACCTCAAAGATGAAGATTTACCCAAGTTTGGAAACTTCTTGGAGACGTGATTTATAAATCTCATTGTACAACATCACACATTTAACCAGAATCTTATAATAAATGATATAAAAAGCTGAAAGAGATGCTCTCATGCATATATGAGGTGAATGAGCAACAGCAGAGCTCCAAGTACTCATTACGAGTCAGAAGTCTTAATGTTATCTAACAATTTTCAAGAATATCACTTACCTGCCAATGATATTAGAGTCCCCTGTTTCAATGCAGAGTTGCGAGTTGATTGCCTCAAAGCTGGAGTTCTCGAGTAGCTTCATATTGAGGATTCGGTCTCAACACAGTAGCTGCAAGAGAAGTCATCACATGTCAGCTGGAAGAAATGCACAGCAAACAGAACTGTAGATGCCTCTTCTTTGCCCTCATGTGTCCTTGTCATTCTGGAAACTCAACTGAATACCACAATCCCATGAGGTTCTTTAAAAACATTCCCAAAACAAACCAAATATGACATGGGACAGATCCTTGCTAAATTCATATGCTATGGGAATTCTCAAGATTACTAATTGCCATGTCTACCCTTCCTCTCATATCAGTTTTCAACTGGCATTTTACAGAAACACGAGACTGCTATTGATTTCCTGCTCAATCCATATAAAAATCAGAAGAATTCACCAATTATTTTTGCAATAAATAAATAAATAAATAAATAAATAAAGCAAGCTAAATGTACTGAGCATGTATCACAATACGACTAAAATATGACACTTCTGGCCGATTGAATTATTTATTTTATATATTGAAATTAGGTAAGAGGTCAACATTACATAAGAAACTGGCTAATTTGGGTAACAAAAGTTATATCCATGCTACTATGTTTTCATTTTGAAAAGCAGACAATAGTCTCATTTTTGCCTTTCTTCAACAATACCCTGGTAATCTTAAATCCCCAAAACACTCTCCAGAGCCTTAAATTTCTGAAAACGCAGTATGGATGGGTGAAAACAAGAAGTTTTAAATGTGCAGACTCTTATCATGCTCCAATTGGTTCATGGTAATTACAGTATATGGCCATTCTCCGATTGGATTGTGTTTATTACAATGAGCAATCCCCTGATCGTTCGCCCTTCACAGAAGAAAACCATAGTTTATCATAGTGGACAAAGAGGATTTGCTTTTAAAATGGCGCTTGTCCTGTTGCATACCTGTATGTATCTAAAATGTGTTTTGTATAGTATGTAAGCTGCATACATGTGGAAACGGCAAATAATTTACCTGTTGTTAAAAACATTCAATGGGTGATATAAATGTTCTTGTCATGAAAATATTTTTTGATCTTAATCTTCCCGTTTCCAGTGTGGGTGTACAGCCATGTCATATGCATTTTAGGCCATTTTAGTGTAGACCAAGATACTTTCGTAAGTGATGTTAAAACGCTAGTGTTGACATTAATTGCTTTAGTTTCAAAACATAAATTTAGGAATGGGAATATATGGACGCAGCCAAAAAGCTCGCCGAAGTTCTCCCACTTAGTAGGGCACTTCTATAAGATTTCTTATTGTTTCATTTGACCTGTAGAACTAGAGGGCTACACCTGACCTCAATAAAACAAGTGATACACAGAGCAAAGTGATTAGGGGGAGTCATGCTGGACAGTGGTTATCGAGTCTTGTGTTTCAGGCTGCATCCACACTACTACAGTTTCTTGTAAAAAAAACACAGACATTAGTTTCCACTTTTGTCATTTGTTCACAAACAGTTTTGAAGACGCAGACTCTAATCAGGCTTTGATTTGTTTGTGCTTATTATGTGGCCCTTCTCAGATTGGATCTTGATCATTACGTCTCACTCTCTGGTCAGCCTTCACAGAAGATACATATATTCCAGCGTAGCAACATGGAGCACTTGCTTTCCATTGTGTTGCTGTGAGGCACAGAAACTTGGGGAAAAGTGTGTTTTTGAACAAAAGGAAGACATTGGTGCAGAAAGTGCTTTGTCTGCTCCAACCTCAACCTCCTGTTTTGAGAGACAATGAATTCTATTAGCATACAAAGTACAGCATAGTGAGAGCTCACCAGCATACACCCAAAGAACTGCTAAAAAGGCCATTTTTTTCTAGAAAAGTCAAAGCCTTAGAGAGAAGAGCATTCACACTTATTTACTCATCCTTCTCACTAAGTTGCCATAAATAGTTGAGTAAGAAAAGGTCAGCTTACAGTCAGTCACTCAGTAAAGAAGCTTGAAAATGAAGGGCATTTCAAAAAGAGGAAAATGAGCTTTGAAAGATTATGCAAGCTCAATTTAAAGAGTAGCCTATAAATAGCCCATACGACCACACTGTTGAGCTAAAGTAAAATTCACACTAGCAGCTGCAGCTGAATACAAACACAAGGAAGAGAAAACTTTCATTGGTAAACAGAGGTAGAGTGTTTCTGTTCCCTTGAAATACAGGGGTGCAAGTGAAGTTGTGTGTCACGGGTAAGCTTCTTCAGGAAATCTAAAGAAAAATTATACATCACTTAAAATACTTTTATAAAGGACTTTCCCCAAAAGGACTGTTTATAACAAATATAATCCTGCACAAAGATCTGTCTTATGTATGCAAAAACGTCTATAAAATTCAATCATGTCTATTGGGTACTGAGGGTGAAAACCAGAACAAAAAGCATTGAATGAGTGACATAAAAGTTCTTAGTCATGAAAAAGTTTTTGGATCTTACTAATATTTTCAAATCCATTTACTTAAATCACTAAATCCATTTTTAGAGTTGTTTAAACAAAAATGATCTATGTCTACGCTAGCACTTTTACATAGTTAACGAAATATCTGTCATTACTAAAACAGCCAAAAACACGTATGACATAGTCGTTCGCCTACATTAGGCATGTGTGCAATGCCAGATAAATCTGTGAAGGGATGGTAACGCAGCCAGCCACAACATTTATTGCAAAACTGTAGAAACCAGTCATTTTGTGCTAAATCCTGTGGCAGCATAGCCATCCCTTCATGAAGAACATTCCTCTTCTTCCTGTTTCTACAAATGCACACATTCCCAGTGTAGGTAAACAACTATGTTATATGCATCTGAGGTCATTTAAGTGTGGGCGGAGATACTTTTGTAAACAATGTAAAAATGCTAGAGTGGATGGAGATTGTCTTCATTTAAAAACATCATTTTTACATAAAAACTTAGTAATGTGTATGTAGCCTAAAATATTACAGAGCAAAGAAACTGGACTATAGCCAGGTGTTGGGCTGTGGCACTACTAGGCAAAACAAATGTAAGTGTTTTATTCATAAGATCAGCAGCCACCTGCAACATATAAGAATCTGCAAATATACACGTTTCTACATCGCAGCATCTTCTCAGCAACTGAGAAACACTTAGATACCAGCTGAGCTGAATTCCCAAAGAAGCTTCTGCACATACAAGGGCCCGCTGGGGTCAGAAAGGGAAACAAAACAGCAACAAGGAAAGATAGGAATAACACACAGGATTATCACTCCTGAGCTAAACAAGCAGTTGGCAGTCATAAAACATATCAAATGAAACTTTTTAAAAAACAAAGATTTTGAAAGCTGGTGTGTTTATAAGGGAAAGCTTGTGACTAACCACATTTTTATTTTAAAGTCTAAGTTGGTTCTTGGAACACACTGCTTTTCCAAAAGCACAGCGGTGAAGAGGAAACTATAATTTAGGGCAACATGGTCTAAAAACACACAACACTCCAATAAGCACAAAAGAGCATTGGAAAAAGAAAAAAAAAAAAAAAAAAAAAAAAAAAGAAAAGGCCAGCTGCCTTGATTCTGATTTTCATTTTCATTTTCAAAAGAGTATACCTCTGGAAGAGCTACATGAAGAAACAGTACTCTGAAGACATCATTCTGCTGTCGCTAACAGAAATGCACATAGATGAACCACAATAGGAAAACCAGATCAGCTGCTGCAAAACACTTAGAGCCAAGGCATGAGAAACAAAAAGCATTCTGGGTTTCACAATTAGATAGTCGGGGCCGCAGAAAAACAAGAAAGAGGAAATTGAACATGCAGAAGCAGAGCAAACTTAAGAGCATTTCATTATGTACACAGTCTCTCTTTAAGGTTAACACTGTGCGATTCTCTCAAGTAAATGTAAAATTACCAACAACATAAGGCTATCAAACTCACTTAATCCAGTGGATTTAAACGAGAGTTCTGAGAGAACATCAGGCACGAATTAGGAGCTAACTTTGGACAGAGGACTCATTCAATGCAGAGCTCACTCACATTGGAAAATTTTTAATTCAATATTTAATCTAACATGCATCTTTTGGGTTTAAAAGCAAATGACTTATTTTTTGTGATCATAGGCTTTGGCTACTGATGCTACCATTCATTTAGATGGGCAGTGGATATAAAAAGGATTATATTTATACTCTTGATTCTAAAAGTGAACTGAACCTGTACTTTTTGATGGATGACAAGGTTGAAAACATTTATATAAAGATTATGTCACTAAAAAGGAATGCCAGAAGAAATTAGGCAAACACAAAACACCCAATGTATTTTCAAAACTGCCAACCAAAAATGCCAAAATCGTAATAAATGACAAAATTACCAATATACAGTATATACAACTATTAACAAGAGTACAAACACACAATAATGCTACACACACAGTCCAGAAAGTCTTTTACTGTATTTTACTGAATCCAGATACAAAATAAAATGGTTTTCCATTGTTTAAGATCTTAATTCTCCCCTGCCAAATATCTTCCCAAAAACAGGATTGCTGCATTGGGAGTTTTCAGAGCTCCAACCTGTGACATTTCAACCCCATCCTTCCATTATCCAACCTGCTATATTCTAACTACAGGGTCACGGGGGTCTGCTGGAGTCAATCCCAGACAATACAGGGTGCAAGGCACCAGCCCACCACTGGGCACGCACACACACACACACACACACACACACACACACACACCAAGCACACACTAGGGGCATTTTTTTTTAGAATCACCAATGCACCTAATCTGTATGTCTTTGGACTGTGTGAGGAAACCCAAGAAGACACGGGGAGAACATGCAAACTCCACACAGGGAGGACCCAGGAAGCGAACCTGGGTTTCCTAACTGCGAGACAGCAACGCTACCCACTGAGCCACCATGCCGCCCTCAACAGTTATGGTGCCTTGAAATGCAGGAATCATGTATAAAAAGTGTTGTCATTTCTACATGGTGTGACTGAAACGTATACAAATCCCCTTAAGTTAAAGTCTGCAAAGTGCACTTTAATCACGTCTGAATTGTTTGATTTGTAAATTTAAATTAAGGGGCAGAGGAGTAAATCAAGGATAAAATGTGGTCTTTGTCCTAAACATTATGGGGGACACTGTAATAATAATACATTTTATTTATATAGCGCCTTTCCATGCTCAAGGCGCATCACAGAGTCTCAAAGAAACAGCAGGTATATGTAACATTGTATACACAGGTTTCCTGAACAGAACACTAAAACAGAGAGATACAGGATATACATGAGCATTAAACAGAATAAAAGACAACAAGCCAGAGTAAAATACTAAATTTAAATATTAAAAGAAAAGACCAGCAAATAACTTAATTTGTGATCTAACACACACACACACACAAACTACACAGAGTATCTGGACAGAGAGGGAGACTGAAAGAGGCGGTAGTATGTCAGGTTAAGTTAAAATCCTTCCTGAACAGATGAGTTTGAAGTTGTTTTTTTAAAAGAATGAATGGAGTCAGCTGATCTAATTAATTCAGGGAGGTCATTTCAAACTCTGGGCGCTATACAGCTGAACGCTCCATCACCCATAGAGTGCAGGTTAAGCTGGGGCACAACAATATTGTCAGAATCGGAGGACCTTAGCGGGTGAACACGAGCACAGCAATGGAGAAGGTCATTAATGTAGTCTGGTGCAAGACCATTTAAAACTTTGTAGGTTAATAACAGAATTTTACATGAAACCATACAAGTAAATGCAACTGTACAAGTTAAGTTACTTATGAGTGAGAGTGCCCTGTGAGGGACAGCCTCAGCCATTATTAGTCTTTGGTACTAGTTTGATGATGCTAGCATTGACTCTAGATTCCTGTGACTCTGTAATATAACAAGTAGTTTAAACAAATTAATCAATGGAAGGAAGACAAATTAAAAATTGGCACAAATTAACAATGTACTTCTCCCCACCCCCACAAGAGTCAGGTGTGGTGGATAAGTCAGTTCAAAGATACAATTTTGTTGTGAAGAAGTACTCGGACCTTGTAAAAAAAAGTTTTCTAATAATATTAAATTAGAAATAACATTCAAAACTGTATTTTTGTTGCAAAAAAAAAAAAATCTCATACTCAAGCACAAAGAAATAAACAAAATTAGATACTTGTCAGCAGATTTGCTAAAGTCAAACACTGATTCCTGCTGCTTGCACAAGTGTTCACATATTGATATCTGGTTGAGTCAGCTTTTGGGGCTTGCATCTGCCAACTTTGCACAATAGGTAAGTAAGTTACCACAAACTTCCTACTAAGACAACATCACCTTTCCAGATTGATTTTTTTTTTTTTTTTAAATCACTTTTTATTTGAAGAGGGGGTGCATCTAGTTGAATATGTAAAAATAAAATCAATAAAGCATGCAGACATTAACTAAGGGGACAAATAAAAATTCAGTTGTTGAAACCATCAGGTATGCATGGAGACGAATATGCAGAGAGGATAAGAACAAAGTCACAGCAGATGAAAGCATGATAGGCAAAGAGTAGGTGTGAAAGATGGCAATCTGTTAAGATAAAAAGGCAAGAAAAGGTGCTGTGGGAATGCAAAGACTTCACTGAAAAAAATCTGTTTAGCTTCTGCTGCTTTCTCTGATGGGTGCCTTTTGAATACTTATGAAAGGACACAGTCAGAGAGATCATATGATCAAGATAAATGTCATTTTGTGGTCTTTGATCCTGATGGCTCCTTTCTTAGACGAGATCTGAAACCTGTCTCCCTGTTTTAGCTTTAGTAAATTACAGGGCACTTTCTATGAGAAATACAGCAAACAAGATTTTCTGGACAGGCAGTTTTGTCTGCGGTATAACTAACATGTCAAGAGGAAGCAGATAAAATCACATTGTAGCATATTTAGTTATATGTAATGCAATGTTTATGCTAGCTCATAGTTATCATAGGAGCAGAATGATGGAAAGATAATATAAATATTCTATTTTACCTCCCACCCATTTAAGTATTCATTCGCAATATCTACTTTTTCCAAACCAATTCCTGGCATATGGCAGAAATTGTCAGCAGACAGGTTCTGAGAGCATCACATAGTAAACTTGCACACACCAGAGTACTTTAGAATAACCATTTAGTCTCTGGGGAAGTTTCTCTTAAAATCCATGTCACATCGCACAACTTTTCAGTTAAACAATATTTAAAGTTAAAAAGTAATATAAAATAATATATCATAAAAGTTTATTACCAATGAAATGTTGCATACAGTAATAGCTATTATTAGTATTGGAAAGTTACTTTGTATATGAGATTCTTATTTTATCTTTCTGGTACAAAGAACCCCAAATTCATTAAATAACTTGGAGACAATATGGCCCTACCCAGGGCAGCCTGCGTCATGACAAAAATGAGGGACACGCCTGATTAAATAAAACCTTAAATAGTGAGGAATTAACACCAGATTTCTTGACTGAAATGGACGTATGCGAACCATCAAACAATAAACACAAACTGTTGTGGAACTGCTTCTTCATGATCAGATCACAATGTAGCACTTTTCCTGATGCCCCCTTTGACCCTAAGCCATCACTACCACAACACACAAAATGACATTCAAAAACCTAAGGTAAGAAGTCTGTGGCTAGAAACAAAAAGCTTTGCACAAAGAACAAACAGAGACTACACTTTACAGACAGAGGGATAACAGCTAATATGTGTTTGTTCTGTTTATCTATATAATGGTTAATTAATATTTGTATTTCCTTGTTTGAGTTTAGTCTACACATATACCTATCTGTGTCGGAATGATGTACAACTGCATACTAAAGCCAACAAACTGGAGCTTGAATGCCCATTTGTAGTCATAAAACATTTCTGCCATAACTAGGCAGTGTGGTGTAGTGAATAAGGCTTTAGATTTCAAAACCAGGAACTGCAAGTTAAATCCTGCTACTGACACTGTAACCATGAGACAAGTCACTTCACTTGTCTGTGCTCCAATTGGAAAAAACAGAGTCTATCGTTCTGTGTGTAAAGAAAAATTTTATGTATTAAAGTTATCAAGCATTGATCTGCATCTTTACATTAAGCACACATACACATTGTAAAATAGCTAATACAGGTCATTTTTAAACAAAATGAAACATCATTTAGTGCTCGTCTTCTGCAACAAAATCACAGTTAAAGTATGTTGATTTACTTCTGTTTTATGTGATAACACCCCCTCTGATCACACAAGGAAATAGAAAAGGTATTCCTGGTACTGCCAGGAATAGGCAGTAAAATGATTTTTTCTAAATACTTTTTGTTGTCATAAACATGTATTGGAAACACAGAAGCTTGTTTTCTTGTATCAAAACTTTGCAGCTTCAATGTGGACATATTCAAGAAGTTTTTTTTTGTTTTTTTTTTTTTTTTTTTTTTTTTTTTAAACGGTGGTTCTCAATGCCCCATAGCCTCAATTATAAAATGCTAAAATGGCAGGCAAGATATTTTTCAAAGTTTATAGAACACGTTTAACCTTAGAACACAATTTTCCATTCAAAATCTATATAAATATTTCTATATGTATATGAAGAAATAACTTTGTCTTGAAAAATACTGATCTTTTACAAAGATTTGCAAGTTACAAAATAGATGAATGGACGAAAGTTTCCACCAATCCCTACCCCCCATAACCCCCAACTCACGTGTGTCTGTTGAGCTCATTTTAAAGTAACTTACTGGATCTATTATAATAATTCCTTTCAGAATTTTAAAAACTTCAACCACATCACCTTAAACTAAAACGGTTCAGATCATTTCATCTTTCTTCACAACTGATAACACTGCAATGGTAGAATCAGCTTAGAATCTCCCCTCTGAACTTTCTCTAGAACAGCCATGTCTTTTTTGTAGCAAAACAGCTACACAATATTCCAAGTGAGGCCTCACCAGTGTGTTATAAAACTCAAAGTCAAATGAGACTTGTATTTTAAACATCATGCTATATAACCTTGATATATAACTTAAAAAGGAGGTTAAAAAAGTTTCTTGTCATCACTTGAAACGATACAGGGAAGGCAACATAAAAAAAACAAAAAAAAAAAAAAACACCTTTTTGGGTGGACAATTCCTTTAAGTAATACTGTTGAAACATTGAACAGATTTTAAGATAATGGTGCTTTAATGTTCAGTTTCACCATTTGTTCAACCACAGAAACCGATGAATGTGCAAGCAAAAAAGTCGGGTGACATATGCACACAGTCAAATGGAAATACACCCAAAGAGTTCATCCCATAGGCTTGAGTGACACCTAAATACCTTGTCACATTATTGGACAACATTTTTTAGTTGTAGCCGCCATGTACATAATCTTCGCGAGACAGAAGCAATTGGCAGTGCACTGCCATAAATCCAATCGTGTAGTCTTAACATACCCAGTGAATCACTCCCAACTATTTAGAGATTCAGTTTGATTTGGTCTTTAGCCTTAGGGATGGGCTTCCATGCATAAGAGCCGACAACCAAAGAATGCTCATGTGGAGATATAATTCATATAATACCACAATGCTGAATAAGGAGCACTGAATTTGGACCCTACAAACAGAAGAGAAGCTTATCCCAGGTTTTACAAACCATGACAGAAAGGGAAAAGGAAAAAAATGACTGAACTCACGGTACCCATTAACCCCTCATACAGCGCACCAGCTCCACCAGGGACAATGTTATTGGCTGTCAGTCGCTAAATTGAACATGTTCAACGATTTCCAGTTGTGTAACCTGACATGCTCCAGTGACAAAATCAGAAACTGCAGTCAGCAAGACTGACATACTGCACAACCAGAAGTTGCATCCACTGTCAATCAGGATCAAACAGGTATCTGAACTTTGAAAAACCAAAATCTAGCTATACTATCCAATTGTGTTCTGCATTAATGTTATGTTTATTGGACAGAATCAAAATAGACTGTGGAAAAGTAAATAAATCAGTAGATAATAATAATAATACATTTTATTTATATAGCGCCTTTCCCATGCTCAAGGCACTTACAGAATATAATCAAGAACGGCAGAATATACAGTATATAGCATTGTACAAACCAGATAAATAAATAAAGAAGATTAAGACAGTAAATTCTGAAAAAAAAAAACAGACAACATAATTGATGGTCTAGCACACACATACAGGTTACATTAGCATCTTGACAGAGAAGTAAACTGAGAGAAAGGTAATAAAGTCAAGTAGAGCTAAAAGCCTTCCTGAGCAGATGAGTTTTGAGTTGTTTTTTAAAAGAATTCATGGAGACAGCTGACCTGATTAATTTTGGTAGGTCATTCCAGAGTCTGGGCGCTATACAGCTGAAGGCCCTGTCACCCATGGAGTGTAGATTAGTGAGGGGCACAACAAGATTACCAGAATCAGAGGACCTTAGTGGGCGGGCAGGCACATAGTGATGGAGAAGGTCACTGATGTAGTTTGGTGCGAGGTTATTTAAAGCTTTGTAGGTTATTAGTAGGATTTTATATTCGATTCTGTAGATACAAAAGAATAACAATCCGTTTTTATATGTGGTGTAATGAAAGCGTACAAAGGTTTCATTTTATGTGTAGGTCTTCAACTGGGACCTAAACATATAATGAAACAGACCTGCTAGCAATGCTGTTCCATTTTCATCTATAGTAGTATTTGTCTAAGAGTTTGAAAACAATGGCTCACTGTTACAATAATAATTCTGAAACAGCAGCTTGAAATAATACAAAGACAAAAAGGCCAGAAGCAGAACTTCAGGACAAATACGCAAACTCAAAAACAAGGCCGTCAGCTCAGGCTTCTCTCACAGATGTTTCTGGAAGGCTAAACACTACCTCAGGCTGAACAAGAGCTGCCAAGGTTTACTGCTGCATGTCACTGCTGGGTAAATATCCCTAAAAGGATCGAAAGATACTGCGTAATTTTCAGGAGCCAAAAAATTGCCATGCCCCTTGCACACAAATCCTCATTTAAGACCTTAGGAAGACAGATAAGAATTGGAGGGTTGAAACAATTATGAAAGAGAAAGAAAAAGAATTATAAGTCAGTAAGACAACTTCTCTGTGATAAAAGTGCTTTGCCAAGAATACATCTTTTTTAATTTTTTTAATACAGCACTTTTTGAATTGCTGTGAAACACATTTTATACAGGGGTAAGTGGTTATTCCAACACAGATTAGGAGACAGACGGACTCCATGCAATGTTTCTCAAATACACAGTTAATGAGTGGATCTCCGCTGCAATGTGACACTTAACTAAGTACTCTCTCTTCAGATTGTATAGTTGACAGACTGAGGAGATCGTTCCTCCCCCAAACTATGCAACTCCTCAATTCCACGGTGGGGGGGGGGGGGGGGGGGGGGTGGGTAAACGTTAACATTATTCAAAGTTATTGTCTGTTTTTACCTGCATTTTTATTACTCTTTAATTTAATATTGTTTTTTGTATCAGTATGCTGCTTCTGGAGTATGTGAATTTCCCCTTGGGATTAACAAAGTATCTATCTATCTAGTTTTGCAGTTGTCTTTAAACTTGTCTAATCTAATCTTCTTTGTCTGGCATTGAAACACTCAAACAAACAAATATTTATTTATTTATTTAAAGAAATAAATAAATACTAGACTTCCATTCCATTATATGTCGATCATTATAAATTCTTGCATGTTAAAGGATCCCACATACTGTTTTAATGACACAGCAACTCTCAACATAATCATCCGTTTCTTAATCTGCTTATTCAACGGACAGTCACAGAAAGACTCTATTCTGGTGGTACTAAGTTGGAGCACCAATTTAATCACACAGCAAAAAAGTCACACTTACTGGCAAGGGGCCACTTCAGAGTGTTCAATCATTATAGCATGCACAACTTTGAGATGTGCATCTTTGAGAAAAAAGGTTTGCATAGATTTTGCACCAGTCAATGCAGAAAGAACATTTACAATCCACACTCGAATTTAAACCATGTCACCAGGATCAATTAGGCAACAAACAATCATTATTTCATGATGCTGTGTTCATGATAATAACAATCACAAATAACTTCACAGTTCATGGGGTGGTTTTGTGTGTCTCAAACTTGAAAATCTGTAGTTTTCAGTATAACTCCTAAAATGCTAGATTATGCCCACAGTGTGGTTATAACCAAGATGTCCCACTGTTAAAAGTAAGCATATCAAATTCTGATTATCAATCTCAACTGTCTTTACATTTAGAAAGTAATGTGATAACTTCTATTCAGAAGCATTATTCATCTATCTTCCAAACCAACCATATCATTGCTGCATCAGAGGCAAAGAAACCAACTTGAATGAGTCAACACTTTGAACACACACATACATATTGTATACATACACACACACATACAGTACATATTAGATATACACACACTATATAATCTACTGCAACCTGCAAGAGAACTGAAACTTGGGAGAAGATTTATACTCCAGCAAGATGATGACTCCAAACATAAAGGGAAAGCTACACAGGAATGGCATAAAAACAACAAAAGTGAATGTCCTAGAGCAACCAAGTCAGAGTCAAGACCTCTCCAAATGACTACCTGTGGCTGGACTTGGTTGTTCACTCGATGGTCCCCATACAAACTGACAAGAGTGTGCAGAGTCCAAATGTTGAAAGCTAATAGAGGGCTGAGCACACAGACTAAATGCCGATTTGAATAGGGTCAATCAGTTATTTTGTGTTTAACAACTGTAATAACTTTTAATACATTATTGAAATTTGTTTTCACTTTCACATTTAAGAGTCTTTTTCTGGTGATCAACGTTAAAAAGCCCAATTAAATCCACTGTGATTCAATGTTGTATAACAAAACATTAAAAGGTGTGCATAGGTAGACAGACAGGCATACAGAAAAAATGTAAAATTTTTAGATAATACCAAGAAAACATTTGATCAATCTTTAAAAGCTGTGCAAACTACAAAGAAGGGAAAAATGGCTTAGTTTAGTACAAAGTGCATAAAGAGAAACTGAAAATTACTTATAGAATGGGCTATATTCTTATCTGAAACAATTAAAAAGACAAATGTTGACATACAGATGTGGACAAAAGCATTGCCACCCTTCCACTATCTGTGAAATAAGTTTAAACTAACAAAAGTAATTGGCATTCACCATTATTTATTTCTCATTTCATAGAGCAGACACTTGCTATTGATTTAGGACATGTTAAAATCAATAAAAACAAATTAAGAAATGGCATGGATAAAATTATTGGGACCCTTTAGTAGTTAAAAGACATGACTGGATTGCAGCGATATCTCAAGCAGACTAATTAAATGGAATAACAGGTGCCTTCAGTCTTATTATCAGCACTTAGCCCATTTGAATTGAATTAGGTCTTCAGTCAGCTGTGTTGGGTCCTCATAAGCATTGCACTGAACACAAACGAGAATGAAAAGCAGAGAGTTGTCTCAGGAGGAAAGTAAATAGCTAAGCATGGTCAAGGCAAAGGCTACAAGGCCATCTCCAAAGAACTTCATGTTCCTGTCATCATGGTAGCTAATATTATCAAGAGGTTTGGGGTCCATTGAAACATAGCCAACCTCCATGGACAAGGCTGCAAGAGGAAAATTAATCCCAGATTGAAGATAAGAATAGTTCAAATGGTTGACAAAGAACCAAGGGAAACATTGACAGATTCAGATGACCTCCAAGATCAATATACACAACAGTCGCACCATCCGTTGCTGTTTCAATTAAAGTGGGCTCTATTGTAGAAGACCCAGGAAGATCCCACTTCAGAAAGCATATTGAAAAGCTACAGTCCTTCTGGAAGCAATTCCTTTGGGCACATTAAAGTAAATTAGAGCTTTTTGGTAAGTCATGGCAGCTCTATGATGACAAAAGACAAAACAATGCATACTGAAACAGCACAGCTGGTTAGCTAACCAAACACCTTGATCAAATAAACTTCCAATGTTATGAACATTACAAGGAAATCTAACAAATTTCAAAAGAACAGATCTAGTTTAGTAGTTACAAATCCTATCAATAATTTGATTAAAGGAACTCTTGTTTTGTAATCAGTTAAAACCTGGCTGAGAAAATTACTTCCCTTTGTGCAACTGTCAGTGAAAGTACACTTTTAAATACGATTATGCAATGTCTTCTATTTGTGTACTCATGAAAGAGAAAAGATTTTCTCATTTTGGATCCATTACCTATTTTCAACCACTTTTCCCTACTTAGTTGGATCAATTGAGGTGAAGTCCCCTATGGAATGGCATACCCCTTTCTAGATCATCTCCCACCCCAAGACACACAATAGGCTTACTCGAACATGTTTTATTTTGTAATTGACAACCTTATGATTGTTTTTGATCAGTTGCCATTTAATTATAGACAGCACCTTTCTAAGATGAACCCCATTGTGAAACCTGTATCTCACTGGTTCTTAACCTGGGTTCGATCGAACCTTAGGGGTT
Source organism: Erpetoichthys calabaricus (assembly GCF_900747795.2). Taxonomy (NCBI): domain Eukaryota; kingdom Metazoa; phylum Chordata; class Cladistia; order Polypteriformes; family Polypteridae; genus Erpetoichthys; species Erpetoichthys calabaricus. Next base: position 197,316,656 of record NC_041399.2, read on the forward strand.
CGGTGAGTCAGTCTCAGGGGTTCGGCGCCGGGAGGTCAAGACATGCACCCGACTCATATGATTCGTATGACACACCCCGCTTGGTCATTAGCTGTAGGTAATTACGCTACATTGTTCGGCCAATCGGTGCTGCAGGGAATTTGGTGCACTCAGTAGTCGACTTGTGACTGTCGTGACAGTATGTCATGAGATTTCTTTCTTAATATTTTAATCCATACTAACTATGTCGAACAAAAAATTTAAGTGGTTGAACGAATATGTACAACATGGATTCACATATATAACAGAACGTGATGGGAGTCAGCGTCCTATCTGCATGATTTGTAATGCCAAGTCAAGCAATTCTAGTCTAGTACCGGCAAAACTAAAAGAACACTTCCTTAACCTACATGGAGATGGGGAATACAAGAACACAACACTTGCTGAATTCAAGATAAAGAGAGCCAGATTTGATGAAAAGGCCACTCTGCCTGCTCTCGGTTTTGTACCCATCAACAAACCGGTCCTAACAGCATCGTACAAAGTTGCTTACCTGATCGCAAAGCAGGGCAAACCACACACCATTGGTGAAACACTCATAAAACCAGCTGTGTTGAAGATGGTGAATCTGATGCTGGGAAAAGCAGCCGAAGTTAAATTATCACAAATTCCTCTTTCAAATGACACCATCAACGACAGAATAGAGGATATGAGCAAAGACATCTTAGCTCAAGTAGTTGCAGATCTAATTTCAAGCCCGACAAAATTCAGCCTCCAACTCGACGAGACCACAGACGTTTCTAATCTAAGTCAACTTGCTGTATTTGCGCGCTATATGAAAGATGACATGATAAAGGAAGATTTTTTATTTTGTAAGCTTCAGTGAGCTGTGTAAAGAAATGGGTTCTGAATTCGAGGTACTTCTGTACCATTCTAACGTTCGGTGGTTATCCAGGGGATGGGTGCTGAATCGTGTTTTTGCTACGCGTGTGGAATTAACTCAGTTTTTACAAGAGCACCAACATCGTCATGCAGATTGTTTTAAAAATTCTAGGTTCATTCTCATTTTAGCATACATGGCCGATATATTTGCAGCTCTTAATCATCTCAATCAGCAGATGCAGGGTGGGGAAGTCAACATCATCGAAGTGGAAGAAAACCTGAAGGCTTTTCAAAAAAAGCTGCCGCTATGGAAACGACGAACAAAGAATGATAACTTCGCAAATTTTCCCCTGCTGGACGACTGTGTAAGTAAGATCGAAGATGTGTCTGGAATCTGAGATATTTCTGCACATACGGAACTGAAGCAAGCAGTTGCCACGCACTTAGATGAGCTTGCAAAGTCTCTCGACGGATACTTCCCTACAAGAGAGTCATATCCAGCATGGGTGAGACAGCCGTTTACGTTTGACATTGAGACAGCAGATGTCAATGATGAATACCTTGACGAAATCATTGAAATTCAGCAGAGCCAGATTCAACAGCAACTCTTCAGAACAGCAACGCTCTCATCGTTTTGGTGTCGACAAATGGTAAGTTATCCTACTATTGCTAGGAAAGCCCTGGAAATTTTTATACCGTTTGTTACAACATATCTTTGCGATCAATCTTTTTCGATGATGCTGGACATAAAAACGAAGAAAAGGAACAGACTTTGTTGTGAAAATGACATGAGAGTGGCAATTGCCAAGGTGAAGCCACGCATTTCTGAACTGGTCTTTCAAAGGCAACAGCAGAAGTCGCACTGATTTGCAGTAAATATTCATTATTATTGTAGCCTGGTGAAAATTAGGTGATGGGTGTGTGTTAAAATGATAAAAATAGCATAATACAATAAGTTTATTATTGGAATACATAAGTTTAAAAATTAACATCATTTCAGTGTGGTAGTATTAAAAAGGTTATGTCCTTGTGAAAAGGTATGTAATTTGTTGTGAATTCATGCATTATATTGGTTTTGTTCTTTGAACTCAGTGATGTTAATACATGATTCATTTTGTAAACCAGTAAAACATATACCTATGTCTTGAATTTGAAAAAAATCGTATTTTATTTTTCAATAAAGAAGGGTTTGGTGAATGTGCATATGAAACTGGTAGGGTTCAGTACCTCCAACAAGGTTAAGAACCACTGCATTAGAGCCTAACACTCTCTCTCTCCCATAGGTCATCAAACAAAATTTCTCCATTTTCAGAATGATCCTTCCACAGGAGCCTTTTTTCACCCTATCGCCTTCTGTCGACAAACAAACCTACACAAACTTCTCATCCTCAGCTCACTTCACAGAGGAGAGCTACCCTCCCAACCAGTCACTTTGAGCTGTAACAGGAGCCACTGTGTCACTTGCAAATATGTCACCAATCCCCTTATGTCTGGTCCCTCTAGTACATTGAATATTAAACAACAGACCTTATGTCAACCTATAAACCATATTTACTGCATTTCTTCTACAAAATGTCCATCCATCTACATAGGTGAAACACAAAGACCAAGACCAAGGTTAGCTACCAGGCCAGTTCTGGGAGTACATTTGAGCAGTTAAAAATCATTGACCTTACAACACCTATTGTAGAACACTTCACATCCCTTGATCATAGCCACACAGATCTCTCAGTTTGTGTTCTTTCACAAAGCTTCAAAAACACTTTTCAAAGAAAAATAGTAAAAGCTAAGCTCACTCTCAGTCTGGGATCACAATTTTTTCTAGGACTTAACGAAGGGAGAGATAAAGTTTGCCTGTCATCTTTTCCAATGGCAGCTTTTGCCTACAGCCAACTCTCTAACCTTTCCTCTTCTACAAACTTTTGTCATCTGTGTAATTTTTTTTTTTTTTTTAAACCTCTGTATGTAAAGCGACCTTGGGTTTGTGAAAGGCGCTCAATAAATGTAACCTATTACAGTATTATTATTATTTTATCGTATCATCTGCCCCAGATATGCTCTCTATGTACTCTTATATATGTTACCTGCTTTATCCTTCTCAGTTGCCCTCCCGATGAAGGCTACACAGCCATAACGTTGCATCTTTAACTTTCTTTTTCAGCATGACATTAACCTTTTTTTTCTCCCTTTGCAGATGCACAATGGAGAAGACCTATACAAACTCCCTTTCAAAAGGTATTACTTACTGTACCAAACTTAATTTAAAAAAAGAAGAGAAAGCAATACCTCAAGATATTGCTGTTCAGACCTCACTTTATAAAATGTATAGAATTAAATATTGAGCTTAAGCATATTGAGCGAATACCGTCCAAATAATGGGTAAGCACTTAATGACAAAGAACCAGAACACACCTCACAAGCTTGGAAATGGCCTAAAAATAACAAAAGTCAGAATATATTAGTAACAAACAAATAATGGGCACATAGCAACTGGGTTAATTGTACGGATTTACTGAGCAATACCGCTGCAGGTCAGAGGTAAGAACAGTTAACCTTTCAAATAGCACCCCACCAATAAAAAACTGTTATAGACTATTTCAGTGATAACTGTCCTATTACCTTAACACAGCAAGGCTAGAGCAAATGAGATTCATTACTGAAGCACTTGATAATGATGAAAAATAGTACATAACTGCTCTACCTAATTTGGAACACGAAGTGCACTGCAGTTATGCAAAAAGGAAGAGAGCTATACAGGAATAAACTGAATCTCTCAACGTTTGGATCCGTTTAGTTACTCGTTTGGAATAGGGTGTTCTTCACCACACACCTCTACCTTACGATGGTAAAGCGGCAAAGTTAACTGACACTCGTTCGTGAGTGGGTGAAAGTGGGTGTGTGCTTCAGTACTCGATGCACTCAATGCCCTTAGCTTTCCTGTACGAACGGTTGTTGTTTATTTACCTGCACTGGATAATTCGGATTCGGTCAATGGTTAAAAATACCAAATCTTACCTTCCTGGGGTCCCCTCGGTAACAGCTGTTGTCTTCCCCGTTGATTTGAAGTTACTTGTTTCGACTCGATTTAACCACGACTCTCTGGCTGTCAGTCTTTAATTCGCACCTAAAATTCTCAGTATTTGGCCTTCCTTGAGTGTATATTCTATACCCTTCGGTCTCTCTTGTCGTCCCACAGATCGACTCGATTGATCCTCTGATGATCGTTAATTATTGGCTCTATTTAGCCTCTGGTAGAGCTTTTTTTCGGCTGGAATCCGCCTCGGTTGGTGAATGCTAGTTTGCCCTTGCCTGTTTAGGCGACTCTCCGCTCTGCTCTGAGCTGTGGAGCTCGTAAATGGCTTGATGTCGGACTGCACCGTAATATCGACCACAGCGACCCCGAAGCAGGACTGCTGACAAACGGGCAGTTTCCTCGCCTCCGCGGCATCCCCTCTCGATTCTCCTTGGAGGTTGGAGATTTCCTAGGGGTGACCAGCTGCTATTGAGGCGCTGGCCTGTTGTTTTGTTCCTCTTGCAAGCGATATACAATTGTTGAAGTGACCTTCTTCGATTGTGAGATCCTACACCTCTGCCTACGCTTTCTCTTCCCCTGCTGCAAAGCAAAAAAAGAAATAATGGGCGGAGCCATGTGTCATCTACTATTATTATTGGATAAAGCATGCGTCAGTAAGAGAATTATGGCCAATGAGGTTTTAGTTTATTTCAGTGATTGGCAAAAACGTTGTAGGGATTCTTCGGCCAACCAATCCACTTATACTGTTGAGTCGTAACCCGCCCCTTATTTATCTGGTGCGTCTTTTCTCTCTTTGTTAATAATTAAAGAAAGCTTTTGATTGTGTTAAAATTTCCTTGTTGGTTTGAATTGCGAGTCTGTTTAAAACAATACAAGTGAATTTCGGTCAATTTTCTTTCTTTTGCCTGTTGCTACCAGGGTAGACACAAGCGCGAATCCATAATCACCGCGACCTGCAATGGGTATGTCAGTGTCAGACAATAGAGTGATATAAATGATCAAAGGAGCACGAACGTTCCAGAATGATATAAGTGTAGTGTTCGAGGAAGAAAATGAAAGAGGCGCGTGCTCATTCACACGCAGTGATTTCTGTTCTCCGTTTCGCTGCGAAGCAATGAAATTTCTGAGGTTGGTTTATCTTGGGAATTGTTCAACGGTTTAAACACTTTTTAAAAGGTTCCCTGCTATCTGGAAAACATCTTATGTGGCGTCAGTCCCCAACATCGTGCAGACGAAAGTCTTAAATGACTACCGACCGATGACTGTGACTTAATTATGCAGACTTTAGAAAGGTTAATATTGTTCACCTGCAACCCCTGCTCAGAACGACACTGGACCCTGTGCAGTGCGTACCAGGACCAAAATAAGAGTGGACTATGCCGTTATCTACTTGTATATGCTAAATAAAGTCTACTACCATCTGGAGAAACAGTGCTGGGAGAGAAGCAACAGTCAATGCAGGTTGATGCTATCCAGTGTTTTGGATAATGGACTACCTAACTGGTAGACCATGTTTTGTGCAGTTTAAGAACTGTGCCAGACATGTTCATAAATAGCACAGATGTTCCACTGTCTCCATTCCTGTTTACACTATAACACCACAGACTTTAAATACAATACTGAATTATGTCATCTACAGAAATTTCAGATGACAGAGGCAAAATTTGATGTATCAGTGGTGAACAGGAGAATGAATACAGGGTACTAGTGAAGGACTTTGTTAAATGTTGCCAACTGAATCAAATGCAGTCCAACAACAATAAGACAAAATAATTAGAATGATCAAGCTAACTTTTTCCCCATTTCCCATTAATGGTGAAGTTGTGGAGATACTGAGGGTGTATAAGTACCTTGGGATGCATCTGAATGACCGGCTTGGGTGGAGTACTTCTACAGAACCTGTAAACAAGAAGGGTCAGAGTTCCAGATACTTCCTAAGGAGGCTGAAGTCATTTGGTGTATTTTTCTTTGTGGTAGTGTGCTGGGGAAGAGAAACTAGGTGATGCCAACAGGCTAAATACACTGATTAAAAATGCTGACTCAATTATGGGGAGTCAGTCTGCTCTTAATGGATGAAGTGGTGGAACAGAGGTCACTGGACTATGACTCTCATCCCCTGTATGATGTCTTGGCTAAACAGAGATGCACATTCAGTAACAGACTGAGATAACTGTGTTGCTCAAACTGAGGAGGTCATTCCTACACTCAGCCACCAAGCTGTATAATCAGTCAACCTGTGGCTGAGGTGATATTGTTTCCTGTTTGCTAAATGGTACTAAACTAGTCTAGCAGACACCTTAAAAGAATATGTGCAATATACTGTCCCAATGACTGACATCCTGTACTGTCAAATTGTAACTCATAAGCAGGTGCGGTTCTAATCACTTTACACTTAGTAAATACCTACACTTTGTTAATAAATTCATAGACATTTATTGTTACGTGTGTATTTGTACTTAGGTAACATACTTAAGATTATGATAATACTTTGTGCCTTTTCATGTGTGCTGTTGTAACCCTGCAGTTTCCTTCAGGATTAAAAGTATCTATCTATCTATCTATCTATCTATCTATCTATCTATCTATCTATCTATCTATCTATCTATCTATCTATCTATCTATCTATCTATCTATCTATCTATCTATCTATCTATCTATCTATCTATCTATCTATCTATCTATCTGCCTACCTACCTACCTACCTGTCTAGCTATCTATCTGTCATATAAAGGTGTGAGGATAAATGGGCTAGATGTTGAACATATTCGGTAAAGATATGCCCAAGTTCCAAATAATAGTGTTATTTATTTTTCGTATCCTCTCAAGGGATGATCATGGTTATACTATTTACTGTGTAAGTAAGTGGATGCTAGGTGGCACTGTTGCCCACCTTTTTCCCAACATACAGATGCAGGACACAGGCAAAAAGGACTAAGAAGACTTTTAATCTTTTCTTCTTCTGAAATAGTGCCTCCAAAGCACCACAGCCACAATAAACACAACAATAAATTAATACTAATTCCTAATTTCTCCTCCACACTTCTCTGTCCTACCAGGTCCCAACTCTGGCTCACTTGCTGGGTCTCCACCAGTCCTTTATATAATCCTTGACCCAGAAGTGCTTCTGTCCTTCCGTCCACGTGACTCGTCAGCACTTCCGGGTCAGATGGAGAATTGTATTTTTCTTCTGTGCTTCCGTCCCCATGACTTTGGAGTACTTCCAGGCTATGTAAACAGTAGGAACTCCCCAGTCCCCCTGCAGCATCTCCTGGTGGCACCCATGGTACCCAGCAGGGCTGTGTTGTCAAACTCCAAGTCCCATAGTGCCCTGCGGGCATCTGGGGCAACGCTGCAGTCCAAGGAAGCTGCCATCTATCGTCCTTGGGGAGGCAGTGTCCCTGATAAGCTGCCTTCCCTCATCCTTCCGTTATTGAGGCATCCCAGCATGGATAAACTGCCGGCCATCCTTTACAACTGATTAAAGAGAAAAAATAAATAAATGTTCCATCTGCTATTCCATATTTTCCATATACCAAAATAGTTAAATGTGTTTACCACTCCATGGAAATGTCTTATTATAGATGATCTGTATAATAAGGCTACTTAAACTTTAACATTTATTTTTTCCTTTACAACTGTTGTAAATCTAGCTTAGTGACACAGTGATCACTGTCTTATGGATATAGTGTTCTGGGTTCAAATTTTGCACTTTGTCTTTTTCATTGTGAAATTTTCAAGTTCTTCCTGTGCTTATATGGCTTTTCTTACAGGTGCTACAGTTCTTCTTCCATATCAACAAAGACGTGGAAGCCAGTTAATTGAAGAGTCTAAACTAATCCTGAAATTCAGCAAATAAGTACAACAAAACAAAACAAAATGGGAAAGAAAAGCAATAAAGTGGATCCAGAAAGATTGCAGACCCCCTCCCTTTCTGCACACTTTACTGTGTTGTAGATTTAATTTTAAATGGATACATTTGCAATTTTTGCCCATCAGTCTACACTCAATAACCAACAATGACAGGGTGAAAACATGTTTTCAAAAAAGTTTCCAAATTATTAAAAATCAAAAACTGAAATCCCTCTTTTATACAAGTATTCATACTATTTGCTGCTGTAGTCCAAATTGTTGTCAGGTGCATCCTGGTTGCTTAAGTTATCCTTAAAATGTACTTAGAATTTGATTGGGGTCCACCTGTGGCAAAGTGAATTGACTGGATTTTGTCTAGAAAGGCAAACATCTGTGTATAGAAGGTCTCACAGTTCATACTGTCAAGACTAAAACCAAGCCATGAAGTCCAGGAAGCACTCTGTAGGTCTCCTCTATAAAATTATGGTGGGGCATAAACCATGGCAAAAAAACAATTCTGAAGCTTCGAGTGTTACTAAGAGTACAAAGGCCTCAATAATTTTGAAATGGAAGAAGTTTGTAACAATAGGGGTTCTTCCTAGAGTTGGCTGTCCAGCCAAAGTGAGTAACCGGGCAAGAATGGGATTGGTCAGAGCTTCAAAAATTCCCTGCTGAGATGAGACAACATGTCAGCATGGTGACCATCTCAGAAGAACTCTTGAGTGAAAGACATATTACAGGACTCTTGGAGTTTGCCAAATGGAATTTAAAGGATTATGACATCATAAGAAAAAGATTCTGTTGTTTGATAAAACTAAAACTAAACTCTTTGGGCAGAACTCAAAACACTGGCAAAGACCAAGCACTGCTCATCATCTGCCTAATGCAATCCCTACAGTGAGGCATGGTGGTGGCAACATCATGCTATGAAGGTGCTTCTCAGTGATAAGCATGAATGCAGCCAACTATAGAGAGGACTTTGATGAAAACCTGCTCCAGAGTTCACATGACCTCAGACTGGAGTGGCATACAGTCAAGACAATGCTGGAGTCACTTCAGGACATGTCTCTGACTGTCCTTGAGTGGCTGAGCCAAAGCCCAGTCTTACACTCCATAGAAGATATGTGGAGAGACATGAAGATGACAGTTTACATGTTTCCTATTCAATCTACAGGCACTTGAGAGGATCTGCCAGTAAGAATGGGAATAAACTGACCAAATCCAGGGTGCAAAGCTTGTAGAGACTTACCCAAAAAAATCGAAATCTACAATTGCTGTCAAAGGAGCTCTACAAAGTATGTAATTAAGTGTCTGAATACTTCTAATCAATGAGAGATTACAGTTTTTGATGTTTCATAAATTTGCAAACATTTATGAAAATGTTTTAGTTGTCATTGTTATTGAATGTAGATTGAAGGGCAAAACTGGCAAATATAGCCATTTAACATTAAATCTATAATACAATAAAGTGTACAGAAAATGAAGAGGTCCAAATACTTTTTGAATTCACTGTAAGTACAGATATTATCTTTTAAACATTGATCTTCTTATTAGTTGGGAAATGGACAATGAATTACGTCAGTTTTAATGTGTTTGTATGGGTTCCCAGTTTGTTTATTGAAGATGTGCAGATTAGACTAAAACGCAAGTCTAATTTAACCTGGTATAGAGTGGATGTTTGTGTGTGCATGAGACCATCCATCCATCCATGCATGTTCAGAACGTACTTGTCTAGGACAGGTCCATGGGGCAACTGTGACTATGAATTGCTTAGAAAAGCTAAAAATGGTTCATACTACAAGTTCAATTCCAGTGTCTCATGACCTACTCTGCTTAGCAAATAAAAGCCTAGTGGGTGAAGTCATATATTTAACCATACACATACTGCAAGTGTTGAACACCTTGAATATACATTTTAGGATGCTAGTTATGGCTTATGCACAGAGTACAGTACAGTGAAATTCTTCCATGCATGTGCTAATTCACATACAATGCATTGCCCCACTTCAGCACCATGATTAATGAGCTTAATGAGTATGACCTTGAAACTTGTCTTCTTTACTTTAATAATAACAGAACATTTTTGTCATTACCAATGCAATTATGGGACAGTTGCAGAACACAAGTATTTTTCATTCCTTTTACTTTACTTCCTAAGAAATCTCAAGAAGGTTGATCTGTCACAAAAGTTTCTGGTGTCTTTCTATCTTTGTTCCACTGAGAATGTCTTAACTCATGGGATGCTCATGTGGTATGGCAACAGCTAACAAAAAAGCTCTGCAGAGAATATTACCAACAATTCTTTCTGTACCTTAGAAGACATCTACACCTCTCTATGTCTGCAGGAGACATCCAGCATCACAAAGGATTTGTATAACCTAGCATACAAACTGTTTGAACGTCTCCCCTTAGGGAAAAATATAAATCCGTTAGAATGCTAACTCATGAATGATGAACAGTTTCCACCCTAAAGCAATTACTATGCTAAATTCTGCAATGAAATCACACACGTCATAGAAAGAATAGTGAAATATCAATTCATCATCATTTATTATTTTTCTTAACTTGTGACAATTGTGTAATGTGTGAGCTGTCAATGTGAGAATATTAGATGTGTGATTTTTAAAAGTATAATTTTGAACATTGTTTTAGGTAGAAAACAAGAATTTCATTGTATGTGTTATGCAATGACAAAATAGGAATTTTATATTGATAATTCTTATAATATTGGTAATACTCAGCCTTTGCCAAAACTGTTCACTCTGAGTTGGACATGAAAGTTTGATGTCTGTGTTTGTGAAATTCCATTTGCAGGTGAACACTGGATTTCTAACTTGATTGTAGTAAAGATAGGCCATCAAAACTCATCATGTAGATTTTAAATATAAGTGCCTCTACCTCAGACTGTATAAGTATAGCACACAGCAAATATAATACAAATCAGTATACAACTGTAATTAATGCCTTAAATGGTTATGAGGATTGTGATTGTGATTTTTTTCTATTCATACTTGTAGATTTAGCTTGCATTTATTCAAACACATACAGTGCCTATAAACCTCCTTGGAAGATTTCACATTTTGTTTTTATACAACATAGAATCACCGTGTATTTAGTTCAATGGAGATCACTTGTCTGGGATTTCAATGGTAGACAATGAAGACAAAATACTCCAAGCAACTCTGTAAAAAGATGACAGAAAAGCATAAGTCAGGGAATGGAAACAAGTAAATATCCAAGTCAATGAATGTCCCTTAGAGTCCAGTTATATCATCCATCCATCCATCCATTTTCCAACCAGCTGAATCCGAACACAGGGTCACGGGGGTCTGCTGGAGCCAATCCCAGCCAACACAGGGCACAAGGCAGGAACCAATCCCGGGCAGGGTGCCAACCCACCGCAGCCAGTTAAATCAACCATTAAGAAATGGAAAGAGTATGGCACATCTGTAAATCTGCTCAGAGCAGGGTGTTCACAAAATCTGAGTGACCATGCAAGACCAAGAGACCTAAAATAACTTTAAAAGAGTTAAAAGCTACAGTGTCTGACATTGGAGAGACTGTGCAGACAACAACTGTTGCCCGGGTGCATCACAAGTCACAGGTTAATGGGAGAGGGGCAAAGAGAAAAATTGCACAGGACATCTCGGCAGAAGAAGCATGGGAGACTATTAAGTCAGTTCCGACTAGTCATCTTGTCCATGCCACTGAAGAACACTCAAATAGCACGAGGCTGCCTACGCCATGGTTCATCATGGGTGGCATTAGGCAGCTGATGAGCAGTACCTGGTTTTCACCAGATATAGCGCTTGGAGTTCTGTCCAAAGAGTTCAGTTTTTGTCTCATGAGACTAGAGTTCTTCAAATGCTGTTTGTCAAACTCCAAGAAGACTGTTGTATGCCTTTTAATCAAGAAAAGGGGTGAAGCTACTGGTGGCCTTACATTCAGAAGCCAGGCTGCCCCAAACACTTCTATTTGATATGTTATTTGACAGTCATCCATGAATCAAGCAGCTCTAAACCTCAACAATTTTAAAACAGCTTACGGCTTGTCCACCGACTTCTTTCCAGGCCCCCAAATTTTCAATTTCTGGCTTTGCCACTGGTCAGGTGGAGTATTCATCTAGCCACTCTACAATAAATACCTGAGTGATGGAGTGCTGCTGAGATGGTCCTCATTTTGACAGGTTGTCCAGTCTAAGTAAAGGTCTTCTGAAGCTCTATTAGACTGAACATTGGGCCCTTCTTGTCCAGTTACTCAATTTGGGTGAATAAATATCTCTTGGAAGAGCCTTGGTGGTTCCAGACTTCTATGTCGCAATTATGAAGGCCACTGCACTTCTGGGAACACTCCAATCTTTAGAAGTGATTTTGTACCCTTGTTCTGATCTACATTCACAATGAGTTTATCACAGAGAGTTCTTTCTACTGCATTTTTTTTTTGTCCTGACATGCAGTGTGAAATTGTGAGACCTTCTATAGACATGTGTGCCCCTTCCTAAACAATGTCCATTCAATTCAGTTTGCAACAGGTGGACCCCAATCAAGTTCTAGACACATCTTAAGGATAATTAAAACAAACAGAATGTACCTAATAATAATCTGGAGTGTCACTGCAAAGGGTATGAATACTCATATAAATGAGGTCATTTATTTTTAGATTTTTGATAAATTTGCAAACCTTTCTAAAGACGTGTTTCAGTTTGTCATTTTGGGTTATTTGATGTAGACTGGGGCGCAGAAATGGAAGATTTATCCATTTAAAATTAAATCTACAACACATAGTTTACAGAAAATGAAGTGTCCGGAATACTTTCCAGATCTACCGTATGTGTATGACCTGCATACAATAGGAATACAAGACGTTCTCAGGATTAATTTACGGTTCACCAAGCGGTATTATTGGTGCCGTGCGCGCACCTTTCTGTACGTTCTACAGTTGACGGTTATGCGCGTTCTCGTCTCGGGGTATTTTGGCGCTCTCATTTTGCTGTGCATTCACCAAGGTGAGTCGGTTCCACGTGCTCCTTAAGCGATATACCTTTAAATTTGTACGTGATCTACATATTATTTAAAACTTTCTAAACGACTTTGAAAGCAACTCCTCATTGCAGTGAGTGACCGCATGCGCGGTAGATATGTTTTTTTCGCATCCTGTTTTGTATTTGCGATGCCCAGGCTGCAGGGGGAGTGTGGCGGACTGAGCGGAGTTGCGACTGTTTGTTGAGTCTCCCCGCTTCCTCTCAGCACTCGGAAGTAATTATTCGGAGGACCCATGTTACACTTAACAGGGATGAAACGGCAATTCTGTAAAGAGCGATTCTAGTTTGAGTCGCCAAGAACTGAGCGGCATGGCGCAGAACTCGGAAGCCCGGGGGCCGGGGCAGGGCCCAACAGCGACTGGCTGTAGCACGGTGGTCATGTCGGTGCGCGTTTCGGTGTGTCATTCCGGTATTAGGCCGCTCTGCCTACCGGGTGCTGGAACTGGAGATGACTCTCTCCGTCTGCAGCTTAGTATGGACTTAGGCAAAGCTGGAGAGTTTCACTTGGCGCTACGGGATACCAGCGGAGCCAGCACGGGCAGAAGCGTGGTAAGGGGGCAGTGGGGCGGGGCTACCCTAAAAGAGAGAGCTTTTATCTCTAGTTTGTTTTTAAGCAGTCCCTTGTTAACATGGCGACAGACCAGACTGAGTCATGTGATCAGTTTGTCAGAGAGCTGCATTAGTGTGTGTGTGTGTGTGTGTGTGTGGGGGGGGGGGGGGGGGGGGGGGGGTAATATTACCACGGTAGAGTACTGACAGACTTCGTGCTAATCCGTATGTTCACAGACGTTTTGCACGCTCGTGTTGTAATCCTTTTTAAGCCTTATTATCTCGAGTGCATTATCGATCTATATTTTATTTATCTGAACTAGTCAAAGTAGCAACACACATTTTTGTTAGTACTGCAAAGGTTAACGCAATAGACTAATTTTTAGAAGAAACCAAACTTTTTTGAAAGTTCAAATTAGGTGTACAAATTGGATCTAAATAATGGCGAGAACAGAGCTTATTTTATCTTTTATTGAGCTTTTGTTGATGGGTAGCATGGTGGTGCCGAGGTTACAGCTTTAGGAACCAGAGTTTGAAACCCATTCTAGGCACCACCTGTGTGTAGTTTGTACATTCTCCATTTCTTTGCATGGGTTGCTGTCACACATTCTAAAGATGTCTGACAGGCCAACTGGCAACACTACATTAACCTAACTGTGGTGTGTGCATGAAAATAAATTATGGTGTAGTGTGGTACATAGTAGCACTTTAAGGCTCTGTCTGCAGGGTTTCTTCCTAAAAACCTACCTCTAGTTTTCTATAATTGGTGTACTTTTTACTGTTTAGAGTTGCAGTGTCCCATTTCTACTCATTTATTAGAAACATATATAAAATAACTATGGAAAGACAGGGAGAGGATAGATAGATAGATAGATACTTTATTAATCCCAAGGGGAAATTCACAAATTCACAAAAAAAAATGAGGGAAAAGGAAACTGAACAAAATACTTGATACTGAGAAAAATAAAAAGATAAAATTGCTGTTATCAATTTAAGAGCTAAGTAGCACAAGATATCCAAAGCTTAATGATTAATTTGTATATTGTAATTAGAACGGCAGTAGAAGAGACAGACAGACAGACACACACACACACACACACACACACACAGACGTGTAGAATACTGCAGGTACTTGGCCCCATAGCATTTAAGAAGTGTTTCTTTCTGCTACAATGTCTTTCTGTCATTTTGACTATTGCGTATCTATATGGCATAACAACAACCAGTAGAGTTTAGATAACTTTTTTGGTCTAGGCATATATATTGTGTTAGGAATATATACATGTTAAATTACTGTGGTTATATTCTGGCATGGCATGTATGCATTTCCAATTAGACAGTAATGTTAACCTAAACTTTAGTGATTTGTTTAGAATGCCAGCAAAATGTTAATGCTGTACAGCCTTGTCTTTAGTTCTGCTGGAGTACTGGCAGTGTCATTAGGAATATTTACTGATATGTGTGTTTTTCAATACTGAAATCTACATCCCCTGTGCTCTCTTAATTATAAGCTCTCTTATTGGTAGTTCTTTTCACCTCCTTTTGATGGAGTGTGACACACCGTTTGGTTTGAATTCATATTTTGTTCAAAAGTAGTAGTACTAGTAAGAGCAGTAGTAATGGTATTGCCATATGTCCAACCAAAATGCAGCAAGTTGCCACTCTCCTATGTTGCAGTGATAATAGGATGTAATTACATGTATTAGTGAGAATATAAATACATTTTCTATTATAATTTCACACGATTGTGTAGGTAAAATCAATATAAAATGGACATATGTACGCACTGAAATACTCTTCTTAGACACCAGTTTTCATTTAAAGTGATGTTAAAAGTATATTGATTGATGTGTTATTGTTATTTATTGGACATGGAAGACTTATAAAAAAAATTGTAGCTCATAAAATATTTTTTAAATATAACCTTTTTTAAAGAAGTATTTGATGGAGAGTTAGTCTTTGTCATAGTCTGGCTCCCCAAATACAGGCAGCTGGTATAATGGCATTGTTCCAGTAGGATGAGTAATTCTCTTAATATCTTGGTCAATTGTATGGAGAATTTGCTTTTCCACTAAAACCAGCCTTGTGTTGGTTGGATATAATGTGTACTTTGTTCATGTGGCATTATCCATATTACTAACCGAGAATGCTAAACCGGATGGACGCAGGGACATCCGGCCATGGGCCGTAGCCGCAAAAAGACGTACTGCGCAGGCGCCCCAAGAAATGAGGCTCCGCGAGAGGCGGACGCGACCATAGAAAAAAGGAGTGAGCACAGAAAAAAGGAGTCAAAGAAATGAGGCCCCGCGACCACAGAAAAAAGGAGTCAGCACAGAAAAAAGGAGTCAAACGCAGGCGACGCACAGCGCCGCACGAAACCCATTGCACATGAAACTAGCACACAAAAAAAAAGAAGCCGCTCTCGCCCACCTGCAAGCCACCCCCCCCCCCCCCACAGGCACCGGACGGGACACACACAAAGAGGATGATTCAACAAGCCCCTGGCACACAAAAAAAAAGAACCCAAAACCACCCCACCCACCCTACAAGCAACGGACAGGACACACACAAAGAGGAGGATTCAACAAGCCCCTGGCACACAAAAAGAAAGAAGACGCTCGCGCACCACCAATCCCACCCCATCCCCCCCCCGGTCAGACGCCGAAAAAGCACACGGCGCAACACAAAACGGGACCCACACAAACAGGAGGATTTAACAAGCTCCTTACGCAACAAAAAAAAGAAGCCGTGACCGCCACGCCAGGCCCATTAGAGACGAGACATAGCACACGAAACGTTCACAACAACGACGAATCAGACCCACAAATACACTAACATCAATAAGAAGTGACACCCAAAGCCCCATTTCTAAAGGAACCGTCCATATTAAACATACGTCATCTCAACACCTTCACACTAGGCAGCATAGGGGGATCTCCTTACAATAAAGCACTATTAACCGTTCAACTGCAGAAAAGGCTCCATATTAACAGTGAGTGCGATCCTCCTTATTACTTATCCATATTACGCATGCTGAGGAACAAACAAGTCATGAATACACGCTCACGGGTACAAAACGATTCGGCTCGGATAACGGGAACAAACACACGAACCCGCATGAAACAACAAAATACACGGCGGCGCACCTGCATTACATCCTACAATAGTTCATTTGATTTTGCATCTACCGGAGTAAATATCATGTCACCAAAAGGCAATGACCCATACTGCTTTCGCGTATGTGGACAAATATTACATCGCATTGGAACAGTGCACCCTGAAACAAATCAAGAACGCAAATATGCACAAATCACGTCGGCACCCACAAAGCGATTCTGAAACCGCGGAAGAAAAAATGTCTCGGCTCCAAAAACACATGTCACTCCTTATTCCAAATACCGGTCCCAATCACAGAAATATCGGTATCCACTATGACAATTCACAGTAACAACGCACGTGACATCCGTCTTGCCACACTATTAATTATAGATGAATGTACAATGGCATCCAGTCACTTACTCAACACCATTGATAAACTTCTACAAACGTTGATGAATAAGAATATTCCCTTTGCGGGAAAGGTACTTTTATTAGGAGGAGATTTTAGACAGTGCTTAACTATTACTCCACTTACAATGCGCTCAGCTATTGTTCATTCCACCTTAAAATACGCGGACAATTGGCATTGCGTTGATGAATAATAATATTCCCTTTGGAGTAAAGGTACTTTTATTAGGAGTAGATTTTAGACAGTGCTTACCTATTGCTCCACATACCATGCGCTCAGCTATTATTCAGTCCACCTTAAAATACGCGATGACGTCATATAAACAACACGAGACCGAACTACAATACATATACAGGCGCGAGACCTGATTGGTGATAATACGAAGAAACGAACAGTCCGCATATTAACAGTGAGTTCGATCCTACTTATTACTTATCCATATTCCTCACGATAAAGATCAAACAAGTCATCAATTCACGATCACGGATACAAAACTAGACGGCTCGAGTAACGGGACCACAAACACTAACCCGCATCAAACAAAAAAATTCACCTCGGCGCGCTTCTAAAACCGCGGAACAAAAAATGTTACGCGAACAATTGGCTTTGCTTTCTAAAGATACACTTGGTACAAAACATGCGATTTCCAGATCCCGAATATAACAATTGGTTATTACAACTAGAACATTGTACACTCACCAATACAGATGGACTTCACCCAGATATTATTACAATTCCTCAACCCTTCATCTGCGACGACTTACTTACGGAGATATTTGGAACAGCGGTCTCATTAGACCAAATGCCCCTTTTAACACAACGCACTATATTATGTCCAAAAAATATTAATGTTGATCACATTAATAACCAGGTCATTTCATTACTTCCTGGAGAGGCACGGCTCTTTCTAAGCTCTGACAAAGTTGACTCTGATGACGACAATGAACATCTGAATTTCCCCTTAGAATATTTGAACACTATTAACCCAGCCGGATTAACACAACACAATCTTAGCCTTAAAAACGGAACAATAATCATGCTATTAAGAAACCTTAACACTAAACAGGGTTTATGCAATGGCACACGTTTAGTCGTCAACACCATGACACACAATGTTATTCTTACAGGATCACATTCTAGCAATACTGTTCTCATTCCTAGAATTGACCTTACGAGTTCTGACCTAGAATTACCTTTTACATTGAAACGCCGACAGCTCCCCATTAAACCTGCATTTGCCATGACCATCAACAAATCACAAGGACAAACCATGGACAAGGTTGGCATCTACCTCTCTGAGCCCGTTTTTGGACATGGACAACTTTATGTTGCCTTCTCACGTGTTCGACGTTCATCTGACGTTAAAGTTAAAGTTATAAATGCTCCATGCCAAGGAAGACTCATTCAAGGACAAGACACCATCTTTACTACTAATGTTGTGTACAAAGAAATATTCCAATAAACCATTACTCTGTGCCAAACACTGTATTTTTGGCTTTCTATATGCATCATCCACACCTGCACACTATTCTATATCTAATTCATACATCTCACTCTTTGTCATGCCCCAACGCCAGGGGTTGGCGAGCGAAGCGAGCAGGGGGCGGAGCCCCCTAGTTAATACTAAAACTACTACTACAACTACTTTTGGCTGCACAAAAGAGAAAAATGTAGAAGTTGAAATGACCCCTCTCTAGGTAAATTTGAAAGAATAAGTCAATCAGTGACTGAAATTACAGCAGAATGCTTCTCAGTATTAAGGCAATCAGTTTAGAAAATTCACCAATGCTGTTTAAGTGGGAGTTTTTGAAATCTCAGAAATTTGTACAGTGGACTCTGTTTGTGATAACGCAACAGAAATTGTACTTTCTTTACAAATTTGATTGAAGAATAAGTGTATTAAGTTTTAATTAAATTGGTCCACTCGCAGTTGAGTTACTTTATGTAGATAGGTGAGTGGATGGATAGGTGGAAACACACATATAAAATGTAAGACTCTGCTAATTCAATTAAGCAGAATTAATTGAATTCTGTTGTACCAGTTACCAGTTGTATAGGGCAAATACAATGCAATTAGTGTAATGGTTTGATTCTTGTTTTTTATTTTCTAAAAGGTTGTTGGGACTTGAAAAAAATTATGTTGTTCTGAGTGTTTTTGAAACCCAGGAATCCAGTGGTCACATTTGTTTTTTGTTTTCAGTGCATTTTTACTTGTTAGTAATTTCTGTTGTTCTCCCACAGTGCAGTCTTGAGTGTTTATGTGTCTTTTGTTTATAAATTGCTGACACTATTTTTTGACTATTTTGTTGATGATTGTAATGTTGTTGCTAGATAAGGTCAACTGGAAACATGTGGGGTGTGACATTCCCAGGTCAGTGTTGCATACGTATGATCATCCAACTTTGTAGAGTCACCCCAAACACCCTAGCGTAATTGATGTTTATTGAAAGGCTGTCCAGTTATAAATTCCTTTTGTGTGTTTTTTTTTTTTTTTTTTTGACTGCGATCTTGGCTCTGGTTACGTAAACTTTTGGCTTCTCAGCCTCTCTCTCCTTTCAACTATGATTATTGTCTTACAACTTGGGTCTTGCTTTTTTAGAATTTTGGAGTCCTGGTTTATTTGACTTTGGCTTATTTATCAGTACAGGTAGGCATTGGGGTAATAGGCTGTCTTGTGGTTCCTATTGATTTTGTAGCTTTGAATATTTACTTGTTTTCTTTAACCTTTGGAGACAGTACACCTAAAATAACTTTTGTTGAAACTAAACAATTTGCACAATGCTGTGGTAAAGTTTGTATTACATCTAGTGTTACTAGAGGACTTCAGCAGCAGAATTATAAAGGTCACTTTGCAAAATGAGACAGTAAAAAGGTCAGAATTGTATTTACTAAAAAGGAAAGAAGTCTTCCAGTATAGTTCTGGAACATAGTTTTTGAGCATGTTACACAAACGTGAACCTCTACCAAGGAGAAAGTGTAACAAACTTTAGAAGATCCAGAGCCTACAGTATGACTCTTATCGGTGATAAAGAGTCAGGTCAAAATTTACTAAACTAGTGAAGTATGAAAGTAAGGTTGTGGAATGTAGTGTCGGGAAGCATTAAGCCGATGTCGCAATACATGACCTCTTGTTGGAGGTATATCAAACTCAGTGACTACAGTTGCTGATATTATCGCCTGAGTATGTCATATTTGACCAGTAATCACAGGGTATGTCAAATTAGATGATATGGAACAAATGTCCAGCACAGTTTCACTTTCACAAAGTATTGTAATCTTGTCCCCTTCTGTGACAGCCAGTAATTTGCTGCTTGATGCATTTGGTGCCCATGCAAAGGCTTTTCAGATTAGCAAGTATAGCTGTAGTTTCTGCCCTTTTTTTCTTTCTTACATTCCGTTATAATGTGTAAAACACAAGCCATAAGACAGAAGAGTCTCTCTCTTGTTTGTCAGGTCCAAAACACCCATATTCCTTATTCCTTGTTGCTGCATTAAATGCATTGTATTTCTTGGTGAGTGGTCATTAGTTGTGAATTCTCACATGCACACAGTCCCAACCCACAACTTAATAGAAAGTCAATCGTATTTAGATAAGGTAAACTGCAGACAAGGGAATGACAAGGTGAAAGTGAAGACCGAAAGGACCCACAGCCCATCACTATATAAAATATGGTGAATTGAGATTGTCCAGTCATAAAAATAATGTTCTCTATGTGTCTGTGGTTTTGTGTACATATGTTGTACACTAACATATACAGCATATATTTGTTTATGGGCTACAGACATGATTTTATTCTACTGTACAGGTTACCATTTACTATATGTATTGGCTCACTGAACACCTTATTTAGAATGCCTCATATATTTTCAGTGTTTGGAGATGCAATTGGAAATAAAAGTGTACATTCAGACTTGCTGAACAAACAAGTAATTTAAAGCAGAAGGATTTTAGGCTTTTGCTGTAAAATTTGTAGTACTATATTACGATGTCTGGTATCCCTGTCTGGGGTAGTTTCTTGAATTGTGCTTATCACTGCTTGGGTCTGGAAGATTATTAGATACATTATTATGTCAAAATCTTCAATTTATCGTGTTACATAGTTATAGAAATTGTTTCTTTTGTTTTGTTTAGTCCATTGTCGAGTACAACCTACGTGATATTCATTATGAGATCAAAAACAGCCAGACCCATGAACTTGTAGTTATAGGACATCCAGATGAACGTATGACTTTCAATTTCCGAGATGAGAAGGAAGCCCAGAAGTGGTCCACTATCATCACCAGTACTATGAGGGAAGTGCAAAGAGGTAAACCCATTTTATGGGCATCAGTAAAAATATAAACATATTGGCAATAAAGAGCATTAAGAAGTGATGTCTTACTTTATATACACAACATACTCTCACTTTGTGGATTTCTTTAGTAAAATGTAAACTGAGAGAAGTGAAATGCAACCAGCTCTTGTCAGTGATTAATTTTTTATCTTATATTGAATTTCTGTTTCAGTTTAAAGATGGGTATTAAATTACTGTTTAAATTTTTTACTCAATGTATGTGAGCATGTAAATCAATTGTTAATTTAAGCCTCAACAATGAAAACCAGATTTGTTACATTCAGCTGTAATTCAGCTATGTTTTCTGGGTGCTTTATTTTGGTAATCCCACTGTACGATTTGTTTAAAAAAAGTCTGCTGGGATTACATGTCTTAAGGCTAGAGTTACTAAAAAAAAAAAAAGTTTGGGAGAGAGCACTGAAAGCGTAACCCAAACTTAAGGGGCAATCTATGCTCCCACTCAATGCAACCTATTTTTTTTATAGTAACTATACATTAATACAGAAAACCTGTTTTCCCTTGAAGATTATAATTTTATTATATGGCTACTTAATGGTGTTACTGCTTTCTTTGTTTTGTGTGTTTTTTTTCTTTCAACTATTGGTTTTATTATTATTATTTTTTGTTTCCCTTCAGTGGTGGACAGTTCTTCAGAGTCACCTGCTATTCTGCCTCCACCACAACCACAGGAGAGGCGCCTTCACCTGGAGCCATTGCAGCCCAAGTTGTCTTCACAGCTACCCCAAACAGGTAGACCAAGACCATGAGTTTTACTAGCTAAGCTACATGTCTAAGACTGGTTGAAATCTAAGTAATCAGCATAGACTTAAACGTTAATGTTTCAGTGTTCCATCAATTTTAGGAGTCCCCAACTCTGGCCCTGGAGGGTCCCAGTGGCTGCAGGTTTTCATTCTAACCCTTTTCTTAATTAGTGACCTGTTTTTGCTCCTGTTTAACTTATTTTGAATTAATTTTATTTGACTTGCTGTTGAAGACTCACACCCCTTAATTGTTTCTTTTTCCTTAATTAGTAGCCAAGCAATGATGGATACAAAATGAACCAAAACATTACTAGAAAAACACTACCAACCAACCAACATACAATATCTAAAAAAAAAAGAAAGATGAAGGTCTCAGAAATGCTGATCTGCTCAGGTCCCCAAAACATTTTAACACTGCTCTTAGAAAAGAGAAATTCAACAATTTTTGGAAATGTATGCTATTGCACAATGAGAGCAGCAACAAGCCATGGAATTAAAGAATGGGTTTAATTAATAACAAGAATCAGTGCCTAATTAGGCAAATGGTTGGAAATTGGTTGGAGTTTCAGGCCCTGACTTAGTTGGTCTTGTGTTGGTTCATTCATTTCATATTATTTTCTTGTTTGGGCACCATTTAAAGAAAGAAATTAAGCAGTTCAGAGGAACGATGAAGAGATTCAGGGGAACAAATCTAAATATACAAGTTGATTAAAATTAATTCAGAAGAAGTTAATTAGCACAAAAACAGTGCAGTAATTAAGAAAAAGGTTAGAATGAAAACCTGCAGCCACTGGTGCCCTCCAGGACCAGAGTTTGGGACCCTTGATCTATTGGAATGTATTTTGTAATGGATGTAGTAATGCAATGCATTGCATTTGTCATTCCAACAGATTGAGCATCACAGATATTAGTACTTGTTTTATGAATTCCATACTAAATGGCATATAACAGAGATATAGTAAATGGTCACACACTTGTCCTTTTTTTTAAAGTGGACAATTGTTTGAAGATGATTGGGACCTTTCCCAGTAGGTTGTATCTCATGTGCTCTAGGCAAAATACATGCAGGCTATTTGATACTTTGCATTTTCTGATTTGGTCTGTTAAACTAATGTTTATTTTTTTGTTCTTAATCTGAATTGCACGTGTTTGATTTGTACTGTCCTATCTATTAAAGACCACTGTTTGTGCACATCATGCTGCCATTGGTTGAATAGTGGGAAGGAGAGGTGGAGATAATGAATTGACCACCTGGTGTATACTTTTATGACTTCGAATGACTTTTTCATTTATACAGCACTGAAGCTTTTCATTAGACTTTACAGCAATAATGTTTTATTATAAGCATATTAGTCATTTATGTAAAACCACATTGTTTTGCACTATACTTGTATGTTTATACCAATTTGATTAAAAATACTTTTTAATATTTGCTTGATCGGTATATTTTTAGTGGGTTATTATTGCGTTTGCTTTCTCCAGATTTTTTTAAGAAATACTGTAAGTAGTGGATAATCACCCTCTCAAGCCATTACCTAATCAACTGAAAAAATATATATACTTAGCAAAAATAGCTTGACATTAGTATGCATAATTAAATATACAGGAAATCTGTGGTAGACTCAAGATATACTGGAACCCAGATGACAAAAGTGAAAAAAACCAAAAAGCTATATAAAATAACCTGGGTAGATAATGATCAATATTTGATGCCATTAAAAAGAAAAGAAACTTAATTCTTCCATACTGATATACAACTTAATAAACATTTTTCAGACTTGATGACAAGTATCTTTAAAACTTGGTATTTACTATTGGTATTCATGCATTAAAATAGCAGTTAGATGAAGACTAAATTACAGGAAAAGAGGCTTTGACTAAACATAATATATTCTCAAACCAGCCTAATCTAGTTCAGGATTGCCGGGGGCTCAAGCCTGTCCTGGAGTAATCTGCATAAAGCAAGAAAAGTTTCCTGAACAAGGCAGCAGTCCATCACAGGGTTCATTCATGAGCACATCCACACTGGCACTAACACAAAACCAGTTTGGGATCAACAGTCAACCTAACTTTCATGTCTTTAGAAATGTGGAGGTTAACGCATGTAGTCACAGGATGAATACACAAATTCCATGTAGTCAGTGGTCTGGTGTTGGAATCAAACTCGGGATACTGTATCTCTGAAGGAGTAGCACTATCCTCTGTACCGCAGAGACCTATTTTCTAACAGGTTATTTTAAAATAAGTAATAGAATTTTTTTTTTAAAGAAAAGAAAAAAGTCAATATTAATGTGTTTGATATATGTAGCTGTCAAAGATTAGTTTTCTCTTGAAGCTATCTTCTGGACAAAGTAAAAACCTGAAATGTATTATAAAAATAATATCTTCAGTTCTTTCCAAACATTTTCAAGGATTTTTGTAAAATTTCAACTTGTTTTCCACATAATTAAAGTTTTAAAAAATGGTTATATATATACTGTATGTCAGATTTTTAAGGCAAAACCACAACTGAAGATTTCAATTTAGCATAGTTCTAAGAATGGGTTTCTTTACTGTGCTAAGGGGTAGGCACTGTACATGCAAGTTTCCAGTTCACCCTATGCTGTTAAGTGAAGTGAGCATATCTCCCCATCTGCTATTGTTGCTGTTTTATAGTAAAATATGTAAATATTATTGAAAATGTGATTTGTAAATTATTTTAGTTATGCATCGGCTAATTGTGTAGATATCAATGTATGGTAATTGTTTGTAGTCTTAATTAAAGTTTATGAAAATACTGACTTTCAGCAATTTAAAAATATATTTTCAGAGGATCTTTCAATTCAGCTTGCCCGTGCAATAGAGATAGGTGATGCAGCAACAGCCTCGGAGTGTGCTGCAGCCCTTGCGCACCAGAAGGCAACGGTGTGTGTACGTCTTAAAGAAAGCAATTACAGTCAGCAGGAAATAAGGTGAGAAGCACTGCTCTTCCATTTGGCCTCTTGTTTGATACCTGCATGATTATATAATGTGTATATGTGTGTGGGTGGGTGTGTATCTGATATTAAAATATTATTAAAGGGGAACAGTCATGGTTTGCTATCTTTTAACAGCAAAAAGTATGAGAGCTTTGAAAAAAATCGGTGTGAAACAATGCCTTTCATAAAAATAGGCAGTAAAAATAGAACTGGTGACATCAATAGTCTATTGGTAAGTTGGTGGAAGAATCAAGGTGCTGATATTGAAATCATTGCTAGGCCTTCTATCCCCACCCATTCATATTACCAGGAAGTAGTAAAACTGTTCATATGTTTGGAACTCTCACAATTGCTCTGGTTTTCATGGTGATGACTGCAGTATAAAATGCAAGTTTCAAACTACATGAAGTGCTTATCTGTAGCCTTTATCTTTCATATATTTGTGCTCACGAATGGAATAGAAACATTTGAACAAATTACATTAAATCTTTCTCATAAATTTAATCTGCACTTTAAAAGACTCCTAATTTTTTCTCATTGATCTCCAAATTTAAAGTGATGTAGGGAACTGCAATAATTACCTTGAAAAATAGGGTGACCATATGTTTTCATACTCATAATCAGATGAGCCTTCTTTTCCCTCTAGCCACTCAGAAAAGCTAAACAGTGTAATAAAAGCCAGTTCCAAACACATGAATCCAAGTCTGTTATTTCCTATTCGTCTGAACAAGCAGTTTAGGCAACAAGCTGATCATGCTTGTCAGTTAATGTCACCTCGTTGATTTTGGGGATTTGAGTCTTTCTACTGTCTCATTACTGGCCAATCTCTTCTGGTGAGTTTCTTGAAAACGGCTCCATGATTTCATACTGAGATTTTTTCAACGCTTCCATATGCAAGGGTTATTTTCACCACTAGAAGATAGCAAAGTGTGCCTGTTTCCTTTAAGAAAATGGCAACCCTTGTTTTTCCTAGAGTGTATTTTATCAGCGCTGTAATATGACATTTAAACACTTCCATCTCAGAGCTGAGAAATGTTTCTTACATTTATTTTGTCCTAGCATTATGTAAAATCCACTTTACTTATAGTAACCCTTGACAAACAGGTTGTTTTTTTGCGTTGTGTCCTCCCCAACCATAACCTAACGTCTATGGGGGAGGAGTGAAAGCGTTAGATTCATCAGACATT
This sequence comes from Erpetoichthys calabaricus, assembly GCF_900747795.2. Taxonomy (NCBI): domain Eukaryota; kingdom Metazoa; phylum Chordata; class Cladistia; order Polypteriformes; family Polypteridae; genus Erpetoichthys; species Erpetoichthys calabaricus. The sequence goes on from NC_041399.2 coordinate 197,342,737, forward strand.
TCGATGGATCTCGTTGTTTTAGGGTCCTCGGATACCGAAAACATAGATATATCGATGATGGGTGTGTCTCTCTCTGCCTGTATCTGTCTGTCTGTGTGTGACTGTTTTTTGAGGACGTTCTAGAGCTAAAATGGCGGCACAGAAAAGTACCAAACTCAAAACATAAGCCGGTTATGAGATGATGATGTGCTGGTTAGTTTTTGAGCCAAATCGTGCAGGAGAAAGAGGCACTCTAGAGGAAACCTCAAATGAATTTTTGATAATATCTTGAATTATGGCAAATACTCTAATTCTGAAGTTAATTATGAAGTCTTCTCATCAGTTGCTATCGTAATGACCTATTTTATGATCGGAAACATCAGTATCAGAGTGGTAAATAATTACTGAAATGTTATAGAATAGTTCGGGTAACTTGGCTCATAGGATGCAAAGCCTACTAATGCTTAGGTCCGATTTTTTGACCTTCACAGCAGCTGTGTTAATGAGTGTTAAATTCTAACATTTAAAATGAAAATTAATATTGTAAGTGGCATTTTTTTCCTTACAAATTAATTCAAAATTGATAATAATATTGTTCACTTCTGACACATTTTGTTGAAAACAAATTAATGTGTTTATTTATCAGAGTAAGTTTTAAAAAGGTACATAAGTGAATAATATGTAAAGAAATGGAAATTTTAAGTCTGAATCTATTTTTATTACTGCAGTTGCAGCATTTTTCACTGTGATTAACAGGTTTCTTTGCCCAAACTTTAGGCTTGATGAATAATTCAAGCTGTTTGTCCATTGTCAAGCTTGCTTCATTTTTCTGAACCTCCTCTCCAAACACTCAGTTATTAAGGAAATATTATGCAAGAAAATACAATTTGCAATAACTTAAAACATTGTGTTCTCACATTACTAGGGACAAAGTGTCTGTTTTCTAGTCAGTGTCTCAACTTGCTCTCTTGTCATCCTAGTAGCAAACATGTGATATGTTATTTGTTAATATGCCCTCGTAATGTAAGCAACTTCTGTGTATTGGCCAATTCTTTCCATTTGTAAATACATATTGGAAGTTACTTTTTCTGTTAATATTTTTCTCTGTAGTTAATAGAGCAGAAATGCAACTAAAACTCCTATCTGTTTTGTTAAAAGTAGAAAGAAGCTTTGTAAGAAAGATTTACCTTCTGTAAAAAATGTAATTGTGAACACATTATGTATATTTAACTTTAGACTTTAAAATTATTTCTGTATTTTTTTTTTTGTGCCAGCAGTTTCATTGATACTTAATCATATGTTGCCTTATAATGGCAGTCTTTTGTATTCCTGTTTTAGCCTTTATGTTCATGCAGCGATTCTCCACCTTTTTTAATACTGAGGGCTGCAGATCCTTTTCTTTACAAGTGGGCCGCACAATAAGAAATCAACATGGTTTCTTGAAAAAGACACAAATTGTTGGGTATAGCACACAAAGTAATGTATATGTGTACCTAATAATGACATCAATATTTGTGAAGAATCGCCACGAGACTTGGATGGAGGTGGACAAAAAAAAAAGAATAAAATGTATGACTGCTTGTGTTTACAGTGACTTTGAAGACCTTTTTAAATGGGGTATATTGTTAGCACACAACCACAAATGTTGAATGGCAACTTATAAAATACTTAAAATCACATGAACTATGAAATGGTTTGTTACCACTACATTTGCAAAGTCACAGTAGCGGGACAAGTAGGGTCAGACAAAGAGTTAGGGTATCAAAAGCTCAGAGTCACCATAGTGTAAAATAGTAAACCAGCATGACAGATAACAAAGGTTTCCTTTGTTAATTTGCACACAGCTCAGTTTTTAAAAAATTTTTAACCGTTGGATTTACCTCTGCTTGCCCCACCTCTTAACCAGAAATACTCATGAAGCATTGTAAAATGTTCTAATAAACTGATTAGACACACACACAAATTATAAGAAAGTTATAAGCCTTTACGTATGAAGTAGTGTTAAACCTCAGCTAATCATAAACCCTGCAAAGAAATAACCAATGCAAGTCAATTGTGATTGGATCTCAGTAACATCCAGGAGCTGGCTATTGGACTGCATATAAAGTACCCCGGCTTTATATTTTGAATAGTGTATTGTTTGATATATTTTAACATTTACTGCCTACTTAATCCTGGTTGACCATGCTTGCAACAACTGTGTAGGTCCATAGTCCACATCTGAAATTAGCCATAAATGTTGAAATTTATAGTGAAACATACCTCAAGGTCCACAAAAACAGCTGGTCAGACTGATTCAAGAATGAAACAGGCTCTCTAAATGTCTTTCTGTGTTTGTTTTTTGCATACATATTTGTTTATTCCTTTTACAGTATGAAAGTTGGTGTAGAAGACGCCACTTCTTCTTGTTGTGTCACTGTAAAAGTGTTTTCATACATGACCATTTCATCATTAAAGCAGCAGGTAAGTTGACTACAAGTACTGGACACTATTTTCTTTTACTGAACAGCTATACTTTTACTTCACTCTTTATAAAGAAAATATTTAAATTTTTGAGTTTCCAAAAACTAAGAATAACATCCATCCATCCTCTTCCGCTTATCCGAGGTCGGGTCGCGGGGGCAGCAGCTTGAGCAGAGATGCCCAGACTTCCCTCTCCCTGGCCACTTCTTCTAGCTCTTCCGGGGGAATCCCAAGGCATTCCCAGGCCAGCCGGGAGACATAGTCCCTCCAGCATGTCCTGGGTCTTCCCCGGGGCCTCCTCCCGGTTGGACGTGCCCGGAACACCTCACCAGGGAGGCGTAAGAATAACATACCTTTCTCAAATTTGCTGAGTTACATTCAGGACCACAGAAGGCTGGAGCTTATCCTGGAATAAGGCATTGCTAAAATTTGAAAATTCCTTGATATAGCTGAGAATACCTAAGATAGTATTTCTTCAGCAAATCACATTATGGTTTCCTTACTGTTTCCATAAATTAAGCTATGAACATTTTATTCTTGGATAAGAAATGTTCATGTGAAATACCAAAATGTTTATTCATTTATCTTATAAAATTCAAGATAAATCTATTAAAAAACACAACACACGAATTATAGTTGCACCTTAAATGGTTGTACATGGAATGTACAGTCTTTTTGCAGTTGTGTACTCAAGTTTTCAAATTGTTCCCTGGTAGAGTTTTGGTTTCTCTTGGCAGGTCTTCCGGGACTATGGGTTCCACCCAAAAGTGCAACGTTGGGTGATTGGTCAGTGTTTGTGTGTGGATGACCGTTCATTGTCCTCCTATGGAATACGGCGTGATGGTGACACAGCCTTCTTATACCTGGTTTCAGCGCGACAAGCCCAACTGTCTCGTCAACGCTATGAGGAAGAGCAAGAAAACGTCATGCTGTCTGCTGGTCAGTCTCTCCTTACAGATAATGGACTGTCCCATATAAACAGGAGAGATTATAACACTTTGCCAGCCAGGATTTCACAAAAGAGAGGTATGTTGGCCCAAACTTACTTCTTTATTTATTGAATGATTCATTTGTCATAGATGCACAATGAGCAAATTTAAAAACAGACGTAAAATCACAGTGAATGTTTACATTGCATATTAGAAAAATCCATCTCGCATAAAAGCATGAATAAAACTTCCATTGAAAATCCTTTTTCACCTGTCAGTTTTATTTGTATGCTAAGTACAATAGGAAGCCTGAACTAAAAAGAAAATCTTTTCCATGTTGTATTATACATTATTTTTAGAAAAAAATCGATTTATCTGTAAAGTCTTGAAAAAGTGTTGTTTTAAGGAGTACACTGAGTGACCCAATGGGAAATATTTTGAAATCATGAGAATTGTAAAGTCTATTGCTTGTTTGTGTTCTTTGTATTCAACACTAAAATGAAAGTTTTAATAATTTGCCATGCTCTATAACTGCAGAGCATTTATGTGTTTAAAATGCAAGAGTGTTGAAGTGTATGGATTTCAAACATTTCAGGCGTACCCATCACTAGGTTCTTACATTTTTTACACATTTTTTATTTCTTTTTTTTTTTATTCATTTTGTTACCTGTTGTCTTTTATATTTCCCAAGTAACAATTTGGAATATTTTCTCATTGAAACTCACTGATTTAAGTGTTTACATGTGTATATCACTCTTTTTTTTATATATTCTCAACAAAATTATCTGTATGCATTACTTTTGTGTTTTCATTGTATAAGGCTATGTGAACTTGTTTTTGCCCTTTTGAGTTGCAGCTTGCAGATAACGTTCACATTGATTTTGGATAATAATTTTTATTGGATCGATTTATTACTGTTTTCAGCAATTACAGCTTTACTTATAAAGATATCATTAATGACAAAAGTCAAGGAAAAATGACATCACCACAAGCAATAAATTTTTTTATGAATTTAGTAGATGGTCTAGCTAGTTAATTGGCAGATTGTACAGGAAGTTGAGTAGCTACTAGCTATTTCTGCAGCTTAATAGTGCAGGAGTAAGCTGAATAGATGAATGAGTTATGTTAATCAGCTGATCTGTTATTTCGAGAGATAATCAGAATTTTTTGAAAAGCACTCTTTTCTGAGACTATTGTAATATAAGCATTTCACAGCTTGGCAGTGGATTTAGAAGAGATACATGCTTTTCAAGAGTCCTCATGATTGGTATTACTGTATAAGGCAGTATCAACTTTGTATTTCATGTGAAATGGAATCACCAAGTACCAGATTAGGGCTGATATCTGAATGAAACTTCCTTTGCCACTAGCTGTTTACCTCGCAGTTACTCAGGTAAGAAAGTGGTCAAGCCTCTTGCATTGCAGCTAGTTATTTTCTGTCAACTGAAAAGAGAGCTACAGAAGATCATATCTATTTCAATGGGTGTACTAATCTTTTCTTTGTTAAATAGATGTAGCATATGAATAAGTTGCAGAGAGAGGAACAATTCAAAGATGAAGGGACTGGAATGTGGCAGACAGTGCATAAACTTGGCATGGTTACTGGTTCCTGTAAATGAGTAATTTTCTGTATTTTTAAGATGCATTTAAACTTATACTCATTTTTTTTTCCTTTCATAGCTTCTGCTCCAGGGCGCATACCATCGGCACTTCTGCAGTCAGGTAAGGCTTCATATTTTGTTTGTAAATGCTTCTTTTGCTCAGTTCATTATATTAGAAGCAAAGTTTTACAGTACTTAGCAAAATAGGAAATTATTTTTAAGGGGCCATTTTTGTCCTCATGGACTGAAATTTAGGGACATTATATAAAAAAGTGGAGCATTTTAAAAAATACCATTTTACCTTATAATAGTGAAAGTGATTAATCAATAGCAAAAAGAGTACAAATTGAGCAGTTTATAGATTGTTTTTGGTTTATATTGAAAAATGTCAATGCATAAGCTGTAAGCAAATATTTTGATCAGTTTCATTATTTTGATGTTTCATGTGCAGTAAGTCAGAGATAGTCAGTGTTTCTAACTGAAGACCAATTTGCTAAATTCATCTATTCACTTGATCATCTATAGCTAATATTCACTTGTTAGTGTAACTCTGTGTTAAAATTACCACATTTATTTAAAAAACATTATTAAAATCTAATTCTTTTGTTGCTGTATTTGCATTTTAAAGGACTGGATTTCCAACTTTAGTCATTAATATAGTATAACATTAGGCAGAATGACAGCATCGCTACAACAGAAGAGGCACACATTACTTGGCCACCTGGAATTTAAGAACTATAGTGGCTAGAGGTGGATTATCCAGTGTTGCATTGGTACACATTTAAAATGGGAACCTGAGTAGTGATTAATATCAATTAAGAGGAGAGGGACAAAGTTTAAAGACAAGTTGAACAAGAAAAAGAAGGATCAATGACCTCAGGTGATCTATAGCAGAGCAGGAAAGAACAGTATTTATGTAAAAGTTGTTCCCTTCTTCAGGATAACTGGTTGATGTGCTCAATGGTGGTAATTTTAAATATGTCCCTCATGAGCCTAATTTAATTTTGTATCACAGAAGCAGCAGCTTTGCTGTTATAAATAAATATTTAAGTATGTATATAATGGACTTGATGTATATGAGCTCTTTAAAAAACACTTTACAAATGTCACTCTTTAAATACCACTAGACTTATGCTTGTTGATCATAAGTGATCTGCAGACCAAACTTTGAAGTTCACTAATATATATTTCCAGCCTAATTTGCTAATGTATCACTTTGGCCAACAGTAGCCAGATTGTTTGCTACCTAAGTGAGCCCATTCATTAACATTTTCTATTTTGTACAAATGTTACTTTCGTGTTTCAGTTGTTGGAAGATTGACTTGTTGGTTGTACAATCCTTTTTCCATGTGATCCAGTTTATGAATAAAAATGTTTACACAGTCAGCACACAAAGGCTGGAGACATAGAAGGCAAAATGAAAGAAATAAGCATAACATCAGATGGATTTGGAGTGTTAAAGCCAGGCTTTAGTATAATAGTGACAGTTATGTTTGGATATTTTTTTTGTCCTTTGTTCCAATTATTTCCAACACTAGTACTTTATCATCTTAGTCAGCTTTTCTTGGTGTGAAGAAAAGAAGTGGACAATGTTGCATATTATACTTTAGATTTGTGTGGTTTATATTGTTGAATTATTTGCAATGAATTTTGTTAAAGTCTTTATTTTTGCATTTTCCTATATTTAGCAAGTCCAGTTTTGGATGATACACAAACAAAGATGGGTATCAGTGATATCAAGCAGTTGATAAACTTAGAAATGTTGCAGCTGAATGATGCATTAAATCGAACCCGAAGTTCTTCAGTGTCCTCCTCTTTACAGGTACAGATCTTTTACTACAGATTACAAGGCCTTTAAGATTGTAACTGATGCTTGTAACGCCCTTTATGGGTACAGTATTTAAGGAAACTGAGTGAAGGGATTGAAACATAATTACACATTGATCTTATCCAGCAAGATGTCAGAGAAGTAGGACATTGTAGTAGCTAAGGCACTGTACTTAAGTCACAAGGCTAACACTTGGAAACCATGCTAATGACTCGAAGGTTGACCCTAAACAAGTAAGTTAACTCTGCTTAGGCTCCAATTTTAAAATGTGAACAGTGAGACTAGTAGGGGGCACCACTGAGCCCTAAGCCCCAAACATGCCAGCACACATCAGGTCCCAGGTTCAAATAAAGATTTTATTTTCCATAAGTACCTGTCATTGTCTTCTCTCAAATGTTGCACAATACACAAAATCCAAACAATATTCTTCTTCCCCCTCTTTGTCCTTCCTCTCCTTTCCTCCAGGTGAGTTTCATCCTCTTCCACCCAACTCTCTGAATCCCTGTGTGAGGAGAAGTGCAGTCCTTTATACTGGACCAAGGAGTGCTTCTGGTGCCACAGCCAGGAAGCACTTCTGTGTTAGGTGCAACATCCCTAAAAAGGAGGAAACCTCCTCCCAGCAGGGCTGCACATTGGAACTCCAATTCCCATGAAGCCCTGCAGGAGTGTATATGGAAGACCTACCAGAGAGAACTGCTGCCACTTGTCAGAGTAGAGAAGCAAATGGTTCTGGGTGGAGGTCCCCTTCTGTCCTTCCGTTAAAATGGCCTCCTGGCCAGGTCAGGAGCCTTGAACCATCTCAGCTGGGGTGCCAGTCCATGCTTAGTGTCCATGACAACAGCTTTAAATACATTCCGATATTTTAAGTTGCCTTGAATGCAAACATCAGACAATTTATAATTGTAATAATAGCAACAAGAAGAAAACTTTTGTGTCATTGGGGACAAATATGTATACAACATTTGTTTAAAAAAATGTTGTATTTACAATAATATATATAATGCATTATTTTTCCTTAATCATATTGTTCAACACTTGTTGCTGTCTAAGCCAGTGGTTTTCTGACTGGGGCTGTGGCACAAGCTAGGTTGACATTATTAAAAACAAGATCCCAATGTATATTATTACAAGAAGTGAGAGATAATATATAATAATAATAATTCTTTGCATTTATATAGCGCTTTTCTCACTACTCAGAGCACTCAGCAATTGCAGGTTAAGGGCCTTCTCAAGGACCCAACAGAGCAGAGTCCCTTTTGGCATTTACGGGATTCAAACCGGCAACCTTCTGATTGCCAGTGCAGATCTCGAGCCTCAGAGCCACCACTCCACTCCATATCTCACTTGTAGCTATGTGTAGTTTAAGACAATGTAGGGTGGGAAATAACATGGTTGTAATTACAAATATTTCCATTCCAAGAGGTGATATGTGAACAAAAAAAGGTTGGAATCTCCTGACTCAGAGATGTCACATGACATTTAATCACATATGTAATCTGCAGTAGTTAAGCATTTGCTTTGGTTAGTAGGTCTGCTATTATACAAAACCATGTAGTGTAACTACTATTAGCAGTAACAGAGATCCAAGATCATGCTGTACTTCTCAGCATGGGCTTTATATTAGTGGGTGTCATAACCAGATGGTACAACATTTTGGGGTCCTTATCTTAAAGTTTGTGAACCCGTGATTTAAGCTATTGTGTTAACAGTGGCTGAGAAATTACAAAATTTATGGTGCTGAAAACCATGAGGACTTATTGAAATCATTCATGTTAGGTAGAATGCCTAGTGCTGGGCAGTTACAGTGCGTGGCCTCAGAACCCCTGCAGATTTTATTTATTTTTTTCTCCAGCCCTCTGGATTTTTTTTTGTTTTTTCTGTCCTCCTGGCCATCAAACCTTACCCTATTCTTTGTTAGTTAGTATTGCCTAACTTTATTTTTATTTTTCAATTTTTTTTTAAACTTTTATTTCATTATCTTGTAAAGCACTTTGAGCTACATCATTTGTATGAAAATTTGCTATATAAATAAATGCTGCTGCTGTTGTGTTTGCTTTTGATTTAAAATTCTCGTAGACGGTTCAGATAATACAATTGTCAAAACATCTAAACTTAGTGTGGGCAAATTTAAATACCACCGATGTACAACATCCTTGACATATCACTTAAGAGCAAAACATGCATGATACTGATATTAAAAACTCTAATATTAAGCAGCAAAATCTGCAGAAGACTCCATGAATGTACAACTCAACTTATGTGAATGAATGAAACATAATCTAAAACATTAACTACAGCTATTTATTACAAAGTGAATCGCATCGGACTGCAGACCTCTAAAAATAATTGAAAATACAGAGATAAGAGACATTACTCAGCAATGTTTGACAGTTCTGGGCGGCACGGTGGCGCAGTGGGTTCACTTCCCGGGTCCTTCCTGTGTGGAGTTTGCATGTTCTCCCCGTGTCTGCGTGGGTTTCCTCCGGGCGCTCCGGTTTCCTCCCACAGTCCAAAGACATGCAGGTTATGTGGATTGGCGATTCTAAATTGGCCCTAGTGTGTGCTTGGTGTGTGGGTGTGTTGTGTGTGTCCTGCGGTGGGCTTGCACCCTGCCCGGGATTGGTTCCTGCTTTGTGCCCTGTGTTGGCTGTGATTGGCTCCAGCAGACCCCCGTGACCCTGCGTTCAGATTCAGCGGGTTGGATAATGGATGGATGTTTGACAGTTCTCACACATTACCGTCACATTGGACATTTGTGTCACATATCAAGGATTTATATGAAGGGCACAAGTCTTTGCAGTTTGAGCAGCTAAGAATCTGTACAGCAGCTACATGCACAGGGGACTACTGGACTTTGCTGAACTACCTTGGTTAAACACGTGATTATTCAAGTGATAGGTTGTGATTGATAACATTTCAAAATTGTAATAGTTTAACAGCCCTAGTAATTACACATTGTGATTGATTATTTCTTATATGTCTGAGAATGAAGAAAAAAATAACAGTATTCTGTTTTCATGTCAGGCTGGCTGGGCCTGCCCCACTTGTACATTTATCAACAAACCCACACGTCCAGGTTGTGAAATTTGTTGTCATGATCGACCCATCAATTATGTGGTACCAGGAGGTTATCAGCCTGATACAGAGGAGCTCTGGAGGATTCAGCAAGAAAAGGAGGCCATGCGTCAGTATCAGCAGGTAAGGGTAACATAGTGCATGCACAGACTTTCATCAGAAAACCATATAGGAACTCTTCAAAGTTTTTATCTCTATAAAGCAGATAAGGTTGACTGACTTGTTTTTAGCGTTCCTATTGTTCATTTTTACTTAAACTCAAAACAAGTCCATACATTAGTTTTTAGAAGCCCCATGTTCAATAGTAGTGAAGCGTTAATAGTATTAGGGCTACTTGACAGTTTTCAGTTGTTAATTTATGTAAAATGATGTAAAAAATAAAATAGCAAGATTGTTTTCTGCTTGGATTGAGTAATATTCTAGACTATTATGTTCAATAATTTGGTGACAGTAAAGTAATAAATTTGATACTATTTTGCATACATATATGCACATATCAACATTTGACCATTACAAAATAGCACCAATATGAAATCTCGTTATCATAAGACAATAGTTCTTGGAATACTTCACCAAAAAATATTTTTTTTTTATATTTTGTTTACCACATATATTTTGTAGTGGTGGCCGAAAAAAAAAATTAATCTCATGTTTGCACAGGAAAAGTACATAACAAATATTCTAAATGAATGGGACTCAGAGGTGGCCAATTTTGGACAATGACAATGTGTAAAAAAAAAAATGCTCACTTGTGCAACATAATCCACATTTCCATTATACATTTGTATTCTCGAAATATGCAATATAAAGGCATTTTTTTGCAAAATTTTACTAACACTTCTGGAAAACTCTGCATTTAATATAGACAGGGCAGCCCCAATACCCACAACATAGTGCTTTTGAAATAAAGACCAGATTCTTGACGCGTGCATGATGGGGGAGTGGCAGATCTTCAATTAAATTTCTTTCTCAGCCATTGCTACAAATTACAAGGAATAAGTATCATATAAAAAGATGTAATTTTTGAATGGAGTATTCCTTTGAACTTGGGCCCCTGGGCGTGTCATTCATGCTTCCATGAAGAGGCTATACTTAATAATAAATAAAACATTTCCATTTCTTTAATATCTTTACATTCATTCATTCATTCATTCTCTCATTATGGACGCAAAGTTTGAATTTGCTGAACTTGGCTTTATGAGTATATATACTATTATTGTGGTATATAATAATAATTATTTACATTTATATAGTGCTTTTCACACTACTCAAAGTGCTCTCAGTGCAGGAGTACCGGGACGTAAACCCAGGTGGTATCTGTTTGTCATTATTCACATTTAGGATGTTAGTTTTGCTATCTGTGTTTCATTGTAGCTGCAGAATCATTTTTCTTTATGTTTTGCCTTGTATTACTTGTTGAGGAAAAAGAACAGATTAAGATTTTGCTTTCAGATGAGGTCTTGTCAGTATAAATTCAATGTTAATGAGCTCAGCCCTCTTTTCATTTGCAATTTTGTGTTATTCTGTGTACAGATCCGGCATATTGTTGTGAATATTCATAAGGCTTATTCATGGGTTCATAGAATAAAAGGGAATTCTTACTGGAATCCTGAAAGTTAAAATAATACTTATGGTGCAGTGGCTCTTTTGTTTGTCTGTTCAACTCTAAGAACCATGTAAAACAGAATGAGTGCATCTTGACAATATAGTGCTGTGGTATTTAAATTATCATCAACATTTTTTTCTGCAAGAGCAAGTCATGTCTCATCAACATGATTGATTCTGAACATGTGTGAAGTATCTTAGCTTCAGTCACTCTTTCCCATTAATAATGAAGAATTTTTACAAGACATGTAGAATATTTGTTGTTGGTAGACTGCATGGGCTTATTTCTAAAACTTTCAAATTAAAACCACAAGAGTGTTCACCTAACAATAAGCAGTAACAATACTCCCTGATTATCATAGATTATTTCACACACTGCTTGAAATGTCATAAAAGGTATAAGAAAAAAAAACATAATTAGCTACACATTGCATTACTGGTGTAACTGACTATAGTGCCCCTACATGGGAGGGAAAATCATGCCATGTCACTGTGTCTTCACAAAGTAGAATGGTCCTTCTGTCAAATAACCAAATGGATTGAATGGGAGCAGCACATAGTGGCACAGCCATATCAGCAAACATTAGAGCCCCTGTTGAACGAGAAGTGTCCCTGTATACGTTATGGAGTCATATTCTTGAAGATGCCTTGTGTTCCTCTAGCATGGCTGTCACTCATTATCGCCACCATGCATGTCTGCAGAAGTGCTTCAATTATTCTGATTGGATGGTGAATTGGTGGTCTGTCATCTTCAGAGGAGAAAGCAGATTCTACCTGGAGATGACTCGTGATGAATCTCAACCAATTGTGCAAAAGGGCATGGATTCATGTTCCACAGAAGGACATTTATCATATGTATGATTGTTTGCATGCCAGAGTGAAAGTCTGTATTGCAGCGTGGGGAGGATACACCTGATCTTGATGTGAGTATGCTGTAATATTTGAGTTTATGTACCATATAAACCAGATTGTGACACCTTCAGTGCGTGATCATGTTTTTAAGGCACTCAGATGATTCACCTACCTGAACTTTATAACATTCATTATTTTATTGTAAGTGGTATACATTTGCTTTCATTGAGCTATGCAAATTCCTCATGCAGTATAGCAGTATCACAGAAGGCTGTGTAACATTTACGTTTATTTACAAACTGGAGATGTAAAACTTATCCCTCTTTTGAGCCCATTGCTATGCTTACTGACTCTATTCCACCACTACCTACAAAACAGATGTACTGAATATCAGGTGTCTGTAGGATCACTTAATAAAGTCAGCTATCAGGTTACCATGAGGTAGAGAGCAAAAAAGGTCTGAAGGAGAAAGCTTTGCTTTTGGTTATTTAGTGCAAACGCAATCCAGTGTAGCTGTGCATCTGCAAGAGTTTTGTTGCATCAATAAAACAGTGACTGCAGAATATAGTTCTGTTATAACAAATTAATATTTAAATCTCCTAACTGCATTTGATAATTAGTCCTAATCCTGGTAACGGTGCTATTAAATTCCAGTATCATTGTGATATGGAGACCTACAGGCCGTCTCTGGATGCTGCTAAAACTCTTCTCTTCTTTCTTTTGATTGATTAATTGATTCATTTATTTTTTTATTCTTGAATTGTCAGGAAAAAGCAAGAAGAGAAGACGTTTTAGGGGTCCTGCCAGAGCAAAACTTGCTTAACCTGAATTTGGAAGCATCTGAAGACTTCATACATGTATCTCAGGAGCAGTACTGAAGAATTAATTGGGAAAGCACCCTTACACCTTACAACAGATTCTGCCATTGCCCTACTTCAGCCTGTCGAGTGTAACCATTCAGACTGATTTTATTTTTGGCAAGGTTCTCATTACCCTTAATTGGATGGAAGATTCTATTCTGTTCCTTTTGTGCTGATACAATCTTCTCAAAAAAGTAAATGCAATGATATATTTCCTTGCTGCTGCAAAGAATGTTGATCAGCTGTGGAGAATGGATTCTTTTGATTATCCATGTCAGGATCAAATCTTTGGGTTGCCAACCTTGTGGTCTCTGTATTTTATTGTTGAATTTTCTATATATCCTGAATATCTGTGAAACATTTTCATGTGAATCAAAGCAAGACGAAATTCTTTGAAAACCAATGAAGGAAAGTAATATGAAGATCATTGCCATTCATCATAAAAGTCTTCTTCATGCAACAACACATCCAGTTTTTTTTTCTCTCTCTCTCCCCATATCACAAAACTCTGAAGTATACCTTTTAACACCAGCTTCCTTCCTTCCTTTGTGTTACAGCAAGTTTTGTAAACCCAACAGGCCTGGGTGTACATATTTAGAATGTTGGAAAATTATTTAGCTGCTATGTTTAATATGTTTTCTGACTTTAAGTAACTTGTTAATAGTAAATGGTTAGACATTACAGCTGCTGATTTAGCAGAGTAAAACTCACTGGGTTAAACAAATTATTGAATTGGCCATTGAAAAATCTGTTTAAAATGTGTGAGCACACATATACAGCGAGACCGAAATATATGTGTATATAATATAGGTGTGCTTGTCTTTTGAAACAACCAGAACACATTTGGGAAATCTTAGAAATACATTTTTTATATGTTGGTTATTTGAAAAATTGCATAACGTATGACAACACAGTATGTTAAAGATTAGAATGCTGACTAAATGTTGTAGTTTAAACTCTTATCCTGTAGGGATTAAAACCAGCTTTAAACAGCTGAGTGCACTTTATTACAAAAGAAAAAGTCTAATTATGCATTTTATTACAGTAAAGAAACCGTGAAGCCTTACTTTTTCACAAAGATTGTTGTTGTGATATTTGCGGTTATATGTTACACTTTTGGAGTGGCAGAACTACTTTCTATCAGTGCAGCTATGGCAGATAGAGATGTGCTCACTCCAGAGCCAAGAGCAATGAATGATATCAATGAAAGATAACAAACATGTTGAAACCTCTCACATATCAAAGCAGTAGGGTTCAGCCTCAGTAAATTTATTGCAACCTTCGCAGTTGATTTTACAGAAAGCGATCTTGTGTACATGCAAACCATGTAGTATTGCTAAATTAATTTATTATTTTTCTGTTTATTTAGCACAGACAGGGCAATTACTTCTTATCCAGAAAATAATTTTCAAAAAGCAATGTTGCATATCTTAAAAGGCATTTGAGACACATAGAAATGGAGTTGTCATTTCAGTACACGTTATCCAGCGTTGTTAAATAAGCATGTTACGTTTTAATGATTTTGAGACATGCTATATGCCTTAAGCCAGGGGTGTCGAACTCTGGGCCTGGAGGGCCGCAGTGGCTACAGGTTTTCATTCTAACCCTTTTCCTAATCAGTGACCAGTTTTCACTGCTAATTAACTCCTTTTCCTTTCATTTCAATAGCCCTGTTTTTAAGGATTCAGTCCTCTGAATTGATTTGTTTCTTCATTAAATGGCAGCCAAACAGAAATGAGACGTGAATCGAGCCAACAGATGACCAGCTAAATTGGGATTTCAAACTCCAACCAATTTCACTCCAAACAGTCTCTTAATGAGAAGCTGATTCTTGCTGTTAGTTAAGCCTGTTGTTTAATTCAATGGCTTGTTCCTGCTCTCATTCTGCCACAGCAGACATTTCCAGATCTGTTGATTTTTTGTTTTTTTCTAAGAACATCAACAAAATATTTCGATGACCTGAGAGATCAGCCTTACTGAGACCTTTACCTTTATTTATTTTCAGATATTATGTGATGGGCACAGGTGAGCTGGTCATATGGTGGCTTGTTTGATGTCTCATTATTGTTTGGCTACTAATTAAGGAAAAAGACAATTAAGGGGCCTGAGTCAAGTTAATTAAAACTAAAGCAAAAGAAGTTAATTAGCAATAAAAACGGCTCACTAATGAAGAAGATGGTTAGAATGAAAACCTGCAGCCACTGCGGCCCTCGAGGACCGGAGTTCGACACCTGTGCCTTAAGCCAACGTCACATTATGCAACTTCTAGTTGGAAGTCTTGCTGGTTGCAGTTGCTGATCTCGTTGCTGGACCAATATTAGTTCACACAACTGAAAATTGCTGGGTGTTTCAAGTTTAGTGACTGCTTGATGACTTTTAGCACAGTTTTTCTTGATTGTGCGATGACCTAGCTTATACTTCTTTCAAGTGCTGTCAAACAAATGGTAAATATGAGTTTCAGAATCAGAAATTCCAAGTGAATGCCTTACGAACTTGTAAGTCAAAAAGTACAGAGAAAACAAAGCTACCCAAATTCTCTGTGTTATGATAAAATGCTAAATTTCCACCTTTTAATTTCATAAAATAAAAAATGTAACCTGGCAAGGCAGATGTACCATTTTTTGGTCAAAATGCATTTGGATTGAAATGATACACATTTAATATATTTGGTTTGCTCTTTATTTTCACAAATCAACAGCAATGTCACGCTTCTCCAAAATGCCGGACTAGAAACTCATAATGAATGTGAAATAGAATGTGAAATCCCAAGTTGAAGCTCCAAAAACTCTAAAAGAATATGAACATGCAGTTATCCCACAGCAGTTAACCATTTTCACTTAATCTTTAATAATGAACATGTGATGTGCACGTTTTGTATGCTAGTAACTGTCCAGTGCTTGTTTTTGGTTGTTTTTTTTAAGACAGTGTTATCTATTGTTACATCCTTAACTGAGGAATAAGTAAAAGATTCATGGTTTCTTTTAATGAAATAATATTTTTTCACTATTATTGTGTTCAAGCGAGTTTACATTAACCTTTGTAAGTGTTGGTTCACATGTGTTCAGAACTACTAGATTTTGGTTATTTACTTTTTCAGAAACTGTATATTCTGGCAACTGTCATATTAACACTGTGCAATGCTAATCCATTTGAAAGAGTCATTAACAACAACTGTTATTTATTTTGTGTTTTTGGAAACTTTAATATGTCCCAAATGCATTCTGGGTGTTTCATAATTTTGAAGTGTTAATATTTGTATTCTCTTTTATATTTTCTTAAGTGTGCATGTAGATTCTTTGCACAATTTCTTCTTCACCTAACCTGTTGTCTCCTAGTCACACACACAACTGAAATTATTCATTTATCCTGTCAGTTTATCTGCATTGAAAATTTGCATCTTTGTTTCCGTTTATTTGGCCAGACGACAGTCTTGTGTTCCCTCCTGACTGATGTGTAATAAACTAATGCAAAAATTGGGGGAAAAAACACAATAGAACTTAATATGAACATTTAAAAATAATTGCAATCAGTCCTTTCTCATAGACACAGACTGCCTTCTGTACCTTGTCAAAAAAGTGTCTGAATTTGTCAGGTCTCCAACTCTGCTCACTAGTAGATTCTAATTGTTTTAATGGCATTTAGCATACAGAATAGTTGTGTTAAACAAAGTACTTTTTTATTTTTATATCCTCAATTCATCCATTTTGAAATGTTTATTCCAGTTCACAGTTCACAGTGGGTCAAAGTTTATCATGGCAGCATTGGATGTAAGCCAGTCACAAACCATGGACTTGGCACATATCTGTCGCAGGCGACATTCACTAATTACAGGTCTGATTATTCATAATTCACTTGGGTGGAAATAGAAAGGAATTAGAGAGAAGGAGACAGAGACATCCGGAGAACATGCAAACTGTACACAGTATAAATTGCGTCGAGAAAAAAAAAAATCAAAGTGTTGGGGTTTGTGGTGGAACCTCATTCACTTGTTTGTTGGGTAAAGCTAAATACAGCAATCATATGTTCAAAATAATGGCAGAGAGTTGATCATGCACGTTGATCTGTCACCTTCAGGGGCAGGTTTGAGAATGAACCCCTGACTTCCTTTTTGAGCAAAGTTCATCTTGGGGAGTAGGGAATAAACTAAATTAATAATTTTAATTTAGTGCATATGCAAGTAATTTTTAATTATACAGTGGGGCAAAAAAGTATTTAGTCAGCCACCAATTGTGCAAGTTCTCCCACTTAAAAAGATGAGAGAGGCCTGTAATTTTCATCATAGGTATACCTCAACTATGAGAGACAAAATGAGAAAAAAAAATCCAGAAAATCACATTGTCTGATTTTTGAAGAATTTATTTGCAAATTATGGTGGAAAAAAAGTATTTGGTCAATAACAATAGTTCATCTCAATACTTTGTTATATACGCTTTGTTTGCAATGACAGAGGTCAAACGTTTTCTGTAAGTCTTCACAAGGTTTTCACACACTGTTGCTGGTATTTTGGCCCATTCCTCCATGCAGATCTCCTCTAGAGCAGTGATGTTTTGGGGCTGTCGCTGGGCAACATGGACTTTCAACTCCCTCCAAAGATTTTCTATGGGGTTGAGATCTGGAGACTGGCTAGGCCACTCCAGGACCTTGAAATGCTTTTTACGAAGCCACTCCTTCGTTACCCGGGCGGTGTGTTTGGGATCATTGTCATGCTGAAAGACCCAGCCACGTTTCATCTTCAGTGCCCTTGCTAATGGAAGGAGGTTTTCACTCAAAATCTGATGATACATGGCCCCTTTCATTCTTTCCTTTACACGGATCAGTTGTCCTGGTCCCTTTGCAGAAAAACAGCCCCAAAGCATGATGTTTCCACCCCCATGCTTTACATTAGGTATGGTGTTCTTTGGATGCAACTCACGACGAGTAGAGTTTTTACCAAAAAGTTCTATTTTGGTTTCATCTGACCATATGACATTCTCCCAATCCTCTTCTGGATCATCCAAATGCTCTCTAGCAAACTTCAGACGGGCCTGCACATGTACTGGCTTAAGCAGGGGGACATGTCTGGCACTGCAGGATTTGAGTCCCTGGCGGCGTAGTGTGTTACTGATGGTAGCCTTTGTTACTTTGGTCCCAGCTCTCTGCAGGTCATTCACTAGGTCCCCCTGTGTGGTTCTGGGATTTTTGCTCACCGTTCTTGTGATCATTTTGACCCCACGGGGTGAGATCTTGCGTGGAGCCCCAGATCGAGGGAGATTATTAGTGGTCTTGTATGTCTTCCATTTTCTAATAATTGCTCCCACAGTTGATTTCTTCACACCAAGCTGCTTATCTATTGCAGATTCAGTCTTCCCAGCCTGGTGCAGGTGTACAATTTTGTTTCTGGTGTCCTTTGACAGCTCTTTGGCCTTGGCCATAGTGGAGTTTGGAGTGTGACTGTTTGAGGTTGTGGACAGGTGTCTTTTATATTGGTAACGAGTTCAAACAGGTGCCATTAATACAGGTAACGAGTGGAGGACAGAGGAGCCTCTTACAGAAGAAGTTACAGGTCTGTGAGAGCCAGAAATCTTGTTTGTTTGTAGGTGACCAAATACTTATTTTCCACCATAATTTGCAAATAAATTCTTTAAAAATCAGACAATGTGATTTTCTGGATTTTTTTTCTCATTTTGTCTCTCATAGTTGAGGTATACCTATGATGAAAATTACAGGCCTCTCTCATCTTTTTAAGTGGGAGAACTTGTACAATTGGTGGCTGACTAAATACTTTTTTGCCCCACTATACAAATAATATTTTTATATAATTTAAATTAGTAGGACTCAAGTGCTTGCAGAACATAAGCACACTGTGTGAGTGGACTGAAGATAGTGGTAGTGTACATGTATGGGTACATGGCTATTTTATGTATAAACATGTTTATTTCTCAAACTGAACATTGGTTTTCTTTTAGTAAGTAAGACTTTCAGTAATCACTAGAGGAGAGTAACTCTTAGAGTAAACTCAAACACAAGCAAAATTAAAAAAAAAAAAACTGTTAACAAAGGAATCCTTTTCTATCCATCCATCCATTTTCCGAACAGGTTTATGGGGAATCTGTTTCCAACTGTCAAAAATCAAGGCTTCATTTCATCCAAACCTCATAAACTTCTCCTGTTTTTGTGTTGTCTTTTCTGTGTGTCTTTTCTCTATCCAACCTCTTTCTCTAATAGTAATAAGCCATTAGCATGTGCCTCCCAGCTACAAGCCCAATGTAAGCCATAACACACATGTGCACTAATATCTAAACTGGAATTTGCTTTCAGTTTGCACCACATATTATTTATTTCTAGTCTTAAATTGTCCTCTTTTTGTTTTGTTGTGGAAAGTTGATGAGGTCGCAGTGTATTTCTTTTATGCATGTAGATTCAGTCATCTGATTTTTGGGTTTAGTTTTTGAAATGCTGGAATATTTCCGAGAACTGTATAGGTAATGGAAATGTTAAGGTGTGAGGGCTCATTAAGACCAAAAAGAAATCATCTGGAATCCCTACAATCATGTGCCAGAATTTCAATAAACATTTTGTTTGTAAAAGTATGTAGTGTTTTAACATTGTTTTGAACCAATGAGAATACACTGTATGAAGGAGGTTGACATTCGTAATCCATTTCAGGACCGGTGTAGTCAGCAGTGCCTATCTGGGAAACAGTGGGTGCAGGGCAGAAAATGATCTCAGGACAGGGTAGGGTGTATGATCACACACACTAGCAGTCACACTCAGCCAGTTTGGAATTGCCAAACATCCTAACATTCATGTCTTTAAGGATTGTGGCGGAAACACACACAGAGACATAGGGAGAATTTGCACATACCTTAAAGACAATAAGCAGGTTGCTGGATCTGTGAAGCAGCTGCTCTGGGCACTGCGTCTGTGCCATCAGTGAAGGGAATTGATTCTTTTTTATTTTGCTGTTTTTGCTTTTTAAGGCCATTCTCTCAACATGGTAGGCACATTCTTTACTATATGTACTGTACATTTCCCTGCAAATGTATTTCTGCTACTCAAAAACATTTTTTGTGTTATTTTGCAAAAAAATTGTGTTATTTCACATTAAGTATTGCACTGTTTTGTGAAGATATTACTTGCTATAGTCCGTAACACCATGCATGCACATGCTCCGGTCAACTGACTGCTATTGACGTTGAGGTTAAGGATGCACATAGCATACAATCTAGTGACAAGAGCTGAACAGAATTCCTAGGCATATACTGTACATTTAATCTTCTGTTTGTTGAGTAGTAAGTGTAAGTTGCTCACTATAGTGTCACAGAGAGCCAGTGATTATCGCAGCAGCACTGGGTGTAAGGCAATCCTTTGCAGGGCTAAGTCTCACAGCTATCAGAAAATAATGTGTTGCTTTCAATCCAGCAACAAAAACCTATTAAAGTATCTGTTTAGTTCTTTTCCAGTTATATATATATATATATATATATATATATATATATATATATATATATATATATATATATATACTGTATATATTAGGGGTGGGCGGTATGACCAAAATTCTATATCACGGTATTTTTCTAAATTATCCCGGTTTCACGGTATTGGACATTATTTTTTTCCCCATGCATGAGTGAATGTTAACCACATTTTCCACTGCAATTACTGCAGTAGACTGGCTAAGAATAACCTATTCTACTGTTATGAGAATTGTACATTGTACAAAAAAACATTTTAATGTGCACACAAGTATTAATACAGGTTTGCATGGCCCCATAAAGTGATAGTTTTCAAGGGGGTGACACTAATGAAGAGAAGGAATCACACTGCATGACAGTTGCAGTCAAAATATAGAACATTTTTATTGAACAAATTTTGCAAAAGCTTAAACTATGATTTTGACAACATATTTTCAACCATCCAAAGAGGCATTTAGACTTAGTAAAATATCCAGAGGTGCTTGTCAAAAGTTGTATTGCACTGAACATGTCTTAGAAAAGTAATAAATAGTAAATATTTTTTGTAAACCAACTACACTTTGTTAATGTTAACCATCTCTGTCCACTGACACGTTAAAGTGACTTTTTCAACAACTTTACCATCAATAAACTGCATAATATTTAAACTAATAAATAATAGCAAAATAAATAATAGTATTATTACTGATAGCTGCACTATTACTTCAAGACTTCAAGCCTAGGTGCATTACACAGTATTCACCAAATTAAATATAAAATAAAACAAGTGCAACTTTGTGATGACATCCTTACCAACTGTACCATCATTTAGGCAAACTGCATTAATATGGACCTTGCTTCAAGCTAAGCTATATACATAAATAAAATAACTGCAACTTGCATTTACTGAATAATGCTATTTGTTGTATAGCCGTATGGAAGTGCATTAGGGCCACGGCTCGTATATCAAGAATAAAGTCGACATGCTGACTTTATTCTCGACATTTCCACTTTAATTTTGACGCTTATGTCAAGATTAAAGTCGACATTTCCACTTTATTTTCATAGTTTACTTCATAATTAAAGTAGAATGTCATAAACTAAACTTCATCCTAAAATCAATGTTTAATTTACTTGATTTTCTCAAACCCCGTCATAAGTTAATGTAGCACATTAAATGCTTTGTGTTGTGTTTCCCGACCCAGTTGTTAATCACTATGCTTCTTAAACTGACTTCCTCCGCACTATGAGGAGGCAGCAATCACTGCACAGAATCCATTCATTTCATGGTATTCCTGCTCTCTAAAAATTTAGAATGCTAAGATAAATACTTGATATCATTTTCATGATGAAATGCATTAAAGCAGGTATTAAACAAGCAAGGTAGTGAGGCGGTAGTGCTGCTCCCTGGCAGTAAGGGGTCCCCAGGTGTACGTTCAGTGTAGAGACCTTTATGGCAGGTGTGACGAGGCTCTAAAAAACTGGATGTATGAATGGGTATCGCACAGGTTTAACTTAAATATTCTGTAAATGTTGGGTTTGTGATCTGGTGGTCGGAGACACGAACACAGAATTCAATGCATGTTCTTCTGAGCGGACTTTCTTTATTGCACGCGTGCTGTCTGCCTGACGTACCAAAACCCCAGTTCCTATCCTTCCTTTTACTTTCTCCACATAACCAATCACCACACGATAAATGTCTTTGTGAAATTGAAACTAGTTATAAACTTAGCCCACGGAGTGTTAAGAACTTTAAAAATATCTTCGCTATACATGTTTAATTATGCCATCTATTCAGGGTTGCGCCCATCCCAGCAAACATTTTGTGCAAGGCAGGAGAAAATCCTGAACGAGTCGCCAGCTCATCGCAGGATGAATACGAGCAACACATACACTAACAGGGTCAATATAGCATAACAAAATCCCACATCCTACATGACTTTGAAAGGAAACTGAAGCACGCCGAGTAAGCCCACCAGAAACAAACACAAATTCAAAGCAGGGAACACCCAGGACCCCTTTGCTGCGAGGCAGCAGTGTAACCTCCATGATTAATACATGCTTTAATGCATTTCATCATGAAAATAATATCAAGTATTTATCTTAGCATTCTAAATGTTCTGAGAGCAGGAATATCATGAAGTGAATGTATTCTGTGCGGCGATCGCTGCGGGTGCCTCCTCAGTACAAGAGGAAGTCAGTTTAAGAAGCACGTACTCGATTTAACATGGCTCGGGGAATACTTAACACAAGGCATTTAATGTGCTATATAACTTATGACAGGATTTGAGAAAATCTAGTAAATTAAATATTCATTTTACGATGTTCTACTTTAATGGCAAATTACGAGAATAAAGTCAACATGTCGTCACACTATTACACAGTACCCAGGTACATTACACAGTATTGAAAACAAATAAAACAAGTACAACTTGGCTTGCAGTATTATCCAGTAGTATAGAAACAGTATTTACACATTTGAACATAATGGTCCATATCTGACCTTTTAAAACCAAAGCATCTCCAGATAACAGACGCGACTCCTTTTTTTCGGCAAAAGTTATTCTGTGTCATCATGTTCAACTTTATCGTCTGCTACAGTTTCAGTTTCGGAATGTTCTCTGTCCATTTTCAGAGTGCAATACCTACACTGCCACTAGCTATTTAGCGGTGTAGCACTGAAAAAGATCCCACGTGTAATACCGCTGTGATTAGCGGTGTAGCAGTGAAAAAGGTCCCCACGTGAACAGTTTCCCGCTGCGTCACGTTTCTTTGTTAAAGTGACATACAAATCAGTTCATATTGTCATTGTGTTAATGTGGCAGGCTATACCTTGCCAATTTCTTTGTTATTTTTGCATCTGCTGTGCAAAATGTCTTTAAGTGTCAACCTTGCCTTTGATATTTTATTGTATTGTAATAGGACTGTAGTTACAAAGTTTTCGTAAGAAGATCTTGCATTACTTGATTTTTCAGGATGGTATCCAAAATATATACCCATCCCCAAGTAATACTAAGAAACATTTTGTAATTTGTGACTTCAAGTAGAAAGATGTGTACATACATGTACAGTATGTGCAAATATATGTATGCATTATATGTGTATAACATTCGCTGACCAGTTTGTTCCAGTTCACTGGACTTGCTTGTTTCTTTCTACATGTAGATACACACATTAAGGTCACTAAAAAATTTTAGACACTGAAAGTGGTTTGCAACTTCTGTTTATCACTTTTCTTAACTGTTCATTTAAGGCACAAAGGAAGTTGCAGCCTTCCACGTTTAAAGTGCAGAAAAATAATCTAAAAAGGCAGGTTTGGGACCAGAAATAATTCTGGACAGGTGGCGAATTTTCACCCCACACGTTGGGCCATTTGCTGTTTGGGGAAACAAGGAAACACAAATAAATCTGTCAATTTATAAACAGATGTCCAGAACACAGATATCTGCATTCATTGAGTTCTGTCCCAATTCATTTTCTCAGTCATGACTGAAATCTCAACAAAATAGCCACTTGAATATGAGTCAGTCATAAATTCCTGTTAGAAGTTTAACACCATTAAAATTATAATCTTCTGGTAAATGGGGAATAAATGCCATGCATTGTTGCTACTAATTATAAAAACGTTGTCTCCCTTGGTCACCTATGTGCCTCCTTGTAAAATATGAAATACTGTAACATTTTGAAATAGTGCACTTTAATAAAATGAAAATAGGTCTTTAAAAATGTTGCGATGTTTGAGTGACATTAATGAGCGACATTAATATTTACTTTTTTGCAACCTTTTTTAGTCAATTTTCAGTGTTTTCTGACGAATTATTAAAGGCTAAACAGGCTCAGTATGAGAGTGTGTGAAAGACTGGCACTTCATTATGGGCTAGTTACTGAACTGTAAATTATTTTTTGTTGGAATGGCTGATCTGAGCATTTTAAGATTAAACATGAGGATATTTATTTCACATTTTGCTAGCAGTTTATACCTGTTTGTTCATTCAAGTTTTAATTAACTGCCTAGAGTATGCATTAGCAAATTGCATTCTGTTAACTAAAATGGCTTTTAAAAGTCTAATAGCAGCTCCAGCTATTGCTGCAGTTTTATTATCTTCACTTTCTGCACACTGTGTTGTGATTTTAAATGGATAAATTTGCCATTTTTGCCCATTAAGCTCTACTCCGTAAACTACAGTGACAAAGTGAAAACATGTTTAGAAAATTTAAATATTCAGACCTCTCAGTACTTTGTACAAGCCCCTTTGGCAGCAGTTACAGCTTTAAGTCCTGGTAGGTAAGGCTCTGCAAGATTTGCATGACTGGATTTGGGCAATTTATCCCATTCTTCCTGGCAGATCCTCCCATGCTCTGTTAGATTTGATTAGAAATGTCTGTAAATTGCCATCTTCAGGTCTCTCCACAGATGTTTTATGGGGTTTAAGTCTGGCCATTGGCTGGGCTACTCAAAGACAGTCAGAGACTTGTCCTGAAAGCCACTCCGACATTGTCTTGGCTGTGTACTTCAGGTAATTGTCGTGCTCGAAGGTGAGCCATCACACTAGTCTGAGGTGACGGGCATTCAGGAACAGGTTTTCTGCAAGGTCCTCTCTGTATTTGGCTGCATTCATTATTCCCTCAATTCTAACCTGTCACCCTGTCCTTGACGAGGAGGACCATAGCATGGTGCTGCCAGCACCATCATGCTTCACCTTAAGGGTGGTATTAGGCAGGCTGAAGGCAGTGTCTGGTCTTCGCCAGAAATAGTGCTTGGAGTTTTGCACTAAGAGTTCAATTTTTGTCTCATGACACCAGAAAATCTTTTTCCTCATGCTCTCAGAGTCCTTTAAACTATCATATGCCTTTTATTCAGGGGTGGTTTCCATCTAGTCATATTCCCACAAACTCCAGGTTCTCCAATCTCCGCATAGGACTTCTGAAGCTTTATCAGTGACCATTATGTTCTTGGTCACCTCCCTGACCAAGGCATGTCTTGCCTGGTTATTCAGTTTGGCTAGACAGCAAAATTTAAGAAAACTCTTGGAGGATAAAAATTTCTTCCATGTTGCGATTATTGAGACCACTGTGCTCCTTTGAACATTCATAACTTTAGAAACAGTTTTTATCCCCTTTCCCTGATTTATGCCTCACCACATTTTAATTATGGAGGTATACAGAGAGTTCCTTGGACTTCAAAGCTTGGTTTTGGACCTGACATACAGTGAGAATTGTGGGTTCTTATATACACAGTTATGTGCCTTTCTAAGTGATGTCCAATCAATTACTTTTGCCACAGGTGGATTCCAATCAAGTTCTAGACACGTCTCAAGGAAAGTTAAAGCTAATTGGATGCACCTGAGCAGAATTTGGGGCGCCACAGCATAGGGTCTAAATACTTACTGCATAATAATTAAGGATTTTAGTTTTTAATTTTTAACAAATTTGCAAACCCTTTCTGAAAACATGCTTTCATTTTGTCATTATGGGTTATTTAGTGAAGTTTGATGGGCAAAAATAGCAAATTTATCTATTTCAAATTAAATCTACAACACAATACATGTGTGGAATGTAAAGGGTTCTGAATACTTTCTGAATCCACTGTATATTGGCATGAGCATTAAAAACATTTGACACGTGAGCCACTCATTTCAATTCAAGTTAAAGTGAATAATAATAATAGCACAACAGATTATGCAACGGTGAAGGAGCTATGTTATAAACAATATTATAATTGTAGAGTAAACATACATTTCCAAATGGTCACCAGCAACACAAAGGAACCAGCCTCGTAACACTATTGATCATATTATTTTCATTAAAAAAAAAAAAAAAACCTCCAAAAATATTTTGATTTGATATCAGGCAAACAATAATGAAATGCTAATTTGGCTCACTTTGCATCGCATTATTGTTTGGTTGCTGGTTTCAGTAGAAAAATAAAGAATGACTCTGAATCTTGAAAAGTAAATTCAATTTAGGACAAAAGATACATGTTCTATTTGCAGCAGTAATTTGTTACTAATAAATAAAATAAACATGCAGCCACTGCAGCCGTCCTGGTCCAGAGTTTGACACCCCTGGTATATACACTTTTGCTGTTAAAAATGAACAAATAAAATAAAGCTACACTAACCACCCCTCCACCAATTCAAATGGGATGTAATTATATATCTGCTTCTCAGTCTTTGAATTAGTGAAGAGACAAAACAAAGCTTTTAAATAAAAGATCACTACCAAAAAGTAGAAGAGGTAGTGATGTCCAAAATGAACCCATACTTGCCTGGCTGCCAGAAATAAAATGATTAAAGTATTGATCCATACCACCATTCTTAGTAATGACACCAAACATTATTTGGTCTTTAATTCAATGAACATTTACTGAAATATTGGAAGCAGCGTAGTAAGACTAGCTTAGTTTAAAATTCCTGCTGTAAAGGAATGGAAAGGCTATCATGCATTCATCTTTGGTGCTTCTTTACATGTGTTTTGACCTAAATAAATTAAACAAGATGTTACTTGGGCCTAAATAAATTAAACAAGATATGCATTCACTTTCATTTTAGCATTGATTTGGCACATTTTGTGTGTGTTTTAATGTTTTAACAGCACTGTGAACAAGTGAGGTTGAGGCCACTGTAGTAAGATTTACTCAGTGCGTGTTGATTTTATAATTCAACCAGCTATGCTGAAATTTGACACACTACTAAAACTAGTTGAGACTGCTTTTTTATATGTTGGAACAGGCAAGGGAAAGAAGTTGTCTGCCATTTTCCCAAAAAGCAAGTCAGCTATCCTCCACATAGTTCTTGAGGGGTAAATGCATTCCAGAAACATTGTCTATTTGCATTCCAGAAACATTGCGTACTATTTTGAACAATTTCTTTATTTTAATGCTTTTAGTCAAACGGCAAACTGCATCCATCTGACCCAAATGAGAATTTTTTTTATTTTTATCTTTTAAAACTTGATCCTGCCCATTGGATCTACCCACACATCACTAAGAAGCAACAATATGTGGCAATCTAGGTGGGAGGGATAGATAATGTAGAATAAGCTAAGTTATTACAGGAGAAACCTGGGCAAGTTTGTATTCAATGAAATTTAATGTAAGTAAAGGTAAAATATTTGCATGTGGGAAGTAAAAATGTTAAGTCTAAACACACATTGGATGGTCTGAAACTTGAAAGTACACCATACACTCTTAAAAATAATGATTCTCTTGTGGCACTATATGATTCTTTAGTGGGTTCGGTTCCTCATTAAACTTTGCTTGCAAAGAACCATTTAATTTTGAGAAGTTCTTTGCATATGAAGTTGGTTCTGTAATGCTTTGAAAAAGTTCCTAATGAATAGAAGAAAAAAACAAAATCTTTAATGTTGTCAGGTTATCTAGCAGGACACTAACATATTAAGAAAATCTGGACTTAACTGTGTTACTGTGAGCCCTTTTAAAACCATGACCCACTGGTATTTCCCAAATATGTTACCATCTGTTCTTGGTATTCAAATTTACTCTTATCGAGCCTTTTATGGATCTAAATAAATCAAGGATCTTTTTGAAACCCTCATGTGGAATCAAAAATGGTTCCTCTATGGCATCACTCTGAAGAACTGCTCTGGCGCATTTATTTTCAAAGGTGTATAAGAAGAACCCCTGAGACATATTGGACTCATCACAATGTATGTCCAGACAGTGAACAGAAGCGATCAAGAAGGTTAACAGGATGTTAGGATTTAAAGTATGATGTGCACTGTCTGAGTGACAGGGGTTTATGCTTAAGTTATTTAATGGAGTATTTCTCAACCTTTATTCTCTCATGACCCAGTCCTATTTTTTAATTTTCCAGTGGTTGTCCCCTTGACTGAAACAAGTACAATTAGAAGAATGCTTTTCCCCTTGGCTAAATGAGTATAATTAGAAATGGTGAAAAAATATCAAAAGTGGGTTTTTGGATTGAGAAACACTGTTTTAACACACTGCTATGGCCTAATTTTGAGTAATGTATACATTCCGAGTCGCCATAATACCAAAAAGACAAAATAGCCATGCAAGAAAAAGTCCAGAGAAAAATGACTAGGTTAATTCTGGGGCTTAGAGATATGAGCCGCGAGGAGAGATTGAAAGATTTGAACCTTTTCAGTTTAAGCAGAGATTAAGAGATGTCATGATCAAAGTGTTTGAAATTATGAAAGGTGTTAGTACAGTGGATCCCATTTGTTACTTTAAAATAAATTCTGAAATTTATTCTGAAATCTTGTTGAGGGTCGATTTTACACAAATGTTAGAAAGTTTACTTTTCGCAAAGAACTATAGACACAATAACAAGTAGTATGGCAGAGAATAGGACATTAGGGACCTTCACATTGCAACCTGATGTAATTCTGGACAGTTTAATTGACTAGAATGAACAAGCTTGTTGGGATGAATGGCCAATTCTCATCACAATTGTTATCGTGTTCTAATGTGAACAAAGTTACCATTTCAGTAAGTCTTTCCTGAAGCTAAGCTAGTTCTCTCTTTTCACTAGAAGGAGCTGTTAAAAAAGTCCATTCGCTCATAAACAATTCATCCATTTTCTGCATCCCTGGGGAGTGGAACCAAACCCAGCAACATCAGGCATTAAATCCTGACAAACAGTCCTAGAATAAATGCACCAAATAATGTAATTGCACATAAAAAGTAAGAACTAAAGGCTACACAGCAATGCAAGATATAGATGAAAATACTGTAGTGTCACAAGCAAAGGATGCATGTAATATAGGGACAAAAGACACTTACTGTTTCAGTAACACTTTAGTTTGCAAAAATACATATTTTACCTGTTATGTAATAAGACTTTAGCAAAGGCTTCTTTTAGTCTTAATCACAGTTACAAACTATCAATAAAGTGGTTATTTATCTGTGCAATGTGGCAAGTGAGACAGATTTCTGATATTGCATAGTTAAGCATAAGACCTGTGAATCCTTCATCTTCACAAATAATTTTATTAATGTATTAAAGACTGTTAATATGCCACACTGCAAAGAGATGAATAAGAACTTTATTGATGCTTGGAAAGTGCCATTAACACCAAAAACAGTGCATGAGTAATAGATACATTTTTTGCACTACCTAAGCTAATACTTTAACCATTTTTTCTAATTAACAAAGAAACTGGTAATCAAGAATTTTGTGGGCAATCAGCAAACATGCTAATTAATCAAAGTGAACCCTTGGCTGCTGAAAAGGTAGGGTTCTACTGTTTCCCTTCCAATGGGGATGCCCTTTTCTGTTCACCAGAGGTTTCCAAACATTTACTTAAGCTGCTTAATATAATTTCAGGGTCACGAACATACCTGGAGAGGGCAACAGTCTTTTGTAGACCACACTCACACATGTAACCATGTCAGGTCAAGTTAAGAGTTTCCAGTTAGCATAACACATATATCTTTAAAAGTATTGTGCCTTCTGCTTTACCAAAGTACTTAGCGCAGATGCACCAATGAAAACTTCAAAATTGTGTGTGGTATCTTATAATTTAAGTAACAGGAAATTTAGGCTCCCCTGTCACACTAATTTATAATGTAGTAGATGGTAATTTATAGTAGAACAGGTATTTCCAGGACTTTTAATTATTCTAAATTTTGCCCCTCTACCACAGATACAGGAAACTGAGCGCCTACACAATTTTGAAATGCTGCGGCAGGCGGACTCCCAGAATCTTGTGGCCAACCGTGAAGCAGTGGAATGCCGCATCTGCTACCTGGATTTGGCACCTGGGGAAGGGGTACTTCTGCGAGAGTGTCTGCACTGTTTCTGTAGGTGAGGGCATGACAGGAGGTGAGGATGCTGATGCTGGTGGGTCGCCAGGCTAACAATGATGGTTTAGCACAATGCAGTCCAAGTGAAGGCTTTACATGCAAATATAAATGAGGAATTGGATATACTCAAGCTAATTATTATGACTTTATTATAATTAAACATGCTGTAGGTGAATGCTGGAGTTCCCACAGTAAAAGCTAATGATTTTATGCTGACATATAGAGGATTTTATTGAGCAAACAGCAAAGTCAGACCACCACAACACACACACGGTTACATAGCTGACCACTTTAGAACTCAGTACTGTTTCACAAACACATTATTAGCAAAAAACATTAATATTCAAAACACACTTGTGCACATTCATTGAGATGATCCTAGTACATCTGTAGATTATAACGCACACATACACACACACACACACACAGACATAGACCACGGCAAGTAGATAAAAGCATTCCGAAATCTTTGAATGTTCCAAAGGCACAGTGGCCTTAATAATTGTTAAATGGAGTAGGTTTGGAACCACAAGGGCCCTTCCCCTAGGCAAAAAGGGCCTTGGTCTGGGAGGTGACCAAGAACTCAATGGTTTCTCTAACAGAGCTTCAGAAGTCCTCTGCTGAGATGGGAGGACCATCATGTCATCAGTTCTCCATAAATCTGGCGGGGACGGTAGAGTGGCTAACTCCCATGTGGAGTTTGCTGTACGACATTTAAAGAACTCTGAGAATATGACAAAAAAAGATTCTCTGGTCTAATGAGACAACATTGAACAGTTTGGGTGAAGACCAGGAATTGCTCATCACCTCTAATACCATTCCAGGTGAGACTAACCCAAGAAGAGCTGAACCTATAATTACTGCCAAAATGACTTCTGCAAAGTATTAAATTAAGTGTCTGAACACTTTTACATGAATGAGAGATTTCAGTTTTTGATTTTTAACAAAGTTGCAAACCTTTTTGAAAAAACATGTTTTCACTTTGTCATTATGGGTCAATGAGTGTAGATTGATGGGCATAAATTACAATTTTATTCATTTAAAATGTAGTCTACTGAATAGTAAAATTTACGGAAAGTGAAGGGGTCTGAATATTTTCTGAATCCATGGTACACACATTCAAAAGTTGATCAGACTATACAAGTGCAATTACATTCTATAATATTACCATGACCATATAAATCAGGGGTGTCGAACTCTGGGCCTGGAGGGCCGCAGTGGCTACAGGTTTTCATTCTGACCCTTTTCCTAATCAGTGAGTAGTTTTCACTGCTAATTAACTCCTCTTCCCTTCATTTCAATAGCCCTGTTTTTAAGGATTCAGGCCTCTGAATTGATTTGTTTCTTCATTAAATGGAAGCCAAACAGAAATGAGACGTGAAACGAGCCAACAGATGACCAGCTAAACTGGGATTTCAAACTCCAACCAATTTCACTTCAACCAGTCTCTTAATGAGAAGCTGATTCTTGCTGTTAATTAAGCCCGTTATTTAATTCAATGGCTTGTTGCTGCTCTCATTCTGCCACAGAAGACATTTCCAAATCTGTTGATTTTTCTGTTTTTTCTGTCATATGGTGGCTTGTCTGATGTCTCATTATTGTTTGGCTACTAATTAAGGAAAAAGAGACAATTAAGTGGCCTGAGTCAAGTTTATTAAAACTAAAGCAAAAGAAGTTAATTAGCAGTAAAAAGGCTCACTAATGAAGAAGTTGGTTAGAATAAAAACATGCAGCCACTGCGGCCCTCGAGGACCGGAGTTCGACACGTGTGATATAAATTAATAGAACTGACCACACACATTAAAAGAAATGATCACTGCATAAGGAAACTTCAGATCTCACAAACACTGAGGTGAACTCACACAGCTCAGATGGGCATGGTTACCGTGAACAATCAGCTGCACCTAAAATCCTGCAGAGCAGCATGTTCTTTGTATTTATGTGCTCTAGTGGGTTGGCATGCTGTATAACCTGTTACCTCTTTTGTGCAACCAGAGACTGCTTACGTTCAGTGATTAAGCTGAGTGAAGACCCAGAGGTATCCTGTCCATATCGAGATGACACCTATGCTTGTAACAGCAAGATGCTGGAAAGGGAGATTCGAGGGGTGAGCAGAGCAGAAAAAATACAGACTAATACAATATATAAAGCTGAATGTGTGTTTGTCTGGTACACAAATGCACACTGTTGAACCTGTCTCAACAAAATTTTGAACAGCATCTCCCTTAGTACAGGCAATGTTTTGTTACAAAATTTAATTGGTGCCCCTACCCTGACCAGTGCTATGTACCCCTGTGAGTTACTTACAAAGCCTGAGTGTTTTCAAATTGCGGTTGAGGAATATACATAATCAGAACTTATTAATGAAAGAAGTCATGAATTGTCTACAAGTTTTACTACTCCTGAAATAATATTAAAGAAGACAAGCTAAAACTGAATAATATCAGATGAAGAACTAAACACAATTTAGTCTTTATCTTTTGCATTGTTAGCTATTATTACAGGTTCCATTGCATTACCCTTGTCCATGCACTTTAAACCGCTGGGGTTTTAGTGAGAGAGCAAAAGAAACTGAGGAAAATGCTTGACGCTGTGAGGAAATAAACAGCTAAAATATCTATTATTCACTCAGGATCTCAGAAGCACAAGATAACTGATGCTTAACAATTAATTTGTACATTGCAATGACCACAGTGACAGACAGACACATTGACCACTGTCTCTACTTGGCTTCACATGTTTGAAAAATGCTTATGCCTGCTAAAATGTCTTTCTGTCACTTTGGCTATTGCATCATTCTATGGAATATCAACAGCAAACAGAGTTTAGAGAAGCATTGTGGTCTTATGTATATACTATGTGTTAAATAAAATGCTTTGGCTATATTCTGGAATGGCATGTATGTATTTCCAGTTTGACATTAGTGTTAACTTCCTTTAGTTATTTGTTTAGATGTCCAGTAAGAAGGTGGTTGCTACACAGCCATTTTTGTGCTTCTACTGGTGTCATTAGGTGCATTTACTGATTCAGGTGTGTTGAATACTGAAATTTACATTTCCTGTGGCTCTTCTTTATCAACTCTGTTAACAGCAGTCCCATTCACCTCCTTTTGACAAGGTGCGATACACCGTTTACTTCGAATGCATATTTTGCAATTTATATTTTCATGGACTTAGCTGCCAATTCTTTAAACCTTGCATCGACTTTGACTCTATCATCATAACTGAACAACAGCAGTTTCAGTTTCACATTTTGGAACACTTTAGATAAGGGATGCACAACATTTAAATACTTTTTTATTATATTGCCATTATCAAAGGTGACTTATAAGTTCAGGATATAGTGCAAGTTGTTTACATACATTTTGTATGGTTGAAGCCCAGGTTAAGTGTTTTGCTCAGGGTCACAGTGTGCAGAAGAGGTTCAATACCTTAGCCCCTAAAGCACAATTATCTGCCTAATTTCTGTCAGGGCTAAGAACACTGCAAGACCACTAGGGGTAGCCTGGTCAGTACATTGAGCAAAACACTCTGATTAAACCTGATGAGATGCTGAAGTGTTTTTGCTTTATTTAGAGTTGCTATTTTTTCAATCAACTTCCACTTTCTCTTACTCTTCCCCTTTTTCTTTGTGCATTCCTATTTAAATCCACTAATCTTACTTTCTACCATCCTGACTTTATTTAGCTCCTGTCTGAAGATGAGTACCAGTGCTTTCTGGACCGCAGCCTTGTCAAAGCAGAGTCTAGGACAGAAAACAGTTACCACTGTGCCACGCCGGACTGCCGGGGCTGGTGTGAATATGAGGACAACGTCAATGAGTTTACTTGCCCCATCTGCAAGAAATGCAACTGTCTTACCTGCAAGGTAGAAACCCACTTTCTTTCACCATTCTTTGTCATCTGTTGTTATTCTACAGGGACACTTCTTTCCATACATACAACTATGATTTTAGCTGTAAAATATTGTAGACAAATGCATGGTTAAAAAATGCAAAGTTGTTACCTCTGTAGAGTAAAACCTACTACAGCATTTTTTTCCTCAGAATCAATAGAGACGTATCATTGTATAATGCTAATAAGTCTTCAAAGATTAATTTGAATTGAATAATTAGTTTTGGGACTATTGTATCCACTGATTCGCATCGTCACACATACACAGAAACAGACAGACATCACTCCGAAAGTGGTTGTATTGTAAAAATCTGCTGAAAACTCAAAATCCAAATTTTGACTGTGTTGTAGTATTTTCCCTTTTTATTTACCTACTGTTTGTATGAGAAAAGAAAAAATGGGCAGCTAGGTCGATTGTCATTAGTTAATTGTCGTAATGTTCTAGTGCTTGTGTGTGCACACTCTGTTGTGGGATGGCATTCTTTTCAGAGTCACACCATGTTTAGCATCCAGTGCAGCCAGGATTGAGTTCAAGTTCTCAAGTTCTCTCACAATTTTAAAACTGGAGAACTGTTTCTGCTGCTGTATGCATGTAAATGTTCCCTTGGGATTAATAAAGTTTATGTATACTAATCTAATCTATTATTACATATTTATTTTATTTTCTGCAACATTTTTCTGCAAAGCCTTGAAAAGTGATTGAAAGAGTTATCTTTTCGGCTGGAGTCAACTGAGATTTACGATGACATGGTATAAGTAGGATAGCTTTGTGACTCATTGGTCAGTGCTGGGTTTAAATCTTTGCCCATCCTTGTCTCTTCCTGTAAATAATGAAGGGAGTGAGTAGGCTAGGGGCCGCTTGTTACATTTAACACAGTTGTTCTTTAAAAAATAGGGGCAGGTTAAGGGTAGGTTTTACACAAATTTTAGAAAGTATTTCTTCATACAGAGAACCACAGATGCATGGAATATGTTAGCAACCTGATAGAAATAGTACACTAGTGTCTTTCAAATCACAACTTCATTTTATGTATTTTTTTATTTTATTTTTTTTGCAAAGATTATCGGAATAGTCATTCGCTGAGCTGGTGCTTTAAAAAATATGTTCTTTTAATTTTGAGGAAAACTTTGTACATTTGGACTTATAGTGCATCCGGAAAGTATTCACAGCGCATCACTTTTTCCACATTTTTGTTATGTTACAGCCTTATTCCAAAAATGGATTAAATTAATTTTTTTTCCTCAGAATTCTACACACAACACCCCATAATGACAACGTGAAAAAAGTTTGAGGTTTTTGCAAATTTCTTAAAAATAAAAAAAACTGAGAAATCCCATGTACATAAGTATTCACAGCCTTTGCTCAATACTTTGTTGATGCAAATTTGGCAGCAATTACAGCCTCAAGTCTTTTTGAATATGATGCCACAAGCTTGGCACACCTATCCTTGGCCAGTTTCGCCCATTCCTCTTCGCAGCACCTCTCAAGCTCCATCAGGTTGGATGGGAAGCGTCGGTGCACAGCCATTTTAAGATCTCTCCAGAGATGTTCAATCGGATTCAAGTCTGGGCTCTGGCTGGGCCACTCAAGGACATTCACAGAGTTGTCCTGAAGCCACTCCTTTGATATCTTGGCTGTGTGCTTAGGGTCGTTGTCCTGCTGAAAGATGAACCGTCGCCCCAGTCTGAGGTCAAGAGCGCTCTGGAGCAGGTTTTCATCCAGGATGTCTCTGTACATTGCTGCAGTCATCTTTCCCTTAATCCTGACTAGTCTCCCAGTATCTGCCGCTGAAAAACATCCCCACAGCATGATGCTGCCACCACCATGCTTCACTGTAGGGATGGTATTGGCCTGTTGATGAGCGGTGCCAGGTTTCCTCCAAAGGTGAGGCCTGGCATTCACACCAAAGAGTTCAATCTTTGTCTCATCAGACCAGAGAATTTTCTTTCTCATGGTCTGAGAGTCCTTCAGGTGCCTTTTGGCAAACTCCAGGCGGGCTGCCATGTGCCTTTTACTAAGGAGTGGCTTCCGTCTGGCCACTCTACCATACAGGCCTGATTGGTGGATTGCTGCAGAGATGGTTGTCCTTCTGGAAGGTTCTCCTCTCTCCACAGAGGACCTCTGGAGCTCTGACAGAGTGACCATCGGGTTCTTGGTCACCTCCCTGACTAAGGCCCTTCTCCCCCGATCGCTCAGTTTAGACGGCCGGCCAGCTCTAGGAAGAGTCCTGGTGGTTTCGAAATTTTTCCCCTTTTGGATGATGGAGGCCACTGTGTTCATTGGGACCTTCAAAGCAGCAGAAATTTTTCTGTAACCTTCCCGAGATTTGTGCCTCGAGACAATCCTGTCTCGGAGGTCTACAGACAATTCCTTTGACTTCATGCTTGGTTTGTAATTTGACATGAACTGTCAACTGTGGGACCTTATATAGACAGGTGTGTGCCTTTCCAAATCATGTCCAATCAACTGAATTTACCACAGGTGAACTCCAATTAAGCTGCAGAAACATCTCAAGGATGATCAGGGGAAACAGAATGCACCTGAGCTCAATTTTGAGCTTCATGGCAAAGGCTGTGAATACTTATGTATATGTGCTTTCTCAATTTTTTTATTTTTAATACTTTTGCAAAAACCTCAAGTAAACTCTTTTCACGTTGTCATTATGGGGTGTTGTGTGTAGAATTGTGAGGAAAAAGATTAATTTAATCCATTTTGGAATAAGGCTGTAACATAACAAAATGTGGAAAAAGTGATGCGCTGTGAATACTTTCCAGATGCACTGTAGGTGTATCAAATATCTCACTGTGGACATTAACATTTTTCTTTTTTTTTTGTTTCTTTTTAAGGCAATCCATGAGGGAATGAACTGCAGACAGTACCAGGATGATCTCCGCATCCGAGCACTTAATGACTCTGCTGCTCAACAAACCAGTGAGATGCTCAATGTGAGGAATCCTGGACTCTGTGATGCCTCTTTGTTGCTTATTTCTGCATCAGTCTGCTTCTGTACGTCTCTCTGTTTCTCACATGAAGTTGCTTTCATCTATCTAAGAATACAATCTGGTCCTACCTTGCTGCTTCTGTGCACACGTTTCTATCTCTCTTTGCTAAGAATTATCTTTATTGTTGTCTTAAAAAATAGAATTGTGGCGACTAAGTGAGGTGGTACACAGTTCTTCTCCTGCTTGTCATCAGCACTTTCTTATTCCACTTCACAGACCCTCCTCAGAACAGGTGAGGCCATGCACTGTCCTAAATGTCGAATCATAGTGCAGAAGAAAGAAGGGTGTGATTGGATACGTTGCACTATGTGTCATACAGAGATTTGTTGGGTAACCAAAGGTCCACGATGGGGGCCACGGGTAAGTTTGTGAGATGATTCAGCTGAAATGATTAAACTCTTCTTAGACTTAAGAGAAAATCTGACATATATATTAAACATTAGAAATATAAGAAATATACAGTAGTTGATAGCCTTATTTGAAAAGCACCTTATGGTGGTGATTACCAGAGTTGGGTTAATTACAAAGAGAAAGTAACTCGTTGCAAATTACTAGTTACTTTTCTGAAATTGTAATAAAATTAATTTACTCATTACTTGCTGTAAAAAATAATCACTTTACTAAATACTTTAATGTTACTCTCAAAACCCATGAAAATATGTCCCAATTCACATACATGGACAAGGAGATTTATTGAATTTGTTAAAATCAAATAACATTCCATATAAGCAAGTCAAGTTTTATGAAACTAGGTTCGAAACAAATCAGCCCCCACCCATGAGAAAGTGAGCTAGGCCAACAGAGAAAAACTTTAATAGTAGGAAAAATAAGTAAATAAATAAAAATAAATAGAATAAAAAAAGGGAAAAGGTTCCGCTTCCTCAATTTAAATGCTTATTCTAAAATATTATTGATTACATCCTGCCAGGTTTTGAAATAGGTTTGTACAGATCCTCTAAATGAGATTTAGATTTTTTCCAATTTCAAATAGTACATAACATCAGTTACCCTCGGACTGAAAAGAGATGAGTTAGGATTCTTCCAGTTGAGCAAGATAAGTCTGCGTGCCAATAGTGTAGTAAAGGCAATCACAGTTTGTTTGTCCTTCTCCACTTTAAACCCATCTGGAAGTACACCAAACACAGCTGTTAATGAGTTAGGAGGGATTGTGACATCAAGGCTGTCTGAAAGGTATTTAAAGATATTGGTCCAAAATGATGTTAATTTTGTGCACATCCAAAACATATGGCCCAATGAGGCTGGAACTTGATTGCAAGGTTCGCAGGTTGGATCTTTCCCTGGAAACGTTTTGGACAATTTTAAATGAGCCAGACGCGCTCGATATATAATTTTAAGTTGAGTAATTGTATGCTTTGTGCATATGGAGCTCGAGTGAATTCTGTGCATGGCTGCCTTCCACTCCTTTTCTGAAATGTTGAGTTAAGAGATCCTTTTCCCATAAGAGATTTTTTGTCATTCTTCACTGCAGATCCTCTCAAGCTCTGTCAGGTCAGATGGAAACCAGCAGTGGACAGGTGTTTTCTGATCTCTCCAAAAGTGTTCGGTTGGGTTCAAGTCCAGGCTGTGGCTGAGCCATTCAAAGACATTCCCAGAGCTGTTCTTAAGCCGCTCCTGTGTTGTCTTTGCTTTGTGCTTAGGTTTATTGTTCTGTTGGGGGGGTAAACCTTAGGCCTAGTCTGAGGTCCAGTGTGCTCTGGTGCAGCTTTTCATTAATCTCTTTAGTTTGCTCCGTTCACCTTTGTCTCAGCCCTGTCTAGTCTCCCTGTTCCTGCCACTGAAAAACAATCCCATAGCTTGATAATGGCACCACCATACTTCACTAGTGGAATGGTATTATGCAGATTGGAAGTGGTGCCAAGTTTCCTCCAGATGTGACACTTAGAATTGAGATGAAGAAGTTCAATCTTAATTTCATCAGTCCAGAGAATCTTGTTTCTCATAGCATAAGAGCACTTTAGGTGTCTTTATGCAAACTCCAGGCTTTCACATGTCATCTGGCCACTCTTCCATAAAGCCCAGATTAATAGGGTGTTGCAGTAATGGTTGCCTTTCCGGAGGTGTCTTCCATCTCTAATATAGGTTCTCTGGATCTCAGCCAGAGTGACCATCGGGTTTTTAGTCACTTCTTTTATCATAGTCCTTTTCTTCTGTTAGCTCAGTTTGGTCAGATGGCCAGCTCTAGGAAGAGTTTTGATTGTTCCAGATGTCTTCCATTTAAGAATTATAGAGGCT
The DNA here is from genome assembly GCF_900747795.2 of Erpetoichthys calabaricus. Classification (NCBI taxonomy): domain Eukaryota; kingdom Metazoa; phylum Chordata; class Cladistia; order Polypteriformes; family Polypteridae; genus Erpetoichthys; species Erpetoichthys calabaricus. The sequence goes on from NC_041399.2 coordinate 197,382,303, forward strand.
ACTGCTTTCTTTGGAATCTTCAATACTGCAGGAATTGGAATTTTTGTAGCCTTCCCCAGATCTGTGCCTCGACACAATCCTGTCTCTTAGCTCTGTAGGCAATCCCTTCAACCTCATGGCTTGTTTTTTATTCTGATACACATTGTCAACTGTTGGACCTTCTAGGGACAGGTGTGCACCCTTCCTAATCAATCAAATAAAATTAACTACATGTGGACTCCAAACAAGGTGTACAAACATGTCCAAGATAATCAACAGAATGGGATGCACCTAAGCCAAATTCCAAGTGTCATAGCAAAGAGATTGAATACAGTACTTGTGTCAATTAAATATTTCAAGTGTTTATCTATTATATAATAAAACAATAAGGGGTATGTGTGAGTGTGTCTGGTCCCTCTGAGAAATCTGATTGGTCAGTTTAGCTTTGATGATTTGATCGAAATGGGAAGTACGAGTGTGAGACACATGAGGAGAAGTAAAGGCATAGGAGGCACACTGAGAGTCGCCTTCTAAGGCAGGAATTATAAAAGCAGACAGGAGGTGTGCAAAGCGCCTCAGAATAACAGAGTCTGAGAAGCAGGCTTTACGAGCACACACTTGAGAAGGGGAACGCTGGCCAAGAGAGGTTCAGGCACGTGAGGATACAGAGGAAAGGCACTGAAGTTACACATCGGGCAAGAGATATCAAATATTTTTAAAATACTTAAATTACTTGTCTTTGACAGGTATCTTGGCTACTTTTTAATAATTTTGTTGAAATTTCAAAATTCCTGTTTTCATTTTGTCATTCTGGGGTATTGAGTGTTGCTTGATGAGGGAAAAATGAATGGAAGTGATTTTAGCAGAAGGCTGCAACATAACAAAATGTGAAGAAAGTAAAGGGGACTGAATACTTTCTTTGTACTTGACTGTTTACGAGAATTTCAATACTTCTAAGAAAAGTCAGTAACTGGCGATTATAGCAACTTAAACTGTAACAGGTTACATTGCTTCATTACTGGGAAGTGTCATTAGATTACAGTAGCACATTACTCCCAACTCTGGTGCTTACTATGAAGGAGGTCATAAAGATTGATTTAAACAATTAAGAACACGTTATACAGAAATCGTAAAAAGTCTTCTACCTTGAAGACCTTGATGGCACAGCCATCAGCAGTGTGTCTGTTTGCAGAGAGAGTGTCAGCCTTCTCGAGAGGTTTACTTACCTTGGCAGTGACATTCATGTCTCTGTTGACTCTTCCTATGAAGTCAGTAGATGGATTGGGAGAGCAAGGGGGGTCATGAGGTCACTGGGGAAGGGTATGTGGTGCTCCCAATATCTTTACAAAAGTACAAAGGTCCAAGTCTTTAGAGTCCTGGTGCTTTCTGTCTTGCTATATGCTTGTGAGACATGGACGCTATCCAGTGACATGAGATGAAGACTGGACTCCTTTGGTACTGTGCCTTTTCAAAGAATCCGTGGGAACCACTGGTTTGATTTTGTGTCAAATGAGCGGTTGCTGATGGAGTCCCGATGAGGCACATTACTTGCATTGTGAAGGAGCATCAGTTACGGCATTATGGCTATGTGGCTCAGTTCCCCGAGTGTGATCTGGCTATAACAGGATCCTCATTGTTGAGGACCCAAGTGGCTGGACCAGGCCAAGGGGACGCTCACATAACACCTGGCTGCAGCAGATAGGGGGTCATTTCAAGAGGATGGGACTGGACCACATGTCTGCCTGGGGGGCTTGCCAACTAGGCTCCCAAGCTGTTTCGACGTGTAGTGGTGCGGCAACGCACTGTACCAATGCATGCTCCCCAACCTGACCTGACCTTGAAGACAGTGTAGTAAAGTAGGTTTGTGAAAGCTCCAGAATTATTTGTATTTTTACATTAAATATGACTTTGATGAAGTTCAATTTGTTGCTTTGCACCAGTGTTAACAACTAATTTACAAAGTTACATGGTACCTTAAATTGGCTGCTATTTGCTTTCTGCAGGGGCCCGGAGACACGAGTGGAGGATGCCGATGCAACATTAACAAGCAGAGGTGCCACCCCCAATGCCAGAACTGTCACTAGCCCCATCCCGGCTCTCCTGTTAACAGAAGACAATTTAGTATTACCATTTGTGCTCAAAGGCCTACAGAATTCAAGAAATCCAAAGAATTTCAAACCGTTAGCATTTTCATATACTGTTACTGGCTCATCGGAATTCTTCACAATTTTGTCTGCAAAGGGACATGGGTCCGACGAGGAGCTCCATGACATACACACCCTGCAAGAATGCACTAAGGAGACAACAAACTGACACAACTGATGATGAAGAGAAGTTCAGGTGTAGTCCTTGTAAGCTGATTCCAATAATACGTTTGTCTATGATTGCTTTAATTTCAGCAGTTATTTATTTGCCTTACATTTTTTAATCTCAGCACAATTTTAGGCACTTTATCCTCTGAGCTTTTGGTTGCTTTTTTCATAAGATTGTGCTGAAAGGACTGAAAGTTGGCTGATTTTAGTATGCAGACAGATGGGGAAGCTTTATTGTCTTTCTAACAATGAAACCAATTTTGATAAATTCTGGGCTTAATCACCGAAAGGTATTATTGCAGCATGTAGGGTTCCAACACCTTATGTCATGTACAGTAAATTTAAAATTAGAAGTGCAGGCCTCGAATGTGTTTTATGGTTAATGTGAAATTCAACACTGTTTTACTGCCTGAGTTAAAGAAAACAAACCAAACTTTTTGTACGTTTCTTTGTTCAATAAACTATTTTTTAGAGGAGCAAGGAAAAGTCATACCCCTTCACTCTAACTGTTAATCTGTTATTCAAGTGTTTGATTTTCAGGGGATTTTCGAAACTCTCTTCATGTATGAGTCATGGACCCAGTCAAGTGAAGAGTAAGCAGATGTTTCTTCACAGCTGGCATGACTGAACGGTACAGGACAAAAGTGCTCAGTAACAATTGTGTGTGGTGACAAAAGCACTCACTTTCAAGGTATCACTGACACCATTTTTTGCCAGGTATTCCAAATTCTTGTTTGGTTCAATGCATGCAAAATCTATCTTTCCAGTGGTGCAGGTGGTGGGTTGTGTTAGAAAGTTGTGGTGGAGAAAAGTCATCCATCCATCCATTTTCCAACCCGCTGAATCCGAACACAGGGTCACGGGGGTCTGCTGGAGCCAATCCCAGCCAATACAGGGCACAAGGCAGGGAACCAATCCCGGGCAGGGTGCCAACCCACCGCAGGACACACACAAACACACCCACACACACACCAAGCACACACTAGGGCCAATTTAGAATCGCCAATCCACCTAACCTGCATGTCTTTGGACTGTGGGAGGAAACCGGAGCGCCCGGAGGAAACCCACGCAGACACGGGGAGAACATGCAAACTCCACGCAGGGTGGACCCGGGAAGCGAACCCGGGTCTCCTAACTGCGAGGCAGCAGCGCTACCACTGCGCCACGTGCCGCCCGTGGAGAAAAGTACAGGAATTTAATTATTAGACTTTAACAATAATGACAAACAACAAAAAGGTCCGTCTATACATTAAAATGTGATTAGCTTTACATTTTGTGCCTTGTGCTAATGTGGCTGCTGCTTTTGAAGAGTTTGTGGATCCTTCCCCTTCAGTATTACAGGTAAGAAGTAAAAATGTGGGAGGTTTGAAACTTGAAAGTACAACTTGAGAGTAGTAGTTGACTCCTTACTGTCCACAGTATATCAAGACAGTGTATAGAAGTGGACAAGAAGGCTAATGGGATGTTTGGTTATGCAGCATGATGTGTGAAGAACAAGTCAATGGAGGTTATGCTTAAGATATATAGCACACTAGTGAGGCCTCATCTGGAGTGCTGTGTTCAGCTTTTGTCTCCATATTACAAAAAAGACACAGCAGCACAAGAGCAAGTCCAAAGGAGAGCAACTAGGCCGATTCTCTGATTTATGAGTTATGACAAGAGATTAAAGGAGCTGAACCTATTCAGTTAAAGCAAATTAAGATTCAGAGGTGACATGACTTAATAAATATGAAGTATTACACCTGAAAAACAAAAATGTTAGATTTGAACGCACAATTTCCACTTCCTTGCTATCTACATCCAAATAGTGTACAATGGTCATTAAGAAAGCTAAAGGTTATGTAGCCAAATGTATGGAGTACAAGGGAGTTTATACTTAAGCTTTATAACTCTCTAGTGAGACCTCATCTGGGCCACTATGTGCAACTTTGGTGTCTATGTTACAAAAATGACATAGCAGCACTAGAAGAAGTCCAGAAGGAAGCAGCTAGACTGATCCGACAGAACTGAGAGGTCTGAGCTATGAGGAGAGATTAAAGGAGTTGAACATTCCTAGTTTACAAATGGAGACTAACAGGACGGCTTGATTTAAGTGTTTAGAATTATGAAAGGAATTAGTACAGAGGATCCCAGTTATTACTTAAAAATAAATTCTGCAACAAGAACATGGGACATGGATGTAAATTTGTTAAGGGCAGATTTCACACAAATGTTAGAAAATACCATGGAATAAAGTACTAAGTAGTGTGGGGGGACTGTAGGAACCTTCAAATCTCAACTTGATGATTTTTTGGATAATCTGGATGAATAGGATAGATGAAGTTGTTAAGATGAATGGCCTATCCTCGTCTCAATTTTTCTAATGTGGAGTGGTTGCTCTGAGGCTAGGGATTTGCACTGGCATTCATAAGGTTGCCGGTTTGAATCCCGTAAATGCCAAAAGAGACTCTGCTCTGTTGGGCCCTTGAGCAAGGCCCTTACCCTGCAATTTCTGAGCGCTTTGAGTAGTGAGAAAAGCGCTATATAAATGCAAAGAATTTTAATGTTTTAATTTATTGGACTACCAAGAAGATACAAATGTTGGAAGGCAATGAAGGCAGCACCACCCAGATTTGCCATTAAACAGGGAAATTTATGAGACAGGATAATGAGTAGTCTTCCTTGGGCTAACAGTTCTGTAGAGTTGGTGTCTGCAAAGTTGGTCCTGGAAGGCCAAAGTGGCTGACGTTAGACTATCTTCTAAATGAGAAGTCAGTTATTACTATTGAAGTGCTTAAGGCTCAAGCAACATTGTTGTGCTCCATTTTAGTTGTCTTGCTTGTTCAGATTCCACACCGTCAATTGCTTCTTTTAGTCTGGAACAGCTGCATTCACAGTTTTAATACCTCCATATTTGCAATAAGAAGTAGATGACAAGAACCCACAATTCTCCATCTAACTTCTTTACATTTTCATCCATGTGTATTCATGGTCATCTGTCTGGTTTAATAAAATATTTGAATGGAAACTGAAGAGAAAGCTCTGACAGAGTGACCATCGGGTTCTTGGTCACCTCCCTGACTGGTCACTCTGTCAGAGCTCCAGAGGTCCTCTGTGGAGAGAGGAGAACCTTCCAGAAGGACAACCATCTCTGCAGCAATCCACCAATCAGGCCTGTATGGTACAGTGGCCAGACGGAAGCCACTCCTTAGTAAAAGGCACATGGTAGTGTTGGTGTGCCAAAAGGCACCTGAAGGACTCTCAGACCATGAGAAAGAAAATTCTCTGGTCTGATGAGACAAAGATTGAACTCTTTGGTGTGAATGCCAGGCATCACATTTGGAGGAAACCAGGCACCGCTCATCACCAGGCCAATACCATCCCTACAGTGAAGCATGGTGGTGGCAGCATCATGCTGTGGGGATGTTTTTCAGCGGCAGGAACTGGGAGACTAGTCAGGATAAAGGGAAAGATGACTGCAGCAATGTACAGAGACATCCAGGATGAAAACCTGCTCCAGAGCGCTCTTGACCTCAGACTGGGGCGACGGTTCATCTTTCAGCAGGACAACAACCCTAAGCACACAGCCAAGATATCAGAGGAGTGGCTTCAGGACAACTCTGTGAATGTCCTTGAGTGGCCCAGCCAGAGCCCAGACTTGAATCTGATTGAACATCTCTGGAGAGATCTTAAAATGGCTGTGCACCGACGCTTCCCATCCAGCCTGATGGAGCTTGAGAGGTGCTGCAAAGAGGAATGGGCGAAACTGGCCAAGGATAGGTGTGCCAAGCTTGTGGCATCATATTCAAAAAGACTTGAGGCTGTAATTGCTGCCAAAGGTGCATCGACAAAGTATTGAGCAAAGGCTGTGAATACTTACAGTGGTGTGAAAAACTATTTGCCCCCCTTCCTGATTTCTTATTCTTTTGCATGTTTGTCACACAAAATGTTTCTGATCATCAAACACATTTAACCATTAGTCAAATATAACACAAGTAAACACAAAATGCAGTTTTTAAATGATGGTGTTTATTATTTAGGGAGAAAAAAAATCCAAACCTACATGGCCCTGTGTGAAAAAGTAATTGCCCCCTTGTTAAAAAAATAACCTAACTGTGGTGTATCACACCTGAGTTCAATTTCCGTAGCCACCCCCAGGCCTGATTACTGCCACACCTGTTTCAATCAAGAAATCACTTAAATAGGAGCTGCCTGACACAGAGAAGTAGACCAAAAGCACCTCAAAAGCTAGACATCATGCCAAGATCCAAAGAAATTCAGGAAAAAAATGAGAACAGAAGTAATTGAGATCTATCAGTCTGGTAAAGGTTATAAAGCCATTTCTAAAGCTTTGGGACTCCAGCGAACCACAGTGAGAGCCATTATCCACAAATGGCAAAAACATGGAACAGTGGTGAACCTTCCCAGGAGTGGCCGGCCGACCAAAATTACCCCAAGAGCGCAGAGACGACTCATCCGAGAGGTCACAAAAGACCCCAGGACAACGTCTAAAGAACTGCAGGCCTCACTTGCCTCAATTAAGGTCAGTGTTCACGACTCCACCATAAGAAAGAGACTGGGCAAAAACGGCCTGCATGGCAGATTTCCAAGACGCAAACCACTGTTAAGCAAAAAGAACATTAGGGCTCGTCTCAATTTTGCTAAGAAACATCTCAATGATTGCCAAGACTTTTGGGAAAATACCTTGTGGACTGATGAGTCAAAAGTTGAACTTTTTGGAAGGCAAATGTCCCGTTACATCTGGCGTAAAAGGAACACAGCATTTCAGAAAAAGAACATCATACCAACAGTAAAATATGGTGGTGGTAGTGTGATGGTCTGGGGTTGTTTTGCTGCTTCAGGACCTGGAAGGCTTGCTGTGATAGATGGAACCATGAATTCTACTGTCTACCAAAAAATCCTGAAGGAGAATGTCCGGCCATCTGTTCGTCAACTCAAGCTGAAGCGATCTTGGGTGCTGCAACAGGACAATGACCCAAAACACACCAGCAAATCCACCTCTGAATGGCTGAAGAAAAACAAAATGAAGACTTTGGAGTGGCCTAGTCAAAGTCCTGACCTGAATCCAATTGAGATGCTATGGCATGACCTTAAAAAGGCGGTTCATGCTAGAAAACCCTCAAATAAAGCTGAATTACAACAATTTTGCAAAGATGAGTGGGCCAAAATTCCTCCAGAGCGCTGTAAAAGACTCATTGCAAGTTATCGCAAACGCTTGATTGCAGTTATTGCTGCTAAGGGTGGCCCAACCAGTTATTAGGTTCAGGGTGCAATTACTTTTTCACACAGGGCCATGTAGGTTTGGATTTTTTTTTTCTCCCTAAATAATAAAAACCACCATTTACAAACTGCATTTTGTGTTTACTTGTATTATATTTGACTAATGGTTAAATGTGTTTGATGATCAGAAACATTTTGTGTGACAAACATGCAAAAGAATAAGAAATCAGGAAGGGGGCAAATAGTTTTTCACACCACTGTATGTACATGGGATTTCTCAGTTTTTTTATTTTTAATAAATTTGCAAAAACCTCAAGTAAACTTTTTTCACGTTGTCATTATGGGGTGTTGTGTGTAGAATTCTGAGGAAAAAAATGGATTAAATTCATTTTGGAATAAGGCTGTAACATAACAAAATGTGGGAAAAGTGATGTGCTGTGAATACTTTCTGGATGCACTGTAAATAGGAAGTCAGATTTTTTTCTATAAGGCTTAGTTTTCTTGTGACACCACCTTATTATTTTGCTCATTTGGCGTCATTGCTGAAAAAAGTTGGGAGTGGTCTCCCCTTGGCTTTCTCGTATAGTGTACTTTGAGTACTGAGAAAAGCGCTATATAAATGTAATGAATTATTATTATTTATTATTACTCAGATATGGGGATGGATATTTGAGGAGTAAACTGCAAGACAATGATTATATTTTTATATTATGTACGTTAAAGAACCATCAACAAAAATCAAATCAAATTAATAATATATTGAGCAATTATTATAAAAGTAAAGTTGAATAAATTGAACTCTGCAGCTGCATGAATAAATGGTAAAGCACAACTTTCGGTTAGTGGAAATAGCTCAACAGTTGATAGAAATCTACGTTTTGTATCTTAATACTTGTATGTAAAATTTGGTTGACCTAAGTGAAAGCGTCCTCAAGTTATTGTTTTTATAAACACACACACAGAGACAGACAGTTCCAAAAATTGTATTTTCGTACTCTGGGAGGTCTAAAATGTTGAGATTCATCAAAATCTTAAAATTGAATTTTTGAATGATTCCAATACTCTCCTTATACTTTGTATATGAGAAAGCCAGGGAGGTCTAAAACGTCAAAATTCATCAAAATCTCGACATCGAATCTTTGGACGATTACAATACCTTCCTTTTACTTACTGTTATGGTGTATAAAATCTACAAATGATTCTCTATATTTTTATTATTATATTTTGCTCAATCCCAACAAGATGAATTCAGATGTAGGAGGCATTATAATAAAAAGGCATATCCTCTTCCCTTACACCTCACTTTTATAACAGTTGTTCACAGCATAGTGCTAAATTGGTATTATAGCTTGGGAAAGGAAGATTGAGCCATGCCAAAGGCTATTGAATACTTTATGGATGGACATCTGGGACAACAATTTGGTTTACAGCCTGAGAAAGGAGGACATGAGGCAATATCAAAAAACTTTATTATCTGGGAAAAGACAGATTAAAGAGTTTGAGCAAAATTCATCCATCATATTGACAACCAGCCAATCACGTACATGGAACATTCATGTGTTAAGAAACCACGGCATGAAACTTTATAATAAATATGCCTCGTTTGAAAGAAAAGTAGAAGAGAAACAGCAACGACAGAAGAGTGACATCAGAGAAGACAACAAAGAGATGTATGACCAGTTTTCATCCAATCGTCAGTTAACAGTATTTTCATGAACGCCGATTGCTAAATCAAATGCTGCTCTGGGACATTCATCCTTGTCATCTCTACTTTTTTTCATAAGCGTTTTCTAAAGACCATATATATTCAGACTTTACTATCAGTATTTTTTTTCTATTATTCTTTGTTCCAGTGGTATTATTATTATTCTTGTAATAAATACCATGCTGCTTTTAACTTTCTATGCTTTGTCTTAATGTCTATAGAGTGATTAAAATAATAAGTTTGATTTCTTTGAGCACCTGGAGGTTTGCCATACGCTCTGTGCTGTGAGGTTATTAAGGCTGAGGGTGAAAGCTCCACTCAATAGTAGAGGGACAGTACATAAAGTAAGGTATTCTTGGCTGATAAATGGCCTATAGTCAAGAGTGCCGAGTCTTTGTACAGTGGTGTGAAAAACTATTTGCCCCCTTCCTGATTTCTTATTCTTTTGCATGTTTGTCACACAAAATGGTTCTGATCATCAAACACATTTAACCATTAGTCAAATATAACACAAGTAAACACAAAATGCAGTTTGTAAATGGTGGTTTTTATTATTTAGGGAGAAAAAAAAAAATCCAAACCTACATGGCCCTGTGTGAAAAAGTAATTGCCCCCTGAACCTAATAACTGGTTGGGCCACCCTTAGCAGCAATAACTGCAATCAAGCGTTTGCGATAACTTGCAATGAGTCTTTTACAGCGCTCTGGAGGAATTTTGGCCCACTCATCTTTGCAAAATTCTTGTAATTCAGCTTTATTTGAGGGTTTTCTAGCATGAACCACCTTTTTAAGGTCATGCCATAGCATCTCAATTGGATTCAGGTCAGGACTTTGACTAGGCCACTCCAAAGTCTTCATTTTGTTTTTCTTCAGCCATTCAGAGGTGGATTTGCTGGTGTGTTTTGCGTCATTGTCCTGTTGCAGCACCCAAGATCACTTCAGCTTGAGTTGACGAACAGATGGCCGGACATTCTCCTTCAGGATTTTTTGGTAGACAGTAGAATTCATGGTTCCATCTATCACAGCAAGCCTTCCAGGTCCTGAAGCAGCAAAACAACCCCAGACCATCACACTACCACCACCATATTTTACTGTTGGTATGATGTTCTTTTTCTGAAATGCTGTGTTCCTTCTACGCCAGATGTAACGGGACATTTGCCTTCCAAAAAGTTCAACTTTTGACTCATCAGTCCACAAGGTATTTTCCCAAAAGTCTTGGCAATCATTGAGATGTTTCTTAGCAAAATTGAGACGAGCCCTAATGTTCTTTTTGCTTAACAGTGGTTTGCGTCTTGGAAATCTGCCATGCAGGCCGTTTTTGCCCAGTCTCTTTCTTATGGTGGAGTCGTGAACACTGACCTTAATTGAGGCAAGTGAGGCCTGTAGTTCTTTAGACGTTGTCCTGGGGTCTTTTGTGACTTCTCGGATGAGTCGTCTCTGCGCTCTTGGGGTAATTTTGGTCGGCCGGCCACTCCTGGGAAGGTTCACCACTGTTCCATGTTTTTGCCATTTATGGATAATGGCTCTCACTGTGGTTCGCTGGAGTCCCAAAGCTTTAGAAATGGCTTTATAACCTTTACCAGACTGATAGATCTCAATTACTTCTGTTCTCATTTGTTCCTGAATTTCTTTGGATCTTGGCATGATGTCTAGCTTTTGAGGTGCTTTTGGTCTACTTCTCTGTGTCAGGCAGCTCCTATTTAAGTGATTTCTTGATTGAAACAGGTGTGGCAGTAATCAGGCCTGGGGGTGGCTACGGAAATTGAACTCAGTGTGATACACCACAGTTAGGTTATTTTTTAACAAGGGGGGCAATTACTTTTTCACACAGGGCCATGTAGGTTTGGATTTTTTTTCTCCCTAAATAATAAACACCATCATTTAAAAACTGCATTTTGTGTTTACTTGTGTTATATTTGACTAATGGTTAAATGTGTTTGATGATGAGAAACATTTTGTGTGACAAACATGCAAAAGAATAAGAAATCAGGAAGGGGGCAAATAGTTTTTCACACCACTGTATGTTTAAATGTATTCTTGGAGACCAAAAGTAATATTTAGGTCTGAGATATCATTAACTCTTTTAGGGCTAATTTTTTTTTTGTTTCTTTTCTCCCAGGGCTGAATATTTTTCCAAAAACTAATATTTTTTAAAAAAGAACACAAAGCAATTGTTTAACATATCAAATCAACAATATTTACTTTTGACAAATGTTACTGTCTTGCATGTTGTATGAGCCTGAATTCTCTATGTGTTGTTTTGATGCCTATTTTTCAATTGTCTGTTGCTGCATTTTCTCACATATATTGTTAGTGTGTACTGTAGAGAGACAAGTCACCCATTTGCCATCGTGCCATGCCACTGCCACCAAGTTTTCTGCCTGCATGAAAACCGTATTGTCACCTCTTTTCATCTTCTGAAACTTTATGAACTTTATGTATGGCATTATAGCCTGGCTCACCCCATGGGATTTGCTTCTGTTTATTACAGAAGTGAATAAAACTTTGCAGCAGCACGTACCTAAGCCACCCGGGGACAAAACACGTTTGGACCAATGCTCCCTGAAGTTATCTCACCAGTTCTGTCCCATCTCTATTTGTAATGCCACAGCGCGCTTCATCTCGTCTTTCGTTGTGGGTTTCCACTTTGAATAACGAGAATGCGATGCAAAGGCAGCCCGCGATTCAAAAAAAAATCTCTGCCTACCTGTTTGTCTGACAGTAGCTGAAAAGCAGCATCAGGAGAGAGCAGCCTGAAGTACAGTAGCTGGTGATCTGTCGTGTCCAAAAACAAGCCATGCCGTCTTGTAAACTCCGGTAGCCATATCGGCTCTCAACGGATCAATGTATGTGTATTTATCCCATGCGAACCTTGCTGTACATGCATCGGCTGCGCGAAGGCACTCAACTGGCAGCAGATCCGCTCGCGCGGCATCAGCTGGTGTCTGATCAGCTGATGCCTGCTTCTAACTCTCTTGCTCGATCTCCTGATCACTGCCAATAAAGTCCGATTCTGAAAAATCAAGAGTCCGACTCCGCGGTAATGCGCAAAACAACGTCTGCCAAGTGTTTTCTTTTCTGCACTTGCTTCGCTGCCTTTTCACATGTCGGTGCCATCTTGCCATTGTTTACATTTCGCAACTCACGCACACGCAATGTTTATTTGCCGAGTCAACGAGTCTAGCATTCCTCCAAGCACAGAGGGAATGCCTGTGACGTGACAGTGAGATTTGTCGCCATTAACAGCTGATTGTCGCCCTTTATCCCTGGATGTCGACTTTTGTCGACATTCGCCTTCAACCCCTCCTGTCGACAAAAGTCGACATCCGCCCTAAAAGAGTTAAAATATCGTATGTTGTTTGTGCCGATAATAAGTAAGTCTCTTGAAGTGCTGATAGATAGATAGATAGATACTTTATTAATCCCGATGGGAAATTCACATTCTTCAGCAGCAGCATACTGATACAATAAATAATATTAAATTAAAGAATGATAATAATACAGGTGAAAAAAACAGACAATAACTATGTATAATGTTAAATATTAACGTTTACCCCCCCTGGTGGAATTAAAGAGTCGCATAGTTTGGGGGAGGAACGATCTCCTCAATCTGTCTGTGGAGCAGGACAGTGACAGCAGTCTGAGAGACACTGAGAGAGTGACAGGCTGTGTTGTTCCTAAAGCACTTGTGTGGTTGTGTCATTCATGGGGCACTGTTGAGTTTCAGTGTGTAGGCGTACAGCTATATATGTGTGTGTTCATCTTAAACTGCAACAGTAGACCAACCCGATAACGAACTTGATGAGAACACTTACCCTTGAGAGAACAGGTAAAGGGTAAGTAGAGGGAAATACTACGATAATACACTTATTATACAAGAAAGTAAAAAAAAAATACTAACCTCCTTAGCCTTATGTTTACCCTGGAAAAAAACAAGCCAAAAGCGTCAATTTTTTTCAATAAAAAAATGCTATGATGTGTAGCAGAAACATGTAAATACCGAAATATCAACATAATCACAGTAGGAAAGGTCTGTCCAGTGTCCACTGTTGTACTGATGCAGATTTAGTACACAAGTTTCAGGTGATGTTTTGAAATGGTCACCAGCACACACAGGCACCGTCCAAGTAGAGGGCTAAAGTTTGTTTTTTTTGTAATATTTTGGAATGTCAGTGCCTGACCGAACACAATCGACTCACCCCTTGGGTTATTATAGGTTACCACAGTGCCAACACTTGATGACATCCACATTTCCCCTACCCGCACATTGCTGCATCGTGAACAGTGCTTAGGAGGCTAACGTCCTTCTTGTACTTCCACCATATCATTACGGTTCAGTCGTACAGTTCTGTATGCCTCAGTTTTCCTTTGAAGTCAAATCTTAAGCCGTTCGGGCGAGATAATAGATACTGTCCATAGTTCTACAGTAACCCCAATCAGTCAAAAAGTGATGTAGCAATGCCATATAAAACTTTACTTTCCCTCCTACTTTGTCCGTCTACTTGTGTAAAGAGTTCCAGGTGTATCCAGAACTTGCTTTCGTGCAGCATGTAGAACTTCATATGGAGTCTTGTCAGTTTGTAACCCATGAGACTTGAATCAATATTTATGGTCACAATGGGGGAGCATACACCTTTTGCATATACACATCCCATAATTTGTACAGTTTTGGAGTCGGGTGATTGGCTTCATCTTAACCTGCAATTCACTAATAATGATGACTATTTCATAATGAGTGGAAAAACAACACAACACTCACTCATAATGTCACTGAAAAGGTAGACCAGTACCACCTCTGGACTGGTTGAACTACCAAGCCCTGCAGTACTGGGAGGCTGAAAAACACACACAAGTCGTCTGCAGCGACTGCACTAAGCAAATGGTTTACTGTGACATTTCCTACACTGCTCAGCACAGCAGGTTACTCTGAGAGCTATTTAATCCAGGATGGATGAGTGGCACTTGTTCTTGAAAGCTGTCCTTCTCCATTATGGAAATAGGCATGGATGGGAATTTATCGCACATCCTACTAATATGAAAGAATCTATGAGAACAGGAACTTCGTTTTAGAAAAGATTTCAGTATCAGAAATATAAATTAAATATCTATAGAGATCTAAAGGCGACTGCAACTTTTGCTCGGATATACCAAATATTGTTATTTTGTGTGTGACTGTGCCAGAAGGAACATGAAGAACCACTGTGATAAGAAAGAGTGGCCAAAACATGCTTCACTGAAAGAAAAATGTGGTAAACAGTCCACTTCTTGACCACTTCCTCTTTAGCATTTTAAACTCGGACTTAAGAAAAACTTTGTTAAAGATGAGACTGATGTACTTGAGAAATAAATGTGATACCAAGATAAAGAAAGGCAGTTTTGTAGGTCCTCGGAAAAGAGAAGTGTTAAAAGATGAGAGATTTGAAGAAGAGCTAAATGAAGCTGACAAAGCTGCTTGGCAGGGCATCAAAAGGGTCTGCCCAAATCACAAGGCTGAAAACTATCCTGAAAGAGTGAGAGACCTTCACAGGTCATACCAAACAGTGGGATGCACTCTGCCATTGAAAATTTGTATCCTGGACTACCATTTGGACTTTTTTCTCTGAATACCTTGGTGCAGTAGGTGGCATGGTAGCGCAGTGGGTAGCGCTGCTACCTCGCAGTTAGGAGACCCGGGTTCGCTTCCCAGGTCCTCCCTGCATGGAGTTTGCATGTTCTCCCCGTGTCTGCGTGGGTTTCCTCCCACAGTCCAAAGACATGCAGGTTAGGTGCATTGGCGATTCTAAATTGTCCCTAGTGTGTGCCCTGCGGTGGGCTGGCACCCTGCTCGGGGTTTGTTTCCTGCCTTGCGCCCTGTGTTGGCTGGGATTGACTCCAGCAGACCCCCGTGACCCTGTAGTTAGGGTTGGATAATGGATGGATGGATACCTTGGTGCAGTCAGTGATTTCATCAGGACATTTCCAACACGGAAAGGCGTCACCAAGGCAAGCGGACTCCCGGTATGCTGGCTGACTACTGCTGGATACTTAAGAGAGGAGACATTCCTGAGTTGAAGTACTGCAGAAAATCAAAAACGGGTAAGTTTTAGATTATATATTTAACATTTTAATAAACGTGTAAATATTTTCAAATTTAAGGTGCACCTTAACCTTACCTGAGAGTGAATTTTTAAAAAAACGCGGGTACTGCACAAGAAAATACGATAAAGTTCAGGTAAAGTTAAAAAAAAAAAATAAATGTTGACCAGTTCATTACTCAAGTCTTTATCCTTCCATCTTCTAAATGTGGCTTACACCAAGTAGGGTCTGGGCAGGGCCGTCTTTAACAGCATTATAGGCCCCCGGGCAGAACAGTGCACTGGGGTCCCTACCAACACAACCACACAGCAACTGGACAACTGCCCAGTGTGCCCATGCGTTAAGACGGCCCTGGTCATGGGGAAGCTGGTGCCTGTCCCAGTAATAATAGGGTGCAAGACAGAAACAATCCCTGGACAAGATGCCAGTCTACGGCAGGCTGAACACATACAGTACACACATCAAGGCCAAGTCACCTAACCTACAAGTCTACTCATTTCTCAAGTTACTTAATCCAGTTTAGCCTTGCAGAGGGGCTAGAAATCATTCTAGAAGCACTGGCTAGAAGGGCAATTCCATGTCAAATCATATCGTCACAGATTTTAACTGTTTTGATCATATGAGTAACCCATGGAACTGAAATTGTTAGCTTAAATCTCCTTTAATATTGATCCAAAACATGTGCAAAGTTTGAGCTTATGGGGGGGGAGATTATGACTTTGACTGGCTATATCTCCCTAAACAGAAGTTGCACAGAAATGCTTCCCACATTGTTTTAAAGATCTTTTCTAGCTCTGTATTTTGTGTAAATACTATGCTATCCCCAAAATGAAAAATGACTGACTGTGTTATCAGGTCAGGTGAGCATGCTCAGTTACAGTTACCCACCACACAACGAAACAGCTCGGGATCCTGGTTGGCAGAAACGCGGTCCAGTCCCATCCCCTGGAAATGACCATCTAATCTGCCACAGCCAGGTGTTATGTGGATGACCCCTTACCATTAATTATAATATTAAAAACTGAATAACGATAAAAAAATAAAATATATAAAAATTTAAACTTTCTTTATTAAAGCTAGCTTATGTCATGAACATCTCTAGAAAATGTGGTCTTTGGTTTTTGAGTCGTTGCTGAGATATCATTACATATCGGTGGCATCACATGGTTTAATATCACTAATGCCACGGTTTTCAAACTGGTACGCGTACCACTGGTGGTACTTCAAGTCATGCCAAGTGGTACTTGTGTGGTCCTTTATTTTCCACGAATCGATGTTGCTAGAATGCCAATATGTTGCATATAATTATATATAGTATAAGTATACAGTAATCCCTCACCTATCGCGGGGGTTACGTTCCAGAGCCCCCCGCGATAAGTGAAAATCCGCGAAGTAGCGACCTATATTTATTTTATTATTTATACATATTTTAAGGCTTTATAAACCCTTCCCACACTTTTATAAACCTTTCTCACTCTCTTGTTAACCTTTCCCACGCTCTTATAAATACTTTCTACATTCTTAAACACCGCAGACCAACACTGCACACTGCACGCAGCGATCAGACGTCAATGTGTCTGCACTCACTTTGTGAAGGGGGGCAGCTGAACTCACGCTGAGCAGAAATGGACTTTGTGCTGCTTCTGCCAAAATGCCTGCTTGTCGCTCTGCACGAGGAGTGTGTGTGTGTGTGTGTGTGTGTGAGAGCTGAACGCACCTTCGCTCAAACCCCCCCCTCCCCGGAAGCGCAGTACGCTCCTGCCACTTCGCATTGTCAAGGGGGTGGGGAGCTGAATGAACGCTAAGGAGAAGTGGACTTTGTGCTGCTTGTCGCTCTGCGTGTCAATAATTTAAAAGCCTGTATATCACCAATTTTCCTGTCTCACTGTCTTGTCTTGCGTGAAGTTAAAATGTTTTATAATAGTGAGATGTTACTCATATCCTTAGCCCGACATCCACATATCATATGTGTTAACAAAGTGTTTTATAAGTTTGCATGTGTTTAAAGCATGTGGGATGGGTATTTTAAGGCTTAAACTATAAAAATGTTTATTTATATGGTCTTTCTATATCGCGGATTTTCTCCTGTTGCTGATGGGTCTGGAACATAACTTCCGCGATAGGCGGGCAATCACTTGTATTTAAAAACCCGCGAAGTCATGAATCCGTGAAAAGTGAACCGCGAAGTAGCGAGGGATTACTGTACTACTGTAAATGCGTGGAAGACTCCAAGCCGGCTTTTATTAGCGTCGGCACCCATTTCCTTAATTAGTTTAATATCACTTTAATGTCATAATTATAGTCATTATAGTGACTTTTTCTTCAAAACAACACGGGCGTAAATTAATGATTCATTGACAGTGGTACTTCAGTTTACTGGTCCTCGCGGAGTGGTACTTGTTCAAAAAAGTTTGAAAAGCGTGGCACTAATGGGCCTTTTTCATAGCAGCCACATTGACTTGACATGAAATTACCTAGAAAGCCTTTGATGAGGCAGCATTCCTTTATAAGGCCCGCTCTTGCACACAGTCTCAATGGGCCGCCTTATAAATGCAGTGGGCACAGCTTATTCTAGACGCACCCAAATGCCATTTGAGATGGCAGGCCATTGCAATTCCTTACTCACCATTATGGTACAGAAAACCGCAGCAGAAAGGGAGAACACGTAAAGTCCACAGACTGTGCTTGGACCAGGCATTAAAAGCAAGGTCTCTGGAGCTGTGAGATGGCAGCCATAAGCCCAGCATCACCATGCCACCATGTTACTTTAGAAGGGCAGATGTGTGAATATAAATCTCGGGGCTCCTCAGCATCGATAACACTGGTCAACAAGCATTTTGCTACTGGGATTCTTTCATCTTTACTTTAACAGGTTTCAATTGCCGACTCCAAATCTGAAAAACGTTTTTGTCCAGCACATCCCGTTTTTTAGTTATGATGTTCCAGATCTTGGAAAACTAGGGTGACTGGACAGTAAAGGCGATGTGTATCAGCATTTAAGAAATACGTTTGGTCTCGAGAAAAGTGAAGCCAAAATTAAGGAAGGTGTTTTTGTTGGCCCTGAAATCCGTGAACTGATGCTTGACGAGGAGTTCAAAAGGAAACTGAAGTCAACTGAATCAGCACCCTCATTCGTGCAGGGTGTCCAGAATTTTCTTGACGAGCACAGAGCAGAGAATTACACTGAGCTTGTAGTGAATATGCTGAAAGCGTATCAGCTTACGGGAGCCCGAATGTCACTGAAGACGCATCTTTTACATTCTCATCTCGACTTTCTTCCACCAAATCTAAGCGATGTCAGAGATGAGCATGGGGAAAGATTTCCTCAAGATATAAAGGTGATGGAAAACCGATATCAAGGAAAAGTTACTCCGAGCACGATGGGTGACTACTGTTGGTTCTTGCAAAGAGAAACAGATGTGCAGTACAAGCGCAAAAGCGAGTGCCTCCAACATTTCTGAGCACACTAACATCGCTTTTATATTGAGGTAAATTGACATAAATATACTTTAACGTGTCTCTGGTATCGTCTTCTGGTTTGTTTTCAGAATAAACACATCAAAACAATTTTGGTGGGACATAGTCCAAACTCCAGATATCATGTTGATATATTGATATTCAAAAGCGTCAAAACGTCAATGATGTGTATTTCAAAAATCTGACGTGCTAGCTTAATTCTGATATCATATATGAAATCAGTGTAAAAAACTTAATAAAGAGCTGCTCTGAAGTTCCCAGAAGCAAACAAAAAATATTTTTTGTAGACCAGTGTAATGTGAACACAGATTGGTTTGAGGGCTTATCCATGTTATATGCCAAGTGGCTCAATAATGAAATCAACAAATCAAAGACAATATACCTTAGAAGTAGGACAGATATAATTATGACACCGTGATTAATGCAAAACTTGTTTCGGCATTAGACTGGAATATTCTTTTAATTTTTAGATATTCTCTTCTTTATATCACTTACTTGTGTAATAGAGTATTCATCATTCTGAATATTTGGTATTCTTACAATACTGTGTTTATATTAATCTCATATCCATCAAAGTATACATTTTATATTTGTTTAACTTTAAAAATGGTTCCCCAGAAAACCTGAACCATCTAATGTTATTTTAAGGAAATGGGACATAATCTTCTCTCAAAATGTTCAATTTCCAAAGTACACTGCTAGTGTTATTTAGTATTTTACATTTGGTTTCAAGTCCTGAGATGATAAATGATCCAGTAACCACAAGAAACTGTAAGGAGATTTTTTTTGGAATTCACCAGTGGAAAGATTTCTGCATTCCAAGTAGGTCAGCTGCCAAGTAAATCCAGATCAGATCACACTTTGGACGGAGTGTCAAGCTGGACTTCCTGGAAACAAAAACACTAGGCAGAGACCGGCCTCGTCTCCTCTTCTAGAAGAATGAAGAGGACTGGCTGTGAAGTCAAAAAATAACACTGCTTCCTTTCAGATGGATCAGACTCAAGCTGCAACATATTCTTTCGGGAAAGTCAAACACATAAAATGTGCTTGAGACGTAGTAAGTTCCTTCAGTTAACGAGTCTTCTCCAGCAGCAGATGTTCCGCCAAGTTTGGCATTGACCAACACTGTTACTTCAAAAGCTCTACTTCCAGAAGACAATGTTCCACAATTGCAGCCAGCAGGGATAAATGAAGAGAGATATTAGAGGGTACACCAATGACCCATAAAGGTGGTGGTCTAAGATACCCTGCGAAATGGCCATCAAAAATTGCTGCCAGCACTCTAGAAGTGTGATGGGGTATTCGAGGAGATAGTGATAAAAGTAAATGCTCAGAAGCAATGTGCAGGCGGGGCTGACGAGCACAAGTCCGAATGCATACAGAACCCTGGAAAGAGAGCAGGAATAAGGGTGAAAATTCAAGCACTGGTAATGCAACCTGCCGATAAGGGGTAGTACAAGTGATATTTAGTTCAATTTTCAGGATTTGAAACGGGAAAAGATCTCAAAATCAGAATGAGGAGGAAACTCTTCATACTAATGCCAGCTATACACACAGATATATATTTGACAAGGGACACAAAAATTCACAAATCAGTCAATGGCACAAGAGTAGGGTGTAGGTGTCAACTATGCTGCTGGGTATTGTATGCCTAGAATTTAAATCACGAGAAAGTAGGGTGAAATGACACCTGTTATTGGCTAACTAAATAGATTAAAAATGCAAGCTTTCGAGGCGACTAAGGCCCCTTCATGAGGCCTTAAGGTCCCCTCAAAACAAGGGGCCTGAGTTGCCTCGAAGGCTTGCATTTGTAATCTATTTAGTTAGCCAATAAAAGGAGTCATTTCACCCTACTTTCTCCTGTATCAATCTATGGCTAACACAGTACAACACTATACTGCTATAATTTAATCAGTCTGCCGAGTAGCATTGTACTAATTTGATCAATGGCATACGTATATCTGACATTTAATCTACAACTGTGTGCATGACTTATGTGATTTTTTTTTCTCCAAATCAAAATAAAGCACATCGGGTCACATCGAACATAAAGACATTTTTTGACAAAGGAATAGGGTAATAAAGAGTTTGCTTCCTTTAATAGACTATTAATTAGCAACCTTACACTGAACTACTGTGGTATCTGTGGGAAAGCATCACACACAAAAAAAATCAAAAACATCTGGAAAAGTAGCACAAGCAAAATTGCATTTTAGATGTCAGACAACCCCCTTAACGTAACTTTTATAAATGTCATCATAATAGATAATGGCATATTTATGAAAGTATTTGCAAAGAATGACATGATAACTATAATAGCAATGAGAAGGTATATACCTGGGTCCACTAGGCTGAACAAATGCTGCCATGGGGACCATAGTGACAGCCAAGATGAAGCCCAAGGAGAAATTAATCAGCGCTGTACAGCCAAGGAGCACAGCAAGGTACAGCAGAGATAAGAGTTTCAAACTTCGCCAGCCGCACTCTGTGCCACTACCAGATAGTGCCCTGAAATCAAATGGTAGTAAATTCCTTAAATCTGTAAACCTCCACCGGCTACTGTACTTACATGAATCAAAACTCACTAGAATGTGCTTTTTTCATTATCCATAATAATTCTGTTTTTTTTTTTTTTTTTTAAACTGTTCAGTTGTCTATTAAGTTGTTCTAATAAGCAGCAAGTGATACAAAGAATTCAAAACTGTTTTAAATAGAATAAAAGCAACACAGTGGGTAAAAAGTGTAAATATACAGTTTTCTGAAGGTATGCTTCCAAACTTGAGTATTTCTTAAAACCGTTATTTTGTTTCTGGACATATAACAGCAAATACCTGTGAGTGTTATGTGGTAAGGCCAGACCCGCTACATAAATGGCGATGGCAGTAAAAACCACAGCCTCTGTCTCAGACACTGGAAAGTGTTGGGTGGCCATATCTTGACTCAGTATGGGCAGAAAGTACAAAGCCAAGCCCGTCAAGTGGCATATGAAGATAGGGGTCGCAAGAGACAACATGCTGGGACCTGGGTCCTGCCGAGAGAAAGAGAGAAAATGAGACAAACATATTTACTGAAGATCTCAAAATCAAGTGATCATTCTTTGGAATGGTCTTAACCACTTGAAAGAGACAGCATATCTAGGTCCTCAAGAATAGCAGAATTATGTTATTTGAATGTGCCAAGATAAACTGAAAATTTGAAATGATCGCCAAGATATTTCTTTCTCATGCCTAAAATAGAAGATAGCTGGACAGAGCTTTTGTGTTTTAATGTAAAACCGAAGAAACATAGTCTGACTGAGGTGAGCCTACAAGTTACATGGCTATTAGACAAATACGAGTTTACCTTCCTGCTGGCCTGTATCACTGCAGTTGATTCTTGGGTTTTGCTATGAGACTGATTTTCCACTTGGCTCATATAGATACATCGATTAAATTACTGTATTTCAATAATTCAGGTGTTTATAAATACATTGTATAATTCTCTTCCTTAAAATAGGTGTGGTTCAACTACTACCTTGGTTCAAGAACAGCAGCTGAGTATTCTCATCCATAAAAATAATATAATGTATGAGTTATGGTGAAGAAAATCACATTGTCTGGTGTGTTTTTAACAATCACATAACAAAATCGTTGTACCCTTTCCTCATAATAGAGGACAATTGCTGAATCCAGATAAGGACACTTGAGATATCAACTACATGGGCCTTAAACCCTTTTACTTCAGGCCTATAATATGTGCATATTAACAGATTTGCAAAAAAGAATCAAAACAATAGGCACAAAATAAAAAATGAAAATCCACCATCACTCTTACTTTTTGATTTGGTTAACTCTGAAATAAAAGGAAAAAAAATGGTCTTTGAAAACAGCTTAGACCTATCCATTTATATGTTGGTGCATTTTTTTCTTAGATGTTTTTAAGTATGTTATGTATGCTTTTACAGATACAAAAAAACATGGGTAGATGAAACATTATACATAATGCCAGAATTTATAAATTTAAACATTACTCATTGTGTACTGTGTTATTAATTAATGCCAATGTGATTAAAGCTGAGCTTGCCTATTGTAATATTCACAGCAGTGAAGCACCTTATTTTAAAACATTAACAATAAACTAGATACATGCACAGTTTTCTGTAAAACTTTACGTGCCTAGCTAGTAGGATATGTTTTACACACACGATTGAGCTTACATGGTTTCTCAGTATTTGGTGGCAAAAGCCGCCCCAGAAATATTAAGCTCCAGACACCAAAGCCTTGACAAGACCATCACATATGTCAGACAGTCCACAATATGTATGATGAAGGAGTAAGCAAACTAAAATTTATTTACTGAAAAATACATTTATTTCCTTTTTTAAATGTGTTGCTCTCTAAGCACAGAGGTCAGATACTTAAATGTTAACACAGAGCAACATACTGTATCTACTCTGCAGTGTACAAGTTACACAAGACAAATTTAATATATGAACCTTTAAACCTAATCAGCTTACAGTTGCCCTCAAATTTCTTGCAAGATCTCATGTTAGAATGTGCAATTTTAAAGGGTGGCAATGATGACTTGATGAGTGAGGACCAATGAGAGTTGTTTTTGGAGCACTCATCACGTCATCATTGCCACCCTTTAAAATTGCACATTCTAACACGCATAACTTGGTATGTAGAAAATATGGTATGCATTTCACAAGAACTTCCATTGTAATATACTGAAAAGGACTTGAAAACAAATGCCAGGAACACATCAGAATGTATTTCTGCAGTAATCTGTCCTCTCTTTCCCCTTTGTATGTTGCCTTATGATTACTTTGCAAAAGCACTGACCTGTTCTTCATCATCTTGAACATGAGGAGTATTACTCAGCTGAACCCAAAGATCAAGTGCCTACAGAGCAGTCAAGGAAAGATGCTGAACACAAACTGGCAAGAAACAAAACTGTTGCTATGCACTACTGCTCTTGAAAACCTGTATTAGATCAGTAAATATGACTTAATCAGTTGGCTTTCTTTCAAAATATGCCCATTTCCGAAAAGAAAAGACTATTGTTTTTGCACTTTCTGAATTATATAGAGTTGTGCTTGAAAGTTTGTGAACCCTTTAGAATTTTCTATATTTCTGCATAAATACGACCTAAAACATAATCAGATTTTCACTCAAGACCTAAAAGTAGATAAAGAGAAACCAGTTAAACAAATGAGACAAAATATTATACTTTGTCATTTATTTATTGAGAAAAATGATTGAATATTACATATTTGTGAGTGGCAAAAGTATGTGAACCTCTAGGATTAGCAGTTAGTTTGAAGGTGAAATTAGAGTCTGGTGTTTTCAATCAATGGGATGACAATCAAGTGTGAGTGAGCACCCTGTGTTATTTAAAGAACAGGGATCTATCAAAGTCTGCTCTTCACAACACGTTTGTGGAAGTGTATCATGGCACGAATAAAGGAGATTTCTGAGGACCTCAGAAAAAGAGTTGTTGATGCTCATCAGGCTGGAAAAGGTTACAAAACCATCTCTAAAGAGTTTGGACTCCACCAATCCACAGTCAGACAGTGTGTACAAAAGGAGGAAATTCAAGACCATCGTTACCCTCCCCAGGAGTGGTCGACCAACAAAGATCACTCTAACAGCAAGGCGTGTAATAGTCGGCGAGGTCACAAAGGACCCCAGGGTAACTTCTAAGCAACTGAAGGCCTCTCTCACATTGGCTAATGTTCATGTTCATGAGTCCACCATCAGGAGAACACTGAACAACAATGGTGTGCATGGCAGGGTTGCAAGGAGAAAGCCACCGTGCTCCAAAAAAAACATTGCTGCTCGTCTGCAGTTTGCTAAAGATCACGTGGACAAACCAGAAGGCTATTGGAAGAATGTTTTGTGGATGGATGAGACCAAAATAGAACTTTTTGGTTTAAATGAAAAGCGTTATGTTTGGAGAAAGGAAAACACTGCATTCCAGCATAAGAACCTTATCCCATCTGTGAAACATGGTGGTGGTAGTATCATGGTTTGGGGCTGTTATGCTGCATCTGGGCCAGGACGGCTTGCCTTCATTGATGGAACAATGAATTCTAAATTATATCAGAGAATTCTAAAGGAAAATGTCAGGACATTTGTCCATGAACTGAATCTCAAGAGAAGGTGGGTATTGCAGCAAGACAATGGCCCTAAGCACACAAGTCGTTCTACCAAAGAATGGTTAAGGAAGAATAAAGTTAATGTTTTAGAATGGCTAAGTCAAAGTCCCGACCTTAATCCAATCGAAATGTTGTGGAAGGACTTGAAGCGAGCAGTTAATGTGAGGAAACCCATCAACATCCCAGAGTTGAAGCTGTTCTGTACGGAGGAATGGGCTCCTCCAAGCCGGTGTGCAGGACTGATCAACAGTTACCAGAAACGTTTAGTTGTAGTTATTGCTGCAAAGGGGGGGGGGGGGTCACACCAGATACTGAAAGCAAAGGTTCACATACTTTTGCTACTCACAAATATGTAATATTCAATCATTTTCCTTAATAAATAAATGACCAAGTATAATATTTTTGTCTCATTTCTTTAACTGGTTTCTCTTTATCTACTTTTAGGACTTGAGTGAAAATCTGCTGATGTTTTAGGTCGTATTTATGCAGAAATATAGAAAATTCTAAAGGGTTCACAAACTTTCAAGCACAACTGTAGGTGAGATAACAGTGTATGGTGTTACAGATTATTATAATCTTGTCTTGTTTTGATTACATAATAGGACTTGTTTTAGAATTTATATGTGAGAGTCACATGATAATATACTGATGTAGAGTTAAGGGTAAAGCAGGTATTTTAATCCTAACCACCATAAGCTTTCAAAATGCAACTGTAATTATTGGGTAAATGAGTTTTTGAAGTAGTTTAAAATTGGACATAATTGTTAAAAGGATACTCGCAGCATCAAAATAAGAATGAGAAAGCTGAAGGCTGGCATGTAGTAACCAATGGAGACAAAACGTGTAAGAGATGGGAGCAGATAAAAGAAGTAAGACTGGTGAAATCTTTCAAGAAGATTGTTAAGCTTTCGGAACATTCCCTCAACGAGTCTGGAACCAAAAAGCATCGGAAGAATAAATTGGTCAACCTGTGAGAAATGTCAGTCACATTCACATGACATGCAAACAAAAGACACCATGACAAGTATTTTGCTCATATTGGCTAGACCACCAAAAAAAATAAATAAATAAAAACAGGTTTTTACATACAACTGTTAATTATACAGTAGTGTCTATTTCTGACTTTACAGCATAATAGTAGAAACAAAAGGTAAAAATTACATTTGTATGAAGACAGTAAACTTGCTTGGAGCACAGCCTATCTTTATGATACACAGAGCTTATTTGATAGAATAGTAAGAAGGCAGATTTTCAGGAAACATACCTGAGTCTTAATAGTTACTGCTGTACTGTGTTGTTGGCTTACCTATTTTATTCTTTATTGCACTTTGAAATAAAATCATGCAAAGTTACTGACCCTTGACTAAAGTAATTAAACACAACTCTATTGTAGCTCTTGGTACGGCTGTGCATTAACCATGCCTTAAATCCAAAACTGAATATTCACAGTATCACAACTGTAAAAGCTTTAAGTTTGGCTTTTAATGTTACATACTGTAAAGCATGTCCTGTTAGTTCTCATTATTCTAAAACAGAATTGGTTGACTAGTAAGGTAGAGTCAGAAGCAAGAGTATCAGGAAATAAACTGAAAATAAATTTATAGATGTGTGCCAAATACTGTATCAATAGAAACTCAGGGAAATATACTGACTTGCCAACAGTGGACATGTCAAACTTGTACTGACGGAAGCTGTTGATTCCACGTAAGGTTACTGCCTCCACGTGGTATCGCAGGAAGAGTCCATGGTCACCTTGTGGTCGACCAGAGCTTTGCTTCAGAACCATCAATAACATGGTATTTAGAGAATGAGAATATCCTGGCAACGTATCCCAGTCATTACGCTGGAGCTGTAAAGACAAGAAAAGATGTTTCAATAAAAGGTGAGACTGGGATAACAGAAGTGAGGAAAAATAGATAGGCATATGTAGGAAGAGAGGAGGTGAGGCTAGGAGAATAATGAGTAAAGCAAGCACAGGAGGTAAACACAAAAATATATATTAGGTGGCACATCTCTCAATTACTTAATAATCTGCTGTCAGTCTAAAATATTTTTGCATTAAACTGGAGGTATTTTGCACACTGTGACAATTTAAAATAATACATATAGTATTTGATCTTTTGGAAATTGCAGAAGAATTATGCACTTGCAACAGTTTCAATTCATGAATTTCTCACAGAGCTGGTGAATATGGCAGGTAAAGAACAAAGTACTTTGCAAGAAATAGTATATTCTGAACTGCCAAATGAATAAAGATATTGCCATTGTGCAAAAATGATGTAATTAAAACTCAGCAAGACTGCTCAACTTAGACTTAGTTCTGTTGGACAGCAGATCAGTGGTTGACACATAAGTTACTGTGTGTGGATTTAAGTACTAAAAACTAGATGAGGGACTAACAGATTGCATCTCAAATCACATACAGGATGGTACCTTTTAGAATTCAGTTTGATCAAACATCAGTCCTTAAATTTTGTGTAGACTGTGCAGCAGCAATTTAAAAAAAAAAACCTTTTGTCAATTTATTTCTCAATGACATCACTGCTGTGTTAAATTATCAAGTAATCACAGGTTGCCTGAGTGCAATATAATTCAAAATGAATATTTCAACAATAATGTTAATAGCATAACATTCTGTAACCCAGTTAATCCAATTCACAGTTGTGATAATGTTAATGCTGCTTATTCAAGATAGAATAGTATTAATTTAATGTTTGAAAATTCTTTTTAACAATTTAACAGTGGATACTATAATCATTTAAAATTAAAACGTTATATTCTTCTAAATGGTTACAGTTACTGGCCTATCTCTAATCTCCCTTTATTGGCTATGGTGATGGAATGAGTGGTTGCTATACAACTCCATGCTTTTCTTCTAGACAATACACTATGAGCTTGTTCAGTCTGGTTTTCGTACTCAGCACAGCACTGAGACAGCTCTTCTCCATGTAGTTAATGATCTTCTCCAGTCTGCAGACTATGGTTCACTTAATATTCTCCTTCTTGACTGAAGTGCAGCATTTGACACTGTTAATCATGAAACCCTCCTGTCACGTCTCTCTGGCTTAGCCCTTCAATGGCTCACATCATATCTCTCTAATAGGCAACAGTTTGTCAAACTCGGCCGATATAAATCCTCCACCTCACCTGTGTCGCGTGATGTCCCTCAGGGTTCAGTCCTTGGGTCATTACTTTTTCTACTCTATATCCTTCCTTTGGGTCAGATTTTTTGCAGACATGGCCTTAACTTCCACTGTTATGCAGACGATATACAGTTATATCTTAGTACAGACTCCCCTACAGATTCACGTCCCAGCACACTCACTGACTGCATCACTGATCTTAAGCTATGGATGGAAAATAACTTTCTCAAACTTAATGCCAATAAAACGTGTTACTGGTAGGTCCAAAATCCCAACTTTCTAAGCCATCCAATTTCTCTGTTTCTGTTGATGGTACACTTGTCAAACCTGCTCTGGTTGTCAGAAAATCTTGTGTTTTGTTTGATTCACCACTTAAGTTTGAGCTACACATTAGGTCTCTTTCCAAAATTTCATTCTGTCATCTCCGTAACAATGCCTGCCTCCGTCCATTTCCGTTCTTTAATGATGCTCAAACTCTGGTTCATTGTTTTCATAATGTCTCGTATTGATTATTGTATTTCCCTCTTCATTGGCCTCCCTGCAAAATTTATACAGAAGCTACAGTATTTTCAGAACTCCGCAGCCAGAGTCCTCACCCACACAAAGCGTTTTGCTCACATCTCCTCTGTTCCCTCCTAGCTTCACTGGTTACCGGTTCCATCAAGGATTAAATTCAAGATTCTGCTTCTCACCTTCAAAGCCCTACATAACCTTGCCCCCCTCTACCTCACTCAGCTCTTAGCTCCGTACACTCCTTGTAGTTCTCTCAGGTCCTCGAGCTGTAATCTCCTTACTGTCCCACACACCAGACTCTCCACCCTGGGAGGAAGGTCCTTCAGTGTTATGGCCCCTCAACTCTGGAACTCTCTTCCTCATCTGTATCTCCGAGATTGCTCCTCTTTCTGCACTTTTAAATCTTAACTGAAAACTTTCCTCTTCTACAAACTTTTGTTATCTGTGTAATTTTTTAAATTTTTTTTACTCTTTATATAAAGCGACCTTGGATTTGTGAAAGGCGCTCAATAAACATTATTATTATTTTATTAAATAAAGTGAAGAAAAATGAAATATAAACCCTAT
This sequence comes from Erpetoichthys calabaricus, assembly GCF_900747795.2. NCBI lineage: Eukaryota > Metazoa > Chordata > Cladistia > Polypteriformes > Polypteridae > Erpetoichthys > Erpetoichthys calabaricus. Next base: position 197,411,432 of record NC_041399.2, read on the forward strand.
TTAATATTTACTTGTGTGCCACATACCATCCACCTAGTATCCAAACAAAATTAACTTAATGTTTACAATGACAAGGGGCCTGATTCCACCTTGGCAGCCTTAGGCATAAGACACCAACCAACCCTGGATGAGTTAAAAGTATACTACACAGCACTCTCCTGCACACACCAACATTCACTAACAACACGTTAATTTATACCTGCTAATAAACCTAACCTGCGCTTTTTTGAGATGTGGAAAGACAGTGGATTACATAAAACGAAAACCCATTTGAATATGAAAAGAATGGACAAATTCTACACAAACAATGATCTGGTCAACTTAAGTCTCTTGAAGTTGTGAAGCAACAGCATGAACTACTGTGCCATACACTGCTGTTTGGAATTTTTGCTAGGAATGCTCATCGATTGTTACCTTGCCCTGAATAGTGCACAGCATGCCTATCTTTTGACAGAAAGCATAAAAGAGGTTAACTAGGTCCAGATTAGGAAGCTGCCCGTTCAGTCCCTCCACAACCACATCAAAGCTGGTAATGACATCACTGCTCAACTCAAGAGAGACAGCAGCCTGGATTGCGCCAGCACGACCCTGCATTGGGGATGACTGGATACCTAGGGAGAAGAAAACAAGAATGAATTAAGTCACTCGAGATAATATGAGGAAGAGACTTGCTTGCTAAACCTGGTTATGGACAGTTTACTAAACTAACTCACTAGATACTGAGCACAAGATAAAGCAAAACTAGACTATACAGAAACTTTAATAATGGAAATTGCAAAAGCAGGGATTATATGATACAGAACATTGTACTAAAATAAATTATAAAGAGTTAAAGTCAGTATAAAATTCTAATATAAACATAAATAGTTGCAGTATGCATTTGCTACTTGAAAGGACAAAAACACATTCATTTTATAAAATTAGGCAAAAACTGTAATTTGACTTAACATTTCATTGTAAATAGCACCTCAGTATGCATTTTGTATGCAGTCATCTTGTTTATTTATTTACAAGGGGGCTTTGCCCCCTGCTCGCTTCGCTCGCCTACCCCCGGCGTTTTGAACCCGTGCCTGCTGGGCAGCCGTAGTTTCAGACGCGCGTTGTAGGAGCTTGCGTTATTTTGAACCCGTGCTTGCCCTGCTTCTGCGGTTTGAGACACGCGTTGTAGGCGTATATCCGTCAGTCGAGCTCATTCGGTTTGAACCCGTGCCTCCTTTGCCTCCGCAGTTTCAGACGTTGGGTCGCGTTCGGCGTTTTGTACGATCCCAAGCAGCACATTATTCCTAACTTCACTCCGCAGTAGTGCCACGCACAATATGGCGGTGACGCCTGCGCCTTCACTACACAGTAGTGCCACGCACAATATGGCGGCAACGCCTGCGCCTTCCGTATTATTTCGGGTTTTACCATGCTGTTTAGGCGCCTTTGCCTTTCGTACTTTCCCGCACCTTCCGACGCACAATGTAGGCGCCTGCACCTTCCGGGTCTACCTCCGCTGTGTGGTGTGGACGTTTAACTGTCGATTTTTCTACCTTTATATTCTGTATCTCGCTGTGCATGTGTTTCGTGCCTAGGTTTTTTTGAAGCTGTTGCATTCCAGTTTTCATCATCTGTAACCTGCTCTCCATGTGTTTGGCCCAGTTCTTTAACCTCTTTATGACGTTTTACTTTGTTTCCTACTCTGTCTTTTATTTCTGACTTCGCTTTATCCTGCTTGCGGCATGTCAGACGGTTCGTAGTCTCTCCTGTTTCGCTCTGGGGCAGGGGGGCTTTGTGTGGCGCCTGCGCACTATGTCTCCTGCGTCCACAGGCAGGTCCCTGCGTCCATATCCGGTTTACCATTCTCGGTTAGTAATTATTTATTTATTATTTATACATTTGGACTCGCATTTAGGTGCCTTCCTCAGGGCTACATAAGCAAAAAGGGGACTAAACATGTGATTTCATACATTAAACTCTACCTCGTTAACCACTATTAAATATTCTCTTCTGACAGTAGATTACAAATAAAAAGGAATCACTATGTAACCTATCATTTATGCTTAGTGCTCCTCTAATAATTAAAATACCGTAGATTCATAACACAGAATATCAGAAACTAATGTTCAGATTAAATAAAAGCTAAGGCAGATTTCTGTATTATAGTCGCACAACAAAATGAATTTTTTGGACATAGCCGCTTTATAAATCAAAACACCTTAAACTACATCTCTTCAAAATCAGTACTTTAGCAACTGCATCAAACACTCACCTGTCATGTTGACATCATGATAGGATTCTAGCCAGGCCTCCATTCCAATCAGGTCATGCTCATTCACCAAGAATATGATGTCTTTGGCCCAGTAAACCTGACCTATAGTGAAGAGATTGATTATGTTCAAATTTAAATTACTGACTGTAAGCCTAACTTCCTCTTGTATATACTGAGAGAGTATGAACATGTATTGGAAGAAAATGCATCAGAGCCACAATATTACATTACATTAACAACACAATGTGAGAGGTTAGGAGCATGCACTGATACAGCGTGTTGCTGCACCCACCACACAACGAACCACCTCAGAATACCAAATTAGGAACTGAATGCAGACGTGCAGTGAGTGACACCTCAGCACCACACTAGTTCAAATGGAACAGTGTGAGGTTTTTTTTTTTAACAGTGGCTGGAGTGCCAGTCCTGCCACCAACCCCCGAATTTTCCCTTGCAAGTGGACAACGTGCTTGCAGGACACAGATGCAGGTTAACATCATAACCAGAACGGAGCAATTGCAGGTTAAGGGCCTTGCTCAACAGAGTGGCATTTACAGGATTCGAACCAGCAACCTTCCAATTGCTGGCGCAGATCCCTAGCCTCACAGCCACCACCCCACCCCACCATGTGAATATCAACCAAAATAATTACTTCCACATATTCATTACTCAATATAATATACAGCAGGTGATTCAATTACTTGTATTCTCTAAAAGGTCGAAGTTATTTCCTTTTATTTTAATGGTGATAAGCGGAAATATGAAATAAAATCTACTTTCACATCATTAAATGGAAAAAGAGTGGTAACAGTCAGAAAAGAAGTGGAACAAGCAGAAAACTATAAAATGAAAAATGGCAAAACTGACAGCTCTAAAACTTTATTTAACTGCCAATAAAAGGACTGAAGTAAAATAAAAGATAACTTTTGGGAAAAAGAATATATATTTTTTTCAAATTCAAAAATTACTGCCAGCTTTTCCATGGTTGATGCTTTCCTTGTGCTCAGTTCTTCTGAGATAACTTCCTGTCTCCCAACATCACAGCCCCCAGCAAACCAAAAAACTAGAGATACGGGTTCACAAATGGATGGAAGGAAGAACTTGAAACTAACCCCTAAAATATGAGGCAAGCGCCAGCAGTAACCCCACTGCCTGGTTATTGTTGCTTCCTTCACTGCATGTGGCACTCAGCAAGATGGACTCAGTGCGTGGTGCACGTGGGGCACGCAAGATCCCATAGACATTTGTACCTTTCACCATCTAAGACAGAAAGATAAACATAAAAAGATGTTTAGACATACATGTCACATCTGGGAAAATTGAGTGTTGTTAAATATCAAACCTTAAATATAGAGTGCTTTAGAAAACATCACACAAGTGACTTAAAGTTCACAAATAATGTAAAAATCAAGAAGTGACAGTAATAAGCTTACTATTCTCATAAAAAAGGTTTGCAAAAGAGACTCCAACAGAATTGTTATAATCACATAATGGGCATTTTCACTACAAAATGAAACAATAGCTCAAAAGTCGCTTGACATACTTACGTATCTCTCCTTACTTTCATCGGGAAAAGGCAATGTGCGGGAAAATGTTTGTTTATAAACTTCAAGACCTCTGCTTTTCATTGTCTTCACCAGCCAATCTACTGGAAGTCCTCTGTTAAACAGAGTCAATAATTACGCATTAAGTTCTTATTGAAGACAAAAGTGTGTGTCTGAAATTTATTAATTATTTTAACCAAAGATCATGGTATACAAAATATATTTTGTGTAGACCAGCATTACAAAAGATAATACAGATTAAATGTTGTACTTAACTGTGCTGTACATACTAGTAAATTCACACATTTCAATGCCACAAATAATGAGTTACGAGTCATCGTTTACTCACCCGACCTTCTTCCTGTGTCCTGAAAATTCACGGGAATATGAAAGTGCACGATCTCCATATACAAATTTCTCCTCCACCATGGTAGAACCCATGGCGTTCTCTGACATATAAGTCCTTAGTGTGAAGGGTTCAAATGCAAGTCCCAAGAACCATGTTATGCCCACAATGTAGCACATGACACTAGTAAGCAAAAATAAATAAAGGTTGGCTACTAGACAGATGATAACATCAGAAATACAAAAACAAATGAAAAAGAGAGACATTTGTCTCAACAAAAGTTAAAAAAAAAAACATAAATAGGACATCGTAAGGCATCAGTAGTATGAGTTGTAGACTGCTGTCAAGGGTGTATTTCCTGGGGAGAAAAATATTCATTTACTGTGATGAGATAGCAACACTGTTTTAGGGATTAACATACACAACTACAGTATTTTTCTTCCATTAACTGCTGCCTGACCTCTCCAACTCATCCTTTACACAAATACTGATGACCCACATCTTCCCAAAGTACCTCAGAAATGGTTAAGTTCTGTGCCTCTCTGTTCTCCTCTAGATATGTAATATGTCCTGAGCCTTAGTATTATATTATGGTTTTTGTGCCGTACCTTAAATGTGATTCTTTATGCTCCATTAGCTTGTACATCATGCCAAACACCCAAATATATGACATCTTTTTATTTCCACCTTTAACATCTGGAGCCTATCCTGGCAGTTCCAGTAGAGCACAGGGCACACTTATTTACATGGGATTATATCAGAGTTGCTAATCAAACAAACCTACGTCATCTTTGAGAAATCAAAGGAAACTGGAGCAGGTAACTGGAGTAATCTATGAAAATTACATACAGGCATGGGGTTAACGTGTAAATGCCACCGAGACAGTGAATGGGCAGAATTCAAGCCTATCCTATTGGGACAGAGGGGCATGCTGTTCCCTGGGCTATTGTGATTGTCAGATGTTTAAGAAGACTCATCGTACACAAGTTATAAGTAAGTAAGCATTATCCAGTTTTCCGATGACTCTGCTCAGAATAACAACATTTATTTCTATAGCACATTTTCAAACAAAGGCTGTAGCTCAATGTGCTTTACAAGATGCCAAGGAAAAACCTACAAGAATACAAAAACAAAATAAGATTGAATAAATGACAGATCAAAAATAATAGAGAAGTAAAAATTCAATACACATTTCCATAACACAGATATATAATTAACACAAAAAGTGCAGTCCTTACATACAGTTTTCATATCTAATGATGAATCCAGTGCTATGGTCAGATGACTTGGATAGACGGAAAAATATATTATGCATCATTGTGTATTGGTCAAAAAGTGTCACAATTATTTCATTTGGCATATTGTGATGGTTTATATGCACGCCCTTAAAACTTGGGTAACAAAATTATTGTAAAACAGCAGTATTAAAACACTAACAGGGATGAGAAAGGCATAAACTTAAAGCCTGGCACAGTCAGTTTACGAAAAGATCAGTGAATAGGGGGTCTTGTTAAAGGGTGTGTCACTCTTAAGATTTCTATACACATAAAACATCATGGTGACAGCCAGTGGTTTGGTCAGCAAAATCAAAAAATATCAAAATAAGTTTGTTAAAAAATGATACTCATGGATGGAAATTCAGCAACGGCAGCGTAGCACTCTAGCATTTAAAATGCCGAGGAGAAAACAGATAACTGTAACAGCCAGCAGCGTGTGGGATCGACAAAACGCGATCTTTTGGCCCCTATAAGGAAAAAGCTTAATAATAAATTTAAAATGTAACTCACCACAGTGGGGTGTTCAGTCGGGTCACCAGGTTGGTGAGCGCTCGTCTGCGGTTAGGGTCCGAAAGAAGACCCATCGTATTGCCACAGTTACTTTAGAAGCCAAAGATGAATGTCCCGTAGCAGATGAACGAGGAAACACTGCAACCCGTCGCCGGGAACACCTGTCAAGACAGAGCGGAGCGTTAAGCAAGAGACAGGAAGTAAGAGCACGGAAAACATGTCCGGATAGAAACTACAGCGAACTCACAGGGGCGGTCTCACCCTGCGAGCTTGGAAAGGGTATTCACTAGCTAATATGTCAAGTAACTTATTTCTTTAATTACAAAAGGTACAACTAGGCCATTTTTCGAAAAAAGGAATCTCACGGGACTAAAAAATGGTTCCGTTTCTGGCTACAGGTCGGACTGTAATATGTGAGCACTCACTTCCGGCATCCTGTGAAACGGGATCCTCTATTTGAGGAGCCTGTGCGCCGTTCTTCTTTATAATCAATTTAATTTCGTTATACCATCCAATGATGATAGTGCTAATAAAACATAGCGATAAATTGTATTTAGCAAAAATATAATTTATATATCAAAATTAACCGTTAACTGTGCGTTTATTGCTTTATTGTTCAACAGAGGAGTCTCGATGCAATTTGGTAATGCTTAAAATACAGTACCATTTGTTTTACAGATTATGCTTTCCATGGTGCTAAATTTTAAAATTTGAAGTAATGGACAGGTGAAGCCCCTTGAAAAATCTGAAGGGTCTTCCTCATTTTACCGAAAAAAGATTAGAAGCTTTGAAAAGAGTGATGTAATAAAGTATCTATCTATCGATCTATCTATAGAAAATCATTAGAGCCATGAGCTCGAGGTAGCCAGCAGATGAAGCGCACATACAAACCCATGTTAATCGCATAGTTTAAATCGGGCAGGTGTGCTAAAAACCCAAGAACGCAGTGTCTCCATTTTGATCTTATGGTTATCACGTTGTCATTAAAATGCTGCATTAGGTGTGTCAATTTTCAGCAATAAAACAATGTATACTTAGTTGTTATGAAGATGTAATCTGTTGAGATTATGAGTATTTTATCACTGAATGTCAACGGATTCCCACTCATTCCATCTCTCTTTTATGTGGCTCACAATCCTTAGAAGGACGGCTCGTTCTTGCCGCTCAAGATGCAATTTATTTGCAACTTTGCCAAGCTTGCATTTTATTTACTGACTCCTCTGCAGCTGGCACTTAAGCTGCTCATTTGTATGATGCAACTTGACAGCGCTGTTACAAATGACAAATAAATAATAAAGACAGAAAGAATCCATCAGCTATGAGAGCTGAGGAACACCGGTGAGACGCTACTACTGCTGATTCTTAATTATATGACATGTCAGAAGATTTTTTTTTGCCGTGAAACAATGCGAGTCATATTTTAGTTTCAGTAAGATACAAAGGCAATACCAGCAGGGGTTAGGAAATATGCTTGTGGAGCTGTACACGATAACGGGGTTTAGAGAATGTGTAGAGTATTAATGATGCATTATAAGTTCCAGTACAGAAGAACAGTATAGCACAGTATTTACTTTATTGGATAACAAATTCCACACTTCTCTACTCCATATTTACTTAGCCTTTGGGGCAGTGGAGATATTCGAAGCAGCCAGACCACACCTGGTGCTGTGGTGATGTTGGAAGCTTCAGACGTCTCCAACCATGTGGTAAACAAGCTCCGATACACTGCTTCAAAACAGTGTTCCTCGTTACAGCAATCCAAGCTTCAAAGCCTCTGTGTCAAATGTCCCATCCCTGAACTTTGGTAATCTGGTAGGTGTATTAAAAAGAGTCATATTTAATAGTACTTTGCAGCCTGTGATTCACAGACATCACCAGGTTCTGACTATCTTATCTGGAGGTGCCCTGTTAAGCTTCTGATGCAGCCATCTTCAGCTCCTGTTTCCTAAGTACCATTTTTTTTTCAAACTGGGGTCTGTTTACAAGTAAATAAAATCTGTACAACATCAGACAAGCAGAAGTATCTCTCTATTATAAAAGAAAATCTTGAGACAAGACAAGACTATTGCCAAGAGATTGTTTCAAGTCCCGCCCTCCTCTCAACCATTTACGGCTAACGCCCCATGCCCACGGTTCTCTCACCTTTCATTCGTGTCAATGCTTTTGTCAGATACAGTTCCTGCGCTCTCAGCTCTTATAAATTGTTATATTTTCCTCATTTAAGTTCCCAATAAAAGAAGACTTATTATGTCCAAATCTTATTGAAGAATTTCATCCCGAAGGGTTATCAACAGAAGTGACTACACGGGCAACCCTAGCACCGAGAAACGATTAAATCAGATGAATTAACATGAAAATTGTCCATCGGTTACACAGCAAATTGTTTAAATGTGTATCAATAGACTATGCTGAAACAGTTGGTGGTGATGGTGCATAAGCAAAGAGCTGGTGGTGGATTTTAGGAGGCCCAGACCCCTCACAGACCCAGTGATCATCAAAGGTGACTGTGTGCAGATGGTGCAGACCTATAAATATCTGGGAGTGCAGCTGGATGATAAATTAGACTGGACTGCCAATACTGATGCTCTGTGCAAGAAAGGACAGAGCCGGTTATACTACCTTAGAAGGCTGGCGTCCTTCAACATCTGCAATAAGATGCTGCAGATGTTCTATCAGACAGTTGTGGCGAGCGCCCTCTTCTACGCGATGGTGTGCTGGGGAGGCAGCATTAAGAGGAAAGACGCCTCACGTCTGGACAAACTGGTGAGGAAGGCAAGCTCTATTGTTGGCATGGAGCTGGACAGTCTGACATCTGTGGCAGAGCGAAGGGCGCTCAGCAGGCTCCTATCAATTATGGAGAATCCACTGCATCCACTTAATAGTATCATCTCCAGACAGAAGAGCAGCTTCAGCGACAGACTGCTGTCACTGTCCTGCTCCACTGACAGATTGAGGAGATCGTTTCTCCCTCAAACTATGCGACTCTTTAATTCCACCCAGAGGGGTAAACGTTAACATTCAACATTATACAAAGTTATTGTCTGTTTTTCACCTGCATTGTTATCATTCTTTAATTTAATATTATTTATTGTATCAGTATGCTGCTGCTGAAGAATGTGAATTTCCCATTGGGATTAATAAAGTATCTATCTATCTATCTATCTATAAGATGAAAACATCAACGTACAATATTCCGTAGAATATCTACAACTGTTAACACCGTCTGGTCTTCCACCAGCTGAATTACCGTTGAAAGAAGGATGTATTGTAATGTTATTGCGTAATTTATGTATGAGTGATGGGCTATACAATAGGACAAGATTAGTTGTATTCAAAATTGGTTGAACAATTCTGACATGTAAAATTTTAACAGGCAACAAGAAAGGTAATGTAGTACATCTTCCACGGATAACAGACACCAAAGGAGATCTTGATATGCCATTCGTATTAAAATGTTTACAGTTTCCTGTTAGAATAGCTTTTGTTATGACAATTAACAAATCACAGGGACAAACATACAAAAAAGTTGGTTTATTTATTAGAGAGAAAGAAACAATATTGACTCACAGGCAGTTATACGTTGCATTGTCACGATGTAAGTCCAAACACAGAATCAAAATTCAATGCGATATTGACAAAACCTTCATTCTAAATATTGTTTTTACTGAAGTTTTATAGTAAAAGTGTAAGTTTAAAAAGTATTTGCATGTTAATTTCACAGTCAAACAGAACGAAACGTATAACGCAACGAATACCTCTAACGCAGCATGAAACAATTTTCTTTCATTACATTTTACTATGGTTAATTACTCGTAATGTAAAATAGTTCTATTATGCATATGTAACAATTCCCATGAAAATAATCTGTTTAAACTGTACATCCGCTTTGCCCATATGCGAGTGGCACAGCTGCAAAATGACTAGCACATAGCACCCGGGGGTTGGCGAGCAAAGCGAACAGGAGACAGAGCTTCCTAGTTTTATTAAAGATTAAATTGAAGTGTCTCATATTTTATTCTACTATAATTCAGAATATAACACAGTAATTAGACCAGGTACACTAATGAAAAATATCAACATTGAGTTCTGCAGTTTCATTCTGTAAATGCAGAATCTGTGGTAAATAGCCCAACTGTTACATTTTCCCTTTCAATTAACATTTAAATTCCTTAAATTATTAAAAAAAATATTTTTGACCAAGGAAACTACAATTGAAAATTGATCTGTTTTATAACCGGTATAATCTGACTCGGGGTACCAGAAGATCAAGCCAACCTGCCATTTTACAGACCATAGGTAAAGATTATAATTCCATTCTGGAAAAACTGAAGAGAATTTTGGAAAATGATAAAGAATTCTATATAGCTGAAATTATGTGTTTATTTGCAGCATGGGGATAACATTTATCTATTTTTCTCTTTGCAGATGCATGCTGATGTAACCCTTTAATAACACCATCATACAGACCCACCTGTTTGTTCATCAGTTTTCTAAGACAACTTTTTCCATTGTAGGTTCAAAGGACGCAACAGCCCATCTCTACAGCATTCAGCCTTGGAAAGGGCCTTTTCCATTCAAAAACTTGCATTAAACTGCATTAGTATTACCAGTTAGTTTTTCAGAGCATAATTGGACTGCTGGAATTCAACAAGGATCCAGGCACTGCAACAGATTTAGAGTGCTAGCAGCTCTTATTGGTTTAGAACCTCCTGTAAGATAATTAAAGCACACATTCACTTTCTTATTAGTGTTATTCAAACAAAGAAAAAACACAATCATTGTGTGAAAATAGTTTATTATTTAAAGTCCAAAGCAATAAAAAAAATTAGCAAAAATAATTTCGGTTAAATATGTATCTACTGCACCACTGTGACGGTGGTGCTGAAAAAAATCACACAGCCAACTGCGTAAGAAGTTCATTACACAATATTGGCATGAGGACACAAGATTAGTTAGTTTATTTAAGTACTATGGTATACTATAATCTACCAAACTCACTTGAATTGTCCCTTTGAAAATATATATCAAAATAATCAGATTTATACTTTTTGACACGGAGCCTAAAAAATAAAACTGCAAGTACAGATTTAAATATTATACTAACAATAATCATTAATGAAAATCTACAACAGTCTGACCAAACAAGAAATGTATCACATGTCCATGTTGACAAGTGAGCAACATCTGAGAAACCACCATCCCGCAAAGAACTTTGCAGAGAAAACCCCTACATGGTGGAATGGAGAGTCATTTTAAAGATTGTGTGATCCACTAAAAATAGCCTTGTTCAAAAGACAAATCACATAAAAGAAGAACATTCTCTTTTTGTAGTTATGTGTAACAATAACCCATGAACACAAAGCATAATATTGAAGGATGAATCAGAACATACCTGGGCAGCAGTGCTTCTAATTTCATTTTCAGCAGTCACTACATATTTCACAAGAGACAGCAAATTATGCAGACAGTTCCATATGTCTTTGGATATAGACCATTACAAAGGGATTTTAAGACTATTCATTAGAGAGAGAGTGTTTATTAAGGAGAATATCTTGGTTCAAGTGATAGAATACATAGTCCATATACTCAATCTCATTGCATTTTTCACTCCCCTATTGATGTGGTTACTTCTTGAAGGTGGTCCCTTACTACCCGATCTAGAACAGCATAAAGATCTTTGCAAGCCTGTGTAGCAGCATCCATCATACTTTCAAGATGATCCTGGTGTAGTCGAGAGTCCATCTCTATCAAAGCTAGATGTTCAGCCTTGGGCAACACAGCAAGGGAGAGTTGGGTGCCACCTGCTGATTCTTCTAAATGGCTTAAGTCCACTAGTGGTGTGTCCTCAACAAAGCCTGCAGAGCAGGCACACACATAATCCCGCAGTGGAATTCCAGCATCCACCACAGCAAGAGTAGCAGCATTGACACATGCACTGTAGTTGCCTCCATCAGCCTGCAAAATCTGCAAAACAATCACATTGACATCACCACAGATTGCCATGAAATATTTATACAAAATAATCATAATCACTCATTTGCAAATAAATGTTACTTGAGATTAGGTTGCTCATGGTCAGGCAATACAGATATTTTGCTTAATATATCAAGCATACAGCATTGGTGAAGAGACATGTACTTTGCACTAGAAGGGGGATGCCATTTACCTGCACGTAAATGTCAATTTGTGATCGTGGATACAGCTGTGTCAATATGGCTGCCTCAAAAGTCTGTTTGAGGTGAAGAGTCATCTCACTGGACTTACGATCTCCATGTGGTCGACGTTTCCGCTCACCGGTACTAAAGGTGGCCATGCTGTACTGACAGTTAATGATGGCTCTGTCATGTTGGCTCTTGCTACGAGAACCTCGAATCTGTGTGTTAAAAAAAAAAAAATCAGTAAAACATAAGTATTTAGTACTTCAACTTAGTAATAGGGTGTTGTATCGTGTTAGCCATTATGAACGTAGAGAAAAGCCAAGCAAAATGACACCTTTTATTGGCTAATTAAAAAGATTACAATATGCAAGCTTTCGAGGCAACTCAGGCCCCTTCTTCAGGCAAGATGTAATAAATTATTACATAAATTATTAGATTATTACATCTTGCCTGAAGAAGGGGCCTGAGTTGCCTCGAAAGCTTGCATATTGTAATCTTTTTAGTTAGCCAATAAAAGGTGTCATCGTACTTCAACTAAGTATTAGAATTTGAAAGAAAGAGATGTCATCTTTAAGTGAAAACCTGTATAATGTTTAACATTCATTTTTAATGCCGAATATTTTTATGCCCAACAATATGCTCCATTCATAGTTTGTTGTGTTTTTTTTTTCATTTAAGCATGGAAATAATCAGAACTAGCACTCCAACACAAAAGCGTCTAACTGAAACAGGTGCAAATCAATTCAGCTCATTTCTGTAACGCACTCTTCACTGGGTGCAGGCTTAAGTCTTTTAACAATTTCACTGGTAAAATGCAATTACAAAATTTTCACATTACTAATAAATATGCATGCACACAAAGATTTCAATTAGTTTCAACATAAACTACCACAAAGCAATTCCAAATTCATTAAAATAACACGGATCCTAATAAATTAACCTAATTTATGTCTATGCTAGTTATTTAAGACAGTAGTGATTAGTTTAAAAAGACTGATGAAATTTAAACAGGTATCAACAATACCAAGAGCACTCTTCATGGATGTTCTTGAAATTCTCCATAAGCCTTTTTTGCACAAAGCTACTATCTAAAAAGAGGGTCAAAGCCATTCCACGTGTTAAAACAAAACCATGAACATTTTTTTTAGAAATTTTGTTTAGACAATATTTTGTTAATAAAATAAAAAAACGTGATTTTGTTTTAGCAAATCTCTGAAAGACCTCAATGAGACCTGCCAAAAACCAAGTATAGCATGTCTGCATTGGCTTCTAAAGATAACTGCTACACACAGCTAAAAACTGTCATTCTTGACTTGACTGAAGATGACAGATGCCATGCTGGGTAAGAGACATTCTAAAAATGATACATCTTTCAAATTGCACCCCTTCATGCAGAATGGGCAACCATAATCTAAGTAGTTGTGAAGATCCTTATGACAAGGCTTTGGGTTTCACTCCAACTTTGCAAATATGGTTACATTACTGCGAAGATTTAGCTTGGCACCACTCATGAGATATGAAGATTGTGATAACGACTTGGTCATGCTTGGGGACACTACTAATGGACACATTCTAACAAGCTCTTATCTGGGAGTTGCTTAACCTCCAGATTATGTGGCACTGTTGAAGTCAGGGGGTCGGAGCCTATCATGGCAAGCACTGGAGGCAAAGCAAGAACCCTGGAAAGGGCGCATAAATAAGTTCAGAAGGTTGTAATTATTTGTAAACTATTATTTTTATAATACATTGTCGATTAAAGGGGGTACACGGTTTATGGTGCAAATATAATAGTGTTAACCCAGGCCAATAGTAATACGTCGGCACTTTTCTTTCCTGCTGCGGTCTGATCCGTAAACGGCGCTGTAACTGGTATCGCGTTAACTTGAACCATAATGGACGAAGCTCCATACTGATTTTTTGATACCTTCTTTAGTACTTGGGTGTTATATCGGTGTAGCCGTTATGGATGTAGTGAGAAATCAATTAAACTGACACCTTTTATTGGTTAACTAAAAAGATTACAATATGCAAGCTTTCGAGGCAACTCAGGCCCCTTCTTCAGGCAAGATGTAATCATTACATCTTGCCAGTATTACATATTGTAATCTTTTTAGCCAATAAAAGATGTCATTTTGCTTGACTTCTCACTTGGTACCATCTTAAAATTTACAAATAAACTACATTAAACTGCATTAAACTCTCCAAGTGGTTTCTCCATAGATTTACTTTAATGATACATACAATGCGCTATATTCATTGAATGACGTATGTCTCCACATTAAGAACTGAACTTAACCCATTTTTAATAGCTCAAGAAAAACGTTCATTTTGAGAGGTGTAAAGTATAACTCTTATTAGACACGTGCACGAACCACTAAGACGACTTTCCTCACCTCGTGCGGCCCATATACCACCGCTAGCGCCTTCGTGTTGCCCTGCTCGATATACGCAGATCCGTCGGCTTGACTAAACACTCCCATTCGGGCTTGTATTTTACGCAGTTCGTTCGGCTTCCTGCCATCCACTCTGTAGCCCTGATCAGAGAGTAGCTCGATCCCAGCCATGTCTTTTCCTACCAGACCACAACCAGTACACGAGAGGGGAGGAAATACAAATCCCAGCAGCCCCTGCGACCGCGAGGCTGGGCGGGATTTAAAAGGAAGTTTAGCGGGCATTTTAAACCGCGGCTTCTACGCCGGTGAGGCGTGTTGCTGTACAAATAACTGTCTTAAGTCTTGTACGAGTGGCACATATTCGTGATTCAGTGATCGACAGCAGGTACATTTATATAAAAGGAGCTCCATTTTCTAACTTATTTACCTATAGATGCGGTGTGGGTGTGTTTATATGTGTGCCCAGCAATGGACTGGCTGTTCCTCAGAGGTTGGTTCTACAGACAGTGGACTGGATAAACGAGCCTGAAAACAAATGGATGCTTGGAATAATCCATATCAGGGTTGCTGGAGTCAGGAACCTTACTAGCTGTCTGCATAAAACAGGCACCCAGCCATGCACAGGATTTTAGAGACCAGACTCCTTGCCCTGGCAGACAGCGATGCCGTGCTTTGCAACAAAGTACAGCATGGTTAAGAAGAAAAGGGATGTACTAAGTATTGTTTTAGTGTTCATATTTAAACGATTTAAAGTAAACAAGAAAATGTACTTTGTATCCACTCATCATCCAAGAAGACTACTATAGTATTGCTGGAGTAGTGAATCAGTATTTATGAATGTTTACAATGTATTGCCTAAAATACTGTGAAACATCCTACTGTATCTGTACACTGGGACAACTTAAGCAGTCACAGTTCCTCAGAAGTTTATAAATTCTGTAACAGCAACATTTGAGCTTGATTCAAACATATACTCATTTAATGAAAATGGCATACCCGGACGGAGAATGAGGGGTTAGTTCCACTTTTTCTATATTCATGCAAACTTCTAAAAGAATGCTTAAGTGGGGAGATAAACTTGCACCGTCAAAAGCATATTATTAGGTGGAAAGGCGAATTTGCATAGTGAATTGTGTTGCACAGTGCTTTGGCTGGTTCCTGTATTTGCTCACTGATGCCAGAAAAAGTTTCTTGTCCATGGTGTTCTGCTGTAAAAAGTGAGTCCAATCCAACAAACAAACTGATATTGGGCCACTGTAGGCCCAGTGTGGGCAAATATATTAGCCCTATGTGGGTAGCCAACAATGACCCAATTTGGATTTGCACATCAGTACAACATGGCCCAGTGTGTGCAAACAGACAAGGAGTCCTAATTTGGTCGTGATCCTGAAAAAAGTCCATACCTTACTGGTGCATCCATTTATTTTATTTTCTTTATTGTGAGAATAAACAACCTTAATTTGAACCCGGATTGAGACTGTATTCATGCAATTTGGATTTGTACATCAGTACCACATGGGTGTAATTGAGTCCGATGTTTATGGCACAGTGGTGCTCCCTTATGGTCAGAAATGATTTATTTTATTATGTGTAATTATGAGGATTTTCAATTTAGTAAATAAAAAAACAACACTAATGTGGTTTTTATTATTTATTCTTACAATACAGAAAATACCATAGCATTTAATGGTACAAGTCCTTTTTTGTGGTGTTACAACCCTGAACATGAAAAACAACAAACATTTATTTATATAGCACATTTTCATACAAACAATGTAGCTCAAAGTGCTTTACAAAATGAAATAAAAGGAAGTTAATATAAAACATAAGCAAACAAGATTAGGAAAAAATATTAAAAGACTATGTAACAAATTAAAAGGTAAGGTTGAATGGCTAGGAGGACTAAATAAAAACCAAAACAAAAAAAAAAATCCACTTAGGCTGCAGATACAAAAACAACAACAAAATCTGTAGAGGTTCTAAGGCCACAGGACCACCCAGCCCCCACTGGGTATTCTAACTAACATTAATGTTCTAAATCAGTCCTTATGCTTTTCAGGCTTCACATGGAAGAAATTGAAGGTGATGGTGGTCATGTGGACATCTGGGACACCCATCATTCAATCCATAAACACAGGGGGCAGCATGGTATTTTGATCAGGTAGTGGTGCAGATCACCATCACAGAAGAACCGGAAAAGACAGCAAAAGATTGTGCAGATTAATAGGGAATTGCAGAAGCCAGGGAAAATGATAATTCATTGCCCATAAAGAATAACAGGAATACAACTAAAATGTAGCTGCGAAAAAGCCATTTTAAAATAATGGGTTTTTAACAGTTTTTAAAATTGTTCTATAGTAAGCCTAGCAAATTTCCACAGACATTACCAATATTATATAAAATATTGTGCAATTTTAGCTGATAAAATTGATCATTTTTGAAGATGTTCAAATTGTTATTTATACTTCTGCAATCAAAATCTAAAAACCACAGACAATATTAATTTGTAGTGTTACTTACTAAACATTAAATAGAGAGTTCCCAAATAATCACTGGGCAAATTGAGGATTTGCTGAACTTGCACTGCCACTAGAACTTTTTAAAGGGGCACCTTGTAGTAGCCCCCACATTGGGTCAGTGCAGTATTTAATTGGGTTTCCCAATCCCACACTTCTGATAGTCTGTTCACATGGGGCCACGGTGTACATGTTTGCTGGGGAATATTTCAGGAACTAGGTGAATCTGCTGGATTTTATGTTTCTTTTTTCTATACCCACTACTTCAGTATAATAAACTAAAAGCAGTTTAATTTAAAATTCTGGACTTGACATAACCAATGAATATAAATACACAATTTAGGAACAGGGTTGATGAAAAGTGTGTGTTCTGTGAAACAGAAGTGTGAACTATAATCAGAGGTAGGTAGAGCAGCCAAAAATTGTACTCAAGTAAGAGTAACGTTACTTCAAAATAATCTTACTCAGTAGAAGTAAAAAGTAGTCATCCAAAAAATTACTCAAGAGTAAAAAAGTATTTGGTGAAAAGACTACAAGTACTGAGTAACTGTTTGATCATAATAAATTATTTTTTAGAAATGTTGTAATAAGACAACATGCTTGTTCTTCACTCAGTGAAGTGATGGTTAAGCTTCAGCAGGAGTTGGCTCTCAAGGTTCTTGCAGTGAAGCTGTGACCGTCTAGCAGTGAAGAGGAGCCCCGCATGACTAAAAAGTCTCTCACAGGCTGCAGATGCAGGAAGACCTGTGTTGACTTTGAGTGACAGCTTCTTGATGCGAGGAAAGGTATGCAATAGATCCATACCTCCAACGGATGGACATGAAAGGTACCTATCCAGCTCTCCTGCTTCTGGTTTTCCTGACCCCATGGATCCAAAGAAGTCATCTTCATCAGAGAGGCTGCTGTTTGTGCTGACATCATCCAACTCTGTGTCTAGGTGAAGTCTGATGAAGACAAGGCCTGTGGAAAGATGAATGATTTTCAAAAGAATTAGGTCTCTGTATTATTCATACTCTTCTATTGTATAGGCTGCCAAGCTGCTAATGTTTGACATGAAAAGCTCCCTGAGCTTCTAACTCTTGCCACCCAGTGGTTTTGTCACTGACACACTGTAATCCTAAATGACTGTAACATTTTAAAGATTGATATATGTCATTGTCTCACAACTGAAATCATAAACAAGTATTTTGAAACAAGTATTTACCAGCTTTTAAGATGCTCTCATCTGTGGTCCAGGATGTTCTGAATCTTGGTAGGAGTATTGCTGCTGCAGTCAGCTCAGGATCTTTCATGACGTCTCCGAAACGTTTCTGGATCCCTTCCCGCAGGGCATCAACAAGAGGTCTACACATTTTGCAAGATGACTCTAGCCTCTTCAGCTTCTCCTGCAACTGGTAAAGTGTTGGCAGCAAAAAGCCCATATGCACAGATGATTCCCCTTGGAGGATGTTAAGGGCCATAGCAATAGGCTTCATCACAGCAGTGTATTCAGCCAAAAATCCCAATTCAGCAGGATTGAACCTAAAAAAAAAAGGTGTACAAATAAAAAATAGAACTCATAGGTATTTCTAATACAATGTATTTACTATGCATTATCCATGTTAAACACACAAATAATTATAAAATAAGACAGTAAAAGTATTTAATTGAGAACATCCACAATTGTCATAGTCTTGCAAATGTACTTAAGACAGGTGGATTCACCCATTAATCATGCATTAATGTTTAAAAACACTATAAGTTCTGTCAACTTACATCTTTATCTTTAATGTTGTGCAAACATTGCGAATTGCTTTCTCTCCTTGCTCTTTCTGAATGCGCACAACCCTTTGCACTGCAAGGAACAGGGAGCTCCAACGGGTCCGATTGGGTCGGAGAAACTGCAGCTTGCATTCACGTTCCACTGTTTCATAAGCCATGGTTGACCTGCTGGTTTTATTCCACAGAGCATGACATTTTGCAAAAGCAGACCGAGACAGTCTCATGTATGTTTCATTGGCAGTTTCTGCAGCAGCTGCATCAACTGTTGCTATAAGAATGAGTAGATGACATGCACACTTTTGGTGCCTTGGAAGTTGGTACTCAAGACCTGTGTTGTCATTCAAAACAGCAGACACATCTTGATACTCCACCTCTAACTCATTCTCTTCTGTTGCATCATCAAGGGTGGAGTCTCGATGCTCCTGTCCATCTGTGGTTTCTTCCTCTTTCTCTTCACCATATAATCGAAAGGCTTTCAATGAGTTTGAACCACTGTCTGTTGTCGTCTTGGTCAATTTTTCCCTGATGTGATACTCAGAATGTATTTCCTCTAATTCTGCAGCAAGAACATCAAATGTGTGTGAGCCTTTAAGAGGTCTACAAGCCAATGCAGCAGAATGCCTCTCTAAAGAGGTTTCATCTATCCAGTGACAGGTGACTCCTAAGTAGCTATGTTGTCTGGCAGACCAGCAGTCCGTTGTGGTAGCAACATAATTCACTGTGCTCAGCTTTTTGATGATTATGCTCTTCATGTTCTTTGCTGCTTCCTGTATTTCTGAGCATAACATTTTCCTTGTCATTACTGTACACTGAGGTTGCAAGGTTTCCATCATAGTCTTGAAGGATGTTGTCTCAACTACAGAGAATGGTTGGTTGGCCTCACATACAAACGCTAGCACAAGCTTGTCAAACATTGCCTGTGTTACCTGCCGAGAGCCAGTGAGGGAATCTGTGAGTTTTGCATTCTTCATAGGTGGTTCAGTAGAAGAGGAGGACTTTCGTTTTCTATGGGAGTCAATTAATTCCATATATGTCTGCATTTTATTTTGGTGAACCCTCTGTTGACAGAAAAAAAATGGCAGGCTGTGACGCTACAGGGGATTAAGCCATGAAAATACACTAATTTTCACAAATTCAGTTTCATTTGCTAAAGTTAACTTAATTACACTAGGATTGAGGTGATTAATGGATTAAATCTAAGCGTACAGTGACAGACTACTGTGGTCGCCACATTTCTGTATCTACTTATCTAGTGGAACAAATTGCATTCTTTTTTTTTAAATAAAACAGCTAAACTTTGATATGATGATGTTTTCTAAGCAGGCTCTGGCATTACATACCTGGACTCGATTGGTTAAGATGGTTTTGGTAACTGACAAACATTCATAATTTGTGGTAGTTGGTAGCTAATGCTAATTCATTCCTCCATGAAAAATGTATTGTAGTCTGCTTAGCTTATGCCACCATTTAACGAAATGTTTACAAAAACTAAAAGGGTCTATCAGGGCCGGAGTGGGACTCATTTTCAGCCCGGGAGCTTCATACTGGCCCACTACAGTATATACAGTATACACCCACATGTTATTTTTAAAACTCTCAGCTCACCCTCCTTTTCACATGGGTGGTTGCATATTCACATCAAGCTCCAGTCCTCTACCAGAAGTCTGGGAGCTTGAGTGTTCTTTGCAGTATCTTAGCTGTTCCTAGGACTGCACCCTTCTGGACAGTGATCTCTGAAGTTGTTCCTCTCTCTCATATATACATACATACATACATATACATATATATATATATTATTATATATACACACACATACACGCACACATTCTTTTCCTTCTGGGCTTTACATTTCTAAATATCCAACCCTTAACCAGAAATAGATCAAATAAAACAAAAATGTTTGCACTGTTCTTTGCTTGTTTGTTATACAGTGTAACTTTCTTGTAAAATGTTTTTCCTCTGTATCTTCATGAACACATGGCTAACTTTAAAGGATTAATGAATGCCTGAGCAGTAAACTGGTTTCTGCCACCTTGTTTATAATCACATCATTGTCCAAAGACATGATGATTTCTTTCTCAGTGCACATGAGCATATATCTAATTTAGGTGGCATCTGTGTCACAATAAGCAGTGCTCTAAACAAAATACAGCACTGCCTGCAAATTACTGTTTAAGTTTATGTATCATGTAAATTAATTCTGTGGCGTTATGGCATATAACGTAGTCTGTGTGATACGAACAAATGCTTAGCAAATTCGTAGGTTACTTTTTTCACCATCTCCACTTAGACTTTAGCTCTCAAACCGAGGGTTTTTAATTAAAAAGCCACTCAGTTTGGCGCATTTGGCCACGTCATTTTCAAGTACCTTACTTTTTTTTTTTTTCTCGCCTTTTCGGCACCACCTTTGCTTTTTTTTTTTTTTTACCATCCATGTACTCTCGGGTGTCTCTCAGGGGAACGTAGCTCGGTAAGTGCAGATCCTCTCTACTATAAGGCTCTGGGTAACAGGCAATCAGCCCTACACACCAGCCTCTGTGTGATTGGCTGCTTATGGTCACATGTGAGCGCAGAAGTAGTAGGTGCAGCATAGTATGTGACATGTATGTTGATTCTGATTTAACACCGGCCCTCGCGACCCACCGGGAATTTTCCCGTTTCTCCCGATTAGCCACTCCGGGCCTGGGGTCTATATAACAACTCTTTTAGGATAGGGATTCTGTAACCTAACAAGACTAACATCCGCCTAACAGCAAAAAATAAACTTATGTAAAACTTACCGCAACATGTTTCCTCAGGTTAGACGTTGAGTTTTTGTATGCTGAAATGTCCTTTTGTTTTGGCAGACACAGAAGACATTGCATTATATAACTGTTCGTTTGCACTATGTGTAAGCGAAACATGCTTTTTATATGAGGCCAAGGGTGTTTATCCTCATCCTCTTCAGTTTTAACATTGCAGACAGTTGCCTCTGCCATTTTTCATGTACTCTTTCTTTCCTTCTCCGCTGTCTGTGAGGAGTTCATGCCGCTATGCCGCCACAGTTTGTGTGTGGTCATGTGACTGCAAGGCTACATCTAATTGGTGAAACGGATTCATGTGATTATTGTTGCCACGTCTGATTGAGGAAACGGAGTCATGTGATTATTGTTGCTACGTCTGATTGGTGAAACGAAGTCATGTGATTATTGTTGCAACGTCTGATTGGTGAAACAATCTGGAAAAAAATATATCTAATGTGTAAATGGAAAAAAGTAACGAGTCGAGTGTTGCCTAAAGTAGCAGAGTAAGAGTAGCGTTTCTTCTTCACAAATGTACTCAAGTAAAAGTAAAAATTATGGTGCAGTAAAACTACTCTTAGAAGTACAATTTTTTTTAAAAAGTTACTCAAGTAAATGTAATGGAGTAAAAGTAACTCGTTACTACCCACCTCTGACTATAATCAATTCATTTTTCTGGTGTGTTTATATAATTTTTGGGATGGATTGGAAATATTTCTGTTTAGTGGCAAATTAGAGGAAAAATAAGGATAAGGGTATTCCGAATTACAACAATCTAATAAAATGTAAAAGTCAACTCAATAGTTAATTATATATTGGAAATGTCTTAGCCATAACAAGAAATGGGCAAGGAAAAGACTATAATTTATAAGGCAAAAATAAACAGTTGTCTAAAGGCTTTACATAATACTAGAAACAGAAAAGCAAAGCTTAACTTGAGTGTTTTTCAGACTTATAGATCATGTTTATGATGCACGTATACCTCTGACTCTGTTCCATTTTGTACACTGTTCACTTTAACAAGAGTTTTAAAAACACTCTTATCAGTTACCGCCCGCCCGCCTGCGTTTATCTGTTGCTCCTCCCATTCTCCAACCAGCCAGTAACATCTTGAAGAACTCATTGACCCACCATTTTTTTTCTATTTTCAATGCCGGGCTGCCAAACGTGTAGGATACAGTCAGGAGAGAAGGTTGAATTATTTACAGATCGCGCACTAACAACAGCAGGCAGCTCAGCAAACGAGCCCAGTTGTAGTGGGAGTGGTTAAGAGATTAAAGCTCATGGCGCCGTTCTTGTAGAGGTGGTACGTCTGCTGCTCGTTGTGGAATCAGACGGACGTTTGTGCTTAAGGTACAGTAATACACTACAGTATTTGCAAAGCTAGGCAGTTGAGCTTGATGTGTCAATTTTATAAGTGTGAAGTTAGCCAAAGAGCTGGATTCGATGTTACAACGCACTTGCCCATTTTAAATGACCGGACAATGCAAATATAACGCCCGCTAAGAGATAACTGCTTTAAATACTTTAAAGTAGGTGGACAATGTGAATGTTTTAAGTCTGTGGGCTAGACAAGTTCCTCAATGGCAAATTACAAAAATAAGAGCAGTTACAAAATGCACAAATATCCATTTATGGCACTGACATCGTGTTGTGAGCACTAAATGAAGCAGGCAATGAATAAAAAACAGCTCAGAAAATTCGGGGCATACGAGGTATAATCTAAATAGTAGAGAGATGAACTTTAGGGATCTTCAAATCACGACTTGGTTTTACTGTGGACAGTCTAGGAGAATAGCATTGCCAAACCTGTTGAACATAATGGCTTGGTCTTGTCAACATTGTTTTAATGTTTTTATATAAAAATAAATAGAAATGAGGTCGCGTGACCCAGCCACTCACTTGGGTCGAGTTTAGGATGGCCACTAATAAGCAGCCTCTTTAACAGGAAATTGATAGTGGAATTTGTTCCTTAAACTACCAATGAAATACTAGGTTACTTGCTCATAACTTAAATCCTGATCTTAGCCACCAATTTTCAGAGTACAGAAGCATTTTTTAGAGTGGAGGAGGAACCCAAATAGTTTTGAGTCATGACTGTCAAAAATACTTTTCTTTCTTTTATGTCAAAAAAAGGTTGAAACCCACACAGAGTTTACATATTCACATTTATACTTGTATTACATCTCCCAGTGACCTTCATAATCTGTGAATATGAAGTTGATTCTTGACATTGAATCGGGCAGATGTAAGTGAATGCCGGTGTGTGCTATGCAGTATATTTGACCCTTGATGCACTAGCATTGCATCCAGACCTGGTTCCTGTCCTCTGCTCATTGCTATAGCCTAATATACTATGGTTTCTGGATCTATCTGACAATGAAAGGGGCAACATGTCTTTAAGAAATTAATGGGTAGATGAAATAAAGGATAAACATCTGCAAGCATAAAAAGGAGACAGACAGCACATAGAAATAGACTAGGGGCTCACAGAGCATAAAAGTTGCAAATTAAATTATGAGTAGGGTATAAGTCATCTATTGGTTGCTTTTTTTTTGACAGATTTGAAAGAATAATTTATTTTATTTAAAAACTACTTATTTATGTACCCAGGTATTTTTGTAATGTTTTACCATACAGTTAGAAAAATTACTGTACTGACCAAAATGGCATATGGATGTTAAAATATTAGGTAAAATGTTTAAAATGAGTTTTTCACAACTTGGACCCCAAGGTGTTTTAGGAGCCACAGAAAACTGTCTACATATCCTTCATAATATAATGTGTGACTCCATTTTATTAGTTCTACTTCAATATCCTGAATTATGCTTGTGCCTATGAACTAGTAAAAGTGGATATTAGGAGCCAAAGACTTACAGAGGAATAATGACATACCTTTCCTAAAGGGTGGTTGTATATTTTGTTTAATTATACAGTGGAAGAAATCAGTAAATAATACACTATATTTATGATGTTTGAGTACCTTTTGAGGAAAGAAATTCAAATATTATTTGGTGGTCTTGTTTATGAACTGAAAGACAGTGACATATTTACTCAGGAAGGGAATTCAGTGAAGGCAAAAATAAAAACTCAACTGACATTTGTTGGTCAATGTTTTCCTAAAAAAGGATTATTTCTTAGAATATAAACAATAATGTATGTTTACTGCAGTGGGTCAAAATGGTCTTTCACAATATTACTGATATAATTTAGGACCATCCCGTTGAAACTCTTCATTATATGGGACATAAGGGCTATTGGTCTGTAATCATTAGGTAAAGACAAGGGGGCTTCGCTCCCTGCTCGCTTCGCTCACCTACCCCCGGCGTTTTGAACCCGTGCCCGCTGGGCAGCCGTAGTTTCAGACGCGCGTTGTAGGAGCTTGCGTTGTTTTGAATCCGTGCTTGCCCTGCTTCTGCATTTTGAGACGCGCGTTGTAGGCGTATATCCGTCAGTCGAGCTCGTTCGGTTTGAACCCGTGCCTGCTTTGCCTCCGCAGTTTCAGACAGTGGGTCGCGTTCGGCGTTTTGTACGATCCCAAGCAGCACATTATTCCTAACTTCACTCCGCAGTAGTGCCACGCACAATATGGCGGTGACGCCTGCGCCTTCCGTATTATGTCGGGTTTTACCATGCTGTGTAGGCGCCTTTGTCTTTGGTACTTTCCCGTGCCTTCCGACGCGCGATGTAGGCGCCTGCACCTTCCGGGTCTGCCTCCGCTGTGTGGTGTGGACGTTTAACTGTCGTTTTTTCTGGTTTTATATTCTGTATCTCGCTGTGCATGTGTTTCGTGCCTAGGTTTTTTTGAAGCTGTTGTATTCCAGTTTTCATCATCTGTAACCTGCTCTCCATGTGTTTGGCCCCGTTCTTTAACCTCTTTATGACGTTTTACTTTGTTTCCTACTCTGTCTTTTATTTCTGACCTCGCTTTATCCTGCTTGCGGCATGTCAGGCGGTTCGTAGTCTCTCCCGTTTCGCTCTGGGACGGGGGGGCTTTGTGTGGCGCCTGCGCACTATGTCTCCTGCGTCCACGGGCAGGTCCCTGCGTCCATATCCGGTTTACCATTCTCGGTTAGTAATATGGATGCATCTGCATTTGTTTGAAATGGAACAATACACTGGTATTTTCCACAGTGGGGGAACTTTCTGGAGCATTTTTGACAGAATGAACAGATAGCAGAGGATACCACAAAGTTGATCAGCACAGGAAATAAAGAACTCAAGGACTGACTGTATTTGTTCTGTGGCTTTTCCTGTGTGTAGCCTCATCAGCTGTCTCCTTACTTTTTCATAAGTTATGAACATTCCATACCGATGGTCAGAGGTGTGGGGGAACTGGTCATTGGAAAATCTATTCAAAATTGGTTCAGGATGTTAAGCCTGGTCCATGTTCCCGTCTAGCATCTGACCCTGGATTATGCTCAGTTCCTTCCAAACATCTTTCATGTTATTCCAAGTTAGTTTGTTTTCTATTTTAGCTCTGTAAGCTTCCTTTACTTCACTCAGCTTTTTCTTCAGTATTCTTTGTAAGCCCTTTAGAGGCAGTTTGGCTCCAGATTTGAATGATCTTTTCTTCTCATTCTTTTTCTTTTTTTTTAGTAATATGGGGCTTAAAAAAAAAAAAAAAAAAGCTGCACGCTGTTTTTGAGGGTAGAATAGTTTCAACACAGAAGTTAATGAAGTCTGTGATACAGTGACTGAGTCCATCGATATCACCCCCATTTGACTTACAGATCATTTCCCAGTCTGCCCTTAATAAATTTAGTCATTCAGAGCCATTTTAGCCTCCAGGCTCCACTTCCTCAAGATCCTGGGGATCACAGGTTGCTGTCTAATAACAAGCTTGTAGGTGGAAGTAAGATGGATTATATTGTGGTAAAATCTGCCCAAAGATGCCACAGGTTTACATTTATGCCATCATTAATATTTGAATAGAGCAGGACGAGCTTGTTGTTTCCTTGCGTGGAACATGAGACATACTGGTTGAATTTTGTAATTTTTCTTTCTTAAGTCACATAGTTGAAGTCACCACATATTATAACTACAGAGTCAGAATGAGTCATCATAAGAGTGATTAATTTCTGTTGCTGAGTCCCCATTTGCAGAGCGATTAATATAAACATTAATTAGGATCATGTAGCATATCTCTCTGGGTAAATAACATGGATAAATTCCAACACCCAGAATTTCAATATGTGAATTACACATTTTGGTTTTAACTATAATGTACACCCTTTAAAAGATTCCTCATTCACATAAACAACCAGACCCTGTACTGCCTTTTTTCCACACTGCACTGGGTTTCTGTCTGTTTAAGACAAAATCAATCCAGCAATAAAACAGTCAGGTAAATCAGGTTTTAGCCAGCTTTCCGTAATACAGAAGATGCCACAGTACCTGTAACTGTCATGACCTGCTATGAGAGAAGAGAGTTCATCCATCTTATTTGAGAGTGATCGAACATTGCCCATCACAATAGATGGCGGTCCATTTCTAAATCTTTCTCACCTTGTTTTTATTCTTGCTCCAGTTCTTCACCCTCTTATGTTTTTTGTTAAACAACTCCTTTGGTAGAGTGAAATGGAACTGCTTAGACTCTTGAGATTATAGTGCTAGCAGCTGATTATAGGAATATTAAATACACCACACATTTAGTTTCTCAGTGTCTCTTACATTTCCTGGTGTTGCAGATACAAGGTAGCCTTCAGTTCCTTTTTTCTCTCCATGTGACGTCTTCCTAGTTCTGAGACTTCTTCCAACACCTTCCTGTAAAGCAGTTCAGATGAGGTGGCTTTTACATTTGCGATGACAGCAGCAGATCATTGGTAAATTTAAAATCCATTTACAGTCAATTCTAGTTATCCAAGGGGATTACATTCATGAAAAATCCCGTGGATACGGAAACCACAGAAGCATTGGTCCTTTGGGAAAAATGGGGTTAGGTTCTGGCGGGACACCAGCTCAGGGCTCTGTAATGATCCTTCCTCAGGTTTACCTATGGAAACCTTTTTTACTTCCTCTATAGTCATGTTTGATTGTCATAGGCACTCCGTCAGAGAAGATCCAAGGACCTCACTACACCATCCAATTAGTAGTAGTGATGAGTGGTGTGTACAAAGGGCTGGGACTTAATCAGTGCAAGCTTATAACCCACACGGGGAATTCCTTGTTTATGAAGAAGCTTCATGTCTATCAATTGCAGTCTGTGGTCCCCATCATGAATGGAATTCAATGGCTTACATAGCCTGTTGCCACTGAATAGACACACATTGATCCATCCATTGTAGCATGCATGCAATCCTGAACATCACAGACCTGTTATTGCTCAATTTCACATGTCGTTCATCTGTGACAGTCCTGTCAGAATTTTTATTCTCCATTGCATGGCTGCATATAGGAGGAATTAGACTAGGGGTAAGTGAAATGGGTTACACTTCTATAACAGCTGATAACCAAATCTGTTAATAGCGAGGATTTATTGCATATAATTGTCTAGTGCCTACTATCAATGACAAGCCAGAAGCCAGATCAAATTTAATCCTAAAAGTAATTAATTAATTAAAACTAGTAACTAGTATAATAAGTTCAACACACAAAGAAAAACAGAGAACAAAGAATTTCTGTGAAAGGTGGCTGCTCCCACAGTTATAATAATTCATTCATTACATTTATATAGCGCTTTTCTCAGTACTCAAAGCGCTATCCACACAGGGAGGAACTGGGAAGTGAACCTACAATCTTTCACAGTCTCCTTACTGCAAAGCATCAGCACTACCACAGTTCTTAGAAGTACAAGGATCTTAGAAGACAAATCATTTACAATTAAGGTAAAAGATGTATACTTATTTAGGAGCAGTAATTAGTTAATAATTAAGAAATTGCTGGGACGAAAACTTGGAACCTCCATAGGCAGCCAGGATCCGAGTTTGACACCCTTTCTTTCCACCATGTATTTGGGGATTATTTAATTTATGTGATTATTAGTCTCAACTAAGCCAGTCCTTAGAACTGTCAGGTTAAGATTTGGTAGTCTATAAAGCAGTATCTAACTCTGTTGATCTGAATTCTACAGATGTCTAGTATGGCTTTTGCCATTATGCATTGCCTTTTTATTGTATTTCTTGCACACTTATGCATAACTCCATTTGTTTTTAATCAGCTGTACAGAATGATTTCTTCTGAGAAGTTTGAGTTTGCAATTGACCGTGGGGGCACATTCACAGATGTCTTTGCACGTTGTCCTGGTGGAAAGATTCAAGTTCTGAAATTGCTTTCAGAAGACCCTGCCAACTATCAGGATGCCCCCACTGAAGGTATACGCCGTGTGCTGGAGAAGGTAAACAGAGTGATGTGGAATCTAAGACAGTCTTCATTTGGTAACATTTTTTGTACTTGCATGTTTTTACTTTAGGGAATCAATGCTCGCTAATGTTCTTAGTAAGAGAGAGAGAGAGACCGAGACAGATCCAGTTGAAGTAACTAGTATTCCAAGATGCAGAATTAGTAGAAAATGAAGCCCCAGATAATTCACTGAGACGTTTTATTGAAGGTTGGCATGATAACCTAGCAGGTTCAATTACCATGTAAGCACTCCCTATTATGACTGACTTGTGCCTGTGACTGTCTGAGTAGACTGCAGGTTCCTGCAACCGTGACACAAATAGTGAGAAAATAAACACTAACACCAGTGCTGAGGTGGTGTGACCAACTGGTTCTTTCATTATTCTGTAAACCAGACAATTGCTGATTTAATTCTTACCACTTGCTCACTGTGCTAACATTGTTGAAACTGTAAAAATATGAAAAGGTTCTACTGTACCTTTTTTAAAAACCTGGGGATGATGTCCACAGTGCAAAAGTGCTGTATAACCTGATAATGACCGTGTTGAAGTGCATGTAATATAGAAATAAGCCAATAAAATTTGAGCATAAAATCCCAAGGATTTCATTTTAAGTTAAACTAATGACTCACTTTGTGACTGTGAGCACGTCACTTCACCTTTCATTCTCTGTTATAGAAATAAATCAAATATATAATGTAAATATGTGCATATTAACTATCTTAAAAGTTATCAAGCAAAATGCCGTGTAATTCCCATTAACAGTGCTGCATTGGCTATATTTATCCTTTAATTGAAGATGAACATAACAATATGGTGGCAAGTTTTTTGGTTTCAGTTATCACTTCCTTGCCTCTGCAGTCTGTAATACTGGAAATGGTAAAAAATTAAACCCATAAAAAAAATTCAAGATTGACTCTGAAGTAATTTTCATTTTAGGACAGTACCCTTCTTAGTACAGTAATCCCTCCTCCATCGCGGGGGTTGCGTTCCAGAGCC
This sequence comes from Erpetoichthys calabaricus, assembly GCF_900747795.2. Taxonomy (NCBI): domain Eukaryota; kingdom Metazoa; phylum Chordata; class Cladistia; order Polypteriformes; family Polypteridae; genus Erpetoichthys; species Erpetoichthys calabaricus. The sequence continues at coordinate 197,441,307 of NC_041399.2, forward strand.
ACCCGCGAAATAAGAAAATCCGCAAAGTAGAAACCATATGTTTATATGGTTATTTTTATATATTTTAAGCCCTTATAAACTCTCCCACACTATTATAAACATTTTACGCACAATTATACAGCATAAACCCTTTGTATTCTCTTAGATATTAGGTAAGATTCGTTGAAATTATGTATGTAAACACAGTTTGCATACAGTAAAACCTAAATATTATTTTAAAGATATCGAGCGTCTCCGATATCACATATGTTACAGCCATTACGACAGACAGGCCACCAGCAATAAATACGTACAATGCAAGAAAAATTGTATACAGTAAAATGTGTGTACAGTGACACTAAACTAAGTACATGTAATAAGTACTGTACGTAAATAATTAATCATGGTTACTCACCAACAATGACACGACGACTTGTCCGATAACGATGAGTTTAATTTTACTGCACAACAAAGGATATCGTTACAGCTCTTCTAAAGGAGCCTCTTCAGGCGACTGTTTAGCACCGCTGTTGTTCTTCTTCCATCACTCTTCAATCCAAATCCCTAAAGCAGATTCCATCCAGACTACTGCCTTAAAACGTCCACTTGCAACTCATTTTGCGCCCTGGTTAAAAGACACTGCGGCCGTAGATCTTATATGCTTTTCCTCCTTTTTAAATAAAAAGAATCATGGACTCATTTATGCTGTAATGGTGTCCTGCAGCAGTGTAGCTGTTTCCTTCCTTCAACATATCCAAAACTTTTACCTTTTCTGCAATCATTTGCATCTTCTGTTGGCGCTTGTGCACGTTAATGCAAAATGAGTGAGATTAGACTTCCTGGTTAATGCAGCACTCAGTCGCTGAGCCAATCAGCAGCACACAGGAACTTAACCGCGTGCTCTGATTGGGTAGCTTCTTAGCCATCCGCCAATAGCGTCCCTTGTTTCAATTCAAATGCGTCCCTTGTTTGAATTCAAATGGGCAAATCAACTGAGGAAGCACACGTACTGTAGACCGCAGACATCCGCGAAGCAGTGAAAAATCCGCGATATATATTCACATATGCTTACCTTTAAAATCCGCGATGGAGTGAAGCCGCGAAAGACGAAGCGCGATATAGCGAGGGATCACTGTAATATGATATCAAATACCTAATTATTCTCTTACTTAATATCATATGTTTTATACTTTCACTTCTAGGAAAGTGGGCAGGTGTTGCCCCGTGACCAGCCTCTAGACACCTGTCAGATTAACTGGATTCGAATGGGCACCACTGTTGCCACTAATGCCCTCTTAGAGAGGAAAGGGGAGAGGATGGCCCTGGTCATTACTAAAGGTTTTAAAGATCTTCTGCACATTGGTAACCAGGCTCGTCCCCGGATCTTCGATTTGGTGAGAAGCTCTGCAATATTTCCTGGGATTCCATCAGGGGTCTAGTCTTGTCTCTTGTCATGTGTGTGCAGTGAATTATTTCTGAAATGACACCACATAAAACCTGGCCAATGGGATTAATGAAATGAGGTGGTGATTTCTTTCTGAGTTCTGAGTTTTTTTATTAGATAAAATGGGAAAGGAGGGACATGTTAAATTTACATGTGTAAATGGTTGTTAACATTTTTGTGGTCTATGTTGAAAGGCAATTTGATAGTAATTGCGAGCCAAGGTGAAAGCCAGGAGGATGCGATACAAATAAACAATGGCCAGGAAATGAGACAAAGATTGTAAGTTGAGTCTTAGTGAGAGAATAAAAATACCAGAATATTACATGTAGCCTAAGGCAAAAAGCAATTGAAGTTGGTGAAAAGAAAACAATTCATTACCAGAAACATCTTTAAAAATAATGAAACTAGAATTTTGAGTATTACGTTATTCACAAACTTGGACAGTAAAGGAGTGTATGATCCTGACCTTTTATATCACCATGGTAATCATGTCACACATTGCACACTCCTAGACATCTTGCTTATGGACGAATGCTGGTGTTACCTTTTATTTTGATAGATATATTCTCTCTCTCAGTGCCATGTCCGATGTAGATATTGGCGATCATGATCTTCCACTTCTCACTTTTGCTTGCCATACTGAAAATGTCATAGGAGTTCATGCTGTTTCCAAACCATGTCACTACATTTACACTGATGATGTTTCTCTGCATTCCTTTTGTTCTCTCTCCAGTGACTTTACCAAGCCTCCAGCTCTGATGTATGAATGTCCCAAATATTTTAACTGTCTATTCTTTATCTCACTTGGAGAATGTCTCTTCACCTGTGCTCTTTTTAATGCTCTTTCATTTGTTCATTTATCTGTCCAGGAAATTTTAGCATTCTTCTAAAAAAAAATCACATCTCAAAGTTTCTCTAGTTCACCTTCCATTGTTTTGCTCACAGTCCATGTTTCATGTCACATTAAGACAGACCAAAAAACACCTTAGAATGTTAATTTTTTGTTTTCATGATTAAGTGATGCTTTATAAATACAGTATGTATTTTAACATAAAAGCTGTTTTTGCCATAGCAACCTTTTTCTTGATTTATTGATCACTTCTTTCATCCTGCTCTAACATGCCACCCAGGTAACAACAGTGATTCACTTGCTTGACATTTTTATATTTTAGTTTTAACTAGCATTTTGGCACTAGTTTTTCTTTCTTAAACACCTTACAGTCTTCTTGCAAATGTTAAAGTTAATCCCTTCTCCTCACTGTCTTCTACTCCAACATTTTAAACCTCCTGTAGTTCTTCACTTTCGGCAATAAATACGCTATCATCTGCAAATCACACATTGGTAACACCTCCTACCCTTAATCCTTTCATTTCTTCAATGCCTCTAAGAATAATTTTGCTGTACAATAAGAAAATATCTGGAGAAAGAACATAGCCTTGTCATATACCTCTTCTTATTGACTTCACTTCTCCAAATTCACCTTTGATTCTTATAGCTGCTCTTTGCTAACTGTATAGATTCATTACTAATTGAATGTCTTTTCCCTCAAAAGACTTCTTAAAATGATTAATAATTTTATATTATTATTTTTATATTTTATTTTTTTATTTATTTTATTTTTTATTTTTATATTATATTTATTTTTTATTATTATTTTTATTATTTTATATTATTTTATATTCGTCATGAAGGTCTGCTGAACCACACTTTGTCTCATCCCACAACTAGGACCAGTTTGCCTTGGGTGGCCCTACCAGGGGTATAAAGCCCCGGACAATAGAGCTCCTAGGATTACTGGGACACGCAAACCCCTCCACCACGATAAGGTGGCGGTTCGAGGAGGGGAGGGGCCAAGGAGGTCGGGTGCAGTGTGAGTTGGGTGGTGGCCGAAGGCGGGGACCTTGGCGGTCTGATCCTCGGCTACAGAAGCTGGCTCTTGGGACGTGGAATGTCGCCTCTCTGAAGGGGAAGGAGCCTGAGCTTGTGCGCGAGGTCGAGAGGTTCCGGCTAGATATAGTCGGGCTCACTTCGACGCACAGCTTGGACTCTCGAACCAATCTCCTTGATAGGGGCTGGACTCTGTACCACTCTGGAGTTGCCCCCGGTGAGAGGCGCCGAGCGGGTGTGGGCATACTTATTGCCCCCCGACTTGTAGCCTGTACATTGGGGTTTACCCCGGTGGACGAGAGGGTAGCCTCCCTCCGCCTTCGGGTGGGGGGACGGGTTCTAACTGTTGTTTGTGTGTATGCACTGAACAGCAGTTCGGAGTACCCACCCTTTTTGGAGTTCCTGGAGGGGGTGCTAGAGGGCATACCTTCTGAGGACTCCCTCGTACTGCTGGGAGACTTCAATGCTTACGTGGGCAATGACAGTAAAACCTGGAAGGACGTGATTGGGAGGAATGGCCCCCCGATCTGAACCCGAGTGGTGTTATTGGACTTCTGTGCTCGTCATGGATTGTCCATAACGAACACCATGTTCAAGCATAGGGGTGTTCATATGTGCACTTGGCACCAGGACACCCTAGGCCTCAGTTCGATGATCAACTTTGTGGTCGTGTCGTCGGACTTGCGGCCACATGTCTTGGACACTTGGGTGAAGAGAGGGGCGGAGCTGTCAGCTGATCACCACCTGGTGGTGAGTTGGCTTCGATGGTGGGGGAGGATGCCGGTCAGGCCTGGTAGGCCCAAACGTGTTGTGAGGGTCTGCTGGGAACGTCTGGCAGAGCCCCCTGTCAGAAGTAGCTTCAACTCCCACCTCCGACAGAACTTCGACCATGTCCCGAGGGAGGTGGGGGACATTGAGTCCGAATGGGCCATGTTCCGTGCCTCTATTGTTGAGGCGGCTAACCGGAGCTGTGGCCGTAAGGTGGTCGGTGCCTGTCGTGGCGGCAATCCCTGAACCCGTTGGTGGACACCGGCAGTGAGGGATGCTGTCAAGCTGAAGAAGGAGTCCTACCGGTCCCTTTTGTCCTGTGGGACTCTGGAGGCAGCTGATAGGTACCGGCAGGCCAAGCGGAACGCAGCTTGGTTGTTGCTGAGGCAAAAACTCGGGCATGGGAGGAGTTTGGGGAGGCCATGGAGAGCGACTTTCGGACGGCTTCGAGGAGATTCTGGTCTACCGTCCGGTGTCTCAGGAAGGGGAAGCAGTGCAGTGTCAACACTGTATATGGTGGGGATGGTGCGCTGCTGACCTCGACTCGGAACGTTGTGGGTCGGTGGGGGGAGTACTTCGAAGACCTCCTCAATCCCACTAACATGCCTTCCAATGAGGAAGCAGAGCCTGGAGACTCGGAGGTGGGCTCCCCCATCTCTGGGACTGAGGTCACCGAGGTGGTCAAAAAACTCCTTGGTGGCAGGGCCCCGGGGGTGGATGAGATACGCCCGGAGTTCCTCAAGGCTCTGGATGTTGTAGGGCAGTCTTGGTTGACACGTCTCTGCAACATCGCATGGACTTCAGGGACAGTGCCTCTGGATTGGCAGACCGGGGTGGTGGTCCCCCTCTTTAAGAAAGGGGACCGGAGGGTGTGTTCCAACTACAGAGGGATCACACTCCTCAGCCTCCCTGGAAAAGTCTATTCGGGGGTTCTGGAGAGGAGGGTCCGTCGGATAGTTGAACCTCGGATTCAGGATGAACAGTGTGGTTTTCGTCCTGGTCACGGAACAGTGGACCAGCTCTACACCCTTAGCAGAGTCCTGGAGGGACCAACCAGTCTACATGTGTTTTGTGGACTTGGAAAAGGCATTCGACCATGTCCCTCGGGGAATCCTGTGGGGGGTACTCCGAGAGTATGGGGTACCGGACCCCCTGATAGGGGCTGTTCGGTCCCTGTACAACCAGTGTCAGAGCTTGGTCCGCATTGCCGGCAGTAAGTCGAACCCGTTTCCAGTAAGAGTTGGACTCCGCCAGGGCTGCCCTTTGTCACCGATTCTGTTCATAACTTTTATGGACAGAATTTCTAGGCGCAGTCAGGGTGTTGAGGGGGTCCGGTTTGGTGGACTCAGGATTGGGTCACTGCTTTTTGCAGATGATGTTGTCCTGTTTGCTTCATCAGGCCGTGATCTTCAGCTCTCTCTGGATCGGTTCGCAGCTGAGTGTGAAGCGGCTGGGATGGGAATCAGCATCTCCAAATCCGAGACCATGGTCCTCAGCCGGAAAAGGGTGGAGTGCCCTCTCAGGGTTGGTAGCGAGATCCTGTCTCAAGTGGGGGAGTTCAAGTATCTCGGGGTCTTGTTCACGAGTGAGGGAAGAATGGAGCGTGAGATCGACAGGCGGATCGGTGCGGCGTCCGCAGTGATGCGGGCTCTGCATCGGTCTGTCGTGGTGAAAAAGGAGCTGAGCTGTAAGGCAAAGCTCTCAATTTACTGGTCGATCTATGTTCCTACCCTCACCTATGGTCATGACCTATGGGTAGTGACCGAAAGAACGAGATCGCGAATACAAGCGGCTGAAATGAGTTTCCTCCACAGGGTGTCTGGGCTCTCCCTTAAAGATAGGGTGAGAAGCTCAGTCATCCGGGAGGGGCTCAGAGTAGAGCCGCTGCTCCTCCGCATCGAGAGGAGTCAGATGAGGTGGCTCAGTCATCTGATCAGGATGCCTCCTGGACGCCTCCCTGGTGAGGTGTTCCAGGCACGTCCAACCGGGAGGAGGACCCGGGGAAGACCCAGGACACGCTGGAGGGACTATGTCTCCCGGCTGGCCTGGGAACGCCTCAGGATGCTCCCGGAAGAGCTAGAAGAAGTGGCCGGAGAGAAGGAAGTCTGGGTATCTCTGCTCAAGCTGCTGCCCACGCGACCTGACCTCGGATAAGCGGAAGAGGATGGATGGATGGATTATTTTATATTTTTTATATTATATAGATTCATTACTAATTGAACGTCTTTTCCATCAAAAGACTTCCTAAAATAATTAATATTTTTTCATGCTTCACTTTATCAAATTCCTTTGTGAGATCGATGAAGTACATATATACTGCATATTTTGGTTTGCATATCTATTCCTCTTTAAATTACATTTATTAAACATTGAATTTCTTGAATCTTTTTCTTCCTCTTCTTCATGTTCTTTACAATATGGTCTGCTTCTGATTTTAATATAGGAGGACCTGTCACTTCCTCTGTGAGTACTGGTTTTTCACATCTGGCCTTGTAAAACAGTTTGTCTATTTATTCCAACCATCTATTTAGCACTTGATCTGTTTCTGTTGTGGCGGCATGGTGGCGCAGTGGTAGCGCTGCTGCTTCGCAGTTAAGAGACCTGGGTTTGCTTCCCGAGTCCTCCTTGCGTGGAATTTGCATGTTCTCCCCGTGTCTGCATGGGTTTCCTTCGGGTGCTACGGTTTCCTCCCACAGTCCAAAGACATGCTGGTTAGGTGTATTGGCAATCCTAAATTGGCCCTAGTGTGTGCTTGGTGTGTGAGTGTGTGTGTGCCCTGTGATGGGCTGGCGCCCTGCCCAGGGTTTGTTCCTGCCTTTCGTCCTATGCTGGCTGGGATTGGCTCCAGCAGACCCCCGTGACCCTGTGTTAGGATGTAGTGGGTTGGACAATGACTGACTGACTGTTTCTGTTGTTATTTTTCCCTTTTTGTTTTTTTATGCCTGAAGACTCTGTCCTGTATGATTTTCCTGTCAATACTGTAGTGTTTTTGTACCTTGATCTTGAATTCCTATATGCATTAATTTCTGCATACCTCTGATTCAACCAGTTTTCTTTTGCTTTCCCACAAGTATTTGAATTTGCTTATTTAACCAGTCATATTCAATGTTGTTTTGACCCTTAATCAAGAGCATTTCCTACATACTATCTAATATTTCTTTATTAATCCATTTCTATTTTGCTTTCTTTTCTTTCTTTGGTAATACTTCTTCTGCAGAGCATAGTAAAATATTTTTAAAGATATTCTAATCTGTTTCAATATCTGTGACCAATTGTAATCCATCAAAATTTGTTTTGAACTTTTACTACATAATCAGCTGCCAAGTCTTAATTTGTTCTTAACAATTCTATTTGCAGCTTCTATCAACATTTACCTTTCTTCAACCCTCTCGCTTTTTTATTATTTTCATTACAATAGGATTGTGGTCAGAATTACAGTCTGCACAAGGAAGTGTTTTGCAGTTTGTAATAGCATTCCTGAAGTTTTCTCAAATAGTTATGTTGTTTTTCTGATTTTTTCACCCAATCTCCAGGACTCGCATGCCCATAATCTTTTTTGATATTATTTAAATCATGTGTTTAAAATCGCCATTTTATTCGTACTGCACCATTCTGTTAATTTTTTGGTGGACAGCTGGATTATATATATAGAGACATATTCTGGTTTCTTGCCATACTTTTTTTTTTTTTTTTGAAAGTGTATCACTTACACTTTGGTTTTCTTTTTATTATGGTTACTCCTTGTCATGTATCTTTTCTTAACATTAACTTTATTTCTTTTATAACAAATGTGTTTACCCGTTAAGATTTGGTTGATTACATTTAATCATTACCAAACTTGATCTCTTGGAATTCCTAAGGCAGTGAACCAAAAAAATTCTAATCTCCTAAATGGGAATCTGGCAATGCATGTGTTTTTGCAGAGAGTTTGCTGATGATTTTTCTTGGTTACACCATTAAAGAGTGCTGGAGCTACCTCCTTCAGCTGCATCTAAATACAAGCTTCAGTTTCCCAAAATAAATGCATATGGTCTATTTAGGTCAATAATGCAAAACAGAAAATGTGCCTGCTTCTCGAAGATTAAAAACTGCTGTAGTATTATACACTTGTTGAGGTGATGGCAGCCCACTGGCATTGTGCACACTAACATTTCATCCTGGTTTGTAGCTTGTTTCAACATACATGGGTTCAGGTAAGCCCACTTTTTTAATGTCGGTATCCTGAACAGATCATTTGAAAAGCAGTGGGTTTTTCCGCATGGAGGATAATGTGAGAACACTGAGATATTCATAATTAAGTTACTTTTCCATTTATCCTTCTTTGTAATGATATGAATATGGCACTTGGGGCGGCACGGTGGTGCAGTGGTAGCGCTGCTGCCTCGCAGGAAGGAGACCTGGGTTCGCTTCCCGGGTCCTCCCTGCATGGAGTTTGCATGTTCTCCTCGTGTCTGCGTGGGTTTCCTCCAGGTGCTCCGGTTTCCTCCCACAGTCCAAAGGCATGCAGGTTAGGTGGATTGGCGATTCTAAATTGGCCCTAGTGTGTGCTTGGTGTGTGTGTGTCCTGTGGTGGGTTGGCACCCTGCCTGGGATTGGTTCCTGCCTTGCGCCCTGTGTTGGCTAAGATTGGCTCCAACAGACCCCCGTGACCCTGTGTTTGGATTCAGTGGGTTGGAAAACGGATGGATGGAATATGGCACTTAGATTGAACAGCTTTAGAAAATATGATCAGAGGGTGCTCATTTTTAAGCAGTTAGGTTATTTTTATAAAATGCACTGTAAAACAAAATACCTTTGCTGAAAATATGACTTAGAACCCATTTTGGAGACAAGCTTTGAGGCTTTGTGGTCTTCCATAATTTAACCATCCATTTTCAATTTTAGATTGAACCTTTCACCAGAATTTCTTAATTTCTCATTTTACTTTTCTTCTGTTTTTACATGCCTTTGATGTTTGCATTCCACTGCTTATGATATTAGTTTCTACTATGCTGTCTTTTTATAATGTAGAATGCAACCCCCTATATTCCTTTAATCTCATTGTCATTGACTTAAATACAATCTCTGGTTTACACTATATTTAAAGTTATAATTATAATAATGTGCAAACTAACTTAAATTATTCATATACTTTGATTTAAAATACTACTTGCTGTGGCAGACTCTGTAGATAACATTGATAATATTGAGTTGGCGATACGTTGCATGTTGAATAGAACATCCAAGTAGGAATTTACCATGCTCTGTACACATAAAAATAATGACGCTGTAAACCTATTAAGCCTATAATTGATATGTAACTCTGAAGTATAACTGCTGTTTTTCTTGGTACAATTCAGGAGATTGTAATGCCAGATGTCCTGTACGAGGAAGTCATTGAGGTAGAAGAGAGGGTGATTTTGGAACAGGATACATGCAGTTTGCCACATATGGAGGCCCTTCCAACAGTTACAGGTAAAGCTCTGTGACGTTGATATCAATATGCTTTCTTGATATTCTATTTGTGCATTTATACTAATGCATACAAGTGAAAACAAAAGATTATTAAGTTGTGCACTCACTTGTGGAGAAATGTAGAAGCTGGATTATATCCTCACTATCCAATGAGTTGCTAATATCTGCTAATTTAACTTTTCTGCCAATTGAACACTAGGCAAAATAGTGTATGTCAGAGTAAAATGAGTTTAAACAGCATGAAAAGAATTACTGAAAAACTCAAACTATAGCACACAAAGAGTTGTAAAGAACTACTCTGGTAATGTAACAACTTAGGATGAATGGATATCACCAAGCTAGATTCTGAAATGCAAATTCAAAAGGCAGCATCACTGGTAGAAAATCCTGTTAAGGTATTTTCTACCCAATCACCGTGGGGTTTGACAGAACTAAATGAATAATACAATAATACAGTAATATGCTAATAGTCCTCTTTTCAATCTTAGTGCAAAATGAATGTTATGTAGAGTCTTAAAAATCCTAAATGTCTTATTAGCTTCATTTTGGTTTTATTTTTATACATTTTTAATTACTCCTTAGAAACATATTGCTTTCCTAACCACATGCTATAGCCATTTTAAGTTTTTATCTTTACAAGAAACTGTAGGCTCATTTGAACAAATACTTTACATACTTATTTTGTCTATACACCCATTATCCCAATTTGTTTTTACATTGCAGTTTTATGAGGAGACATTGCCTTCTCTAGCACCATAGAACACATGACCAGGGCTAACACAGCATGGGATGCCTTTACTTTGTATTGCATATTTAACACACACAAACATCTGTTTTCTAGTGGGCCATTTAGGAATTGGCAGTTAACCTAGAATGCATATCTTTAGAATATAAGAGGAAGCTGGAGTTGGGTAATGAACCCATAGCCATAAAGTGTAGTCACTGCACCTCCCTACTTTTTTCCTTACTGTATAATCAGTCTTATATAAAGGTTATTGAAGTACTGCAATTTCAATTAAAAGTGCAGTAAGGTGTATGTTGTCAACATATTGTTCTCTTAACTATTAGTTTTTTGATTAGGATCAACAGGAGAACGCCTTAAAGTGTGGTGGCCATTGGAGCTTCAGAATTTGGAAAAGAGCTTGAGACAAGTGTTGAAAAAAGGAATCTGTAGTCTGGCTGTGGTGCTGATGCACTCCTATACGTGAGTATCAATTGAGTAATTCAGAGGAGCACAGCCACATGGTTAACCTAATCAGAAATTCAACCATTAAAAGTATCTATACATTGTGAGACTTGCCCAGACACCATCAGACAGACACCGCATCTTTATAAAACTCATGTTTATTTTCTTCTTTTCAACCAACACAACAAAGTCCCGCACAACACATTGTGCTCCTAGCCCCAATCGCCTTTTTCCTGGGCCTTTCTCTCACTGTCTCTGTTCCTCTGTCCTCGGGAGCTTCGTCCTGCTCCCACTCCCAACTCCAGCTCCCTGATTGGAGGGAGGCGGACCCTTTTATTCTCACCCGGATGAGCTCCAGGTGCTCTGCCTGACGACACATCCTGGTGTGGAGGAAGTGTCAGGAGAGCATCCGGAAGCACTTCGGGTGTCCCCTTGAAGGATCGTCGTCCATGGGTGTGGCGGAAGTAAATGTGTCCCGGGCTCCATGAGGCTCGAGGCACCCCCTGGCGGTGGGCACGGGCCCCAATGAGCTTGAGCCTCCCTGCTTCCCTTTCGTAGCCCTCTTCCGGTCCACGGCAGTTGCCCCCTTGTGGCCCGGAGGACGAATCAGCCACCTCTCGGTCCTTCCAGGCGTCCCGGCCGGGTCTGACCCCCAGCCTCCTGCAACAACATCTACTAATTATGAGACAGAATAGTGAAAGTTATTGTACACATTTGCAGCAGCAAAAGGGCAAGTCTTTGAATTGTTTTTAGATTACTCACTATTTTCTCAAGGTTTTTATTTAAATATGATCTGGACACTGAGATAGCTGTGCTCTTCAAAGAGGCAGCATGAAATTCTTGAACCCACTTATTTGAACTTTTGGCCACAGGGTGCCAGAGCCTATCCCAGACGTTTTGAGCTCATGACAGGAGACCAGTCTCAACATTTAATTACTCGCACACACGCTCATCTCTCCTTCACATTTTTGGGGATGTTTGAAGAAACTAGCATAACTGGAGGACCCATAAAAAAACATGGGGAGAATGTGCAGACTGCACGTGAATAAAGACAGGATTAGAGCCCAAGGTATTGAACTTGTGAAACAGCAGCTCTGACCACTCCATACCATTATATCCTCAAAATAAGTTGTTTCTTTTTCTGTGAATAAGTATGTGAAGGAAAAGTATTTATTTGATTTTTGATCAGGACCAAGCAAAAACTGGAACCTGTTTCAACAGCACTTTGATGCATGGCATATACCACACAAGGACTAAGCACCAGATCATTGCTAAGCAAATTCACACACATGGACCAATTTAGAATCACCAGCCATAACACGTCTTTCCATTTTGATCTGACTGTTGTCATGGACTTTGTTATAATTTTTAGTTGTTGATTACTTTAAAAACAATGGCAGTATTGTTTTGTGGGTTTTAGTGGTCAATGAATTTTATGGTCTGGAATGTTTTTTTTATATTTTGTTCACTTTGAAATGTGTCTTTCCGTGGCAAAATTTTGTTGCTCCACAATTGCTTGTTGTTTGTAATGCAAGGTTGCCAGGCTGTTTCTAGGCAAGATGTCTGGTAGTGTGAGACGTGTGGCATAATTATCACTGCAATACAAAGGTTAGCATCATACACTCCTTTAATTCCTGAGTGATTTAAAACTTCAGAATCTAGTGTTATTATTTTAAAGATCTCTCTGGTTATGAACTGTTTTCTGTTCATCAGTTTTGATATACATCTTGCTGTTTGTCTTAGGCTTCATGTAATACTGTGGTACTTGACTTCCTTGCTATGACTCTCAATTTAGGATTTTTGTCTCATGTCCTTGCCATTGTTTATTTGTATCACATCCTCCCGGCTTTGACCTTGGCTGTTTGTTACAATCACATTACATCTTCTGATATCATCCTAGTTGAAACTGCTGCCATCCTGTGCTGTCATTACACCTATAATTGTTAGTGGCCATCAGAGTCTCTATAGCTGCTACTTTAGGGCAGTTTGCTGCAGGGTAAATTTGGTATAACCTGCAACCTGATATGCACTACTTTAATTGTAGAAGCACCAGTATAACTGACCTTGACTAAGATTGTTTTATCCATTCAACAGCCTTAGACAAGTGTGTGTTTTTGTGAGTGCAAACGAGCTCATACGAGGGTTGTTTCATAAGTTTTGAGACTCGGTCACTTGCCGTCATCGGAGGCGGACGAAATTTTTTTCTATTGTTCTACAATCCTTTCACATCTTCTAATAAATTTTTGGCCCACCCAGCTACAGATGGAGATGAGAAAAAGTGCTCGAAGTGGGGTCCAAAAGGTTGCCTTCCTCCACTGAAAGCCAGGCGCCAAAGGTCAGCCAATAGGACCATGTTTGCCGTCTTTTTTGGCTACAAAAAAATTATTGCTTCAGTTCCACGTCCTGAACGCACGACGATGAACTCTGATGTCTACACAACCCTGTGCCTTCCAGAAGTTTTCAAAAATCTCACTAGAGGTCGCCCGAATCGCACCTTGAAAAACTTCATCCTTCACCATGACAATGCGCCGCCTCACAAGTCAAACAAAACTGTTGAGTTCCTCGCCAAATCTGGGATCGAAGTCCTTCATCCGCCCCCTTATTCACCAGATTTGGCACCCTGTGACTTCTGGCTGTTCCCGACGGTGAAGAAGAAGCTGAAAGGAATGGATTTTGAGGACAGGGACAGCCTCATTTCTGCGGTGGAAGAGCAGCTTGACCAACTGACTGAACCTGATTTTCGTCACTGTTTTGATCGTTGGATTTATCGCATGAAAAAGTACATTGAAATCAGGGGAGAGTATGTTGAACAGCACTGAAGTGTTGCCAAATGACGAGGTTATGTGAGTAAAAATTTTCTTTGGAATTGACCAAATCATGTTGGATCTATTTAAAAAAGTCTCAAAACTTATGAAACAACCCTCGTATATCTCTGCTTTTGAGACCAACTATCCAAAGAAAGTTAGAATCAGAATTACTTTCAAAACATAAGCCTTTCATTAAGAGGCCTATTTTTTCTAAGCTTTCTTTAAGAATAAGGGAAGTCGGACAAAATACAGGATTGATTTCTGAAAACAGAACATAATACATAGAATTGCTATGATCTAAAGGAATCTCTTCTAAGCATTCTTGTAGATATTCTGCAGTTGTTTTCGTCATATCGATAGAGGTGTTATTTAATACTTATTTCCCAGAGAAATCTATTCCACTAGTCTAATACACCAACTAGAACTTAATTTGTTTTCTTCAAATGGCAGCTACTGTCATGTTTCTTTGTAATCTTTGTTGTTATTTCTGCCACTGTGTGAATTTCTCAGATGGTCAGCCCATGAAGTGCAAGTTGGTGAGCTGGCACGAAAAATTGGATTCAAGCATGTCTCGCTTTCTTCCCAAGTGATGCCTATGCTGCGCATTGTGCCACGTGGATACACAGCTTGTGCTGATGCCTACCTAACCCCCAAGATTCAGGAGTATCTGCATAGTTTCCAAAAGGGCTTCAAACAAGGCCTTGAGGTAGGTAAAATATTGAATATTTAAACCTGTTTTGATTTTTTTTCCAGTCTGAGTGTTTCTGAGTCACTTTTTGACAGAACAAAGAAACATGCATCTCTTTTCTGTTTTTCCAATAAAAGGTGTCATTTTGCTTGGCTTTTCTGTTTTTCCAGGGAGTGCAGGTTCTTTTCATGCAGTCAGATGGTGGCCTCACACCTATGAAAAAGTTCATTGGATCCCGTGCCACACTTTCTGGGCCTGCAGGAGGTGTTGTTGGCTATGCAATGACATCTTATAACCAGCAGACCAAACTGCCTGTCATTGGATTTGATATGGGAGGTGAGCAGATTCATTCATTTAAAAAGTGGACGATATGCCATAAAGTGAAGAGTATCAAAGGAAACTGTACTCCATTTGCAAAATTACTATTACTGTGTTGCTGAAGCAGTTGAACACAATATGATATAAAAGTAGTCTTTCCTAAAGAGGAAAGAAGAAAAGAATAAGAACTACAATCGTAATCCTATGAGTTATAGGCCAGTAAAAATTACAAAGGGTTATTGTCATATATTTACTGACACCTTTATCCAAGACAATATGCAAGATCAGGACATGTTATAAACAGTTTTACAAATGTTTAATTTTAAAGTTAGAGTAAAGTGATTTACTCAATTATTGGTGGAGGAATTGAGCCAGACGCTTTTAAAGTTCAGTGCATTTGTGAGTGCACTATGCTGCCTTATGTCTGACTCGGGTAAATCACATTCCCTTTCTCTCTTTCCAGGAACGTCAACAGATGTAAGCCGATATTCTGGTCAGTATGAGCACGTGTTTGAGGCCACTACTGCAGGAATTACATTACAAGCTCCGCAACTTGACATTAACACAGTGGCCGCAGGTGGGGGGTCCCGACTCTTCTTTAGGTAGGATGTGACACATGCTTTTCAGTCTCTTTACACATGCTAGTCCATATTTTGTTAAGTTACATAACTGGTGTGTGATTCTGATTGGCAGGTCTGGTATGTTTGTAGTGGGACCAGAATCTGCAGGAGCACATCCAGGACCAGCATGTTACAGAAAAGGTATGTATATGAATTACTCTTTCAGTTGTCCTTTTATCTCAGATGAATATGATCTTCAGTTTTAAATCAATGTTTTTTTTTCATCTTGTTCCTGTAAAGTGTGCCTCATTTTATGGGTAATGATACTAGATGGACAATTCTCACTTCACAGTTTGGTGTTTGGTGTGCTCAAATCAAAGTGGTAAACAACACAAAGGCCTGATGCAAAATTTAGTATGTGAACATACAGCATGTGAAAAAATTCCAGTCTCAATTCTTTCTGCACCAGGAGCCCAGTGCATCATTGAAACGGTAAACAATAAACTGTTTGCCTAGTATAACACCCAGAGGGAGAGTCATAAATATATAACCAGAATACAGTTGAAGTATAACTGCACAGACCTTAGGGTTTTATATGCTCTTATTCCTTCAGTGAATCATTGCCTTTTTGCATTCTAACTTGTTACTTGTAATTCCACTGAAATTTCATGATTCGATATATGAAGTGGAAATCTTCACAGTCTGATTTTTTTTTTTTGTTCCTCCTGCTGGTCTCCTGAGGGAAGAGTAAAATAAATAATAATTATCATAGGGCATCAGAGAGAAAATTTAGCGCCAGTCAGTTATTGATGTTTGACATCCAGAGCATAATTCAGCAGAATTATAGTAGCAGTTTACCCTCTGGATAAAGTGTAAATGTTAATGACAGCTTAAGGCAAGTAGAGTTAGTTGTTTTACTAGCTGGATATCAGAGCAGAATGTGATCTGCTGTGTGCTGGTTCTAGTAACTGATTTTTTAATTTCATTTCAGGGGGTCCCCTTACAGTGACGGATGCTAACCTTGCTCTAGGACGGCTTTTGCCTGATTTCTTTCCTTGTATCTTTGGACCTGCTGAGGATCAGCCACTTTCATATGAAGATACTCAGAGTGAGTTTCATCTTCTAACTGCCACCGTTAACAGTTTTCTCTCTGCGCAGTCTGGCCAACGGCAGATGACTGTTGAAGAAGTGGCCATGGGCTTTATCAGAGTGGCAAATGAAGCAATGTGCCGACCAATCAGGGCACTGACACAGGTGAGACAAGTGGAAGCATACAGTATTTGCCTTTAGTGATTAATACATTGAGATACTATTTTGATATTCTTCTGTTATTTCACATTTTCAGGCTAAGGGTCATGACACTTCCCGTCATATCTTGGCATGCTTTGGAGGAGCAGGAGGGCAGCATGCATGTGCCATTGCAAGGTCTCTTGGCATGAAGATGGTCTTTATTCATAAGTGAGTATGATTTGTCACCTTAAGAATGGCTAAAGGTTTAATCTCGGTAAAATGCAGGCTTCCATTGTGTTGTATATAAGACAAATAATTGAAGTTTTAATATTCATAGTAGTAATACAAAGGCTAGGACAATGTAAAAGTATTGCATACTCACATCTTACTTGTTTAGAATGGTTTTTTAAATTTTGCTAGTCAATAGAGTTGTGTCTTTTAGTTATAAAACATAATTTAGCAATTAATAACATAACAGAGGTGGGAAAGCTCCACAATTAATTTACGACTAGATGTCAAAATAAACACAATTTCATATTGACATTTATAGTCAAAATGTCTCCCAGAATCTCTTTCAGGTGTTCATCTTGCTTCATACAATACAGCAGTATCCTTGATGGGTCTCATTGGTTAAGAATGCAATTGTAGCCAATTGGTAATTTAATTAATAATGTCATCATTTATATAAGAATAAGGCTGTAAAGATAATTTATATTTGCTACAAACTATCAAGACAAGACTTGACCACTGTTTTTATATTCATTTAGATCAGTAATTCTGTTTAATGCACTGATATTTTCCACATCCATAAATGAAAGTTAAGTTAACTGGCATTTTAAATTTTCTCGATGGGGTCATTGGTTCATAGGATCCATATTGTCACATGTACAGATGAGTGAAATTCTTACTTGCATGTGCTAATCAACATGCAACACGTCACAACTCTCAGCAGCCATTTTCAGTATTACTACCTTACCCTGAAAACTTTGTTTTCCTTTTCTTGAAATTTCTGTCTTGATTATCAGATACAGGTTAGTGCAAGTGAGGCTGTGTGTATGAGGAAGCTTTGTGATGGACTACTTCCCCATCTAGTGTTCCTTTCTACCTTGCTAGCAAGATATACTGTGGCCCTCTCATCTCTGATGTACTGCAGAAAATTTATGTGCTCTCACTATTCTTTACTAGTCACTGAGTGTGTTTCCTCTTCTAGGTATGCTGGTATCTTGTCTGCATATGGAATGGCACTGGCAGATGTTGTCCATGAAGCACAGGAGCCTTCCTCATTGGAATATACATACAAGTCATTCTCCAAGTTGGACAAACGTATTGAAGAGTTGGAATGTCAGTGTGTGGGAGAGCTGCAAGCTCAGGGGTTCACTAGGTGAGAAGTGATACAGGAACTGTGTTCTTTTTTTCAACCCTGTTTTTTTACTTAGACAGTGCTGACCTGACTATATGCATCACTGTTTTATCATGTTAGAAGAAATTATTAATCTTAGCACCCTGCATTGATAAATCAGACAGAGAATAGCTTCAGCATTTACTTAAATATCATATTTATTTGTATCAAAGTCAATTGCAGCAGATACATGTATAAGCAATACAAAGAGTTATGCAAATTGATTCATGCAATCTTCATTCAGTCCTAGATAATCTTTCCCAGATGGTCCAGGTCTATATAGTTACAGATTATATATTCTTATTTCTAAAATGAAAAGAAAGATTTCTTACCAGAGAGGGAGCTCTTTTCCAAGTGTTCATGGCTCTTCTCAAAAGTGTCCATGTGTGCAGTTGAGCGGAGCTCTTAGAAAGCAACTTAAAATCCATTTTTGCCACAAGCACCGATCGAACTAAAATAATAATTTATTGAACTCCTTTTGGAAGAAGTGTAGTAAAAGGAACTGACACTCTCTTCCCTTCTCACCTAAAGTGAGAGCCTAGCTTTCTTTCTTAGAATATAAGAAATTTGATAAAAAGAGGAGATCATTTAGAACATCAGTTTACTATTTTTAGTTAATAGCTGAATTTTCTCAGTATCTCATCCATATAGTTCTTAAAGGTTGTCCAGAGGTTTGTTCCAACTACATGTTTTAATAGTTTGTTCCAGATTCCAACAACTCTTTGAATAAAGAAATGCTTCCTGGCTTCAGTCCTACATGTAAATGCACTTCCCCTTAATTTACACTGAAGTTCTCAAGTATGTGATTAAGTTTAAAGATGTCTGCTGGATATACTTCATCAGTGCCTTTGATAATTATGAAGACCCAAACTATGTTCCCACACAATCTTCTGTGCTTGAGACTAAACTGGTTTAATTTCCTGAGTCTGTCAGAGTAGGGATTGTCCTTAAGTCCTGGGATGTACTTGGTTGCTCTCCTCTGCATAGCTTCAAGTGCTGCTATGTTTTTCTTGTAGCATGGTGACCAGAACTACACACAGTACTCCAGATGTAGCGTCACTAGTGCATTATATAGTCTGAGCATAATGCCCATTGATTTATATTTAGCGGTTTTTATTATATAACCTAACATTTTATTTGTCTTTTTAATCACTTCTGCACATTGCATTTAGATGATGAAAATGTTGTGTCAGCATAAACCCAGAAATCCTTTTCAAAGGTTGCATCCTTTAGGACATTGTCTACAATCTGGTATTTATAACTGATGCTCCTTTTTGTAGCACTTTACACTTTTCTATATTAAAATGTATTTCTGAAGTGTTCTTTCTCCCAGTTCTGAAGCTTGTCCAAGTCTGCTTGAATTGTTTTGCTGCCTCCTCCATGTCTGCCATTACTCCAATTTTAGTATCATCTTTGAGTTTCACAAATTCAAAAAGTATACCAAAATCAATGTCATTAATATAAAGACCCCTGACAGATAATCCCCTGAGGAACTCCACTAATGATGTAAGTCCACATAAAGCATTCTCCTCTTTATCTACACTCTTTAACTCTTGCTGGTTAAGTAACTTGAAAGCCAGTTTTGCAGGCTACCTCTGATGCCTACAGATTCTAGTTTCAGAATTAATTTTCGGTATGGGACCATATCAAAGGCTTTTTGAAAGTCTTAAGTAAATTTTGTTTGTGCTTTGTTTTTGTCAACTGTTACAGTTGCCTGTTCAAAAAAAAAAATCTAAATTGAGTTGGCAAGATCTTCCTCTTATAAACCCATGCTCACTTTTATTTAGTTATATCAGTTTTCTACTTTATTTACTATTATAGTTTCCATAATGTTGCATGGTACAGAAGTAAGACTTTCCATTTCTTCTAGCAATGCAGATAACATTTTTACAATTTCTCAATACATAAGAATGTTACTGAATCATTATCATCAAAAGTCAATGTTATTTTCCCATGGGAAGCAAAAACTGCATGTTCTAACTTAACGAAACACTCTGAACCCTTCTTTGTCTTGAGCTTTCCCAGAATACACTGTACTTCTTTTCATCATGGCAAGACTTTCAGGCTTCAGCCGTTTGCCTAAAATCTGTCAGCTGAAAAGATTAAAATGTCTCCCATACAATCCCTGTTGTTTTCCAAAATAATTTTCACTTCTTTTTCAGGTCTCAGATCAGTACAGAAATCTTCTTACATCTTCGCTATGACCGAACTGACTGTTCTCTTATGTGTTCTGCTAATGGATATCCTAGCAATGAGAAGTCTTGTCATGCTGGTGATTTCCGAGCTTCCTTTACTGACAGGTGAGACAGTGAACCCAAGCCAATATTTGACAAAATGTATTCTATACAGTAAAGAGTATGGGTTTTCAGGAACATTCATTAGGCTGCCCACTCAGAGTTATCTTCTTATCCAGGGCTATTTAAAAACCAGCAAAGTGTTTGGAGCATGCATTAATGTGACTGAGTGTGAGACTTTGTGATATAAATAAATCATTTCAGCCAGGTTGTCTATTAACAACACTGATGCTAAAATGTTATATCTGATTTGTGCATTACTTAAGATAGCGAATGTCTTCTTGATGTAATATGTTCCTTATAATTTAGTTATGTTTCTGTGATTAAGAAGATTCACATATTGACAAGATGCCCTGGATAATCTACATTTTTGGTTGAGTGAACTGCTCATTACTCTCACACATAGTGCATTTGATTCCCAGATCTTGTGCTAAGTCTGCTATGATTTCTTTACAGGTACCTTAGGGAGTTCGGTTTTACTATACCTGAACGACGCATCATGGTGGATGATATACGTGTAAGGGGCATTGGTAGGACAGGCATTGCTGATGAGAAACGTATTAGCAGAAGTATGAATCAGCCACAAGTTAAAAAGGTAATTTTTGATGTAATGCACTTTGCTGTGCCTTTTTTTTAGTCCAATAATGTATTAACAATCACATAAAAATGTCAAGAATGTGAAAATGCTAGGGTCAATTGACTTAATAAAGCAAGTGAAGATAGATAATGAAGAAGTACAGATTGTTAAAGATGGATTTAATTTTCCTGAGGTTAAAAACTACATGGATAGAGTTTACTGTCACAAAATTTAGATTTCATTCAGCTCAATGTATTGGTATAAGGTACAGTGAGCACTGACAAGTTCAAAGCTTTGCTCACATGTACAAATTCAGTTAAGGTGAAACACAATTTTAAATTAAATTAATTGCCATATATATTAAGCCAACGGTATATATAACTGCAAGAGAGGGAAAAAAAAGCACTGGTCTACATGGACCCTGGCGCAAATAAATTCACAGAGCCTATGTGCCTTTGCCCCAGTTAGATATAATGAGCTTCAACATGAGTTGGTATTACACCCTCCCAAGGTTACTTCTAGGAAAGCCCAAACTCACTTTCTTTGTGATGGCTATAGGAACTATAGGTTAGGACTCTGTCTAGTGGAGCCCTTAAATGGTTGGGTCTGTCAGGTAGTCCTTCTTTTCACAAGTATGGATGGCATGCATCCACATAACGGTCTGGAAGATAACTGACCCGATGGTCTTAACCATTATAAGAGCAACGTCTTCCAGGCTTTTCTTGCCCTTGGGGCAGTATGCTGACTCTTATCAGCCAGGAGGACTTCTGGCCTCTCACCAAATCTACATCACTTTACTCTGTCTCTGGTGGCATCAGATAATTTGCTTCAAGAATCTCAGTGCACCTGCAGAGCCTTCTGTCTCCTGCAGTTAGGCATCGTTCCACATTGACATGTAAAGTTGCACCTCATAGCCAGTGCAGAGTTTTTGTCTCTAAGTTCAGTGTTGGAATCTGTGCCTGCGTGATGCCATAATTTTCTCTTTGGAAAAGTATTGTCAATGTGGCTATACATAGCAAGATCTTTTTTGTAAATATTTGAAACAGCAGTATACTGTATTGTTACCTTAATTTCTAAACAATTGTTGACAAACCATGAGTCCTTCACATTATATAGAGCCAGTTAGCCTAAAATCTCTATTTTTGGGATGTGAGAAGAAAACCAGAGCACCCAGTGTGAACACAGGGAGAACATAATACCCCTTTCAGAATTCAAACCCAGAATCCTGGAGTTGTCAGCAACAGTGCTAACCATTCCACCACGGTGTTTCCCTTTATTAGTAGTGTTGTTTTTTTTTGATGTAGACTCTATAGTAGATAATATAAGAAGAGCAGCTCAGCATAGTTCAGTGAACCTCTAAGACAATTAACATTGATGTTTTTGTATTATGCCAGTTACATGTATGTTTAACAAGTTACCTAGTAGTATATTTAAAGGTAAGGAGGATTGAGGACTGTGAGGTTTTTCATATCTTGCTTTGGCCTGATTTGTGAAGCATTACTTAAATAGTAATCAATGAGTGCCATTGGCAGAATAGCATTTTCTCTTCACAATTATTAGTGATTTTCAATAGTGTTGTTGTGAATGACTTTAAAGGGACTCATTTCATTTTTTAAAATAAACATTAATTCAGTAAGCCATGTCTAGCTTGATCTGTCTTAAGTTTTACATTTTACATTTCTATTTTCTTTATTTTTGTAATTATGATGCAGTTATAAACAAAATAAATCAATGGGGGGGGGGGGGGGGAGTGGGGGGGTGCGGGGATCATGGTAATGCAATGTTATTGCTACTGCTTCACAGATCCAGCATCCTGGTTTGTCACATGCCTGGACACAGTGCAAATTTCACATGGACATTCTCCCTATGTCTTATTTCATTTCCCTCCAGGTTACAGCAGTTTTCCTCCCATATAGGCTGACTGGCGATACTAATATGGTGCTTTTTGAGTGTGAGTGTGGGTGTGTGTGCAAGAGGATCCTATGATGGATTGGGGCCCTGTCAAGGGCTATTTTCTACTTGTTCCTAGAGTAGATTCCACAATTCCGAATTGGATTAAGCAGGTTGAGAAGCTTCTGTTACAGTAATATAAGTAGGTATAAATCCTTTTCCTATGTTTTCAAGGTGACACGGTGCTATTTTGACAATGGTTACGAGGATACTAAGGTTTTCCTTCTTGAAGAACTATCCTGTGGGCACATCATTTTGGGTCCAGCAATCATCATTGATAAGAACAGGTATGAAGGGGTTTGCTGCTAGAACTACCCAGGACCAAAGAACATTTTATTGGTTTCCAATTTAATAGCTCTATGTTTTTATGATTAACATTTGCATAATAACTAGTGAGGTATTTCCAATCAAATGATGCTTGCACAATACGAATTTCAAGTATTCCTTGTTTTATATACATTGAGTGTATTTACAGTAAGTTGGTTCTGGGTAAAATGTAACAGAATCAGAAAAGTTGTGTTTATATTATTACTTGATCAGCACTGCTTTGATAGAATATGACAGGTTTGTAAGTGCACTCCTGAACATTTACTTTGGTACTTTTTTCATCAGAAGAGTTGGTAGACAGAGTACTGACTTGGACTAAACAATTCACCCTGACATAGCCCAACCTACCCAAAATAATATGCAATGTAAGAGGCTGACTTTAAATTTCACAATAATTAAAGAAAGATGACACTCTGTTCCTGCTGCATTCAAAAGATGTTACTCATCTCGTCCCTGATCTCAGGTCATCTCTTCTCCTTAGATGGAGAAAAAGCAAGCTATCATTCAGGTGTGCTATAGGAATTTCTATAGTGTGTATTCGGACTTATGATATCAGTGACTCACTTGAAATAGAATGAGAAATAACCTGCTATTAAAGTTAGTCACATCAGTCTATTCTTAATAAATGCTTTCTTTTTGCAAAGTCTTTAATATGTGTTTATAATGCAGCACATTACCAGAAATTCTTTGCTTATTTATACTAGAGGTAATAAAGGTTTGCATTCTGCAAGCTATTTTGGTTTTCTTGAGGAATGGATAAAATGGTTATTGTGACAGTATAGTAAACGAGAAAAGTATGGAATATTAATGAAGGATTTTGTAACTGGAATGATGATTTTTAAACTCCAAGGTAAATAACTACAGGAACAAGTCAGATAGGTAGATAGATAGATACTTTATTAATCCCAATGGGAAATGTGAAATAATAAAGAACAATTCAGAATATATAGAGACGGTAACCACTCTGATTTTATAATAGACCTTGGTAATATAATTGGTGTAAATTACAGAATAGAGAAGAAGTCAAATGAAAAATTTAAAAGAAATCAAAAGATATTATTGTTTATAGATAATGAAATAAAATAAATGTACCTCTTAATACATAAAGAATGAATAGAAGTGACTGTAAGGTGTGAATATATTAAACAATTTAGTAAAATGTATGACAATATTTTATTTTTCTGGTTAAGAAATAATTTTGTTGTAATTTTTGATTTCTTATATCACTTATGTAGTATGGATAATTATTCTTTTGCATATATTTTTGTTAATGAGACATGTTTAAGAAAAAGCAAGATATAAAGGATATGGGTGAAACTCCAGCCACAAAGAGTTGCTATCAGACATGCTACCATCTGCGGTATTCTGCAACTGCCAAAAAAAGTCACTAAGTTTGCCTATTCTGACTGTCAAATGTGGGAAAATCATTGCAGTTTTTTCTGATTTGCACAATTAAAATACATGCTTGGTGAAGTTATATTGAATCAATCTATTAGTAAGAAGTGTTTCTTTAGGTTGTCTCCAGATAGTGAAGACATACATACACACACATACAAATGTATATATCTGGTATATATTTATAATTTAAACTTCTTTTTGTCTCTAAGGAGGGAAAACAAACAAACTAGTAGTTTTTAGGGAAAGCTAAGATGTGATTTTAGCAAAGAAATTTATAGTACTGTCCCAAACAGATCTTATGTTTTCATATCATGCATTTTCATGAACTGGAACATTTGATATTTAAATTTTGTAAGTATAAAAGTGATTAACTTTTTGGAGACCACTGTAGTTTTTAAATGGTATTTTGCTTCTTTACGTTTTTAGAGTAGTCTAGCAATTACCATTTAAATACCAAACATGTCCTCTGTGTTTGGCTATTAACCTAGTCTTTTGGTTTTGTTACAGTAAACACCATGCCTTATTTTTCACTTTCCTGTAAACTGTAATGACTTTTTTGAATTTTTCTTTAGTACAATTTTAATCGAACCTGACTGCGAAGGAAAAATTACAGAGCAAGGAGATATACAAATTAGCATCGGGACTGGTAAAATTCAACAAGTTGGCACAGAGCTTGATGCCATTCAGTTGTCCATTTTTTCACATCGATTTATGAGCATTGCAGGTGAGGTGGTTTCTATAATGCAGCCACTAGATACAGTTCCCTATATGTATGTGTTTATGTGATTCTCTTTTTATCAATTAGTTACAACATAACTGTTTATCATATTGAATTTTGTTTCTGATTGAATGTTCTTATTTATTTATTTATATTTAGGGGTGGGCAGTATGACAAATTCTATATCACGGTATTTTTGTAAATTATCCCGGTTTCACGGTATTCAACGGTATTTTTTTCCCATGCATGAGTGGATGTTAACCACATTGCCACTGCAATTACTGCAGTAGACTGGCTAAGAATAACCTATTCCACTGTCATGAGCATTGTACATTGTACAAAGAAAACATTTTATTGTGCACACAAGTATTAATACAGGTTGGCATGGCCCCATAAAGTGATAGTTTTCAAGGGGGTGGCACTAATGAAGAGAAGGAATCACATTGCATGACAGATGCATTCAAAATATAGAACCTTTTTATTGAACAAATTTTGCAAAAACTTAAACTATTATTTTGACGACATATTTTCAACCATCCAAAGAGGCATTTAGACTTAGTAAAATATCCAGATGTGCTTGCCAAAAGTTGTATTGCACTGAACGTGTCTTAGAAAAAGAATAAATAGTAAATATTTTTTGTAAACCAACTACACTTTCTGTTAATGTTAACCATCTCTGTCCACTGACACGTTAAAGTGACTTTTTACCATCATTAAACTGCATAATATTTAAACTAATAAATAATAACAATAAAATAAATAATAGTATTATTACTAATAGTTGCACCATTACTTCAAGACTTCAAGCCCAGGTGCATTACACAAATTAAAATAAAATAAAACAAGTGCAACTTGGTGATGACATCTTTACCAACTGAACCATCATTTAGGCAAACTGCATTAATATGGACCTTGCTTCAAGCTAAGCTATATACATAAATAATAAAACTGCAACTTACATTTATAATGCTATTTGTGGTATAGCCATACGGAATTGTATTAGGGCCACGGTGAAGAAAAAAAAGTACGAACACAGGGAAGAAAAAAACAAACTATATGTCGAGAATAAAGTCGACATGTTGACTTTACTCTCGACATTTCCACTTTAATTTTGACGCTTATGTCGAGATTAAAGTCGACATTTCCACTTTATTCTCATAGTTTATTTTATAATTAAAGTAGAATGTTGTAAACTAAACTTCATCCTAAAATCAATGTTTAATTTACTAGATTTTCTCAAACCTCATCATAAGTTAATGCAGCACATTAAATGCTTTGTATTAAGTGTTCTCCGACCCAGTTGTTAATCACTACGCTTCTTAAACTGACTTCCTCTTGTACTGAGGAGGCGCCTGCAGCGATCGCCGCACAGAATACATTCACTTCATGATAGCACGTACCGATTTAACATGGCTTGGGGAACACTTAACACAAAGCATTTAATGTGCTATATAACTTAAGACGGGGTTTGAGAAAATCTAGTAAATTTAAATATTCATTTTATGATGAAGTTTAGTTTACGATGTTCTACTTTAATTACAAATTACGCGAATGAAGTCAACCTGTCGATTTTAATCTTGACATAAACGGCAAGAATAAAGTAGAAATATCGAGAATAAAGTCAACATGTCGACTTTATTCTCATCATAAGCGTCGAGATTAAAGTGGAATTGTCGAGAATAAAGTCAACATATTGTCACATTATTACACAGTACCCAGGTACATTACACTGTACTGAAAAAAAATAAAACAAGCACAACTTGGCTTGCAGTATTATCCAGTAGTATAGAAACAGTATTTACACATTTGAACGTAATGGTCCACATCCGAACTTTTAAACCCAAAGTATCTCCAGGCAACGGCCGTGACTCCTTTTTTTCGGCAAAAGTTCTTCTGTGTCATCATGTTCAACTTTATCATCAACTACAGCTTCAGTTTCGGAATGTTCTCTGTCCATTTTCACCGCGCAATACCTACACTACCACTACCTATTTAGCGGTGTAGCAGTGAAAAAGAGTCCCCGCGCAACACCTCTGTGATTAGTGGTGTAGCAGTGAAAAAGGTCCCCATTTGAACAGTTTCCCGCTGCTCCACGTTCCGAACGTTGTTTACGTTGTTGGTGTTGCGGTATAAGGAAAATCCATATCATAACAAAAATAAAAAACGTTTTTTCGGTATGAACTGGTATACCGCCCAGCACTAATATATATATATATATGCAGTGGAACCTCGGCTTGCGAGCATAATTCATTCCGGAAACGTGCTCGTAGTCCAAAGCACTCGTATATCAAAGTGAATTTCCCCATAGAAAATAATTGAAACTCAGATGATTCATTCGACAACCCAAAACTATTCATATAAAAATGATTAATACAAAATATAAAGATAGATAGATAGATAGATACTTTATTAATCCCAATGGGAAATTCACAAGTAAAAATACATAAAACAAATTAACCTGCACTTTACCTTTGAAAAGAATAATGGCTGGTGTGAGTGAGTTTCTAAACTCTTGTGGGATTGCACCCAACAGGATGACACGCGGAAGAGCGTCCCAAAGCAATCGGAGTCTCCCAGCACTGTAGCAGTTCGCCATAAAAGCGAATCCGAAAAGATCACGGACATGCTATAAGCGCCTGCCGTTGATGGGTGATACAAGGAACATTATAAATGTGCAGGGCCCTGCCTGACTGCTGTGTCTATGTATAAATAACCACACTGTTGCTGTTTCAAGCTGAATAAAGCTGGTGTTGCTAAAGTACTGAGACTCAGCTTTGTGTTTTTTGGGTGCAAGATGGGGACTCGCACGTCACAGCACACACACACACGCTCACACACAGTCACAATGCTAATGCTGTAGTAAACAGTATACGCTCGTACGGTTGTTGACTATATGAGTGAGGCATGCCGACTCAGATGGAGAATAGGAGACGATTGCCCACAATCCAGCAGCGAGAGAGAGAGAAGAACCATCAGCTCAGTTGTGATCACATGACACTCAGCAGACAAAGCGTATACATACTACTCGTACTGCAAGACCTCGCTCGTTTATCAAGTCAAAATTTATTAAAAATTTTTGCTTGTCTTGCAAAACACTTGCAAACCCGAGGTTCCACTATATATAATATATTATACATACATGTATATATAGGTATAATTTTTTTTTTTCTTCAGAACAGATGGGTAGAATTCTACAGAGGACTGCAATCTCCACCAATATTAAGGAGCGTCTGGATTTTTCATGTGCTCTTTTTGGGCCTGACGGAGGCCTGGTGTCTAATGCACCCCACATCCCAGTCCATTTGGGTGCCATGCAGGAGACTATTCAGTTTCAGGTAAATTCATTGCAGCTATTTATTCTGATATGCTGTATCTAACAGGGTTACAAAACATGGGAAGAGCTGTCAAGTTTGAAAATAATATCTGAATATGTTTGATATCAGAGACAATTTATTTTTCAGATTAAAGAGCTTGGCGATAGTCTATGTCCAGGAGATGTTATTCTAAGTAACCACCCCTGTGCTGGTGGAAGCCACTTGCCAGACCTAACAGTTATTACACCTGTGAGTAAAACCTTTTTCCAGTATCAACACTTAGCATTTTACACATCTTTAAAACTGGACCAGGGTAAAAAGAGCAACATAAATTCGATCCTTTACTTATGAAGAAAAATAAATATCTATATAAAGTCTCTTGGAAATTGATAGTGCTTCTAAATTTATTTTTAATTATTTTGGAAACCTCACATGCTGTCACAGGTAGTTAGCAGTTCCAAAAAGTGACTGAGATAATCCAGAGGCAATGACACGTATATAACTTTTGAGTAAGAAATATTTGTTTTGAAGCATCCTGTAATGGGCCACTACACAATTCTTTTTTGGTGTTAAAGATCTTTGATAGGAATTACAAAACACAGAGCAAAAATGTTTGTTTTCTGATTAAATATATTTAATTGTAAGTCTACAAATGATAGTTACCTATGCAAAATAAACAAAAGATACATATGCACAATATTTGTAGATTAATGGGTTTCAGCACTGTACGGTAGCTGTGACAGAAACTGTCAGTAGTAGGGTTTACAATCTGTTAGATCCTGAATCAAATGCTTTTGAATAAGAGAACATGTGTTTACACTACAATCTGATCCACTTGTACCCTGCACACTATGATGCATTTATTACAGTACTTTGTACTACTGGAGAGGTGCAAAAATTCTGAATAAAAATGATCTGACTCAAAATCTGACAATCTACCAGTACATGGTTTTTAAATAATACGTTACTTTATTTAAGTGTATGTTAGTTAATCATTGTTTGCATATTGTGTTATTAATTCTAAGTAGTTTTGATTTGTGTTGGAAAATTTAATTATTCTGCTGAAATACAAGACCTCATATGGACTTACAAAGTATTACCAATCAATCTGGAGAAAACAGCACTAGCCAGATAAGACAAGGTGTAGTGTAATGACCTCTCACCTTACTCAAGTAAAGCGATATAAAGTAAAAATATTATAATTAAGTCAAACGAAAATAATGTTTTGTGCTCAAATTATATTTAGAGTGAAACAATACATGTTAGCTTACCTTTTATTTTCACAAATAAGTTACAGCTAATCCTTAAGTTCTTTTTGAGGAAACCAAGAAGCACATTTACAGTGCCCTCACAATTCTTCTAAAACACAGACTGGAAATTCATATGAGCTCAGCTGGGAAGTAGGAATGTGAGACTGTACAAGTGGAAACTCTAAAAATTCCGACAAAATGTGAGGGTAGCACTCCTGTTAGGCATATGGATCAATGAAATAGATTCACGAGGGTGTAAATTAGGTGTATGTCAGATCATATTACATCTGTGGGTAAAATAAATATTTTGACATTTGTTTTGGGAGCATATCCAGTAAAAAGGTGACAAAGGTCATTGCACACAACATGATATTGTGCTGAAATTTAAAAACCAACGTCCACTGTATTAGTATTACTATCAAAGGCAAACTCTAATTTGGTCATAGGAAACCACACAGAAGATGTGTATGAAAATAGAGTAAGACATGTAACCAATAATCTTGATTGATAGTAAAGACCTTTGAGTCAAGGTACAACAAGAAGCACTGTCGCTAGCTCTATAGAAAATTATTCTACTAAGACAAAAGTACTGAAAACCAAGCTAGTTACAGCTGGTAAGCTAACACTCACAACTGACTGTTAGGCTAGATTAAAACCAAAAGTTAAATTACAATAACATGCCATTATATAAACGATAGGGTTTCTGGGATCATTATCATCACATTTACTGAGTAAAATGAAATTGACTTGCTAATCCGCATGCAACATGTTACCAGCATCAGCATCATGATTAGTGAGTTCAACGACCTTACTTCAAAACTTCTATTTTCCTTACTTTAAAACATTAAGGACACATTTGTCATTAACAGACAAGCAGTTGTTTTATCACTTGTGTATGGGGTTTTAAGGTATCAGTCCGCTCACTGAAAGATATTGCAGTATTGAATCACAATGTTTAATATTTTAAAATTAAGACTGGCAGGTAAAATTGGTGGTACTACAGACACAAAATGTAAAGCTGAACACACTTGACAACTTTGCTGTAAAGATAATTACTGCTGTAGAGCAATGGGGACTCACAGGCAAAGTGGTTGTGTGTGTGTGTGTGTTCATGACAATGTACAAAACATCCATCCATCCATTACCCAACCTGCTATATCCTCACTACAGGGTCACGGGGGACTGCTGGAGCCAATCCCAGCCAACACAGGGCGCAAGGCAGGAAACAAATGCCAGGCAGGGCACCAGCCCACTGCAGGCCACACAAACCAAGCACACACTAGGGACAATTTAGAATTGCCAATGCACCTAACCTGCATGTCTTTGGACTGTGGGAGGAAACTGAAGTACCCGGAGGAAACCCACGCAGACACGGGGAGAACATGCAAACTCCACGCGCTACCCACTGCTCCACCGTGCCGCCCATACAAAACATTATGACTGCTAATCTCCTACCATTAATTACAATGTTTCTTTCACAGAATGAAAATCACATTCAGTACCTCAATTAAATGACAAAAGGCTACCTGAGCATCCCCATAAATTTGGTACTTTTAGAGCGTCTCTTTTCTGCTGCTGTTCTAACAGTTAACAGACCGTGCCTGCAGCTGACTCTCAAATGCACAGTATTCTCAGAATCCCAAATTTAAATGCATAAAATGCTTCTTTATACTGTAAAGATACAATTGGTGATGCATTTTCACTTAGCATTAATCACATAATGTATGAATAAAACATTATCAGACAAAAATGATCCTTGTATTGCTTTCATTGTTATTAAGCAGTGTCACTTTTTTAACAGTTAACTGATTGTTATTTGATTAAAACAGGTCAACTGTCGATTGCAAAATGAAATGAAAAACTCCTTTTCTGAGTTATAGGTGATAATTCTCAAATACTATATACTGTAACTCCTTCTCCCTTCCTGCTTTTTCCATGTTTACTCACTTCATGAAAAGCATTCCATCTTTCACTCTCTGCTTATTCTAATCTGCATGTGGTCTTTGTAAAATCTATGTAAATCTTCAGGTGGCTGATGTGCCCTCCTCATTACTTTTTTTATTTTTTCTTCAGTAAATACAGCATATGAAGAAATATTTGGACTTTTTTTTTTTTTTTGCAATTTTATCAAATTGCATATGTACTCTTGATTTTCCATGGCCTTCTGCATATAGCTTCGCTTTAGAAACTGTCAGCTTCCCAACTCTTCCAACTTACTTGTAGCCAGCCTGGTTGTAAGCAGCCAGAGGCTATAGAGTTCAGATTATATTGTCCTGTGAAAATAGCAGCAGAGGCATTTCCTTTCATCACTGGTATACAGAAAGGCTTCCAGTTTGCCACTTAGTTTTCTTTATAAAGTTTGGCCAAATAAATTATTGTATTTTATTGTGTTTATTTCATACTGACAATATAAGAAAATTTTAATATACTTTGCTAGGTGTTAATTGACAGCTTCCAAACTGAGTGTAACCACTGCACACTTAACTTTGCACCATGGATGCTGTACACCATGCTCATAGCATGTTTCCTCTTCACCTCTTGCATACATCTAATTGCTAAGATTCCAGTGATCACATTGCTTTAAAGACAACCCACCATTACATTCACTTTCATCCAATGAGTATTTCTTATACCTTGCTTTCCTCAGGTGTTTCATCCCAATGTATTAAGACCAGTGTTCTTTGTTGCCAGTCGAGGACATCATGCAGATATTGGTGGCATTACTCCTGGCTCCATGCCCCCTCATTCAAAATCACTGCAGGAAGAGGGGGCTGTTTTTATATCCTTCAAACTGGTATGCAATGGTGTGTTTCAAGAGGAAGGTTAGTACTTATTAGATGATGGTGATGTTGGACGGAATCATATCTTGATTCAGGATGGCAGAGGTAATCTCATTTTCACCTTTTTTGTCATTTAGCACTCACAGAAGCTCTTATGGCCCCAGGAAAATTCCAAGGATGTTCAGGATCAAGAAATCTCCATGACAACCTTTCTGATCTTCGGGCACAGGTAGCAGCAAATCAGAAGGGCATCCAGCTGGTGGGTGAGCTAATTGACTGCTATGGACTAGAGGTGGTGCAGGCATACATGGGACATATCCAGGTATGTTGTATCAAGGTGTAAATACTGAATAGAGTTTAAATTGGCCATTCAGATTTGTCTAGTTTACAGCAAAATGTTGTTTAAATTTGTTAAATAAACGTCTGATCAGAGAGGACTGTAATTGAGGTTCTCTTAATAAAAGATAGCTCAAACTGCATTTTGATACTCAATGTATTGAAATAATAAAAGTTTTAAGTAGGAATTAAGCAGGTAATGTAAGTAAAGCAAAGTTTTTGTTTAATGTTAATGCTTTGCAGTTGAAGTAGTAGTAGTACTAGTAATAGTGATAGTAATAGTAGTAATATTATTACATGTGCAGAGTACAGTGAAATGTTTATTTTCATGTTGAACCAACATACAACAAATGGCTTCTCTTTGATGCCATGATAAACAAGAATGTATTTAAAAAACGGAACATCTTTTTAATAGAAAACTAGGGGCTTTGCCCCTGCTCGCTTTGCTCTGCAACCCCACCCCCCCACCCCCGGCCTGCGCTACGCAACAGCCACTCACATATGTGGATTTCACTTTCACCAAACAACAAATCTTTTAATTCTCGCGGATATGCCTCTTCATTGGGAAGAAACACAATTTTTCCCTGATGGCAACATGAATTAGATGATCTACAAGTCTCCAACTTAAAGTTTAAATCCAAACAATATATTCAATGTCTTTTTGCTGTTTTGTTATTTCACTGAGTAATAATTTCCATTTGTTTGTGCTAATGCAGTCTTTATTATCATTTTTTTGAGACTTTTGAATTTTAGTACTTCCATCTTCTCTAACCTTCTCTGCATGTGTATCGCGACAACGTTTTTGAATTCTTTACGATGTTCTACTTTGTCATCTACTTTTTGTCTTTTATTTCTGGCCTCGGGCATGGTTAAATCTCTTGGCACAAAGTGATATGAAAGTATCTCTCTGAAAAAGTCATGTCTCATCCCAGGCTAAAAAGTCTCATCTCGTCCCAGAATTTTTTTATTGTAATAGAGAGACCTAAATCAGCTTACCCAGTATACTCCTTACTTCTATTTCTATGTTCCCATTACCTGAAATTTTGTAGGGAAATAAAACACAGAGTCTGTTTATCTCAGCTTAAATTATTGAAATGATATATCATTAGAACTTTGGAGTTTCTATCTCTCCTTAAAATAAAAGATTATGCTGACAACCACATTTCTGTGAAGGTTGTTAGCAAAATTGTAAACCACCATCATAGAGTTCTAAAGTTTTTAATACAGAAGCAGGGGTTTTATGTAAAAGCCTTCAAAATAAATGCCTAGTGTGTTCTTCATCATAGAAGGCCAATACAGTATATAAAATAAAGATTGGTTGTTCAGTTTTAGAAGCTAATCACCAATACGCTTTTCTGGTGCTGAACTTTATCATTCCCTGTTTTTAAAACATAGCATTGTATAATTTCATTATTCATTTAATAGAAAAACACATTACAAATACTGCCATAAGGTAAAAATAAGAAACAAAAATGTACAAAATATATTATCAGTAGATCAGATCAGATTAGATTGGAAATCTGTTATTTTCCTACATACAGAAATATGATATTTTTGATGAAGAAGGATTATCTTTTTATGCCCAATTCATAAAATAAAACTTGAAATTGATGCTGTGTTTGTAATAATTCTATGTTATGGCTTACTGGGAATTTATTTTGTTTTGTTATACTGATTCAAATGGGGAGATGACATTTTGAAAGAGATGAAGAAGAAAATGTGGTGTAGTCAAAGGTACATGCAGAGATTGAAAGCAAAAGTCAAATTACTCTTTCACCAACCCAAAAACAAAACCTGCAAATCGATGTCAAAACATTGCAAAGTTATATGCCTTAGAGAATTATTAGAAAGGAAACACATTAAGTCTTGCAGGAATTTATCCTCAGACTCTAATAAGAAATGGCTGTCAGAGCTGACTTTAAACCCATTAACTAATTGGCATCAAGTGCTGCATCATCCAAAACCATGTTTCCCAGCAACCAGGAACTGCTTCTTGACAATGGGGCTTGCGAAATGGTGGCACCCAAAACAAAACAAAATGGCTCTAGAAAAGACACTAAATATTTAAAAAAAAAAAAATCATACAAAAATAAACCAGATATTTGGAATCTTTATATGTCTGTTATGGGATTTTGACTATGAAGATTAGAAAAATCCTAAATGAAGGCTATGAAAATGGAATTGATCACAATTCTCTCACCACTGCACTGTTGTCGTTGTCGTCGTCCTCGTCCTCCTCCTCCTCCTCCTCCTCCTCCATTCGAGTGTTGCCTCTCTTCCTCCCAGCTCTGACTCACATGGATAAGGGAGTGCGGTCCCTTTTATTACAGACTCGGGAGTATTTCCGGTGCCAGGACGATTGCCTGATGGAAGAACTTCCGGGTCACACGGAAGTCCATTATAACAGGGAGCTTGTCTCCCTGCAGCGCCCTCTCGTGACCCCCAGTAACTCCAGCAGGTCTGCTCTGCTGGACTACATCTCCCGGCATGCCTTGCTGGTTTCCTACTGGGCACAGACATCCAGGGCTGCTACCATCTAGCGTGCTGTGGGAATGAAAGGCCTCCAGTGACGTCTTTCTTTCCAAGTTGGCTGTCCATCTATCCCTTTTGGTCCTTCCTTCCAGGTCTGATCCTTTCTTCCTCCCTGGCCAGGATGCTTATCAGTCTATTAGGAGTCTCCCGCCCGGGTAAGGAACCATCCTCTCTCCTGGCCGGGATGTCCATCCAGCCCATGTGGCATCTACACAGTTCATCTATGCCTTTGGTGATGTGGGAGGAACACTCACACATACAGGGAGAACTTACAGATCCCATACAGACAGTGGTGAAGCGTGGGATTCAAAACCAGACTGCTTCATTAATGAATCATTAGTGCTACCCACTGAACCACTGTGCCACCTTTAGTGTAAAATTGTGCCAAGAAAAAAAAAATCTGCAAAAATAACAATAGCAATTTTCTGCATTTCTTCCATATGTATAAGTATGCAAAGGTATAGTAAATGTAAACAAAGTATGAATAATGATACCTTTAGAATTCTTAATCAATTGTTCCAAGCCATGAGGTTGATTGTGGTTCTTTGTGTTAGTAGAATAATGGCATTAAAAAACCAACAATGAACTAAGCCTTTCAGTTTGACACTCAAAGCATTTTCCTTCAACTGCTTTTTATTCCAGAAGTAGATGAAAATGAAAAACACTGAGCAGTAACACAGCACAGCCAACACAAGAAAAAGTGTGAAAATTCAAACAGGGAGTTACTTATTTGGGATATGGAATCTTGTTAAATTTAGCAGTCAATTGGAGAGCTCTGCCCAGCCTATGAAGTTTAATTCATTTCTCTAAATTTGAACCAGAATGTTTGTGTATGTTATTTGTTTTCTTACACCCACTTTATCTCTTTTGAACTCAGGCTAACGCTGAACTAGCTGTCAGGGAGATGCTTAGAGAATTTGCTTACTGCCACAGAGAAAGTACTGGTTCTCTCGAGGTACAGGCTGAAGATTACATGGATGATGGCAGTCCAATCAGGCTGAGAGTAGAAATCGATGAGATTCAGGTGAGAGTCACTTCACAGTCCCCATAATACGGCATTGAATCTCCGTGTTCACATACTTTCATACAGTTGCAAAAGCATTTCAGAGTAAGTAAGTAATATGCACAATACTGTGTAATAATTCAGTCAACGGTCATTTATGTATTCATTTTCAAATGCACTTATTCCTGATTTATTGTTTTATGGAACCTATAACTAACTCAAAACTAAGAACATGATGCAAGAATTCCATCTGGATTTATTAATATAAATATGTGAAGTGAAAATACACATTAACATATTACATTTTTGGCATGTTAAAAATATAGTTGTGCAGGTATAATGAATTTCTTGTAAATAATTGTTCTAAAACATTTTTTCTCAACCATTGGGTTGGGTTGCAAGCTGTCACTGGTGGGTTGCAAGCTGTTATTGTTTCTAATGACATTTGGTTACGGTGGGTCAGGTGCCCTCAAAGGTCATGCTCAATCTGCCCCACCCCGACAGTTGTTCTCAATATACCAAGGGGAACCACTCTGACAATCACATTAAATTCACCAATGGGAACACACTGACAATCATGCTTGATTTACTATATGTACATATGAATGAAATAGATATAGAAAAAATATAGATAAACTCAAAAAATTTACTTTATAGCAGGTTTATTTCTTTTATTATACTTTTGCCATAACAATTTCATGCATATATTTTTCCAAAATCATTGTACAGAAAAAAGTTGTGTTTAAAAACTGCTCTACACCTGCAACAAGTAGCATGTCAAGAGGAACCTACTCTAACTCCATCCCATGGTCCTAGTACTTTTGAAGCAAATAAACAAAAAGGTACACTAGCTTCATAGCTCTTTAATTTTACCTTATTTGTTCACACAATTTTAAGTCCAAGATCTAATAACTCCAAAAATTGTGTTTTTATTTCAACACATTTACTGTAAAGAGGAGCAGCATGGCAGTAATGCACAAGGAAGCACAGCTAGGGTGTTTTTTTTCTGGGTTTGTGGTCTGCAACCAAGATTCCTAGAGGTCACACAATTTATGCTCATAGTTGCAGTTGTGATGCTGCATACTACCATTTTAGGATGCACTGCCTCTTTACTGCTCTTAGATCCCAGTTTTTTTTTCTGCTGGAGCGCCTTATATATTGAGTTTTCCTCTTCTTGTTTTGTTTGTGTGTACAGTCCAAAGGCACACTGTTAGGATGATTAAAAATACTAAATTTCTAATCTTTATAAAAACTCTTTCAGTGACACCTTCTATCTAAAGTCAGACATACAGGTAATGCACAAATGTAACTAAACATATGTAACAAAACAAATTATACTGTATATAATGATATCATAGTACAGCTGATTTTACTCATTCAAGATTCATGCTTGCATTCCACCAGATGCTTCTAGAGCAGTGTTGCCCAAACTCGGTCTTGGGGACCCCCTGTGGCTGCAGGTTTTTGTTCCAGCCAGCTTCTGTTTTTAATTGAACTCCTCAGCTAATTAAGTGAACTGATATTTCCCACGTTCTGTGTTTAGGGAACAATATAGAAATTAGAAAACTAAGTTTGCTAAAAAAAACAATATTAAAATGTACCAAGCAGTTATATATTAATAATGTATTTTGTTTAACAATATTTTCATCTTGATTTTCATTCTACTTTTCAAGGTGTTCTAATTGTTTAATTAATCCATTATTTACTAATTAGTGGGTCTGACTCTAAAGTAGTTGCAGCCTTTGATTATTCAATGTTGTTTGCCTGGGTGTCTGATCTGCTTGTTTTAAATTGTCATTATTATGATACAATGAAGGGGGAAAAACTGCACAGAGAAAGGGCAAAGTATAATGAAATCAACAAAAGAGAGTTAAGCATTTAAATCTATAGGAAAAGCAGAAATATTTATAAATGTCTTATAAATGTAAAAATCATGCTGCCATGCTTTTCTGAATGTCGAATAAAAGAAAAAAAAAATACCAGCTAATTAAATGAGCTCAGTGTTATCAGGTGTTGTCACTGATTAGGACTGTGTTTGGAACAAAAACCTACAGCCACAGTGGGCCCCAGGACAGAGTTTGGGAAACACTGTTTCTAGAGTAATGGAAGAAGTAGGTTCAAGATGAGATAGACAGATAATCAACTGAAATTGTTAAAAAAAAAAAAAAGGTTATATAGTAAATGCTGCATCATGCATTTTCACATCAAAATATAAAGTATTGTAACATTTTTAACATGAAATCTCAAGGGCCAGTTCTTACTTCTTGACTATTTGAATCCAGAGTTGTGCACAAAGAAAGATAATTTAATTTTGATATTATTGACATTATTGAAATGAATGGTGTCCGTATGGGTTGACTTGTTTGTGTTGGTAACATATGTGCTGCAAGTAGAGGAAATGCATCTATGCAACTAAGTGGCTGCTGCTTAAGTATGAAAATATAACCATCTGCTTTGTGTTCATGCGTATGAATGCATTCTTTATGTCCTCTAAGTTATGACTGTACTCTAAAAATACTGTAGTAAGTGAAAGAATGCACAACAAAGACTGCCATAATAAAGCATTGTGAGACATTTTGTATTTCTTGTTAAGTTTTAAGGCAAGGTCATAGTGTTACCCTACTGATTAGAGCACAGCATCTTTAACAAGGCTCTATAATGCAAGTAACTTTATCTAGGTTGTTTTGTAATGTATTTTAATTAATTTCTCTGCTGTTGTCATAGGGAAGTGCACTGTTTGATTTCTCCGGGACTGGTTATGAAGTATTTGGGAACTGCAATGCTCCCCGTGCCATTACTTTGTCCGCCCTTATCTATTGTCTGCGGTGCATGGTTGGCCAAGACATCCCACTCAACCAGGTGAATGACTAAATGGGCATAGAGTGGAAATGTGTTCTTACTTTGGCTTATTGAGTTACTGAGGCATGCAGTGTGATTTTGACTCAAAAGCTCTTGCGTATTAGACAATGCTTGGCCAATGTAAATTGATACTGACCACATATTGTTTCATTTGAAGGGTTGCCTGACTCCAATTAAAGTCATAATTCCACCAGGATCAATACTACAGCCTTCCCAGAATGCTGCTGTGGTGGGTGGGAATGTGTTAACATCACAGAGAGTGGTCGATGTAATTTTTAAAGCTTTTGAAGTTTGTGCTGCATCTCAGGTGAGTTACCAAGAGGTCATGTACTCAGTAAATCCTTAAAAGAAATACTTAATTTAGTTAAAAATTGCATAAGGCAAGTAGCTTGTTCATACATCTAAGAAGAGAAACCAGAATCCACAAGTTTGCAGGATGAAATTGCACCAGTTTCTTGCTGTGTGTCTGTGAGCTCTACTGTTAATTAGCTTCTATTAATAATGCAGTTATGTCCAGTTTCATTTTTAACTTTTGCATATTTTTTAAACTGAATTTGGTTGGCTCTTCATATATTCATTGGTGATAACATGATTGAGTGAACAAAGGTATCAAAGTTCTGTGTTTTTTTCAATTTGTATGATCTTATCATAGCAATCAATCATCATTAATTTCCTTTGTGACCACTTGAGTGTATCAAATGGCAATAATACCTAGGGCAATCTTTGTGAATACTGTATTGAACAACCAAAATCAATTTACAGTAAGTTAACCCTGCCCTGCATAAATGTCTCATTATTGAAACGTAAGCAAATTATATTCCTATACCTTTCTGTTATGTCTGTTACTCTGGAAATTATTCCAAAATCATTTCTAAAGCTTGAGGTCTACACCTAATTTCAGTCAGAGGCAAAGACCTTAAATGTTGAAGATTTCAGACAATAGGTAAGCTTCACAAGTGGTACATCTTGCCAAAATCACACAAAGATGCGAGTCTAAAGTCATCCAGGAGGTCACAAAGAACAAAATTCAGGGATCTTTAAGCCTGTGTGATTTTAAGATTAACTCCATGCAGAATCCAACTTTCTGTTGAGGTTCTGACCTAGACATGACATTCATTAATAACTGTTAAACTTTGTCAAATCTTTTAATATGTAACATTGGACCTTAACATTATTGATCAGAGACATTCCTTGTTATGCTGCATATTCTTCTTTCTCAGGGCTGCATGAACAACATAACATTTGGAAACATGCAGGTTGGATATTATGAGACAGTGGCTGGAGGTGCAGGGGCCGGGCCAGGTTGGCATGGCCGCAGTGGGGTTCATAGTCACATGACTAACACACGTATTACTGATCCAGAAATCCTTGAAAAGAGGTGAGACTAGAAAAATGGGTGCAGTTACTACTTTTCTGTTGCAGGTAAAATGACTGGGTCACCTTCATTATGGTTGGTCTAGACCAGGGGTGGGCAGTGTCGGTCCCAGAGAGCTGAAGTGGCTGCAGGTTTTCGTTCCAACCCTGTTTCTTAATGAGAAGTCAATTACTGTTTATGAAGCACTTATTGCTTAAGTGACATTTTGATGCTTCATTTTAGTGGTCTCACTTGCTAAGGTTCCCCACCCTTAATTGCTTATTTCAATCTTAAACAGCTGCATTCACTGTTTTAATGGCTCCTTATCTATACTAATAAAAGGCAAAGCCCTCACTGACTCACTCACTCACTCACTGACTCACTCATCACTAATTCTCCAATTTCCCGTGTAGGTGGAAGGCTGAAATTTGGCAGGCTCATTCCTTACAGCTTACTTACAAAAGTTAGGCAGGTTTCATTTCGAAATTCTACGCGTAATGGTCATAACTGGAACCTCTTTTTTGTCCATATACTCTAATAGACTGCAGCTCAATGGCCGTGGGAGGCGGAGTTGCGTATCACGTCATCACGCCTCCCACGTAATCACGTGAACTGACTGTGAACGCAGTACATAGAAAACAAGGAAGAGCCCCAAAGAGCGCTGAAGAAAACATTCATTACACAATTGAGAAGGCAGCGAAACAACAAGAAGCGAGCGAGTGACACATAAATTAAGTTCATAGACCTACAAAAGGTTGCCATTGATTTGAGGCAAGATTGCTTTTCTCCTGTACAACTATACGTTGCATTCTCAACAGTAAGCTTGCACGGCTTGGTCATATTACAACCGGAGTGCTGAACTGACAACATGGTATACAAAGAGAACTATAACAATCGTAATAAATGAACAATAAAACAGCGGAGAACCCGTGGATTAAATAAAAAGGCTGCTTCCTTGGCGAAGCAAGGAAAAAGGATGGCCTTATATGGCGTTCGTTTATAAAACAGCGGAGAAGCTGTGTAAAGGCTGCTTCACAAAAAAACAGCGGAGCGCCTTATATGAGCAGGCAGTCAGCTAAAGAAGGGAATCAATAAATAATTATAATCGTAATAAACGAACAAAAAATAGTTCGCCACTGCGAAGCGTGGGTATTTTGCTAGTTAGTAATAAGATGTAAATGACAAAGCAGTCAGCAGTTCACCTTCTAGCTTGTTTTCGATTTACATCTTTGTGTGTTCATCATGCACTGTTTGATTTATTAAAATGCATAATAGAAAATGTGACAGACTGGAAATTATCCGTTTTAGGTTTCAAATCATTTTGATGATATCCTTGGAAAGGAAAAAAATCTACGATATAGGAACCTTACATTGCAGACTAACAAGCCATAAAATTAAATAAGATCTGAGATTGGAAAGTCAAGTCAAGTTGGGAAGCATGCACTTGGTACAGTGCGTTGCCGCACCCACTACACAACGAAACAACTCGGGATCCCGGTTGGTAACCCCCCAGGCAGACACGTGGTCCAGTCCCACCCTCCGGAAATGACCCTCTATCTGTAGCAGCCAGGTATTGCGTGGGCGACCCCTTGGTCTGGTCTAGCCACTTGGGTCACCAACAATGAGGATCTTACGAGGTGGATCACCTTCGGGGAAACGCGCCACATGGCACTAGTGCCGTAACTGACTCTCCCTCACAATGCAGGTAATGTGCCTCATTCGGGACTCCATGAGCAACCGCTTATTCGACACAAAGTCAAACCAATGGTACCCAAGGATTTTCCGGAAAGACACAGTACCAAAGGAGTCCAGTCTTGGTCTCAGGTCACTGGATAGCATCCATGTCTCACAACCATATAGCAAGACAGGAAGCACCAGAACTCTAAAGACTTGGACCTTCGTCCTTTAGCATAGATAGCGGGAGTGCCACACACCCCTTTCCAGTGACCTCATGACCCCCCCCCACCATGCTGTCCCAGTCCATCTACTGACTTCATAGGAAGAGTCACCAGAGACATGAATGTCACTGTCAAGGTAAGTAAACCTCTCGACAAGGTCGACACTCTCTCCGCAGACACACACTGCTGATGGCTGTGCCCAAGATGTCATTAAAGGCCTGGATATTGGTTTTTATCCAGGACACTCACAAGACCAGACACTCGGACTCCTCGCTCAGTCTCTCAAGCACCCTGATTAGAGCTTCCATTGACTCAGCGCAGATCACAGCATCGTCAGCAAAGTCAAGATCTGTGAATCTTTCTTCACCAACAGATGCCCCACAGCAGCTGGACCCCACGACCTTGCCCAACACCCAGTCCATACAAGCATTGAACAGAGTAGGAGCAAGAACACACCCCTGACAAACCCCAGAAT
Source organism: Erpetoichthys calabaricus (assembly GCF_900747795.2). NCBI lineage: Eukaryota > Metazoa > Chordata > Cladistia > Polypteriformes > Polypteridae > Erpetoichthys > Erpetoichthys calabaricus. The sequence continues at coordinate 197,484,093 of NC_041399.2, forward strand.
CAACTGGGAAAAACAGAGGTTCTGCCTCCACTCTGCACAGCAGTCACAGTATGAGTGTACAGGCCGGCCATGATATCCAATAACCTCAAGGGGATCCCACAAACTCTCAGGATGTCCAACAGGGCAGACCGATCAACTGAGTCGAACGGTTTATGAAAATCGACAAAGTCTGCAAAGAAGCTCTTCCGATATTCGCGTTTGCACTCCATGAGAACCCTCAGTGCCAGGATGTGGTCGATGGTAGACTTGTTAGGCGTAAAACCAGACTGTTCCAGTTGCTGGTAGGTGAGCAAGTGATCACGGATCCTAAGGAGGACAACCCTAGCAAGGACCTTACCTGGCACCGAGAGCAGTGTTATCCCCCTGTAGTTGCTGCAATCCAGGCGATCACCCTTCCCTTTCCAGACAGGGATGACAAGTCCCGTTTTCCAGTCAGTTGGGATGATGCCAGTCTCCCAAATGGAAGCAAAGATTGCTTGCAATGCTAGGAGGACAGCCTTTCCACGAGCCTGGAGAAGTTCACCCCGGATACCACAGATCCCTGCAGCCTTTCCTCCCCTCAGCTGGTTCACCACATATGCAGTCTCCATGAGATTGGGTGGTTCACAGCTAATTTGATGATCAGCCTCAAAGACTGTGGACCCAGAGATATCCAATGTCCTAGCCAGAGGATTAGCTTTCAACAACTGCTCAAAGTACCCAGCCCAGCGGGTCACAACTGCAGTGTCATCCGTAAGGACCGTTCCATCAGCTGCCCTGACTGTGACTGTCCGAGGAACAGATTCGGATGTGCGTAATACTTCGATTCCTCTGTAAGCAGGACGTGGGTCGCTAGACCACAGATGGTGTGTCACGTGCTCACAGATTCCTCTAACAAACTCCTCTTTATCTGTCCTCAGAGCCCTCACAGCTGTCCTTCTCAGTTCCCGGTACAGACCAGAGTTGCCCTTGAGCCGTGTGCTACAACTCCTCTCAATGATATTCAGGGTGCCCTGCGAGATGAAATGCCTCGTTCTGGGAACACCGGTAACACCAACACAACCCTCAGCAACCTTCAGGGTCTTGTCACGGAAGATCTCCCACATCACATTAGGATCGGCAGTTGCACCCAAATCTGCAAGTTCCTCACACAAACTGCATGTAAACTCATCAGAAACAGCCTGATCTTGGAGTCTGGCCAAGTTCAGGCTCATTTTCCTAGTAGGTGATAACATACTATACCTAAGCTGGATCCTAAGTAGCAACAACAAGTCTGTGGTCAGAATTCACAAACTGGGCACTTCTGTAGACCCCTGCAGTTTTGCAAGAACCTCCAGTTTCTGCCCACGAGGGCAGATTGGAAAGGATTGGTTTATAATTGAGCAATCGGGTTGGAATGAAAACCTGTAGCCACTGTGGCTCTCCAGGACCAACATTGTTCACCCCTGGTCTAGACAAATGGATTTATATGTTCAGACTGGTCTTGGAAAGGGTATGAGGTAACGTAACGTAAAGTAAAAAACAAAACAAGAAAAGTGCAATACATACTTTTCTCCAACCAGCTTAATCTACAGTAGTTCAGGGTAGTGTGTGCCTGGAGCCTATTCCAACATTTTTGAGTACAAGGCAGTAATCAGTCCTGAGTAGAACTGTATTTGAACCAGTCCTGAATAAAACTGTATAGAACAGAATTGTGCATTCACTTATATACCCACTCACATTGTCACTCACAAGGGACTACACATAATTTAGATTTAAAAAATACAATTAGACATAGAGAAAACATGAAACATCCATACAAACACTGCACGAGTAGGCTTCAAAAATTACACTGGTTGTTTTTGAACCTAGGATACCAGATTTGTGTGGTAACATCATCTGCCATTGCACCATTGTGCCACCCAGGATACAAAAGGGTAATAATCCACAGTAGCAAATGGGAAAATTTCCTAGTAAAAAAGTGATATTTCCTACGGAAAAGAGCAGCAATAGGGCTCATGATGGCATGCATGAAGTCAAGATGGTATGTAGGAAGACAGAGAGTGGGTGTCAGATCACTTAGGTATTGGGAGTTTTGTTTCTTTCAGACCAGGTAAGCTTGGCTCCTAGCATGTCTGTACTGAGAGAAAGCAATTAGAGGGCAGTGACTTGGGCATGAACTATACTTGTACACTGGACAAATCACTCTTGTGGCTTTTGCCCTAGAAAAATATATGGGACCCAGTCATCTGTCTTGTTATAATGCACAAGCAGTATTTAAGACTATTTGTTCACGTATGATGGATGAAGGGAACCTGATATCAACATATGGAGTGGAGCTCCGGCAGCGGTTTTTGAGCTCTGTACTCGCCTATAGTGGTGAAGAGGATGCCGAGTCTAAAGACAGAATTCATGATTTACTGGTTGATCTTCATCCCTGTCATTACCTATGGTCATGTGCTGTGGGGTAATGACCAAAAGAATGAGTTTGCAAGTACAAAGTGACAGAAATAATGTTTCTTTGCAGATCCAATGGGTTGACACTCCATTATAAGGAGAAAAGGTCAGCAATTCAGGAGAGCCTTAGGAGAGAGTCACTGCTCCATGGTATTCAGAAGAGCCAGTTAAGGTGGTTTGGACATGTCATTACAATGTCCCTCCAATCTCAGGCCACTCTAGGCAGATCCCAATGGACAGAGACCATGTAGCAGACCCAGGACACACTGGAGGGATAATATCTGCAGGTTGGCTTGGCAACACCTGGGAATTGCCCTGGAAGAGCTGGAATCTGTATCTAGGGCCAGGAAAGTCTGGGCTGACATGTTTGGCCTGCTGCCATCATGACATCCTCACCTGGAAAATACAACTGAGATGATGAAAAGAGTTAAGCTGTAGATCAAAGTTGCAGTTTTATAGTGGACCACCAGGGGGCATGACTGACCCATGTATGATCCTTGGAGAGGTGTGTAAATGCCTGCTTCCAGTCAGGAGAGTTTGAACGTGGAATGAGAGTGTTCTCTGTCAGGACAAGTATTGGCCAGACTTTTAAAGTTGATATTTGAGGAAAATGTTGTTTTTAAATTAATGGGCAGCAATGATAATCTAAATTATGAAAATGAACAACTTTTGACACAAACAGAAACAATATATAAACCATTAAATCCCTAGGTTATGATATGTTTTTAGTAATCTTGAACTATCATAGAAAAATAAACAATGCTTTACATTGAAATATTTTACTTTTATGTAGGTACGTAATTAACACAGAACAACTGGAAAATGATTAAATATGAAGTCTGCTGAAAAGCAATTTTTATCTCAAAAGCCTCATTTAATGTACTGAGCTAATAAGGTTCACACCACATTCTATTCTTCTTTATCCATCTGTGAGTGAAACAGCTTTTTTTTTTTTTAACCAATTCCACTATTGACCAATGCATTTGATTTCAGTCACAGTATATTTATTTGCATTGGAGCCTCTTCAGCAAATGCCTTGAGACAAAAGTGGCTTAAATGGATGTAAGAGGCAATGTAACAGTAATAAAAAGCATAAAGTGAATATTCTAAAAAGACTTCATTGGTGCAAATCCAATGAATTATGAGCAGTTTGCATCAATGTTATGTGGCTCATCTCAGTCTGAAGAAGCGGCCACTCTAATCTAGTGTTTTCTTGTTTATCAAAATTATCACCTCTGACATCCAACTTTAACTATGCAACACCATATACAGTAGAAGGTCATCTTGATCATGAAAGTACACCGCTATTCTTTTAGTGACATTTCATGACCATAGGCAAAGAATGATTAGGAGACTGGTAATTACATCCTCAGAAAAAGCTTTTATCTTCTATTCATGTCACCATCTGCAATATTTAACCTTATCTCTCTCCCAGATCAACAGAGAGCACACTCACTTCTGGTAGGGAACTGTGGCCACTTATTTGCAGGTGCTGTTTCTCACCCTTTCTATTGCAAACTCTGCTGTGAACTGTCCCCATTGTGTTCCAGAATTCACAGTCAGATAAGGCCAAGGTGACATCATCATCTACACATTAAGAGATGCTGATACTCTCCAACCCTTGGATATTCTTGCCTACAAAATCTTGAATAGGTTGAGGGACAAGCTGCACCCTTGGTAAACGTCTTTTATTACAAATTTGATAAGCCATTAAACACTTGTGCAGTCATCTCATTATAAACTTTTCCACTTATTGCAGTGACCTCAGACATATGGTTAGGTCCATAAATATTTAGACAGAGACAACTTTTTTTCTAGTTTTGGTTCTGTATATTACCACAATGAATTTTAAATGAAACAACTCAGATGCGGTTGAAGTGCAGACTTTCAGCTTTAATTCAGTGGGGTGAACAAAACGATTGCATAAAAATGTGAGGCATCTAAAGCATTTTTTGAACACAATCCCTTCATTTCAGGGGCTCAAAAGTAATTGGACAATTGAATCAAAGGCTATTTTATGGGCAGGTGTGGGCAAGTCCGTTGTTATGTCATTATCAGTTAATCAGGTAAAAGTCCTGGAGTTGATTTGAGGTGTGGTGCTTGCATGTGGAAGCTTTTGCTGTGAACAGACAACATGCGGTCAAAGGAGCTCTCCATGCAGGTGAAAGAAGCCATCCTTAAACTGCGAAAACAGAAAAAACCCATCTGAGAAATTGCTACAATATTCCATCCATCCATCCATTTTCCAACCCGCTGAATCCGAACACAGGGTCTGCTGGAGCCAATCCCAGCCAACACAGGGCACAAGGCAGGGAACCAATCCTGGGCAGGGTGCCAACCCACCACAGGACACACACAAACACACCCACACACCAAGCACACACTAGGGCCAATTTAGAATCGCCAATCCACCTAACCTGCATGTCTTTGGACTGTGGGAGGAAACCGGAGCGCCCGGAGGAAACCCACGCAGACATGGGGAGAACATGCAAACTCCACGCAGGGAGGACCCGGGAAGCGAACCCAGGTCTCCCAACTGCGAGGCAGCAGCGCTACCCACTGCGCCAACTATTACGAGTGGCAAAATCTACAGTTTGATACATCCTGAGAAAGAAAGCAAGCACTGGTGAACTCAGCAATGCAAAAAGACCTGGACGTCCACGGAACACAACAGTGGTGGATAATCACAGAATCATTTCCATGGTGAAGAGAAACCCCTTCACAACAGCCAACCAAGTGAACAACACTCTCCAGGGGGTAGGCGTATCGATATCAAAGTCTACCATAAAGAGAAGACTGCATGAAAGTAAATACAGAGGGTGCACTGCAAGGTGCAAGCCACTCATAAGCCCCAAGAATAGAAAGGCTAGATTGGACTTTGCTAAAGAACATCTAAAAAAGCCAGCACAGTTTTGGAAAAACATTCTTTGGACAGATGAAACCAAGATCAACCTCTACCAGAATGATGGCAAGAAAAAAGTATGGAGAAGGCGTGGAACAGCTCATTATCCAAAGCATAGCACATCATCTGTAAAACACGGTGGAGGCAGTGTGATGGCTTGGGCGTGCATGGCTGCCAGTGGCACTGGGACACTAGTGTTTATTGATGATGTGACACAGGACAGAAGCAGCCAAATGAATTCTGAGGTGTTCAGAGACATGCTGTCTGCTCAAATCCAGCTAAATGACGTCAAATTGATTGGGTGGCGTTTCATGATACAGATGGACAATGACCCAAAACATACAGCCAAAGCAACCCAGGAGATTATTAAAGCAAAGAAGTGGAAAATTCTTGAATGGCCAAGTCAGTCACATGATCTTAACCCAATTGAGCAGGCATTTCACTTGTTGAAGACTAAACGTCGGACAGAAAGGCCCAGCAACTGAAAGCCGCCGCAGTAAAGGCCTGGCAGAGCATTAAAAATGAGGAAACCCAGCATCTGGTGATGTCCATGAGTTCAAGACTTCAGGCTGTCATTGCTAGCAAAGGGTTTTCAACCAAGTATTAGAAATGAACATTATATTTCCAGTTATTTAATTAGTCCAATTACTTTTGAGCCCCTGAAATGAAAGGATTGTGTTCAAAAAATGCTTTAGTTGCCTCACATTTTTATACAATCGTTTTGTTCACCCCACTGAATTAAAGCTGAAAGTCTGCACTTCAACTGCATCTGAGTTGTTTCATTTAAAATTCATTGTGGTAATGTACAGAACCAAAACTAGAAAAAAGTTGTCTCTGTCTAAATATTTATGGACCTAACTGTAGTTATGAAATCAATACCATCAGATGTTTTCATTTACTATTTTAAAATTATCTTGTTTATATGTATATTTGTGTATGTATTTTATAATTCTTATCTTTTCATTTTTTATCATTCTATTTGTGTATATGTTCCACTTCTATTTTACACAATATTTTATAGTGAACTGGCAGTTAAGTGGGATAAGGATAAACTAAACTGTTTAAACCCTGTCTTTTTTTTTTTAAATAGAAACATTCATAACATTCTCAGACCTGTCTATTTCAATTCAGGGTCACAAGAATGTGGAGCATATCCTAGCAGCATCAGGGAAATAGCAGGAATCAACTCAAGATGGAGCTTCAGTCAATTAGAGAGCCCACTCACACTCACACCTGTATTCACACTCACACAAGGAATCAACTTAATAGTCTGTCTTTCACGTGTGGGATTAAAAGTACACGTAGACTTGGGGAGAATGGCCAAACTACACTACAATAACCAGGCTCAAACATTTAATGCAACCCTGGCATCACAATAACAAATACAACTATTTGACATTTTTGAGGTTAGAATTGCAGCAGGTGTTCAGAATTTTGAAAGGTGTGCTACACTGTTATAAAATACATTGCAAAAATATACTGCCTTGACTGTTTATTGCTTCTGTATGAATCTCACCATTCAGGTTTATGTTACAGATTTTTCTGAAAATTGCCTACCTCTTTTACTAGACCGATAAAGTATTTTTCAGATTTATAAATTACACCTAAACGGTTTGTAATTACTGTTATTTCCCTCATGTATTTCATACTTGATGCTCACAGAGAGGAAAGATGCAGTATAAATGTTTTGTTTTTCCCTCATTTGTCTTTTGATTTTGCCACCTTTTGACCAGTAAGAGGGGATAAAATAACTTGCTCTGCTATTTTTTGATAGGTACCCAGTAGTCCTGCAGAGATTCTCACTTCGCCCTGAATCTGGAGGGCTAGGCTGTTACTGTGGAGGTGATGGGGTGATTAGAGAGCTGCTCTTTCGAGAAGAGGTTGTGCTGTCAGTGCTAACCGAGCGTAGGACTCTCCAGCCCTATGGAATTAAAGGTGACCTCACATTCTGCTCTCTATGTTCAGTTGCAGCTGTTGGTTAGGACTCCTCTAACAGCAAAGCCATTCACTCATAAATATCTTTTTTACATGCTAGCTGAGTTACCTGGAATTGCCTGAGACAAGGAAGTGGAACAGTGGAAGGGTAAAAAGTAATAAGAAATTATAAACATTATTGCCAGCCTTTTTTACCTTTAAATAAGTTACATTTAGTAAATTTTCTTCAGCGCAAAGAACCCTAAATTGAAAAAAGGTCAGGTACAATGGTTTGGACCATGAAAAACATAGTGCAGGATATGCTTGATTAAAGAAAAACTTAAAACTTAATGGTTATTAGTCAAACCAATGCTCCTTGGATGAAAGGCAAGCATGCTAATCATTGTACTACCATCACAACCTGCATGGTCCGGTTTCTCATTATGACTGCATGGTACTTTTGTTCACTGGAGTACAAACATAACACTTTAGTTTAGGTACTGAAAAACTTACTCATTTCCCCTTATGTAACAAAAACCTTAACAAAGGTTTCTTTTGGTCTTTATAACACTTTTATAAAATGTTATATTAATGGTATCAGAGTTAATAGATCAATAAGTCAATATCAATAAATTCACTTTTGAACTTATCTTGCAGGAGGCCAGCCAGGCTCATCAGGTCTAAATCTTCTTCACCGTGCAGATGGAAGAACCTTAAACCTTGGTGCTAAAACATCAGTGAAAATTGACCCTGGGGTAAATTCAAGTAGATTAATGAACAGTTAGTGTCTTAGAATGTGGTGGGATGGAAGCAGAAGTTAACATTTAGTATAATGAAGGACTGACATTTTTCTAATGAAGGTATCCGTATTTAGACTGATGTAAAAACAGTCATGAGAAATTCATAGATTCACACTGCTTACTTTATACTATATGCCAAGTAATATTTATTTAAATTATTCCAGCACATTTAGCTCTTGGATCTGTAATTTCATTCCCATGTGTCCTTTGTTTTTGATTTTGCATGTTCTTCATGGCTTTCTCCTACAGCCCAAAGAGATGCTGTCAGGTTAAAGGGTGACTGCATATTAGTCCAGTGTGAACTACGGGTTTGATTGATTTTGTTTGTGCATCTGGTTTAGGCAGCAGGTGTGTATGATATTAGGCTGAAAACAATAAGTGCAATTCTAAATTGCTTAAAAACAAAACCTTTTTTTCTAACGCTTTGGGGGAAGAGGAGGGTGAACATATCCCATATTGTGTTATATATATTATGTATAATATATATATTCACGGCATTCGAAGTCTGTGTCCCAATCTGATTGTATGGGTGGTTACCTACCAGGTAACGCTTGTGGTTGGCCAGCAATCTGCTAACATCAGCCACGGTGCCCTCAGTTTGTGAGGAGCAGATCATAGAATGGTTGAAATAGTTTACTGTCAAATAAATGCAAAGAGTACGCGACACGTGTTTCGCCCTCATTCTGGGCTCATCAGGCGTACACACTCCACTGCACTCCCTCTCGGGAATCGAACCTCGGACGTCAGCGCCAGAGGCTGTAAATAGTAAGTGTGTAAATAGTAAGTATTACACACAGGAAGTAAAAATGTTAGGGTTGAATACACAATGAGCGGTCAGAAAATTGAGAGTACACCTTATGAGAAGGATTTAGGAGTCATAGTGGACTCTACGCTATCGACTTCCCGACTGTGTTCAGAAGCCATTAAGAAGGCAAACAGAATGTTAGGTTATATAGCATGATGTGTGGAGTACAAGTCCAAGGAATTTCTGCTCAAGCTTTATAACACACTGGTGAGGCATCATCTGGAGTACTGTGTGCAGTTTTGGTCTCCAGGCTACAAAAAGGACATGGCAGCACTAGAAAAGGTCCAGAGAAGAGAAACTAGGCTGATATCAGGGCTACAGGGGTTGAATTATGAGGAAAGAGTAAAAGAGCTGACCTTACACAGTTTAAACAAAAGACAATTAAAAGATGACATGATTGAAGGGTTTAAAATTATGAAAGGAATTAGTACAGTGCATCGAGACTGTTATTTTAAAATTAGTTCATTAAGAACACAGGGACACAGTTGGAAACTTGTTAAGGGTAAATCACACATAGAACGGTAGACACTTGGAATAAGCTACCAAGTAGTGTGGTAGACTGTAAGACTTTAGGGACTTTCAAAACTCAATGTTTTTTTGGAAGAAGTAAGTGAATAGGACTGGCAAGCTTTGTTAGGCTGAATGGCCTGTTCTTGTCTAGATTGTACTAAGTTCTAGTGTGTGTGTGTGTGTGTGTGTGTGTGTGTGTGCGCGCGCATTATCCTCTGATGAAGACCCCTGGCAGGGGTTGAAAGCTCAGGAATAAAAACTACTTTATGATACGTGATTCATTTTTCTCCCTGTGTGGATCTCCAGCTGCAAATATGCAAACCGTATCACAGACCTTCTCTTCCATATTGTATATATATAATATATATATATATATATAATGTGTCACATTTTTATGTCATGTTTTTTGTCACGCTTTAACTCTGGCTTATTTTTAAACCTACCTGTATATGTTTTGTATCATTCTTTTCAAAATTTATCGAACTTTAATGTGATTTTCAGAGATTCTTATTCAATTTTTCAATTTTAAACTAAAAATGATCAAGAACCTAAATTTGTGCCAAGAGATTTAAACACACCCGGGGCTGGAAATAAAAGACAAAGAGTAGGACAGCTGCTGTACAGGCTTTTAAATGTTTGAGGCGCCGTGCAAGATGCAGATCACGTGGCACGGCAGCAGCAGCAGCAAGCCAGTAGCTGATCAAGCAAAGAGAAGGTAAAAAAAAACTATTTGTTTCCCATTGTATCACCGTTTAAGGAGGGGTTTCAGAGGAGCAACCGCGTCTCCTTGGGGTGCATTCAGCCCCCCTCTTCACAACACGAGCGGCAGAGACGTAAGACGCAAACATGGTTGAAGTATTAAATCTACACCTCAAGTTTAAACAGATGTCTTCTGGTGTACTTGGACACATCCTCAGTGATGTAATCTGGGCTCTCTGGGGGTTTAATTTCTGTCAACATCAGACACCCTCTCCTAGGTAACTCTGCTAAGGGCTGGTCAAAACCCAACTTGTGTTCAAGTAGCATGTGTTGACTATGGGTCATTCCTTTTGATCCTTGTCAGCTGCATGCCCTCTCTGCTACCTCCCTAATGATTTTGATGACTTACTGTTTATGTGCCCCTGTAATAGCAATACAACAATGGGCTTTGTAGACCGATTGTCCTGTGAAATCCCAACAGGCCACCTCATTGGGCACACACCATGCATGCTACTTTAGCTGCAACGCTTGTTGACCTAGTCCTCATATGTATCCTTTTCCTTGTGATAACCTCCTCGGTCAGTTATTCCTAGGGGACGCTTGGCCCTTGCATAATCACTTGATTTGGGCCCTTGCATAATCACTTTCTTTGATATCATGGATGCCAGTGCAATGCCTGGCTTTAAGGTGGTCACTTCAATGTTATCTGTGAATTTCAACTGCCTCCCTAAGTTGACTTTCAGCTACCACTCAGATATTATCCTTAGTCCTCCTGATACTCTTGGCAGGGACTGGGGCTTCTCTATTGTTCTGAAGAAAGCAATTGCCTATATTTCTGGAAGTGCTCTCTGCAATTTGTGGCACTGCACTTTCAGCACCTGCACATGGTAACAGCAGTAGCAATGTTTTTGGGGGAAAAAACTGAAAATGTACTCCAGTATTCTACTTGGAAGGTATAGGGGGCCTAATTAAATCACTTTACCACACCAAAAAAGGGGCACTGGACTTGGGAGAACATCAAAGACTGACACAATCAAAAATCAGATGTAATAAGGCTTGGCCTGTCTTAACTCAAGACCATTAAGGTTTACAGTTCATGTACTGCTCCTGTTGTAACCCCACCATCCTACTGATGTACTCCTCCTCACACTGCTTGCATCTAATCTTGGATCAGTTTATGATTATCCTATCCATGAATCTTGTCATAGTGTATTGATTTGAAACAGCCAAGATCTGCCAGTCTTGGTACCAGAACCATTTCTCAACTTTAATGATTATATATTGTCCCCTCTGTTTTCTGTCCTAACCGCTGTCCCTGCCTTAGGAGACCTTGGCAGCAATAGACTACCTGTGTAGCTGTAACTGTTTAGCACAGGTAACCGCGAACTCCTAACTCACTGAGAGTTAATTTGCAGCATGAGCATGTTGCAATGCCTAAACAAAACAATGCTGCTTAAATCTAGTGGTCTGCGCAGATATTGGCTAATCTTACTTTCCAAAATCTCAGCAGTTGACAGTGATAATTTATAGACTAGCAAGGGCCATAGTATCTGTGGGAGGATGCCATGATTTAAAGTTTCCAGCAGCCTTGCTGTTTCCACCACTTCCACTCTAAATTAATTCACAACTTAATGTATTAATGCTGTGCTTTTCTGGGTGTATTTAAAAACCTTACGCATTCGTTTGACAGGCAGCTTTGTGGTGGGATTAGTGTTCTACAAGGTAAAAGGGAAATCTGTCAACTACATTTTCTTTCTTCAACATCTGCAACTTGGGTTAACCTGATTGGTTTCAAAATCTTGCCTAAGTCATAGGCCCTTTCAGGCCCTGAACAATCCATTTGCATTCTGGTATTGATGAAGTTGTCATAATAAGGCCATCCATGAACACCTACTTGAAGATACACCTCCTGATAATTAAAATGTAGTCCAAGTAATTTGCCAGTTCTGTTTATTAATTAGTTGGTAACTTGGTCCAAGAGCAATGATATAATTAAGGATTACATTAATTGATTTTTGTTTCCCACAAATTTAATGCAACCTTAAATTTTATACATCCCACTGTATTTATCATTTGTCACAAGGTCAGACTCTGTCATGTTGTTTTCTTGCATTTTATTGAACCTTTCACTTTTTTTGTTGGCAGGACCGATTCTGTCTGCAGACCCCTGGAGGAGGAGGGTATGGTGATCATAACCAGCCACATGATTCACTGGACAGACACCTCTCAAACAAAAGGAAGGCTAGTACTTGCTTTGTTGAGCGAGGTAGCATCTTTGAATACCAAAAGGCTCAAGAGGCTGTTTGAAAGGTGACCAGTGAGAAGGACTTCATGAATTAGAGGGTCTCTTTAACCTACTTAATTAAAAAAAAAGTAGGAAATAACTGTAGCAAAAGTACACACCAGTAACTGGATTTTATATAACATTGATGTCTCTTACATTCAATTCATTCCTGGTAACAGTGGGGTAAACATAACATTTAAAGGTAGAGGTCTTAGGAGTTCCAAGTACTGTCTGCTTTGCTGCTTAATGAATTGCCCGTAGATAAAATAATTTTCATGTTCAGTTCCCAGTCCATTCAGCAACACCATTGCAAGTGCAAATGAAGCTCACAATACTTGTTTAAATGCTAATTAATTGAGCCTGCATGACTACAATTAAGAAAGTATGAAGGTTAGATAGAGATACTTGAGTCACACATCTGGCCTATCCTGTTAGAGTTTAACTCTCCTGGGCACCTGGTTTTAAAAGTAGTACTAGCAGCAAAATGCAGGTCAGTTTACAGGCAAAAATTGTATTCATTAATTCATTTCAATTTGTACAGCTTAACATACATAGAAAAATGTGTGGGTACCCCTCCATGAAAAAAGAAGAGCCCACAATTGTCGCTGCAAGGACTGGAAACTAACAATGGTGCAATCGGACACTGATGGACCTTGACCCTGGTGTTTAGTTTGTATCTCTTTGGAAGTTCTCCTTGGATTTTTGTCTACCATTCTCACTATCCTCCTGCCCATTCCAGGGTTGATTTTCCTCTTGCGGCTGCATCCAGAGATATTGGCAACAATCCCATGGACTTTAAACTTCTTAGTGATATTTGCAGCTCTTGTCACAGGAACGTGAAGCTGCTTGGAGATTATCTTATAGCCTTTGCCTTTAACATGTTTGTACTTTTTTCTTCTTGTTTTCCTCAGACAACTCTCTCCTTTGCTTTCTCTGATCTATGTTAAATGTGGGACACAAGATGGTACCAAACAGCAGTGTGACTACCTTTTTCCATTGAAATTGGCTGAAGGACTGATTGCATGATTAGAGACGTGTGATACAAATTAAAGAAAACATCTAGTTTGAAAAATCACTGTAATCCAATTATTTATGATCTTATCTAGGAGTACCAACAAATGTGTCCAGGCCATTTTAGAATATTATTTTAGAATAAGCAATACTTGATCTCGTTACACTTCCTTTACTCTACTCGATGAAGTAGCAAAGGTATGCAGGTGTACATCACTTTTTCAATGAGCTGTAAGGATACCAAGAACTGAAACACTTATTTATTGTATGATGTTATATGGTTCTTAACCTCTGGACAGGAATTTATACATTTTTAGCTCTGTGATGCTGAAAATGTTTTACATGGAGGATCACTCACTTTGGCATAGTTAAAGATATCTCAGACCACCTACAGCCTGTCACTCTTTGATATTGATGTAAATGTATCATTCCAAGAAGTAGCAGATTTTGGACACTGATCTCTTTTGGCCAGTGATCCAGCTATAACCCCTCAGCCCTGAGACAGTGTAACAGAATTTATGTTGCAAAAGTAGTGCAAGTGCCAAACAGCATGAAATTAAGCTATTACCTTTACCAGTGGTGGCATCTCCAGGCTGACATCACGGTGAATGTAGGGGGAGTTCTGCATAGTGAATGAATGAGAGTGATTGGACAGTATTTGAGTTTGATGAGAAAGAAAACCAGAGCAGAATGTGAAGGAGTGGAATTAAACCAAAAGTTAACATTCTTAAGAAAATGTGTATGCTCTTCTGTAGTAATTTTACAGCCTTTCCTTGTAACCTTAACAGCTGGGAAGATCATTAGGAGCATGGAGTAAAGAACTAATGCATCTGTGCAATTTAATCATCACTTTGTGGACTACATAGTATACTGGTTTGGGCTAATGCAAACACTGATTTCTATAGACCAGTTTACCCATTAGAAAACATACTCTGAATTACATGCAGGTAGCAAAATTCATAATGGATTAACTTTCCATATTTATTAACATCACTACAAATGCATCTAGTTTGTTTATAAAGCTTTAAATTTTTCACTTTCAGCAGAATTTGAGAGCTTATATGTTGTTGTACACAGGGCAGATAGGGAAGATTCGTATTTGCTTAGTAGAATCCTCCAAGGAGATAAAATACTGCACCCCATAACTTGTACACCTAGATATCTAGGACACAAGCTTTTATTTAGAAGTTCATTTCTTAAACTGAACAACTTCTTTCTACTTCATTAAAGAAAACTACATTTCCTATTACAAAGATCTGATGGGGTGAGGAATGAGGAAACAAGTGGGGGATTTTTAACAACTGCATTTGGTTGGTACTTTATCCATAGCAATTTACATCCATCCATCCGTTTTCCAACCCGCTGAATCCGAACACAGGGTCACGGGGGTCTGCTGGAGCCAATCCCAGCCAACACAGGGCCCAAGGCAGGAACCAATCCCGGGCAGGGTGCCAACCCACCGCAGGACACACACAAACACACCAAGCACACACTAGGGCCAATTTAGAATCGGCAATCCACCTAACCTGCATGTCTTTGGACTGTGGGAGGAAACCGGAGCGCCCGGAGGAAACCCATGCGGACACGGGGAGAACATGCAAACTCCACGCAGGGAGGACCCGGGAAGCGAACCCGGGTCCCCAGGTCTCTCAACTGCGAGGCAGCAGCGCTACCCACTGCGCCACCGTGCCGCCCTAGCAATTTACAGATTAGCTTTTTTCTACATTTCAGCAGTTGGCATGGTTTTTAAACTCAGGCTCACACATAGATCAGCAGTGAAGATAGGACTTCTGAATCAATGCCTTAAAACTGGAATATCTTTATAGCCGCATTATGTTCATAATTCATTATATAGAATAGATATGTACAGTCATGGTAGCACTGTATTCCAAAAATGTAATGTCCCCGATTGGAAAACTTTAGGGAATGAACAAACTCACAATACCTAACAATATATTAAAATCAAGGGCTATCCATTACCTTCACAGCAGCTTCAGTCCTTTTTGCAATGCTGTCATACAAGTCCTGAACAGCAGAATGGGATATTGAACTATTCTTCAAAAAGAAATGCCTCCAGGGCTCTGTTCCATCAAGCACAATTAGATAATGCTGGATCTAGGAATGAAATTGAGCTTGCTATAGCACGATTTCACACCAGTGGATAAATCTATTCCACAAAGACAAATATCAATTAGCTCACACAATCTGATAGGTTGTTCTTGATTAATGTGTGTTCATGGCCAAATGTATAAGCCCTTATGAGTTTGATTGGAGCACTGAATAGCCACTCAATCACGGATTGTAGGGCCGACATACTGAGGGAAACAACCTTCATGTCAGCAGAGCAAGAGGTGCTGGTGACCATGCATGAGGATTATGGGCCCATCCAACAAAAAACGAGCAACACAGTTGCTAAGGAAAGGGAAGTGACATGGAGGAATGTTTCTGAAAGAATGAATGCATAAAACAGTTAATCTGTGAAATCCATGTAAAAGTTGTGTGGTAAATTGTTGCATTGTGCAAAATGTAACCTTAAGAATTTTACTCCACGTCCTACGTTGCATGATCTCAGGTAAGCCTTGTATTCCATTTTTGCTATTTTAATATCAAAAAAGTGCTAGACCGCCCCATGTCATCTACAGTGCATCACTTTTTCCACCTTTTGTTATGTTACAGCCTTATTCCAAAATGGATTAAATTCATTTTTTTCCTCAGAATTCTACACACAACACCCCATAATGACAACGTGAAAAAAGTTTGAGGTTTTTGCAAATTTATTAAAAATAAAAAAAACTGAGAAATCCCATGTACATAAGTATTCACAGCCTTTGCTCAATACTTTGTCGATGCACCTTTGGCAGCAATTCCAGCCTCAAGTCTTGTTGAATATGATGCCACAAGCTTGGCACACCTATCCTTGGCCAGTTTCGCCCATTCCTCTTTGCAGCACCTCTCAAGCTCCATCAGGTTGGATGGGAAGCGTAGGTGCACAGCCATTTTAAGATCTCTCCAGAGATGTTCAATAGGATTCAAGTCTGGGCTCTGGCTGGGCCACTCAAGGACATTCACAGAGTTGTCCTGAAGCCACTCCTTTGATATGTTGGCTGTGTCCTTAGGGTCGTTGTCCTGCTGAAAGATGAACCGTCGCCCCAGTCTGAGGTCAAGAGCGCTCTGGAGCAGGTTTTCATCCAGGATGTCTCTGTACATTGCTGCAGTCATCTTTCCCTTTATCCTGACTAGTCTCCCAGTCCCTGCCGCTGAAAAACATCCCCACAGTATGATGCTGTCACCACCATGCTTCACTGTAGGGATGGTATTGGCCTGGTGATGAGCGGTGCCTGGTTTGCTCCAAACATGATGCCTGGCATTCACACCAGAGTGTCCAATCTTTGTCTCATCAGACCAGAGAATTTTCTTTCTCATGGTCTGAGAGTCCTTCAGGTGCCTTTTGGCAAACTCCAGGTGGGCTGCCATGTGCCTTTTACTAAGGAGTGGCTTCTGTCTGGCCACTCTACCATACAGGCCTGATTGGTGGATTGCTGCAGAGATGGTTGTCCTTCTGGAAGGTTCTTCTCTCTCCACAGAGGACCTCTGACAGAGTGACAATCGGGTTCTTGGTCACCTCTCTGACTAAGGCCCTTCTCCCCCGATCGCTCAGTTTAGATGGCCGGCCAGCTCTAGGAAGAGTCCTGATGGTTTTGAACTTCTTCCACTTACGGGTGATGGAGGCCACTGTGCTCATTGGGACCTTCAAAGCAGCAGACATTTTTCTGTAATCTTCCCCAGATTTGTGCCTCGAGACAATCCTGTCTCGGAGGTCTACAGACAATTCCTTTGACTTCATGCTTGGTTTGTGCTCTGACATGAACTGTCAACTGTGGGACCTTCTATAGACAGGTGTGTGCCTTTCCAAATCATGTCCAGTCAACTGAATTTACCACAGGTGGACTCCAATGAAGCTGCAGAAACATCTCAAGGATGATCAGAGGAAACAGGATGAACCTGAGCGCAATTTCGAGCTTCATGGCAAAGGCTGTGAATACTTCTGTACATGTGCTTTCTCAATTTTTTTTATTTTTAATAAACTTGCAAAAACCTCAAGTAAACTTTTTTCACATCGTCATTATGGGGTGTTGGGTCTAGAATTTGGAGGAAAAAAATGAATTTAATCCAATTCCCATTGGGATTAATAAAGTATCTATCTATCTATCTATCTCAATTTGGAATAAGGCTGTAACATAACAAAATGTGGAAAAAGTGATGCGCTGTGAATACTTTCCAGATGCACTCTAAGTGTTCACCATAGATAAGAGTTGTTCTAGTAATTACTGCCAGGAAATGTTAAATGTTATTTTGGCTGCACTGAACCTATATTGTCCAGTAATTATGTAACAAAAGAAAGCAAAGGTTAATGAACTTCACATACAAACCTACAACAAGACCCACAGCACCCACTGTTGAACTGGCTACCCTGTTCAAACCCAAGACACTTGATATTTGGCCTCAACATTTGTACAGTTCTTATATCTGTGACATCTTATAATCAGTAAGAGGCCACATTTGTAACTTTGTATACATAATCTTAAAGATCGGTTCCTTTAAGGCACTTTACTGGGTTATGTGGCTCCTTTTTTAAACATTGCTTGACAAAAAACCCATTTATTCAAAGAAGGGTGCTTTTTGAAAAGGTTCCCAATATGGTGACAAAACTAAAAATTTTAATAGATGGTAGGCTAACTCAGAGTACTAATAGATCACGAAAATCTGAATTTAGCCTGTGCTATTGGATATAGCAGAAGTTTTAAAATTAGGAAAATCAATGGTGGATTCACAAACTGACCTTTTTATGGTTATTGATGGAGCCTATACAGGTAATCTAACTTGAGTAAAATTCTTTTTAGAACCATTCATGTGAGGTTTCTAGACTTTGTGGAACTAAAAAGGTTTCCCCTATGGCTTCATTCTGAACCACCATTCTGTACCTTTATTTTTTAAGGGTTTACTGTTGCAAACCTGGATCCCAAGTTGTTTCGTTGTGTAGTGGGTGCGACGATGTACTGTACCAGTGCATGCTCCCCAACTTGACTTGTGCATCATTCATAAAAACCATCAGCTTAATGAACTACTATACAAATGCAGAATTCAGATTATTTTATTCCATTACAGAACCCTGCATCAAAAAACTGCATTTATAAGCATATTGGGCATAGGCAACTGCTGAAGAGGACAGTCTTCAGAGGTATTTCTTTAAAAACGAGGGGCTACAACCGAAGGGAGGAAGGTGGGTAGCTTGTTCCACCAGTGAGTATATAATCCGTTATTTTTGCTCAGAAGTTTGTTTAAATTCAATTACCCAACCTACAAGTCTGTGGAATTCCTCTTTGACGACAGTTATTTTAGTCTCCGAAAGATAGCCCATAATCAAAAGTGTCCAATTGGACAAGTGTCCAAGTTTCTAGAACCAGCCAAAGTACAGACTATATAAAGGAACACAAGAGTACATGCAGAAATCATTCAACAGATTTAAGGAGAAGGTGCCTAGTAACTTAAAATCAGGTTTATGCAACCTCCAAATTGGCTTCATTTTTGCATCACTGGTTAAAACAGTCCTACCAGTAAAATTACCATGCAAGTTCAAACTTTCATATGCAGCTATTTTCATAGTTTGAGGCTGTAGATCCCATCCTAGTGTACAAAGAGAAACTCCAGCACCTTGACACATCTTCCCCGCGTCTAAAATACCAAAACATACTAAGCATTTCAATACTTCATTGTCTTTCATTGTAATATTGCATGAAAACATATGCACATTAGTAGACAGTAAATTCAAAAAGATTTGACAGATTACTCCAACTAATCCTATGAACATATGCACCAAAAATTGTACAACTCCACCATTTCTCAAGCCTGAAAGTTGTATGCATTGCTGTACTAGAAACTTTAAGTGATGTCAAAACGTCTATCCTGAAATTCTGTAGAACGATGCAGCCAAAAAAAACCACAGAAGTCAGCAAGCACTTGTCATTTGCACAGAATGCTCCTTCTCATGACGTCGTACAAACAAATGTGCACCTGGCTTGCATAGTGCAAGTTAATTCACCAAATCAGTGTCTTCCAGAGCCAAATGTGCACAGAAATATGAGAAATACTTTGGTCTTGCAGTTCATTCTTGTTGCATTGTTGTGATCATACAGCCATTTCACTTAAAGTTAATTTACCGCCACAGTGGGAAAAAATGTATGGTGCATATAAATCAGAATGCTAGATCCAATACAATTTTGTAACAAGCGCCATTTATTCTGGATACAATCAGTGTAATGAAGCACTTGGAGTTTAAATTCATACTGCCTTTTTAGGGCTCTTGAAGCAGGGGCATTATTGAATCTACTAGTGCTATTAATTTCTACAGGTGACGTTTTAGGTGGCTTAGTGTCAGAGGTTTCTTCCACTTATACCAGTGGCTTTTATATATTTGTAAATAATAGTTTTACAAACCATGAAGAAAACCCTCATCTTTTTGTGAGCAAGCATAAAGCAAGGTTCCTCCCACTATTTTTAAAAGCAAAAATAAAAAGAAACCACACACAAGTACAATATAAACTCTTCCAGCAGCAATGGATTTTATTTACAGGTATTGCACAGACTGGTTTGGAACCATAAGGTGACAAAGCAAAATCCTTAAGGAAGGATTCATAAAAAAAACACAACTTTAAAAGCAAACCCAAAAACACATTGCACTCTCCATGAGAGGCAAAGCAAAAAAATAAAAATCAAGTTTATGATTTAAAATTAAATCCCCAGGTTAAATTCTAAAAACTGAATGAATTATAAAGAGAGTGGTGTGGTATTTTGACAGGTTGACCACAGTGGCACAAAACTCTCTGCTGCAGCAATGTGGTGGATGTTTAGAGGTGCCCTGGATACTCAGATTGCCTTAGGATGCCTAAAAGAGGGCGAGGTGGCAGGCTAGTCCATCACTAGAATTTCTGGGGCAGCCTAACCATCCACCTACCAAAGTAAAATTTGCTTAAAACCATAGAGTACAAAGGCAGCAATAAGCTGCTTTAGAGCATCTTCATACAAGGAAAGAAACTGCATGCCAGTCTCCAAATTCTTACCAGTCTGTCTTGGCACCACTCACACACTGAGCTATGGCAGCCTCTCACATCCCTCACTCATTGCCACTCAAGTGTTTATATTAGGTTTTGGTGTAAAACACATTTTCCTGCTGCACTAGACTGTACAACAACCAGTTACCAAAAATTTAAAAAGAAAAGGTTGCCAGTACCAGTAGCAAGAATGAATCCTCACACACTCCCAGGTGCTACTATTTACTAGAGACAAGAGTTCATCTCATTATTTAGCATCACGTTAGGTTGGGGAAAATCGAGAAAAATCTGATCTTTCCAAAGTCCACAGTATTTGCTTCTCCATTTGGCCAGGCTGATTACTGGTCTACCCAGGATAGCAAGCCCTGCATTTTTTTGGCATAACTTTAGATTTGAGGAGTCAGAGTGGCTGGCAGACCACACTTAAGAGCATCTCGCATCAAAAGCTATGCAGACAGTTTGGAAATCCAGCTCATTTATATTTTTCCTCCCCATAGAAGATACACTAGTCCTGGCATAAAAGCACAACCCCCCACAAAACAAACACTATACAAACACACACACACACACACACACATAGAAGCCAAGACAAAACCTAAACACAGGCAACTATAAAATCCAGTCTTTAAAATAATCTGCTCTGCAGGAGTGGCCTTCAGAGGCCAGTGGTAAAGTGCCAACACAGAAATGGGCAACTAGTGCAGGCACCCCCTGCACAGGGTGCAGAGCAGCCCCCCATTCGGCAAATTTGTAAACATACATCCAATATTAAAAAAAAGCTGCTCTTCAGAAATTCATTGAGAGCATAATCTTCCCGATTTTAAGACACTCTGCAAGCACAGCAGCAGAGACCAAAGACGATATACAAAAAGATCTATTCTTCTCAACCTTGGCAACTAATGTTTTGATACCACCAGTCTGCCCCCCACATCCCCTCCCCCAAACCCCACTGGTAGCTCAGAATGGGTTATACCTAGGAAGTGTCCCAGCATGCTGTGCAGCTGGAGCATTATACTGGCCAACTTGGGAAACGGGAGGTTCTGGTACCAGCACGTCAAATACACTCTTATTCGGTGGCACAGACTGCAAGAGGTTGTCTAGGTCCATGAAGAGATGGGGTGGGTGGTGACGATAGGCTTGCAGAGGTCCAGTTGACGGAGGCAAAAGGGACCAGTATCCAGGGCCCATATATGCAGTCTGGGGAGGCCGGATGTTGTAGAATGGTAGACCTCCCAGTTGCAGAAGTGGGTTGTTTGAAAAGCGCATACTTGGAGGTGCCACCGCATTTGGGGGGGCGTATTTTGCATAGGAGGTAGGAAGCTCCCAGGGAGCAGAGCACCTCCTCGAGGATTTCATGGGGGTGGCACAGTCATCACAGGCATCAGAATCTGATCCATCATCCCCACCCATCATCTCCCTGGATCTCTTTGAAACCAGTCGACCACTCTGCCAGCTGGAATCATTCTCGGAGGATGAAGAGGAAGCAGGACTCACTGTACTGCCAGAAGTGCTCCGGGATTCTGTTGAACAGCTGAGGGCTGAAGGTTGTCTCGCGTAAGGATCCGGGAGAGGCAGTTCATTAACAAAGGGCCTTGCCTCCAACTTATTGCCATAAGCCTTTGAAGGCTGGTCCAAACTATTTGTGGCAGGCTTGAATGTGTGCAAAAGAGAGTCAATGGCAAAAGAGGAGTCCAGCTTTGGTCGATACATTTCATTGGCATCAATCCGGTTATTGGCAACTGGCACAATAGGCAGCTCACGCTGCTCCTCCAGGCAAGACTGTTCATGCAGAATATAAGGGGATAGGTCCTCAACAAAGATGGCCTCCTCTTGCCGTGATATTGCAGTATTCTGCCTCTTTAGAAGATCTGGTGGCACTCTTGTCACATCAACAGCCCAGAAGTTTCCTTTCCCTTGTGGCCTGTTTGGATCCTTCAAAACCTAGAAGAAGGAAATTGACAACTTACTTTGCTTCAATGGCCAAAAGAAAAACAAAAACACACACACACACCTCCAAACCTACTTATTCTAATACAAAGTCACAAGAGCCCATTATGGGGGTGTCAGGTGTACAAATAGGGAACCATTCTGGATAGGGAGCCAGGCAATTACTAGGGACATATACTGTAGATTCATTCAACCTAGCAATCACATATACAGTTTTGGGTGGAGGGGTGAATCTGATAAAGAAACAACACATATAAATAGCAAATGCCAGACTAGGATTAGAACCCTGGGTTGGCGCCCTGCCCGGGATTGGTTCCCTGCCTTGCGCCCTGTGTTGACTGGGATTGGCTCCAGCAGACCCCCTGTGACCCTGTGTTCGGATTCAGCGGGTTGGAAAATGGATGGATGGATGACAACCCTTTGCAGAAGGTGGAGCAACAATAAAACCGGAGATATTCCTACAGTCCTATACTTCAGGCACCTAGCTGTAACATTGGCCACTTAAGTTCCTTGCCAATGTGGTTTTATGCTACAAGAGCTAAAAAAGATTGTGTAATTTTTTTAGATGTAGAGTAACAATTTTTACATTGATTACGTCAGACTTCATTAGCACACTTGGTCCTAGGCAGTTGCAACATCCTCCAGGATCGGTCATGTAATGCAACATATCCAGCAACTCCGTTCAACTCACCCTGATAAGACCTAATCAGGCCATTTTGATTCAAGTCATAGTGGTATACTCGCTGTGTGTGCGTGAGAGAGTTGACAACCAATGAGTGCTCAGCCAGAAGTACAATGTATGTTTCACAGCTAGGAGGAATAAAGAACTTATTAGACAATCAAGACTCTTGTCAGGTCCCCATTTTACACACTATGACAGAATGGAAACAGGGACAAGACCGAGGCAGAATTTGCCTTCCCTGTAAAGCCTTTGCTGCTTTGGACACCTTGTTTAGGATGTTTTTTTTTAAAGAAAAGCACTGTCACCTTTATACCTATCCTTTGCTATGTACGAGTGTCCTCATGAGGACTCACCCCTCAGGTATGTTATCGGTGGTGGAGGGTTCAGGAGGCTCCTAGAAGGACCTGGTATCATAGAGCCGACCCACACCATCACAGTAACATACATCATTTTTTGGTGGTGGATCCCTTTAAGCATCTATAGTAAAATCGCTCCAAGTACAACATGCAGGCAATAATGACCATTTATCTCGGTCTTAATATTTGAGTGAGGTTAGAGGTCAACACTGGGTCACAACTCAAATGATTTGGGTAGCATCACTTTATTTCCCCCCCTAACAGTTCCACAGTGAATTAACACCTTGAAAGACATCTGTGAAATTTCCCACTAGAAAAGCCATTTATACCCAATTTGTCCCATTGCACAAACAGCTTAAAATTCATACTTCTGATGCATTGTGCAGCCCCAAGCAATTCACCTAAACTTATACCTCAAATAAAACACCACAACAAAAAAGTGTCAGTCTGTCTGGCTGCTATGTCACTGGGCGATGTCAGACTACGTGATCCACTCTGGACTTGCTCCACTTAAGTAAATGAAATCTGACTTGGGTTTGGGATTCACTGGAATAACATAACATGGCCTTTATGTCCCACTATAACATACATAAAATTATATATTTAATTTAAATTGCATTTAAATTATAAGCTACTCCTTCCTGGACTGTTTTTACCACGCAAGCACTGCAAGATAAAAAAGAAAGACTTAAGGTCATAAAAGAATGTCGACTGGACTGGCAATCAAACTTTAAATTTTCCAAGTCCTAGCAACACAGGCCATACTATATGCCCGGTTTTAAACTGGGTTCTCACGTGGCACAAAAGACCCAAGCGAGAGCCCAGTGACGGGTGAAGACTGCAGCTAGAACTCAACTATGACTGCAATACCCGTATGTACCAAGTGTTCCAGAGTAGGAAAATGGTCTTAACTGGCCTACTCTTGGGAAAACTGATAACAATGCTATTACTCCTAATGTTACCAAGATTTAGCAGAGCTGCCCCAACTCCCTAGGAGCTGCCAGAAGATGGCATTCAGGCATTCAGAGACTGGCGCACACATACTGGGAAAGGTGGAATGTTTTGGAAATGCTGGACAGCAGTGAACTTTTAAAAAGATCGGAGCTAGAATGTTAAATCTTGTACGACAGATGATCTCCATTTTTTTTTTTTATTCTTTTGCCATTTATATAGCACTTTTCTCACTACTCAAAAAAATTGCTCAGCAATTGCAGGTTGAGGGCCTTGCTCAAGGGCCCAACAGAGCAGAGTCCCTATTGGCATTTTACATTTACCGCAGTCTCACCTACATATACTGGTAATGTTACATTTTTTGGCCATGAGAGAGAACCCAGTTTTGTCAGAAGCAACCATTTCTGTGAGATACACAGATTTATGCATTTCCACTCCACATGAGGTAATGTAAAGCAAGCCGCGTTCAGTCCGTGTGATTGACAGCACACACAAAGATCACTGTCCCAAGTGTGGATGAGCTTGCATATGCGAGTTACACACTGACATTTAAGGATACATAGTGCGAGATCACTTGTATTATTGTTAATGCTGTAAATTAGCAACAATCACATGCAGCTTAAGCTGATGTAACATTAGGAGACTTCTAGTTGGGGAGTAGGTCAGATTTGTTGACTGGTGTTGCTGATCTCCTTGCCAGAACATGTTAATTTTCGCGACTTAACAGAAATTGCGAAGCATGTCGGATTTAATGATTGTGTGTGGACCTTCAAGCCCAGTTCGCACCCCTTTTTCTGACTGCTAGGAGCTTGCTGCCCATCAGAACCCCCAACCCCATTTCCTTCTGTCATGGTATGTAAAAAACACAGACAGGCAAGCTTCTCTTCTGGGAGGTCCAAAACACCTGCTGCCCTTAATGTGTTGGAATAAACACATTGAACTTCCAGATCAGCATTCATTGGTGGTCAGCTCTCATGCACACACAGCCCACCCCTACAACTAAAGGCAAAAATCAAACCCGTTTGATTTTGTCATAGCAAGATGCAGAGTAGCTAGAGTGAGACACTGGGCACATCACATTAGTCCTTCACGGGAGCATGCCTCCGACTGGCTAAGATTATGTTAGGTTTCTTTATTTAGTCATGTTTACACAGGAAAACATGAAATTTGCCTTATTAGATGCAACTGAGAAGTAACAGACAGAATGAAATAAAACAGACAAATAGAAATAAGAAAGGTTAAGGTGAGGCAGTTAGATAAAACATATCTATACCAAAAAAAAAAAAAAATATATCAAAACCATAAACATTATCTCCGATATTTCTTATTGAAAAGTCGTATGGCACTAGGAAGAAAGGAGTTTCTGGAGCGATTTGTGTGGGTTTTCAAAGCAACTATCCTTCCCGATTTACTGAAGTTTAGTTCTACATGTAATGGATGTCTGTCATCAGTTGAGATGATTTCCAGTTTCTTTAGCATTGCCCTCTGACACACACTAGTCAAATCATCTACATCAGCCCCAATAACTTTAGCTGCATACTTCGTAATCTGCTGGAGCTTTCAGTCCTGGACCCCCTTGTGGCTGCAGGTTTTTGATGCAGTCGATTTCTCCTCTTAACTGGACTTCTACCTTAACTAAGCAAACCGTTATTTCCCAGTTTGTTTTTGCATCCATCTGGCAATTACAAGCTGGTTATGCCATTTGTAATGAATGAAGCAGGAATGCAAGTTAGATGGAGAAGAATTCATTCTTTCCCTTTTATTCATCTGTCAAAATAACCAGAATATTAAAAATTTACTAATTAAGCAAACATGTGGACAACACTGAAGTAGCTGCCCCTTTCAGACTCATGCTTGCTGGTTTGTGCTCTGCTTGCTTTCTTAATTGCATCTGAATAATGACAAATTACCCAAAAAAGTTGAAAGTATTTAAAAATGAAGGAATAAAAAAAAAAAAAAATTGTACATTCTTGGTTAATTTCTTTACTTTAGCAATTGTAATCCGATTATAAAAACGTACAAGTTACTATATCTTCACTTTCGGCAAATCAACCTGTTATCTCATCCTATTATATTTGCTGAACAAACAGGCCCAGGCCTAACGTTATTCGTTTGTTTGCCTCTTTTGTAAGTCACTTTGGGTAAAAGCATCTGCTAAGCAAATAAATGTAAATTTAAAATAGCTTAATTTGTACAAGTGTAAATCTGACACTACTGCACTTTTCAAAATGATAATTTAAAGGGGGTGGCACAGTGGGTAGTGCTGCGGCCTCGCAGTTAGGAGACCTGGGTTCGCTTCCCGGGTCCTCCCCGTTTGGAGTTTGCATGTTCTCCCTGTGTCTGCGTGGGTTTCCTCCCACAGTCCAAAAGACATGCAGGTTAGGTGCATTGGCGATTCTAGGTTGTCCCTAGTGTGCGCTAGAGCAGGGGTGGGCAAAGTCATTCCTGGAGGGCCGCAGTGGCTGCAGGTTTTTGTTCCAACCCAATTGCTTAATAAGAAGCACTTATTGCTCTAGAAACACTTCTGCTTCATTTTAGTTGTCTCCCTCATTAAGATTATGAACCCTTATTGCTTATTTAAGTCTTAAACAGCTGTATTCTCGGTTTTTAATTACTCCTTATTAGCAATAAGATGCAAATGATAAAGAAACCAGCAGTTATCCATTTTGCTTGTTACCCTTTACACCTGTGTGTATTTATCGTGCACTATTTGGTTTAATTAAATACTTGGAAGGAAAGAGAAGGGAAAAAAGTGAAGGATTGAGAATTACCCATCCATTTTACACTTCAAAGTATTTGGATGATATCCTTAGAATGGAAAAAAAAAAAATCTAGGATATGAGAATGACTTGACATAGCAGAGTTAAAGCACTAAGAAGCCATGAGATGTAATTATTGGCAAGGATTGTTTTCCAATTAAGCAACTGGGTCGGAACAAAAACCCACGGCCACTGCGGCCCTCCAGGAATGACTTTGCCCACCCCTGTGCTAGAGTGTGTGTACCCTGCGGTGAGCTGGCGCCCTGCCCAGGGTTTGTTTCCTGCCTTGTGCCCTGTGTTAGCTGAGATTGTCTCCAGCAGACCCCCCCCCCCCCCCCCCCCCCCGTGACCCTGTAGATGGGATCTAGAGGGTTGGATAATGCAGCCACTGCGGCCCTCGAGGACCGGAGTTCGACACCTGTGCTTGTTTTCATTCTAACCTTCATTAGTGAGCCATTTTTTACTGCTAATTAACTTCTTTTTGCTCTGGTTTAAACTTGACTCAGGCCCCTTAATTGTTTCTTAGTAGCCAAACAATAATGAGACATCAAACAAGCCACCATATGACAGAAAAAACAGAAAAATCAACAGATTTGGAAATGTCTGCTGTGGCAGAATGGGAGCAGGAACAAGCCATTGAATTAAATAATGGGCTTAACAGCAAGAATCGGCTTCTTATTAAGAGACTGGTTGGAGTGAAATTGGTTGGAGTTTGAAATCCCAGTTCAGCTGGTCATCTGTTGGCTCGTTTCACCTCTCATTTCTGTTTGGCTGCCATTTAACGAAGAAACAAATCAATTCAGAGCACTGAATCCTTAAAACACAGGGCTATTGAAATGAAGGGAAAAGGAGTTAATTAGCAGTGAAAACTAGTCACTGATTAGGAAAAGGGTCAGAATGAAAACCTGTAGCCACTGCGGCCCTCCAGGCCCAGAGTTCGATACCCCTGGGATAATGACTTCCGGCCTGTTGCTCTAACATCACATGTGATGAAGACCATGGAGCGGCTGCTGCTTCACCACCTGAGGCCACAGGTCCAACACGCCCTTGACCCTCTGCAGTTCGCATACCAGGAGAAGGTGGGAGCGGAAGATGCCATCATCTATGTGCTACATCGATCCCTCTCCCACTTGGACAGAGGCAGTGGTGCTGTAAGAATTATGTTTCTGGACTTCTCTAGCGCCTTCAACACCATCCAACCTCTGCTCCTTAGGGACAAGCTGACAGAGATGGGAGTAGATTCACACCTGGTTGTAAGAGAGTCCACGATCCATGCCAACAGACCTCAGTATGTGCGTCTCGGGAATTGCAGATCTGACATTGTGGTCAGCAACACAGGAGCGCCGCAGGGGACTGTACTTTCTCCGGTCCTGTTCAGCCTATATACATCGGACTTCCAATATAACTCTGAGTCCTGCTACGTGCAAAAGTTTGCTGATGACACTGCTATCGTGGGCTGCATCAGGAGTGGGCAGGAGGAGGAGTATAGAAACCTCATCAAGGACTTTGTTAAATGGTGCGACTTAAACCACCTACAACTGAACACCAGCAAAACCAAGGAACTGGTGGTGGATTTTAGAAGACCCAGGCCCCTCATGGACCCCGTGATCATCAGAGGTGACTGTGTGCAGAGGGTGCAGACCTATAAATACCTGGGAGTGCAGCTGGACGATAAATTGGACTGGACTGCCAATACTGATTCTCTGTGCAAGAAAGGACAGAGCCACCTGTACTTCCTTAGAAGACTGGCATCCTTCAACATCTGCAGTAAGATGCTGCAGATGTTCTATCAGATGGTTGTGGCGAGTGCCCTCTTCTATGCAGTGGTGTGCTGGGGAGGCAGCATTAAGAAGAAGGATGCCTCACGCCTGGACAAACTGGTGAGGAAGGCAGGCTCTATTGTTGGTATAGAGCTGGATGGTTTGACATCTGTGGCAGAGCGACGGGCGCTGAGCAGGCTCCTATCAATCATGGAGAATCCACTACATCCATTAAACAGTATCATCTCCAGACAGAAGAGCAGTTTCAGCGACAGACTGCTGTCACTGTCCTGCTCCACTGACAGACTGAGAAGATCATTCCTCCCCCAAACTATGCGACTCTTCAATTCCACCAGAGGGGGTAAATGAACATTATTCAAGTTAGTCTGTTTTTTACCTGCATTTTTTATTACTCTTTAATATTTTTTGCTGCTGGAGTATGTGAATTTCCCCCTGGGATTAATAAAGTAAATCTATCTATCTATCTAATGGATGGATGGATAATTTAAAGGTAACAGACTGATTGAAATAACCTCCAGTCACAGGGAGTCCCTCTAGGACTGAACTTGAACCACTGATGTAAATGAGGCTACAACAGGAGAGAAAAATGTGTTCTTCTCCTGCTACTTTGAATATTAAATGCCACCTTTTTGGCGGAGAACTCCTTGCATTATCAGAAAGTTACAAAACACATTCACAAGCATCATTTTTATAGATCGAGGGACAATAAACTCATGTCATTCGTCAAACATAAGCTCTGCTTTGCTGGAATGGGTGTGGGATGCTTCATATCCGCTTCTCATGTCTGGGGTAGGACTAGTTCATATCCTGGGCAGACTTACTGCAGTTCCCCTTGGGGTAATTCGGAGACTCTTGATAAATTCAAGCATAGATCACGGTGTTACAAGGATTCTTTGGAATTGACCATTTCATCGATTTTTGGAAGATGGAGGAAAGGGGCGAAAAAAAAAAACCCCACACACACAGACCTAGTTATTAAAATTAATAACCACTTCCCCACCCACAAGAGTGCCACCTTACCTTAACAAAGCAGTCGTAACAAGACAGGTTGTGACGAACCGAATCCTTCCAGCCCTTGTATTTGCCTTTGAAGAAAGGGAACAGCGTGCTGATCTCTTTGAAGATCTAATGGCATACAGAGAATAAGTGAGAGCCAAGCCCTGGCACAAGCAGCACCTACAGTAGTTGCAGGATAAATTCAGTATTATTGGCACAATGTGCCAGGATTCATTCCTCTTTAAAATATTAGAGATTAAAGCCAAGTGCAGCCCACATTTGTTAAACGTGGGCACACCACACCATTGGAAGCATGTTGGGGAAGCTGTTTGAAATAAAATGAAGATAGTCTAAGAGGGTGGGGGCACACACGATATTACAGAAAGCAAAAATTGACTTTATTGAACAGAAGTTAACCAGTCTTACAATCTATGTCTCATACTGATAAACTTCACCACATCATCATATCCAGTAGTCATTTCCTAAACGTCTACAGCATAGAAATTAAAGTCACTTTTAAAGTCTCATGATGTACAATGATAGTTTTAAAAATTAAGCAACTGCTTAAAATTTCAATTATTCTTAAAATCTGTTTAACTTTTTTGAGAATCGATTGTAAACCACCACCATGATAAAGCCACAACCCCATTGCCATGTTAAATCCACGCCATTAACTCCAAAGTAGGAAACCACAAAACAGTTCAAATTAAAATGTACACCCATGTCTAAACTCAGACGCTCCTCAGTCGGTACACTGAACCTCAGCTACTGGTCAATGCAACGCAAATCACGTCCATCACCAAAGGTGAATCCGCCACACTCACCTGAGACAAGGTCAACTTCTTCTCTGGCGAGTTCTGGATGACCATCGCGATCATGGCCAAGTAGGAGTAGGGTGGCTTGGGGTAACGCTTATAGTTTTTCTTCCCTTTCTTAAGATCGGAGTTGTTCTCCCCGTCCTGGTCAGCAAGCTGGCCCTGCGGCCCGAAGTTCAGGGGGCCGGGCTCAAAGTCGTTCAGTTTCTCCTCCATCGACTTCTGCTCCAGCTCCAGCTTTAACCTCTCGATGGGTGATCCGGCTGTGACCGCTTTCTTCTCTGTGCGTAGGTCCATCGGCCATGGGCTACTAATGGTGCTCCACGGCAACGAGGGGCTAGAGGCAAAACTGTTGCGCAGAGCAGAGTTGGTGACAGACGAGACTCGCGGGTAGTCCTTCTGCGTGGACTTCGGGGTCTCCGGCTGGAGCGGCTCGGTGCAGTCGCGGTGAAGGTTGGCGGGGATTGGGCTGAAGCAAGGGGAGGTCGAGGGCAGGTAGGCGAAAACCGGCTGCCCTAGAAAAATGGTGGACCCCCAGTGTTTTGTCATGCTGATGCAGGCCAAAGTTGGTCTCGGAGGGGTGTGTGTAATTTGGAGAGGGGGGGTTGGGTAGGGGGTAGTGCTCCTGTAGGCAGACTGCTGGCACCAGGGGATGCTGTTTGGAAAGCAAACAATTAACAGTTTCATGTTAATCCCGTGGCGTAATCAGAGTTAGAATAGACGGCTATCTCAGAGAATGAATAAAGTGACGCCGCGGGAGCCCAAGGTACAGAGACTCGCATTGTCACACACACACACACACACCACGCACTGCCGACCCCAAACATCTAGAGTCAATTTTCACACAGACCGAGTAAAGCCCCCCCCCTACACAAATGAGATGCAACTTTTGGATGGTTTGAAGAAACGCGAGATGGAAGATAAGACAACGGTGAGGCTGTGGAGGAGGAGGGAATTCTTTTACATTATGAGATCTACTCCAGCGATTGTAGGTTCAAGAATGTTGTAGTCAAGTGGCCGCCTTGAAACCAAAGAAGCGTAAATCGTAACTGAAATAAGACGGACATGGCTGTACCTTTGTAGTGTCACGCTTTGGATAAAACCACCAACTAATGTGAGGAGTTGCAGATGTCGAACTAAAAAAAACCCTGCTGTGTATAGAATTGAAATTGCGTCCAAAATACCGTTTACTGTAACGTCGTTAGGAAAATCTTAAATTGGCCGGTGATCGGATGTCTGCATTCTTAAAAATAATGGTTCTTTAAATGGTACTATATGGTTATTTACCATGCTGGGTGGCTCTCCATAGCTCCATTGCTTGACCAGGTACCGTTTCATTCTCGGACAGGTTCTTTGCATATGAAGTGGTTTTTATGCATTAAAAATGTCCTAAAAGTTTTTCATATAAAACAAAAACACACGTATGGTGGGCCGATGAACACGAATAGTTTAAGAAAACCCAGACTTGGCTTGTGTTACTGGGCATACGCAGCGAGAATCCTTTTAATAATTTGATCCATTGATATTTCAGAAATCTGTGACCATCTATTTGTAGTTATTCACTGGAGCCTGTTCCAGATCTAAATGAATGAAATTTCTTTCTGGAACCTTTCATGTTAATGGGTAGTTCTACTATGGCATTGCTCTGGCACCTTTAAAAAAATAAAATAAAACAAAAGTGCCTTGCACCAAGAATCGCAGTTGCTCAAGCGACTGAGTAATGGATGTAAACCTGCTTAATTCAAACATTTAAATAAACGATAGTGATAAATAAAATCGTGGTTGTTAGGTTGCCGGTTTTTAAACCCACTTTGTGACCCTGACCTAATCATTTCACTCCTCAGACTGTATGCGTTTTAGTAAAGTGCCACTACACTAAATAGAAGGGGTTTAAAACAGCACATCACCTCTTTAAAGACTGCATAACCAATTTCACTAACAAAGAACCCTTTCCCAAAATGAAACTGTTCTTTACCAAGCAGAGCGCCGTTAAAGCCTTTTTTTTTATATTATAAATAACGTATAGGGATGTTAATGAAAACCCCACAAAACACAAGCGGAGACCGTGCCAACTGCAGTTGGCCCCCGAGTGCGCTCTGGTACTGTGAGAGAGCTGCGCTAACCTCTGCGCCACCGCACTGCGCTCGTCAAAGTCTATATGCAAATAAGAAATCCTTTACAAATAAGGGTTCTAAAAATGACACTTCCTGGTTTGCGTGCTTTCTCCACGGTTGGATTTGAAAAAACCTTTTGTATTTAGCAGAAAGAAATTTAGCAAAACAAATTTTAATATACACAAGAATCATTAGGAGATGCAAGCATCCGAAGCAACAGAGAACAAGATAAAAACCAGAGCAAGAGGGAGTAGAAGTGGCACAGCACACAGTAGGCCTACACCTAAAAAATCCTAAACTCTTACTTCAATATCGGCAATCCCTAAGAGATACTAACAGTTCTAAAATGTTTAATGAGGAGGTACGTTTTCAAAAGGGCCCCAAACAGGAGTAAATGGGGTGCAGTTGGAAGACACAATGGGAAATCTCACGTTGTGGAGCAAGGACGGAGAAGCGCATCGTCCAGTCGGACACAAAACAGACCTGCAGCGCATTAAAGCTTTCGGCTTTGCCCCCATACTGTATACTAGGCTACCCAGCATGATATTAATAGAGCAAGATCACCTGAACTTAACTTGTGTACAGCGACAGTCCTTTTAGTATCACGAGCCTATTATATTACAGGCTTCTTACCATCTGTTCAAGGTCATTTCTAGAACCTTCATGGGGAGGATTCCTATGGGAGTCGAAAACTCTTCAATAATTTCGCAGTGAAGAACCACCTTCATTTTTAAAGGGCGTGTACCACCGGTCTAAAATTAACGACATCGTATACACACAGTAAAACTTGTAGTGTTAAATTACCATTTATTCCGTATATGTAGAATCATTGTGTTCAAAATGTACACGTTTAAGGGTTACTTTAACACTGCAAGAGTCATTTTGGCAATGGCAGTTGTGCGGTGTATCGGTATACAGTCCCGAATGGTCCCGGTCTGTTCAAGCGATAATATTACAGATTAGGTAGCATTTATCGCAACCTCTTAATCCGAGCACCGTAACCTTGATAAATTTCATTATGAGCGATACAAGTAGAAAATAAATCGTATTAAACAGTCTAATGTTCAAATTCAACCCTGGTTTCCCCCATTCCCGATTGTTTCAATTTGAAGAGCTCCTGACTTAATCCTCTCGTACTCGTTCAATTATTAAACGGGATTTGCAAATTAGAATTTTTTGAAGTTTTTCATTGACAACATTTATAAATTCACCCTCGCCCTTTTGGCTAACTTTAAGCAGCCATAACCTTTATTAAAGGCTTCCTAATAATAAAGCTATCAACAATAAGTTACTTTAATGTGCCGTTTTATTAAGGTTTTAGTAGTTTTTAGCCGACGAATCCAAATCTAAATCACAAAACACTTTAGAATCTATATGTACTTTAGCTAATAAGCACACCATCATCGTTAAAAAACAAAACGGCGATTCAGAACAAAATGATTGAAGCACCGACTGACGGCAACGAAATGATGAGGTGCTCATGCAGGTGAATTGCGCATTATTAGCGTTTACAAAACCGCATCTCCACCCGCACAATCTACAAAAATGGAAAAGCGGATACTTAAGAAACGCAGGGGCTTGGAGATGTCGGAATAGAAAAGAGGGTCAAGGTTCTGTAAATGCGCGTCTTTGCTTCGGCGTAAGCAAGGTGGCTATCATTCAAGTAAGTGTATTTAACAATCATGTTAAGATTTTCCACTCAAGTTGATGACCTAATGGTGTAATGCAAACAATATTTACCTGCACCCCGAAAACCATTCAGTTTCTCATTTGCAAAGAAATTCCCATGACCACCGTTAAAGTGCAAAAATGCTACAGAAGCATTTCCATACACACCTTTACTTTATTACGTCAGAGAGAGCATCAATCCACGTATGCGTTCGCCACTCCAAGCGAGCCCAGAAGAAAGTTACAACACTCGCACTTCCAACCTGCCTTCAAACGTCACGCTGCACACCTGACACGAGACTTAATCACCCCACCCGCACCTGAGAACGCCCGACTGAAGGACCGTTAGATTGGAATGAGGCTCGCCCACCAGTCTATTAATCAATTACACCATTGCTCCGACGCTTCTTACTCGAGCGGACTTCCAATTTGGCAGTTTTAATTTCAACCAAGAAGGATGCAACACAGAAATATTTATTTATGATTTAAACTTTAAAAAGGTATATTTAAAATATAGCTTAGGATAGTAAGTTAACTGCGCAGTCAATCAATAATTTTGCATTTTTGAGAGCGCTGCTAACAGCATGAATATTCATTCGAAAGACGCTTTACGATAAACCGAAATAGTTTTGGAAGAAATAAAAAAAGGTTAACACTCGATCTTGATACAATGCGGAAATCCTCATTCTCCATTCAAAAATAATTTAAAATGTGTGCGGGTCAAAGACAAAATTTTTCTAATCATAAACATAAAATAATAAGTCGTGATTATGACATACATTTTTTTTGTTTCTTTCATATAACAAAGTGATTATGACTTAGTCGAAATTATGAGACCAGAAATCATAATGAGATGCAAAGTGGATACCGGGAAATACCAAGTCACGCATTTCAAAAAGATTGACCTGAATGTGTGTTTGCATGTATGTCCAGTAAACGTTAACATTATACAAAGTAACTGTCTGTTATACCTGCATTTTTATCACTCTTTAATATTTTTTATTTTTTTTTATCAGTATGCTGCTGCTGAAGTATGTGAATTTCCCCTTGGGATTAATAAAGTATCTATCTATCTATCTATCTATCTATCTATCTATCTATCTATCCATTTTCCAACCCACTGAATCCGAACACAGGGTCACGGGGGTGTGCTGGAGCCAATCCCAGCCAACACAGGGCACAAGGCAGGAACCAATCCTGGGCAGGGTGCCAACCCACCGCAGTATCTATCTATCTATCTATCTATCTATCTATCTATCTATCTATCTATCAGTATGCAAATTCACACCGCTGAAACGCCACCTTTCACAGATTCACCACTTGTACAGGGCAAGTCCACTGTTTTTCGCTTGGTGTGCCCTATGATGAACTGGCAGTCTTGACACAAGTTGCTTTTCTTGGGTGGTCTTAAGGTATTAGCACAATGGGCACTGGCCGGGCACCCTAGAGCATGGGAGCCCATGATGTTTCTGATACCTATGTATGTTTCTGTTTTGCTATCTTTGTCCTGGGGCCTATGATGCTGTTAATATGTGATGCAGTCTTGGATGTGCCCTATGAGGCACTGGCAGTCTTGGCACAGGTATGCAAAGTTGCTTCTCACAGCGGGTTTAGTCTGCAATTTAAATTTGGGGTCAATTTTCTTTCCGCTATTTAGTGGTCACACCTTCAAATTATTTCATTTCTAGTGGATAATTAGATGGACCCAATAGCAAATTGGTTGCTCAAAACATGACACTCTGGTGATAGGATAAGAAATAGAAAGTATAAGAAGTGAGATCTTTATCCAGGCCAACTTACAACATTTGAGAGATACAATTGATTACATTTCTTTTGCTTTTCTAATTGGTGCACAGGCAAGTGAATAAAACTTGTTCATGGTCACAAAGTGTTAACAGCGTTATTCGAACCTCAGAGTATGAGGCTCAAAGCCTTAAATGCTGCACAACACTGCCCTCTGGATAATTGGATATAAAGTTGTAATAATGAAATAGCATCCCTAATGAAACAGTAATAACCCTGCCAATGCTAAGCAAGTTAGGAAATACTGTATATGGATGGACAGATGAAATGGGGGCGGCACGGTGGTGCAGTGGGTAGTGCTGCTGCCTCGCAGTTAGGAGACTCGGGTTCACTTCCCGGGTCCTCCCAGCGTGGAGTTTGCATGTTCTCCTCGTGTCTGCGTGGGTTTCCTCAGGGTACTCCAGTTTCCTCCCACCTAACACATGCAGGTTAGGTGCATTGGCGATTCTAAATTGTCCCAGTGTGTGCTTGGTGTGTGTGTGTGTGTGTGCCCTGCGGTGGGCTGGCGCCCTGCCCGGGGTTTGTTTCCTGCCTTGCGCCCTGTGTTGGCTGGGATTGGCTCCCATGACCCTGTAGTTAGGATATAGCAGGTTGGATAATGGATGGATGGATGAAATGGGGTGTCATAATTATGCATGAGATGTTAATTTAAAATCTATCTATCTATCTATCTATCTATCTATCTATCTATCTATCTATCTATCTATCTATCTATCTATCTATTAGATGCAACTGAGAAGGCAAATTTCATGTTTTCCTGTGTAAACATGACTAAATAAAGAAACCTAACCTAACCTAACCTATCTATCTGTCTATCTATCTAATAAAACACTAAGGTCTGTGTGTCCAGTCCCTCAGAGCAATCTGATTGGTCAGTTTGACTTTGGTGTGATTGGTCAGTTTATCTTTAGTGACGTGAATTAAGAGGAAGTGTGAGTGTGAGATGCACAAGGAGGAGTGGAGGTGCATATTGAGAGAGTTGCCTTCAAAGATGTAAAATATAAAACCAGACAGGATGAGAAAAAGGGTCCTTGAAATTAATGAGATTCTTATAAACAGGCTTTATGGGAACTCGTTCGAGAAAAGGTGCACTGGTGAAGAGAGGGCCAGGCACACGTAAATACAGAAGAAAGGTGCTAAAAGTATACGTAGGTCAAGAGATAGCAAATATTTTTCAATTATTCTATTACCTGTCTTAAGTCGTAATAATAAAATAGCACATCATAATTATGACATAGTAAGTAGAAATTGTGAGTAAGTCATAATATTGAAAAAGAAATCAAGACTGTGAGATATAAAGTGTTAATTATGAGATACCAAGTCGAAATTATGATGTACTAAATCATAATATTAAGATACTAAGTTGTACAATGGCAATACTAATTGAAATAAGATGTGAAGTCATGATGAGATACAAGAATGGTATATTGTGACAGTATTTCATAATTTTGAAATTGTAAATAGAAATTATGAGATAGGAAGCAATAATTATGAGACACAAGGTCAAAATTATGAGATACAGTTTGTTTTTTACTCCATTTTGTGGCAGCCATTTGACTCCACTATGGTAAACGCTTCTGTTTCAAGTGATGCTCTTACCTGACAAAGATCATACACAAGGAAGTGAAAATAAAAACTTATGAACATTGAAGCCTCTCTTTAAAGTGGAGTGAAAACACATAATTAACCCTGTGTTTTTGGATGCAGCAGGGCCTTTTTAAATTCATGATCCTCAATGGGATCTCACAAATCTGTTATCATCTATTCATGATTATTCCGAGCCTGTTACAGATCTAAATAAAGAAGAGGGTCTTTCTGTGGGTTGTTCAAAGGAGCTGAGGATGAGAAGCCAGTCATAAAGTATCTATCTATCTATCTATCTATCTATCTATCTATCTATCTATCTATCTATCTATCTATCTATCTATCTATCTATCTATCTATCTATCTATCTATCTATCTATCTATCTATCTATCTATCTATCTATCTATATGGAATATAAATGGAAGTTAAATTTTTCAGTACAGAGTGGTTGTAAGTGCGTTTGTGACTCAGCTTCACATTTTCCACTGGTGATCCGAAACGGAGTCGCAGGGGCAACACTCTTAGCAGTGAGGCCCATACATCCCTTTACCCAGCCACACTTGCCAACTCATACTGTGGGATCCCAGGATATTTCCAGGTCATCTGAAAGATATAAACCTCCCAGCAAGCCCTTGGTCTTCTCCAGTGTCTCCTCCCAGCTGGTCGTGCAGGTAAAACCTCCACAGTAAGGCGTGCAGGAGGACTCCGTATCCGATGCCTGAACAATCTCTATTGGCTCCTCTTGATGTAGAGGGGTTTTTGATACCTGTCCTACTATACAGTATATCTTAATGAGTATTACCTATTAATATATAGAAGCTAAAGCTCTTCATGGAAATGGTCCTATCTACATTTTGAACATGTTACAGTACTGCACAGCCAGTCTGTATTTAAGGTCATCAATTGTAGAATTTCATGTTGTCCCACACACTAAACATCAGTCACTAGGCGGTCAAGCTTTTCGTCCTGCAGCTTTTACATTATACCTACCTGTCAACATTAGACGGTCTTTCTTCTTCAGTTGCTGCTTTTCAAAGTAATTTAATGAGGTATCTTTAATAACAACCTTTTATGTGCTGATTATATTTAATTTTCACTGTCTAATGTTTTATTTTTTTATTTATTGTTTTAGACATTTTAATTGTCTTATCTGTCTGTTTTGTTTTTCTTTTAATTTATTTGATATGCACTGTACTTGAATTGTATGAAAGGCACTTATAAATAATAATATTCATGATAGAAGCCAAGTTGAATAAGCTTACAGTTTGGGCATGCGTCTAACTGCGGGTAGCTCCGCGGAATTCTACTTTTATTAAAACACGTAATGGGCGCGGTATGATTGTGTGAGGTCTGCATGTTCTCCCTTTGTTCACTTGGGTTCTTCTCTCACAGCCCCGCGATTAGCCGCCAGCTTGACCAGCGTCTTTAAATTCCAAAAGTGTGATTGTCGGTACTTTGTATACTAAAGGGGATCGGCGATGGCTTGGCGTCCAGCGAAGTGCTGCCGTCGCGACTACAAGTACGAAAACAAAACGAATAGTATGCACTTATTTAGCATGCGGTTTTATCCGAAAACGTAAAGGCGTGAATGCAAATGAGAGGAAGATATACTGGCGCCTCATCAATGATACTGCATGACATTCTCAAACGTACACAATCCAGTTCGAGGTCGCGGGGAGCCGGAGTCAGTTCCAGGAGTGGTGTGTGCAATGTAGGCGGCTAATCCCGAGTGGCTCTCCAGTGTCTGAACGCGCACGCGCACACGTTCACATCTACACGTACGCGCTCACGTTTATACGAAGACGAAAAATATCCAAATGAAAAACTTATGGATTACAAGGCATGGCGATGACACTCAACTGGAGTTCTTACTAAGTTATTGGAAAAGGAGCAAAAAAAAAAAGAAATGCAAATCATTTAGACAGCCCACAAATAGGCTACACGGAAAATCCACACTTTTAGCAACGGTTATGTCAGGGGGCTAGAAATAATAAAGCTGATATGCGATTGGGGTGTTTTGAAAAGCTTTGTATGATTGTGGTACTTTATTTTTAACAGCATGATTTTGCAATCAGCAGCGCTTCTGCAACTAATTAAATTAGACATGGGTGTCTTTGTAAGTGTAACAGGGTCAACAGAATTGTTAGGTTTCCCCAATGGAATGCTCCTTTAATCAATTTTAATCCAATTTTAATTTTTAATTCCAAAAAGTCCAAATAGGCACTTAGTGAATTCTTTTCAAAAGTAAAAACTACCAAGGCAGGACGAAGATTTTTCAGACATTTCTGTTTTTGAGGTTTTTAAAAAATTTAATTGTCTTAACTGAACAAATTAAGTCCTATCTATCTATCTATCTATCTATCTATCTATCTATCTATCTATCTATCTATCTATCTATCTATCTATCTATCTATCTACATGTTTCAATTTAATACACATCTTTTAATGTGAAATTAATTAATAATTTCCATAATGTGTTATGACAGGTAGATGTACAGTATTTTGTAATATTACTTACTATTATGTCATTTTCTAATAGGTCTTATCCAGACCAGAGTCGCAGGGTTGCTGGAGCCTATACACTAGAAGTATGTAAACTCAAGCCACTTTATGTCTGCCACTTAGTGCTTTTCAGGCTCTTTTGACTACAATTCAAATCAAGCCCAAACCCATCTTCTAACCCAAGCTATGTTTCTTGTATTGACTATGTTCTTCTTTTTCTTATTATTATTATTTTAATTAGCTGTTGTTATTGCACTATAAAGTATGTAAGCACAAAATACTGTTATGTTAGTCACTTAAATGCTTTAAAGGCTCTTTTGGCTGTCAAGCCCAATCCCATTTTGTAGATCGTATGTTTCTTGTATTAACTGTGTACACCGCTTTGTGTTGCTACCACTAAGTTCAGTTTTCTTGATCTGCTGGTATCCTGGCAGATAGCTTACTATGCGTGAAAGATTTCTGTATGCGTCCACATATTAGAAAGCTTTCCAAAGTCGGAAGGACTAATTTCATACACAAAGAGCCCTTACAAGAGTGATATGGTCTTTCGTTAAGCATGGGTTATTGGAGAAACCACTCAACCCAGTAAGGTGCCATTTACAAACCTCATTTTTAAGAGTGCAGGTCATTTGGATATTTTCTCATTTTAGGGTCCACTTTTAACTTGAGTGGTCTCCACTTGTGTATGCGGGTTTTCCATCCACAACACTCTTCAGAGTCCTGATTCTAAAATGGCACTTTACTGGGTTGTGGGGTTCCTTGTAGAGCCATTTCTTTACAAAGAACCTTTTTTCTTCTGGGAATGATTGTCTGAATGTGATTTTATTTTTAATTTGGACTTTGAAGATGTTACTATGGAGACAAAGCAGAAATCTTTAATGTATTGTCTCGTACCTATCAGAATAAGACATCAAGAAAACTTGAATTTAGCCTGTGTTCTTGCATGCACCACGAGTCCTTTTAAAATCAGGAACTCATGGGTTTTTAGGAAATCTGTTATCATCTGTTCATGGCTATTTATGGAATCTGTTTTAGATCTAAATATATAAAGGCACTCTAGAACATTCATGTGGATGGTTCTTTTGGGATCACTCTGAAGGACCACTTTGGCACCTTGAATGTGTTTGGAGTAATTGGAATTTCCAAAATGATATCCAGTGATTGCCCACTCAGAACTGGTTCCCTCTGTTTTATGATATTAGTAAGTCTATGGACTCAGTGACAACATATACATTGATTTATAAAAAGTTTATATGCAAGTGTCCATTCCGGTGGACAGAAAAAACATCCCACGACAGGAGGATATTACAAAGTGGACATCTCTTGAAGAGGTATACTGATCTTTTATAGATTCTGAAGTTGATCTGTTAGTAGGTATCAACAACCCCAAAGTCTTCGAGCTGTGGCAAGTCATACCTAGCAGAGGAGGCGGACTTCATGCTGCGACTTGTGCTTCTTAATCTTTGCGTATAGGACAGCCGAAAATGCAAGAGAAGCAGTTCCTGATGAAGCAGTTAACACAGCGCTTCACAATCTCTACATAGATGACCGTTTTAAGTCACTTGCAAAAGAAGAATAAGCAATAAAACTGGCCAAAGATCTCCATGTTCTGGGCTTCAGAAGGGGATTCCACCTGACCAAGTGGGCGAGTAACGGCAGTGCGGGCTTCTCGTCTATTCTTGAAGAAGGCAGAGCTCTTGAACAAAAGGATTTGGACTTGAGCCATTATCGGGTTATAATCAAGCGCGAGAACTTCTTAAATATTACCGTGGAGACGGTGTGCAGATATTTGGTGCACCTATTAAAAAAAGGCATTGAACTGACCGATGGAGGAGCATTGTGCGTGCGTGCCACTGTGCCCAAAAACGTCAACAGTACAATACACTCCGTGTTGTAACTGCTATGTAGATATGGAAGTTTTTCTCGGTCACAGTGAGATTGTCAGGTCTGCTGCAGGAACATACGATATTCGTGAAAACCTGTCATCTCTAAGCCTCTCCACGCTCGGAGGCACGAGTGGAGACCAACGGCCTGCAGTCCTGAGGATAAAAGAAGGAAGAACTGTAAGATTTGATGGTTTAATAGATTTTTTTTTGCATGGGCATGCAAGAGGCATCGACCCCCGAGCGCCCCTCAATGACGAATGTTCCTTCCAGCTTCTTCTCTCCGTTACAGACCAAGACCTCCACGTCACATGATCGTATAAGCAAACCCTTCACTGACTGCAGGACTGCATTGTTTTAATTTTGTGGTTTTTCACTCGGCGTTTACATTTACATTTTGTCGCTTAGCAGACACTTGAATCCAAAGCGACTTACAAAAGAACTCACCTTAATCGTTTAAAAGTGTTTTTACAGAGGCATTTCACTGAACGTGTTAATACTCACTTTAATACTATACAATTAAAATGTAAATTGGATTTCTCAGAATTGTATTCAGCACTTAATGCGCTGAAGAGCCGCAAACTGTTTAATCCCAGCTTCATCAACGAGGACGATCAGTGCCTGAACTGCGACAATCGACACCTAACAGAAATGACAAAGTGCCGGTGAGCCCCCCGGTCTGAGGCAGCCAGGCAGGAAGCGACGGCGCACCAGCTGTCACCTGAGAACTACGAGGATCATTTATGATGTGACGGTCTACTTATCCATCTAGAACAGATCAACGGAGTGGTGGAGTCCATCGCCAGACAATGAAAGGTTTCTGGTGAAATAATGGGGGGGGGGGAAACGAACCTTTTGTCAAACACTTAATAGTTTCATCTCCAGACAGAAGAGCAGCTTCAGCGACA
This sequence comes from Erpetoichthys calabaricus, assembly GCF_900747795.2. NCBI lineage: Eukaryota > Metazoa > Chordata > Cladistia > Polypteriformes > Polypteridae > Erpetoichthys > Erpetoichthys calabaricus. Next base: position 197,527,292 of record NC_041399.2, read on the forward strand.
GACTGCTGTCACCGTCCTGGTCCACTGACAGATTGAGGAGATCGTTCATCCCCCAAACTATGCGACTCTTTAATTCCACCCGGGGGGGGGGGGGGGGGGGGGGGTAAACGTTAACATTTAACATTATACATAGTTATTGTCTGTTTTTCACCTGCATTATTATCATTCTTTAATTTAATATTATTTATTGTATCAGTATGCTGCTGCTGAAGAATGTGAATTTCCCATTGGGATTAATAAAGTATCTATCTATCTATCTATCTATCTATCTATCTATCTATCTATCTATCTATCTATCTATCTATCTATCTATCTATCTACAGTGGTGTGAAAAACTATTTGCCCCCTTCCTGATTTCTTATTCTTTTGCATGTTTGTCACACAAAATGTTTCTGATCATCAAACACATTTAACCATTAGTCAAATATAACACAAGTAAACACAAAATGCAGTTTTTAAATGATGGTGTTTATTATTTAGGGAGAAAAAAAATCCAAACCTACATGGCCCTGTGTGAAAAAGTAATTGCCCCCTTGTTAAAAAATAACCTAACTGTGGTGTATCACACCTGAGTTCAATTTCCGTAGCCACCCCCAGGCCTGATTACTGCCACACCTGTTTCAATCAAGAAATCACTTAAATAGGAGCTGCCTGACACAGAGAAGTAGACCAAAAGCACCTCAAAAGCTAGACATCATGCCAAGATCCAAAGAAATTCAGGAACAAATGAGAACAGAAGTAATTGAGATCTATCAGTCTGGTAAAGGTTATAAAGCCATTTCTAAAGCTTTGGGACTCCAGCGAACCACAGTGAGAGCCATTATCCACAAATGGCAAAAACATGGAACAGTAGTGAACCGTCCCAGGAGTGGCTGGCCAACCAAAATTACCCCAAGAGCACAGAGACGACTCATCCGAGAGGTCACAAAAGACCCCAGGACAACGTCTAAAGAACTGCAGGCCTCACTTGCCTCAATTAAGGTCAGTGTTCACGACTCCACCATAAGAAAGAGACTGGGCAAAAACGGCCTGCATGGCAGATTTCCAAGACGCAAACCACTGTTAAGCAAAAAGAACATTAGGGCTCGTCTCAATTTTGCTAAGAAACATCTCAATGATTGCCAAGACTTTTGGGAAAATACCTTGTGGACTGATGAGTCAAAAGTTGAACTTTTTGGAAGGCAAATGTCCCGTTACATCTGGCGTAAAAGGAACACAGCATTTCAGAAAAAGAACATCATACCAACAGTAAAATATGGTGGTGGTAGTGTGATGGTCTGGGGTTGTTTTGCTGCTTCAGGACCTGGAAGGCTTGCTGTGATAGATGGAACCATGAATTCTACTGTCTACCAAAAAATCCTGAAGGAGAATGTCCGGCCATCTGTTCGTCAACTCAAGCTGAAGCGATCTTGAGTGCTGCAACAGGACAATGACCCAAAACACACCAGCAAATCCACCTCTGAATGGCTGAAGAAAAACAAAATGAAGACTTTGGAGTGGCCTAGTCAAAGTCCTGACCTGAATCCAATTGAGATGCTATGGCATGACCTTAAAAAGGCAGTTCATGCTAGAAAACCCTCAAATAAAGCTGAATTACAACAATTTTGCAAAGATGAGTGGGCCAAAATTCCTCCAGAGCGCTGTAATAGACTCATTGCAAGTTATCGCAAACGCTTGATTGCAGTTATTGCTGCTAAGGGTGGCCCAACCAGTTATTAGGTTCAGGGGGCAATTACTTTTTCACACAGGGCCATGTAGGTTTGGATTTTTTTTTCTCCCTAAATAATAAAAACCACCATTTACAAACTGCATTTTGTGTTTACTTGTGTTATATTTGACTAATGGTTAAATGTGTTTGATGATCAGAAACATTTTGTGTGACAAACATGCAAAAGAATAAGAAATCAGGAAGGGGGCAAATAGTTTTTCACACCACTCTATCTATCTATCTATCTATCTATCTATCTATCTATCTATCTATCTATCTATCTATCTAACAACTTTAGGTGGCACGGTGGCGCAGTGGGTAGCGCTGCTGCCTCGCAGTTGGGAGATCTGGGGACCTGGGTTCGCTTCCCAGGTCTCCCACAGTCCAAAGACATGCAGGTAAGGTGGATTGGTGATTCTAAAATTGGCCCTGGTGTGTGTGTGTGTCCTGCGGTGTGTTGGCACCCTGCCCAGGATTGGTTCCTGCCTTGTGCCCTGTGTTGGCTGGGATTGGCTCCAGCAGACCCCTGTGACCCTGTGTTCAGATTCAGGGGGTTGGAAAATGGATGGATGGACTTTAGGTGGCATTTTAGCTTAGTGGCCATTATGGCCCTGGACTGTACAACACAAGGGTTCTTGTTCACTCCCCACCTCTTATTTACTGAGTAAACACAGTATACATACCGCATTTTCATACAACGGGAATGTAGCTCAAGGTGCTTCACAGCTAAAAAACTATAGAAAAAAAGAAAAATATAATTAATATGCAACAGCAACAATAGTCCAAAATCCCACCTCAAATGCCTCAGTGGGCTTTAATAAGCCGTGTTTGACAAACCCCATCCTACTCTCTATGGCAAGAAAAAAAAAATGTGTTAAAACCTTACAGAAACAAAGTAAGAAATCCTGCACCCTAAAAAATCATTTGGGGGCCTGTTTGCCCTAAACAAATGTATGGTTGCAATTTTAATGATTATGTTAAAAGTTTCAGAACTGTAAACTGACCCAATAGCAACAGTAATTACTTCAACTTAGACTACACTACTGTCAGCTGAAACCTCGGACAGGTGGTCTCCACTGAAATCCTTCTGTGACTTCTAAAACCCGCTGGCTGCATCAGTGATGATTCGGGGGTATCATGTTCAGGGAGTAAATGCTTAGGTGATCGATTTTGTGTTTTATAGTAATTAAGTTAGTAATTAATTAAATAATAATAATGCATATTATTTATAGGGGCACTTTACATTAGCAGTAAATCTCAAAGTGCAACATAAAAAGATTAAACAAAGGCAAGGCAAGATAAAAACACAGAATAAAACAACAATAATTATAGCATTCTTGTTACTAAGCTTTCCTAAATAGAAAAGTCTTTAGCTCTTTTTTAAAACAGCCCACAATCTGCTGTGTTTTCAGGCTCTCTGGCAGGCCATTCCAGAGCCGTGGAGCAGCGGCCACACAGGCTCGGTCACCCATTATATGAAGTTTGGTCACAGGGGGGTGAAGGCGGTAGGTATTTGTAAAATGGAGGTCTCTTGTAGTGGATTGTAATATAAGGAGTTCTTTAAGATATTGTGGAGCAGTCCCATTGATACACTGGTGAGTAAACAAACAGAGTTTGTATTCGATATGGAGATGGATAGGGAGCCAATGAAGTGATCGAAGGATTGGTGAGATACAATATGTTCATATTTCCGCACCCTCATCAGGATTCTTGCAGCACTATTTTGAATTTGTTGGATCTTTTGAAGGCTCTTGTTGGGTATCCCGATGAGGAGTGCATTACAATAGTCCAGTCTGGATGAGACAAAGGCATGAACCAGCTTTTCAGCATCACAGAGGGAGAGGTTGGGACGGAGTCTGGCTATGTTTCAAGATGAAGGAATGCAATTTTACGAAGGTGATGGACATGTATATCAAATGACAGATGGGAGTCTAACGTGACACCCAGATTTGTAACAGAAGGGTAGAGGGTAATGGTACGGTCAGAAAAGGAAATATAATTTACAGAGGAAAGAAGTTGATGGGGGGGGGGGGGGGGGGGTGCCAATTATAAGAGCTTCAGTTTTGGTGCTGTTCAGCTTGAGGAAGTTCTTGGACATCCAGGCCTCAATCTCGTCCAAGCAAGAGGAAAAAGTTGATGGAGGTGAAGTAATTTTTACTTATTAATTTAGACCACTTTGCAGAGATATGTTTTCACTTTAATATTAAAGGGTCTTTTTCTGTTGATCAGAGTCAAAAAAGCCAAATGAAATACACATGGATACAGTATTGGAAAATAATAAAATGTGAAAGCTTTCAACAAGGTGTAGTGTATATACAATTGAGGAATACTTGGTCTGCGGTGGGCTGGCGCCCTGCACGGGATTTTTTTCCTGCCTTGTGCCCTGTGTTGGCTGGGATTGGCTCCAGCAGACCCCCGTGACCATGTAGTTGGGATATAGTGGGTTGGAGTATGGATGGATGGAATACTTGGTGGGGCGCACCAACCAGCACCATGTGGAGTGTGGGCAGTGCCGGTGTTAGGTTATTTTGTGCCCTAGGCCAAGCTTATTAGTGCGCCAACTAACTGTTCAGTAGCTAACCCGTGCGGCTAGGTTCACCCCCAACCCCTTATGATCTGCGCCCTATGCAAATGCCTCATTCGCCATAATAGTGGCACCGGCCCAAGGTATGGGTACCAATTAAATAATGGAATGAAATGTGATCTGAGGTTTTTCCCTTTACAAATTTAGAAACTGTGCAAGATCTGGTGGTAACAGGTTCAACAGTGTAGAGTTACATAGCAGACAAGCACACCATCAGCTTCATATTTTCAATAATGTTTGACATCAGAGGCTGTTTTGTGGCCAGCATTGCCTCTTGTCAGCTGTGGGGGTTGGGGGGAACTCTGCTTCCGAACCCTGTGCTGCTTTTTATATTTTTGGCTGACCACATAACTCACCTTCACCCAACCCATCCCATTGCCCAAGCCTTCCCTTTTTTATCATTCCCTTCATCAATCCTTCTCATATCATCCATTAATTGGTGGATTTCAGTATGGGCAACAGGGGCATCCATCCAGGGCAACATCTTCCAGGAGGTGGCAGGGACCCCCCTCACCAAAAAAAACAGAATGGTGAGTGCAGCTTGAGTTGGTCAATCTATTAGCATCACTGAATATCCATTTATGAAATGTAAAGACCACATGCTCCATAAAGTCCAGGGCAGCAATTATGTAACTGAAGGGGTGTTTGTTCCGGAAACTGAGGGCACTCTGTCGTCGAAGTCTAGGAATATTGTTTGTACACAGTTTATGAAAGTTAAGGGTGAACACTCTGTAAAGTCTGCATTATGTACACAGAGGGACATAAATGAATAGGACAAGGTCATTAAAGTGTAATACTGACAACCAGCTCTGGAAACTGAGAGCCACCATCCCCGTCTTCGCACCTAGGGCTTCAAACGGGCTTCGACGGGCTCTGTACACACACACAACTTCTGTCTTTTCCAAGCTCTTCACACAGTTTCCTTCCCAACATGCCGCTTTTGCACATCAGTTACATTGGAATCCATAATGCACTTCTTCTTCTTCTTTCGGCTGCTCCCATCAGGGGTTGCCACAGCGGATCATCTTATTGATTTGGCAAAATTTTACAAAGGATGCCCTTCCTGACGTAACCCAAACCACCAAAACATTTTACATACGTCTCAGAAGTAACTTAAACTATCGAAATATTAGGAAACCTTATCATGTAAGTAAATCACTCCGTCAAGAAAATCATTGTAAAAACTGTAACAACAAATGAAAGTCCAAGAAGTAGCCTGATGTGCTTGTAGTATCTTTCTTAAAGCTTAACCAATGTCAATGCCAAAGATTTTAATCAGTTTTATGGCATTGTTGGTAACCACCATACCAACAATGGCAGTTTCTTGCTCAGTAGTGAAAATCTTTCCTCTCCCTCCAGTATGAGGTAGACATTGGGTCCTATAGTAAAGCAGAAGCACATAAACATGTTTCTGTAGGCATCGCTAGTTTTACAGTTGAACTAGGAAATGACGTTCAGTCATCTGTCCTTGTAGAATACACATCTTACCTGCTGGTGTGCCATTGTAGAGCGTGGGGGTCTATAATGCTGGTAAGATGGCCCTGCACCAGCATTTTTCTTGGACACCCCACTCTTTGGTGTTCTTATTCCTCTGTCACTGACTTGTTTGTCTCTTGCAGGGTCTATGTTTGTGGATAAAATCAACTGAATTATGCCCCCTTCTGTAAGGATGGTGATGAAAGGTAATACTGCATTCCGCTGACCTTGGATGGGAATGACAACACACCAATACAGATGCCTCTAGGAAATCCTGCTGTGCTTGATCTTTTGGAATATAGACAACTACTGAACAAGTTCATAACAGCGCATCCAGACACAGTAGCAATATGTCCACAGATAGAAGTTGGACACTACTGAGTGTCTGACTGATTTAATGAGACACACATAGACAGTACTACTGATAAACAGTATAAGACTACAGCTTTAATTTCTGTTGATGCACAGTGCAGCCATCTTGGATTTTGCGGTCAGGGTTGGTGAGGCCCTCATGATTTTCCAGACACACGGGGGTCTGCTGGAACCAATCCCAGCCAACACAGGGTGCAAGGCAGGAAACAAACCCCGGGCAGGGCGCCAGCCCACCGCAGATGTTAACATTTATCTTCTCAATATTCAGTATTATGTATGGACTAAGGTGATTAATTTAAACTAAAATCTTCTAATAAAAGCATTTAACCTATAATGTATTAATGTCTGCGGTGGGCTTGCACCCTGCCCAGGGTTTGTCTCCTGCCTTGCTCCTTGTGTGGGCTGGGATTGGCTCCAGCAGACCCCTGCGACCCTGTAGTTAGGATATAGTGAGTTGGATAATGGATGGATGGATTAATGTACTTCCTGACTGTAGTGTATGTCGCTATTTTGGATTGATGTCATAATCTGAAGATGGATAAACTGAGAGTTGACAGTCCAGGCCCGAGTTGGTGTTTTCTGAGTCAGAGATCAGAAATTATGAGCTCCGAGTTTTAGTCGAATGCAGCACTCCATTCGAATTGGGAAATTGAAATTTGGAACACACCCACAAGTCGGATTTTCTACTTGGAAAATCGTGAGGGCCTCACCAACCCTGACTGCAAAATCCAAGATGGCTGCACTGTGCATCAACAGAAATTAAAGCTGTAGTATTATACTGTTTATCAGTAGTACTGTCTATGTGTGTCTCATTAAATCAGTCAGACACTCAGTAGTGTCCAACTTCTATCTGTGGACATATTGCTACTGTGTCTGGATGCGCTGTTATGAACTTGTTCGGTAGTTGTCTGTATTCCAAAAGAGCAAGCACAGCAGGATTTCCTAGAGGCATCTGTATCCAACCTGCTATATCCCAACTACAGGGTCAAGGGGGGTCTGCACGAACCAATCCCAGCCAACACAGGGCGCAAGGCAGGAAACAAACCCTGGGCAGGGCGCCAGCCCACCACAGTATAGGTGTAGTGTATTTATTAAAAGAATTTAGTTTAAATTAATCACCTCAATCCATACATAATACTGAATACTGAGAAGACAAGCATCCACATTACCAGAACAAACAGTAATAGACTGATTGATGTTAGCTTGATACGTACTACCGTTTGTGTGCTGTGCTCAGTGGTTGCTTTGTGTATTGTTTTAATTGTAGCTTCCAAGTAGAAATAATACAATTTATTGTGGCCACAAGCGTAAAAATCTTTTTTAAACATGACAAGATATTTTTTATACCTTTCTTGTTCATCAGTTTCTTCTTCTCTCTGGAGTATAGAACTATTTGTAAGCATTTGCTGATGAAACACCAGCTTTCATGGAGGCATCCATGTTTATTTTCTCACTTGAAGAGGTCACAAATAATGTAATTGTGACGTCTGACTTCCCAGTCCCACCATTTGACAAATTCAGCATAAATCACCCACTTGACTAGGTGTGACTTAGGAAGATCAAGAGCTAAAACTAATATCAGCTGTGGTCTGGTCTTATTCTAGTTTGAACATATTTGTTCTGAATTTTCAAAATTTATTATGGTGGTATGGTTCTGGGGCAATGCTGTATTCTGCAAAGTGATGCAGAACTCAAAATTGTTCTAAGTTTTGAAAACAGTGTGTTGGCATTAGAACTTTAGACACATTTGACTCACATGCACCTTGTTATATATTATGTGTCTTTATGTTATGTGTCGTGGATTCTTCGCTGTCCTGTGTTTTATGTAGCACCATGGTCCTGGAGGAACATTGTTTTGTTTCACTGTATGGTGTACTAATGCATATGGATGAAATGACAATAAATACTCTTGACTTGACTTGATTAGAACAATCTGGACGAGAACAGGCCATTCAGCCCAACAAAGCTCGCCAGTCCTATCCACTTAATTCTTCTAAAATAACATCAAGTCGAGTTTTGAAAGTCCCTAAAGTTCTACTGTCTACCATGTTACTTGGCAGCTTATTCCAAGTGCCTATGGTTCTCTTTGTAAAGAAAAGTGCAAAATTTACCATTAACATTTGCAAAATGAGGTGTGGATATACAGTGTTTTGCTTGTGGAGGGGTTTGAATGAGAAGTGTATTCGTGTACATTGGATGTTGAAATCATCAGATGCAATCGGATCAATTTTGATCCATAGTTTTGTGCACTTAGACTGATGTTCTCTTTACTAGGTGGGAAGTTTGGAAAAGGCGACCCCCATATTGAGTAATGCGTGTAACCAATTGTAAAAAAACTGTAAATGATATTTTTCTTCTAGAGACCCCATCTGAAGGGATGCAATTCTTCGTCTTTTTTGTAGCTCCCTACGGACACACATCCTGGTTTAATAAATGGAAGTAATCATAGTGGAGGGAGTGAAGACAAAACTGAATGCCATCATGAACAACACTGCACATCCTCTCTCTGAATTTCTAGCACTGAGGACTTTTAGCCAATGAATTCTTAAGCAGACGCGTGTCAAGAAACACTGCTGGGGCTCCTTTATAACAATGGCGCTATGCCTTTATAGTGCCTCACACTGACTGCTCTTCTCCCAAAGCAGACCTTTTTCCACTTTTTTGTAATTCTTGTGCACGTTTGAGGGGGGTTGCTGTTGTTGTTTGTTCTAATATCTCTATATTTCTTGAACTTCTGTAAAGTTAATTTCCCCTTGAAACAAATCAAGCACTATCTCTTATACTGTATTTCACCTCCGTAACTTATCCCGTGTTCGCTCATTCCTCTCCTTTTCTAATGCTGAGAAACTTGCCCATTGATTATTGTAATTCCCTACTGGCAGGTGCCCCTTCTAATCTTATATCACAGCTCCAGTTGATTCAAAACTCGGCTGCAAGAGTCCTGACACGGACCAGCAACAGCGAGCACATCACACCCATCTTGCTTTGCCTTCACTGGCTCCCTGTGTCTTACAGGATTGAATATAAAATCCTACTAATAACCTACAAAGCTTTAAATAACCTCGCACCAAACTACATCAGTGACCTTCTCCATCACTATGTGCCTGCCTGCCCACTAAGGTCCTCTGATTCTGGTAATCTTGTTGTGCCCCACACTAATCTACACTCTATGGGTGACAGGGCCTTCAGCTGTATAGCGCCCAGACTCTGGAATGACCTACCGAAATTAATCAGGTCAGCTGACTCCATGAATTCTTTTAAAAAACAACTCAAAACTCATCTGTTCAGGAAGGCTTTTAGCTCTACTTGACTTTATTACCCTTCTCTCAGTTTACCTCTATGTCAAGATGCTCATGTAACCTGTGTGTGTGTGAGACCATCAGTTATGTTGTCTGTTAGGCTTTTCTCTGAATTTACTGTCTTACTCTTCTCTATTTATCTGGTTTAGGACAATGCTATATACTGTATACCCTGCCGTTCTTTCTTAAACTCTGTGAAGTGCCTTGAGCATGGGAAAGGTGCTATACAAATAAAATGTATTATTATTATTATTATTATTATATATATTATATTGCACCTTTGCAGTCTGTTTTTTTGTGTATAAGTAACCTGTTACTGTGTTTTGTTTTGGGTTTTTTTGTCATGGGGATGCCAAACTGAAGCTCTTAAGATAGCCAGACCCCCGGGGGGTTAAGACGTTCATCCTGTGAAATATAGAAAGCCTAATCCCCCAGCTGCTGCTGCTGCTGATGTTTTGTCTGTCCCAGAATTTGGATGAAGGACTTTGTTTTTTTTTGTTTGTGGCATAATAGACTGAGATTCCAAACAACACACAAATCAACAAGAACTCTTTCACTTTGATCCTCTGCTTGGCCCTTCTGACCTAATCTGATTAAACAAAGAAGAAAGTTGGGAGCCTCTGAGCTGACCATCCTCTCAAAGCCCAGTGCTGGTTCACCGGGTTAATCTGATCTTAAATGTTAAAGCAGTGACTCTGATTAGCCTCACCCCTTTAGGCCACTGCTCTCCTGCTTTAATTAACACCATGCTGCGTGTCTGGAGTGCGCCGAGGGTGAACACTGGGTGACATCACTTAAAGCCGAGCAATGCGAGGCAGAGGACTCATGGAGGTGGAGAGCTCTACTGGTTAGAACAGGCAGAAAGTGGAAAAAGCAATGAAAGCCTTCTGGATATGTCAGTGCCGTGGCCATTAAGAGTGGCTAAAGTGAGGATTACAATGAGTCGGAAGCTGCTGGACACGTGCAAGGGTCGAAAAATGACCCACGTGGTGATACGGTGTTTGTCTCTACAGAAATTGGTGGAGTGAGTGAGTGAGTGAATTAAGGCAAGTGTAAATGAGTAAGTGAGTGAGTGAGCGAGCGCGCAATTGTGTAAATGAATAAGTGAGTGATTATTTGAGTGTGTGAATAAGTGAGTGAGTGCACAAGTGTCTGAGTGAGCGAGTGACTATGTGTGTGAGTGAGTAAGGGACCAAGTGTGTAAAAGAGTGAAGGAGTGAGTGAATGTCTAAGTATATGAATGAGTGAGTGTGTGAGTGAGTGTGTGAAAGAGTGAAGGAGTGAGTGTCTGAGTATATGAATGAGTGAGTGAGTGAGTGTGTGAAAGAGTGAAGGAGTGAGTGTCTGAGTATATGAATGAGTGAGTGAGTGAGTAAGTGAGTGAGTGAGTGAGTGAGCGAGTGAGCGAGTGAGTGAGTGAGTGAGTGAGTGAGTGAGTGAGTGAAAGAGTGAAGGAGTGAGTGTCTGAGTATATGAATGAGTGAGTGAGTGAGTGAGTGAGTGAGTGAGTATGAACCCTGTGATGCTCCAGCCTTCTAAGTGGCCTGGTATAACTGAGCTTTAGTGAGCCTCATGATGGCTGGCCTTCTATCCCAACACAATTTCTGCCCCTCACAAGGTGCAGATAGGGCAGGTGTTAGAGAGACGGCAATAATTAAGAGACACAGCTCACATTTCAAGGTGCACCTCCCAGCATGCACGAGAGCGCATATTATGGGATGCTCAAAAAGCGAAAGAGATGCACGTGTACTATAGTAGTCATTCCGCATAGAGAAACATTTGTTTGTAATAACTAAGAGTCAGTAGTGTCCTGAGTTAATAAGAAGTGTGTGTTAATGACCAGAGGCCACACACACTTATATGCCTATTCAAATACAGGTGTATATCTTTGAATAAATAAGTCAATTTTATTCTGAGCTGCTGTGTGGAATTCTCTGCATCACTTCCCAGTGTCCTGGCCGACACTCCGGGGTGAACACTATAAGACCTGAGCACATTAAAGATACAGTTGTCTTTTACTACAACAGGCTACAGCCAAAGCTCCCAATGGACCTGGGCTAAGAAAGCAGATTCAGAAAACAGATGGTAAGTTGTGGCCAAAGACGGAGGTGCAAACGGCACTTCAAGCGAGGACGGCGAGTCATCACAGTTCAGGGATTAGAGCTTCGAGGCAGAGAGGAGGTGAGGATAGAGCTGAGCACTGAGAGGTGGAGCTGGAGGTTAGGAGGTGAGATATCATTGAAATGCTCTACTGTACTGAGACCCCCCACTGCCAGAGACATGAAGGTGTTGCTCTGATTTATCATGTGAAAACAGTCTCCTGTCAAATAATGTAAATGATGGGGGCTGGGGCCGGGTGGGTGTTTCAAAACCTGACCACCATGTAGAGCTTTGCAGGACTGCCAGTCTTTTGTGCTGAAATGTGAGCAAATCCTAGTCATGGAGCGGGGGAGAAATTAGCAGACTGCACCTCTGTGGCTTTTTGTGGTTTTTTTAGTCCTGCCAGGCGGGACCTCCATCTACTTTTGAGGTTACTATTGTAGTTCTCTGGGTGCATAGTCATTAGATGGCCAGGTATGGAAGATCAAAGTTGCATTCCCTGGTAATCTGTAAGGATTTATTACTTCTATTGATTCTTACTGGTTGATGTTAAAGTTATTGTGCATTGAATGAATTTTTGAGGAAAAAAGTCATGCCTAGGATTAAAACCCAAAGACATGCATTAGGTTGACTGGGGATTCCAAATTGGACCACTGTGGATGTGTAGTTGAGTGGGCCAGCTATGGACTAGATACTCCAAAGAGAGTTTTAGATACACAGAGAAAATTTCCATATGGTGTAGTTGAGGGACCTTCAAATCTTGAAATGACATTATTTTGTACATGTGTGTGGTTGAAAAGTTGTACAGACCTCAATTTCCTGTTATTAGCAAGTGTTTATTGTGTTTGATGTGGCCACTATTGGAAGTCCCATTGTCCCAAACCCCAGACACAACTGCGCAGCCCCAGTCCCAAATTCAAATAAATGTCTTTATTTGATGCCCTTTATTAAATAACAAGTACAACCACGTGTTTCCTTCTCCTCTCTTGGTCAGTTTTGCCCTTCCTTCACACCCGACTCTGACTCCTTGGGTAAAGCAGAACAACCTCTTTTATCCTGGACCTGGGAGTACTTCTGGCACTACAGCCACACACCCAGGGGGTCTGGTGGAACCTTCCTAAAGGAACGGGCCATCCTCTCTTCTTCTCCCCCTAGCGGCACACATGAAACCCAGCAACGCCATCCAGTGGGACTACAACTCCCATGCTGTCCTACATGGGAGAGTCAATAGGGGGAATACAGCAATCCATCATGTTGGGCTGTAAATGACCCCAGGAAGCAGTCCACTTTCATCCATTAATGCTAACAGCCTCACAGGCAGGCAAGGAATTATCCATCCTGTGCCATATTCCAATCTTTCCATTATAAAGGTATCTGTTATCAATCCCAGTCGAGATGCCCATCTGTCTATGAAGACTGTCCATTATACCCTAAAGGCCTCTCAACTGGGTAAAGCTCCATCCATCTTGGCAGTCAGTTTCTATCCTCTCTTACAATGGCAACTGTAGAGATTGGATCATGATCTCTTGTAGCTGAGGATGCTCAATACTCATCCTGTCTAAAATCAGTTCGGTATAATAACAACAATAACAATAACATGGTGATGTCGACATTTCGGTATTTACATTGTAAGCTTGATGCTATATAGCGCCTGACCCGAGATAGATTGAAACAGAGGCACGTGTACAATAAAATACACTATTTTATTTTCTTCCCCTGTGGGCACACGTCTTCCCAGTGACCCACAGGTAATACACAATCCCAGTACTAGTCACACCAGTACAACAAGCACTTTTCATCTCCTTGGCAGCACCACTCCTCCCAAGCAACCTTGTCCTCCTCCAACCGACTCTGGCCACTGAGTAGTGGTCGCTGGCTCCTTTTATAGTTCAACCGGAAGTGCTCCAGATGCTTGATCACCGGGTTGTGATCACCAGATGTGATGAATCTGCTGCCCACACGGGCTCAGGAGTCCCAAACACAACCTGCGGGACCCAACAGGGCTGCACCCAACTCCAATTCCCAGGGAGCCCTGTGGGAAACCGAGGCACTGCTCCACTCCAGGGGGGCGGCCATCTAGCGTCCAGGGGGAGGTATTACACTGTCCAGGGCTGCTCCCCCTGAATATAGTGTGCAGGGGTGTCCTGGCTGGGCATGGACACCAGCCGCCTGCCACAACATGTTTCTTACTGTATACACCAAATGGCATTTCCACATCATTTTTCTGGAGGTAAACCTAACACTAAGGAGGTTAATATTCTCTCACTTTCTCTATCTCACTCTCCTCCCTTTCTCTTAATACTCTTATGCTACGTCCACACTACTACATTTTCATTTAAAAATGTTGGTTTTACCATACTAGCATTTACACATCACTTACAAAAGTATTTTCATACAAACTTCAATGAATAAAAACACACAAGACGTAATCGATCGGCCTACACCGGGCATGTGTGCAGCATACTGTAGGCATGAATTTAAGCCCGATTTGCAGTCAATGACTGACTTTCTGAGCCGGCCTGAATTTCAGCTTCATCTGCCGCCATTTCACATTGCACAGAGTGGTGGCTCTGAGGCTAGGGATCTGCACTGGCAATCGGAAATTTGCCAAAAGGGACTCTGCCCTGTTGGGCCCTTGAGCAAGACCCTTAACCTGCAACTGCTGAGCACTTTGAGTAGTGAGAAAAGCACTATATAAATCCAAAGAATTATTATGAGACTAGTTGTGATAGATAGATAGATAGATAGATAGATAGATAGATAGATAGATAGATAGATAGATAGATAGATAGATAGATAGATAGATAGATAGATAGATAGATAGATAGATAGATAGATAGAAACTTTATTAATCCCAAGGGGAAATTCACATACTCCAGCAGCAGCATACTGATACAAAAAACAATTTTAAATTAAAGAGTAATAAAAATGCAGGTAAAAACAGACAATAACTTTGAATAATGTTAACGTTTACCCACCCGGGTGGAATTGAAGAGTCGTAGTTTGGGGGAGGAACGATCTCTTCAGTCTGTCAGTGGAGCAGGACAGTGACAGCAGTCTGTCATTGAAGCTGCTCCTCTGTCTTGAGATGATACTGTTTAGTGGATGCAGTGGATTCTCCGTGATTGACAAGGAGCCTGCTGAGCGCCCGTCGCTCTGCCACAGATGTCAAACTGTCCAGCTCCATGCCTACAATAGAGCCTGCTTTCTTCACCAGTTTGTCCAGGCGTGAGGCGTCCCTCTTCTTTATGCTGCCTTCCCAGCACACCACCGCGTAGAAGAGGGCGCTCACCACAACCGTCTGATAGAACATCTGCAGCATCTTATTGCAGATGTTGAAGGACGCCAGTCTTCTAAGGATGCCCGATTGCTTCTCCTGATTGGGCTGTCATACAATCAGACAAATTTCTGTCATGTCAGAAGTTTCAGTCAGCTGTCTTGTAGTGTGAGCAGTCTGCTTTTTCTGATGTCAACATCAAATTTCCTGAAATGTATCGTGCAGTGGCTGCAGTGAGTGTTCACTGTACACATACAGTCTTAGCACACACTCAGTGGTATGTCAGTCGGATTAAACAGGCTTGTGAAGTTTGAGCACATATATGACTAGCGACTATAGTGTGCAGTGTGAGTAGTCACTTGACAATGATTTCCAAAAATTGCACAAAACACAAATTAGATGCCTACAGGCAGGCGACTCAACAATCACCATTGTCCTGACTCGGCACGAACTCACATAATTAATTTCACGAGTAAACCGGGAGAATCAGGCAAAAGGCAAAACAACAGAAAATGAAAATAAACCGAAGCAACCAAAAACCCACACAAGAGGCAAAAATCAATGTCAAAAAACAGGCAATAAGTTAAAAGCCAGGCAATACAAGAAGAGCAAACACACATTATACAACGATACAAGTTTGCTTTTCTTGTTGATTGTCTGACGGAGATTAATAAATAGCTTTTAACCAACAACTTAAAGCTAAACTTTCAGAAAACCTTCTAATTTCTGCCCCTCCTCACCTATATATTACACAGCAATTAGCCAAAAGCTTTGATCACTTTCTAGCTTCTCTCAGATCTCTCTACGCAACCTTAGAAGTTGTTTTCAATCAGTCCCTGAATTTTGATGCCCATGTGAGTTCCCTTAGTCTCTCCTGCTTTTTTCATTTGAGAACCTTCAAGTTGAGGACTGTTGTTTCTAAGGCCGAGATGGAAATGCATATTTATGCTTTTATCTCATCACTCATTGATTTTCGTAACTCTCTTTATACCTTTCTAAGCAAATCTGGTTTAACTCGCCTTCGGAACGTTCAAAACACAGCTGCCAGACTTTTTAATATGCTCCCATAAGTGGATTCATGTTTCTTCTATCTTATTCTGTTTGTAGTACAATTCAGGATGCATACTCACTTATAGAGGCCTGGCTGGTCAGGCTCCTCAATACATTTTGGATCTCCTGCACCATTGCACTACTAGTTGAGCCCTGAGATCTAGCCAACAAGTCCTTCTTTCTGTCTCTTGCTCCAGGATGAAGATGTGTGGGGATCGAGCATTTCAATCAGTCTTCCTCCTGCACAGAGATCGGCGCATAGAAGGTAAGGAAAATTGTGTAACACTCCACTTCAGTTTCGTACAATATGTTTCAATAGGGAAAACAAGTGAATGTGAGATGTTGAAGTGTAGCTTGAGTAACCATCTAAATAGTTCTTACCCATTGGACGGGGCACTGAATTATAGGTGAATGTAACTTGAATACAGCAGAGAAGAGAAACAGAATAGGTGAGAGTTAATATCAAATTAGGGACACACTAGGGACAATTTAGGATCGCCAATGCACCTAACCTGCATGTCTCTGGACTGTGGGAGGAAACCCACGCAGACACAGGGAGAACATGCAAACTCCGCGCAGGGGGGACCCGGGAAGCGAACCCAAATCTCCTTATTGCGAGGCAGCAGCGCTATCCTGCCAAATTGGCTTCTTGGGTGTAAAAACATTTGTTTGATTTTATTACAATGCATAGTAAAGCTATGCATTTATTATGTGTCGCATTGTATTTTTGCATATTGTTGTGTTTGTTGTATTTGAACTCATTTATGTAATTTTCTCTTCAAATGATCTTTAAATATTCCTCTTTTTTTTTCGATGGCGCCCAAGGAGGCGGGGCCACCCTGGCATCACTCTAGCTATAAAAGCCATAGAGCTGGAGAAATTCAGTAGAGTTTATCATCTTCCTAGCATTAGAATCTGGGAAACTGACTAATAGAGAAGATTTGATTTTAGAAATACAAGATGCAATAACACGATTATACTTGAATGAAGTATTAATGAGGCTAATATAGATTCCAGGGCATAAACATATACTGGTTAATGAGACTGCTGATAAATTAGCATGGAAGGCATTGAATAAAAAACAAGTAGATTTAGAATTACCTTTAGGAAAAATTAAATGAAAAATCTGATTGAAAATTAATTTTAAATTAATAGTATTTGCAGTATAACAATAAGAGATGACACTTATACCGATTAAAAGCATTAGTGAAGGATAAAGAAAAATTTAACAGTCAGTCAGAGAGAATAAGTGATGATTGACTTTGATTAGCACATTGTGGACAGTCTCTGTATTTTATTGGAAAACTTATAGATATAGAAAAAAAGTAACCTGATTTTCATTGGGTAGGGGCTTTCCAGCAGCCCACCAAACTAGCCGAGTTCATCAGCTTACAAGCCGCTTAGGCCTCCCATCAATCACTTGTGCCTGCTGAATGCCTCTGTCGTCTGTTTGCCTCGATGCTCGTATTCTGGAGAGCATATCTTTTATGGTCCCCGGCTGTTACTGGCACAATTACTGTAAATAAGCAGATCAGCAATAATTGACTTTGTGGAAGGTGCTTACAATCAATCAGCTGACCATCCATTCTTTACTTTACATGAAACCTCTCAAAGTATTCACTGTAGCAAAGCAATTTACAAAGCAAACAATATTAAAATTCAAAGAATTCAGAGCCCTCTGTGTAGACAAGGGAGTACAGATAAGCCAGCAGATCAGCACATCAGATAACCAAATGGAGAGATACTGAAGCCAAAGGGAAGTAAAAACCAGAAAGTGAAGTGCCAGGTCAGAACAAAAGATAAAAGTCGGCTTATTTCAAATAAAAAGGGGGGACTCTTTAATTTTATGGAACTTCAGATAAAAGAAAAAGAAAATGGGAAGCAGCTTTTCAACATTTGACAGGTGGAGCGCATTGTGTGGGAGATGACGTGGGGCTGCTGTCTACCACCATTATTGCTTTAATTTGGACGCATTTTACTTTCAGGGCAGCAGGAGTGCAGAGTAGTCAGCTGCAATTAAATATATTTATTTTTATAACTATTTGTTGATTATTTTTATAGAAATGTGCCTTTTCTGTTTCTGTTCTGTTTAGATGAGGAAACTAAACAAAGTTTATTACAAAGTGCTACAGACACAAAGTGTGTGTAAAAAACGCAGAAGAAATCATAAATAAGGAATCAGCTCTGAGCAAAACCTGAAACGTCGGCACACTAATGTAACGTGGCTGTCTATCCACATGAAGGATGTTGGTTGCACATTTAATTTTTTTTGGTTTTTTTTCGTACTATTGTCACAATTAAAGAGTTTTTTTCCTCTCTTTTTAAACCTTGCTGGTTCCTCTTGGTTGTACACTTTGTAGATTTGTACAAAGATGGAAAGACAGCAGTATATGTCAGTGCTTTGTCCATTTTGTGAGGAGAAGTGAAGTAAAATGACTCCTTTTATTGGCTAACTAATAAAGAGTTTTCAATTTGCAAGCTTGTGAGGCAGCTCAGGCTCCTTCTTCAGGTAAGCTGTAGTCATTTTGCTTCACTTCTCATTGCATCAATAATGGCTAACACAGTACTCATCGTGCTACTCCATTTTGTGAACAAACTCCAAAACAGAAAACTCCAAAACAGAATCAACAGGAGTGAACACTCACCATACTAGTGTCCAGCAGAAGAGTGGAAGCAGCACAAGACGGGACACTTGTTCATCACACGGCACCCAGAAAAGCACACCCAATTTGGACCAGTTCACACTGTCCGGGTGTATTTGGGAAGAACTCGAGAGAATCCCAGAGGGTACAACAATTGCCTAAGAAACGAATTGGGCTCTGAGCTCCTCCCAAAGTCCTGAGAAAGCAATGCTGATGGCAGTGTCGCCTCCAATTACTTTTAACTTTTCATACTGCTGTATCTTCTAGTGTGGATGGAAGTGACACAGGGAAATTCTATATATTATTATGCATGTGTTAAACATTTCACATGTGAACAGAGTCTTTCTGCATGAACCTGCTATTCTTTCTTGTCCACCTTAATAAAAGGACAAGTATCTGTATGTATATTTGTGTATCTTTCTGTTCATCCAGTTTTTATGTTTCTGTTATATGCTATTTGGTATGGGATTCATAAAAACAGCGTTAATGTTTGTGATGTGCCTTCTGTTGCCTTACAAAATAAATTCCAATAGATGGTGCACTGCAAATGTTAACGAACAGAGAGTAACTGCTAAATGGACAGAAATCAGCTTATTCACCTTAATAAAAGTATGTGTGTGTGTGTGTGTGTGGGGGTATCTGTGTGCCTGTCTGCTTACTAGGGTTAAGAAGAAAAATTTGAAAATAGGCAAACATAGAAGAAGGGTAAAAACAAAATTAAAAAATGATAACAAAAATACCAAGCAAAGGTCTAAAAATAAGAAAATAGGTCTTATCTGCCTGTTCTGTTGCCCAATGTTATACACCAGACGTTCAGAAATCAAATGTTGTTTTTTATCAGTATGCTGCTGCTGGAGTTTGTGAATTTCCCCTTGGGATTAAGTTCCATGTAGTAGCGGTACATTTCGTAATGTACCCTTGGGATTAATAAAGTATCTATCTATCTATCTATCTATCTATCTATCTATCTATCTATCTATCTATCTATCTATCTATCTATCTATCTATCTATCTATCTATCTATCTATCTATCTATCTATCTATCTATCTATTTACATTTATTTATTTGGCCAACACTTTTGGCCAACAAGTGACTGACAATGTTTGAGATACGATTGGTTACACATTTCTTTTTGTGTTTTCCAATTGGAGCCCAGGTGGGTGAAGTGACCTGCTCGTGGTCACACAGTGTCAGTGGTGACATTCAAACCCACAACGTCAGGGTTTGAAGTTGTGGCCTGCAGGGGGCATACCAGCCACCCAAACCTGGCACAGACAGACACCAGGCACAAGTTTTGCACACAGCACACATTTATTTTGTGGGGAAATGCTTCTCCATCTTTCCCCACAGCAGCACCAATAACTACAAGTAAACACTGTACTTTCTCTTTCTTTCTTCTTCTTCCTCTTTTCTCTCTTTCTCTCTCTCTCACCCTTCTTCGCCTCCACTCCTCCTCCAACAAACTTTGTCTTTCTCCCTCCCGACTCCGGCTTCCAGAGTAGTGGCGGCTGGCTCTTTTTATAAAGCACTAGTGTGGTGTGGCAGCATTCCTGCCCTGAAGGGCTCTGCCATTTCTACAGCTCCCCCTGGTGGCAGCCATGGAACCCAACAGGGCTGCAGTGAGCTCCAACTCCCAGCGTGCCCTGCAGGAATCTCTGGAACCACAGCGACCCAGGGGGGCTGTCCGATAGCATATCAGGGGAGATAATGCCCTAACCATGCTCTCTCTATTGGTCTTTCCATTCACCTGTCATCCTGGCCTTAACCACCACGCCACTGCCTGCTGGAAATCAGCTTTTCCAAATAATTAAAGGGACAAATGTCTGTGTGTGTCTGTGCATCTGTGTGTCCATCCAATTGTTATGTCTCTGTTATATGCCATTTGGTATGGGATTCGTTAAAGCAGTGCTAATGTTGTGATGTGCCATCTGTTGGAATGAAAAATGCAATGAATATTATTACTACATGCATTACAAAATGCATTCCAATAGATGGTACACTACAAATGTTAATACTTAATACATCCAACAGAGAGTAACCACTGGATAAACAGAAATCAGCTTATTCACCTTAATAAAAGGACAAGTGTGTGTGTGTGTGTTTGTGTGTCTGTCCAGTGGGTAGGGTTAGGAAATAAAATTTAAAAATAGGAAAAACACAGAAGTGTGAAAAAATGATAATACAAATACTAAATGAGGGTATAAAAATAAGAAAATGGGCCTTGTCTGATGTTATATACTGGAAATAACAGGACAAATGTCTGTGTGTGTCTGTGCATCTGTGTGTCCATCCAATTGTTATGTCTCTGTTATATGCCATTTGGTATGGGATTCGTTAAAGCAGTGCTAATGCTGTGATGTGCCATCTGTTGGAATGAAAAATGCAATGCATATTATTACTACATGCATTACAAAATGCATTCCAATAGATGGTGCACTACAAATGTTAATACTTAATACATCCAACAGAGAGTAACCACTGGATAAACAGAAATCAGCTTATTCACCTTAATAAAAAGACAAGTGTGTGTGTGTGTGTGTGTTTGTGTGTCTGTCCAGTGGGTAGGGTTAGGAAATAAAATTTAAAAATAGGAAAAACACAGAAGTGTGAAAAAATGATAATAAAAATACTAAATAAGAATATAAAAATAAGAAAATGGGCCTTGTCCGATGTTATATACTGGAAATTACAGGATGGTAATGATTTTCTTGCACCCTCTTGTGCCACGTGAACGGAGTTTATTGAATTAAATTGAATTGAATTCCTCTGTTGTAATTGTACAGTACAATGAGAGTCAATGTGCAACTCCTCCACAAAATGATAACCTTCTCATAAAATGTCAAAAATAGATAACACAATACAAGTATACAATATGAAAACATAAGTACAATGTACATATACAGGATTTTTTTTTTGTTCTTTATTTCTCCTTATGCAGTTTCTTGTATTAGGAATTTGTTAGTTTTCGCATACCCCTTGGGGTCAGAGATTGTACAGCGCCCCTGGAGCTATTACAGGTTAAGGGTCTTGCTCAAGGGCCCAGCAGAGTAAGATCTCTTTTGGAAGGGACGGGGATTTGAACCGGCAACCTTCAGGTTACCAGCGCAGATCCTTACCCTCAGAGCCACCATTCCGCCCCATAAATTATAATAGGATGATAATAAAAATACCAAATGAAAATAAGAAATAAGAAATAAGAAAATGGGCCTTATCTGCTTATTCTGTTGTCCAATGTTACATACTGGAAATATCAGGGTGGTAATGATTTTCTTGCACCCTCTTATGCCAATTGAACTGAATTCCTCTGTTGTCATTGTACAGTAAAATGAGAGTCAATGTGTAACTCCTCCACAAAACGATAACCTTCCCATAAAATGACAAAAATAGAACAATAATACAATGCAGATTTACAATATGAAAACATAAGTACAACGTACATATACTGTACATATAGTGCAAAGTGATCTACTGGAAGCATCTGATGGACTGATGGAGTGCGTTTATAGCTCCTCCAGGTCCGTGCCGGAAAGGCTCTGTAGCGTTTGCTGGATGGGAAACGTTCAAGGCGAGGCAACAGCTCTGCCACTGCCGCTCCTCATGCATGCATCCACTCGTAATCCCTGTAGACTTTAATTTGGAAAGTTATTTAAACTAAAAAATATTGTGGCGACGGAAAGCTTTGACATCCCATGTTGCTCTACGGCGCAGCATCTACAACTAGACGTTTAATTATAATTTCTTTGTTGTTCATCTTTAAGCAGTTTGTTTAATTTAATTTTTAATTTCTTAGTAATGAGAGTGGTCTATTGAAGCTGGTGGTGGTTGGCTGGTGGTGGTTGAGATTTCCCTGTCACCACTACCTGATGCCTCTGGTTTATGCGTCACGGTATCGGGGCAAACCTTCAAAGGTTTAATTGGAATATTGCCGTTTGCATTGATTGTCAGCATTAGCTAAATGTATAACGGTACTAGTATAAAGAAAAGAAGTGAAAGTGTTTTGTTTTTTTTTGACGACAGAGTGTGTGTCCTTGGTTATTGACCCGCGATGAGACAATTATTTGTCTTGTGGTTTTATTATGAGTTCAACAGAGCGTCTGGGTTCCTTCACGGTGGAAGAAATCAAGAGCAACAGTTAACAGTTTTACATTCTCTACTGCCCCCTTGTGACCATACTGTAGAAGTACCATTTGCAAGCGGCGGTAAATAGTTAACGACAATTGCTGAAAATATCATTCATTTCGACTCTTAGAATGTATTAATGGCGCAGTAAAGTTTCAGAATGTCTTACAAAATAAAAATTCAGTCTATACTGGTGTAAGAAAGTACGGAAGTGTATTAGGGCCACAGTGAAAAAAAATACGGACACAGTGAAGAAAAAAAAACTAAATGTCGAGATTAAAGTCGACATTTTGACTTTATTCTCGACATTTACACTTTATTCTCGCCATTTACATCGAGATTAAAGTCGACATTTCCACTTTATTCTCGTAGTTTATTTTGTCATTAAGGTAGAATGTCATAAATTAAACTTCATCTTAAAATAAATATTTAATTTACTAGATTTTCTCAAACCCCGTCATAAATTATGTAGCACATTAAATGCTTTGTGTTAAGTGTTCCCCGACCCAGTTATTAATCACTACATGCTACTTGTATTGAAGAGGCGCAGGCAGCGATCGCCGCACAGAATCCATTCACTTCATGATAGTCCTGCTGTCTGAATGCTAAGATAAATACATGATATCATTTTCATGATGAAATGCATTAAAGCAGGCATTAAACATGCACTCTGGTGTACGTTCCGTGTAGAGAAGTTTATGGCAGGTGTGACGAGGCTCCAAAAAACTGGAATGTATGAATGGATATCGCACAGGTTTAACTGAAATATTGTGTAAATGTTGGGTTCGTGATCTGTTGGTCGAAGACACGAACACAGAATTCAATGGATGTTCTTCTGTGCGGACTTTCATTATTGCATGCGTGCTGTCTTTGTCTGACGTACCAACACCAACCCCACGTTCCTGTCCTTACTTTTTCATTCTCCACATAACCAATTACCAGACGATAAACGTCTGTGTGAAATTAAAACTAGTTATAAACTTAGACCACAGAGTGTTCAGAACTTTAAAAAATCTTCGTTATACATTTTTAAATATGCCATCCATTCAGGGTTACGCACATTCCAGGAGGCATCGTTTGCCAGGCAGGAACAAATCCTGAACAGGACGCCAGCTCATTGCATGGTGAATACGAGCACACACATACCCCAGGGTCAATATAGCAGAACAAAACCCCACTGCCTACATGACTTTGAAAGGGAACTGAAGCACCCTGAGTAAACCTGGCAGGAAAACATGCAAACTCAAGGCAGGGTACACCCAGAACCTCCTTGCTACCACGCAGCAGTGCAACCTCTACGCCACCGTACTCCCATAGGATTAGTATATGCTTTAATGCATTTCATCATGAAAATGATATCAAGTATTTATCTTAGCATTGTAAATGTTCAGGGAGCAGGTATATCATAAAATTAATGTATTCTGTATGGTGATCACTGCTAGAGCCTCCTCTTTGTGCAGAGGAAATTAGTTTAAGAAGCACGTAGTGATTAATATGGCTCGGGGAACGCTTAACACAAAGCATTTCATGCGCTACATAATTTATGACGGGGTTTGGGAAGATCTACTAAATTAAATATTCATTTTAAGATGAAGTTTAGTGTACAATGTTCTACTTTAATGACAAACTACGAGAATAAAGTTAACATGTCGACTTTAATCTCGACATAAATGTCGAGAATAAAGTGAACATGTCGACTTTAATCTCGACATTTAGTTTTTTTTTTTATTCACTGTGTCCGTATTTTTTTCCACTGTGGCCCTAATACGCTTCCGTAAGAAAGACACTTCAAGCTGTAGCTAGTGACAAAAAATTAATAAACTGCTAAGGTTAAACTGCGCGTGCCCTGCGTTAGGCTGGTGCGCCCCCTGCCGTTAAATTCATGTATTGCTGTCGATGCTTCCCAAGTAGGTAAAGGTTATATATGTGGAAAGACGTTGTTATAATTTCGTATAAATTGTCGGAGGAAATAAGAAGGAATTTCCTTCTTAAAATTGATGGGGAGCATAACAGTACAATTATAGTAACCACAAAAATAAACATTTCTTATGTATCGAACACTATAAAACTGTTTCAAAATGAATTGAGTAGACTGTACTGTGCCTTTAAAATACAGATCAGAGGAACATTTATTTGTTTGGCTGATGCCTTTATCCAAGGCAGCTTACAACATTCAAGACACAATCAGTTGCACTTCTTTTGTGTTTTCCAGTTGGGGCACAAGCAGGTGAAGTGACTTAATCAGGGTCACCCAGTGTCAGTAGTGGGAGCTGAACCCAGAAACCAAAGAGTTTGAGGTCCAAAGCCTTAACCACTATGCCACATCTATCAGAAGTAAGTAACATTGGGTTCATTTGGCATTTGTCAGGGCCTTATCTGATTGGTGACAAAGTCAGAGCATCACATATAAAAGGGGACTCCAACTCTGGTTCTGGGGACTACTGTGGCTGCAGGTTTTCATTCTAACCATTGTCTTAATTAGTGACCAATTTTTGCTGTTAATTCACTTCTTTTGCCTTCATTGTATTTGACTTGCTATTTAAGACTCAAACCCCTCAGTTATTCTTTTTATTCCTAAATTAGCAGCCAAACAATGATCTACTCTATATACTGTACTGTGCAAAAGTTTTAGGCAGGTGTGAAAAAATGCAAAGAATGCTTTCAAAAATGGAAGTGTTAATCATTTATTTTCATCAATCAACAAAATGCAGTGAATGAACAAAAGAGAAATCTAAATCAAATCAATATTTGGTGTGACCACCCTTTGCCTTCAAAACAGCATCAATTCTTCTAGGTACACTTGCACACAGTTTTTGAAGGAACTCGGCTGGTAGGTTGTTCCAAACATATTGGAGAACTAACCACAGATCTTCTGTGGATGTAGGCTTCCTCACATCCTTCTGTCTCTTCATGTAATCCCAGACACACTCGATGATGTTGAGATCAGGGCTCTGTGGGGGCCATACCATCACTTTCAGGACTTCTTGTGTTCCTTTACGCTGAAGATAGTTCTTAATGACTCTGGCTGTATGTTTGGGGTCGTTGTCCTGCTGCAGAATAAATTTGGGGCCAATCATACGCCTCCCTGATGATATTGCATGATGGATAAGTATCTGCCTGTATTTCTCAGCATTGAGAACACCATTAATCCTGACCAAATCTCCAACTCCATTTGCAGAAATGCAGCCCCAAACGTTCAAGGAACCTCCACCATGCTTCACTGTTGCCTGCAGACACTCATTATTGTACCGCTCTCCAGCCCTTCGACGAACAAACTGCCTTCTGCTACAGCCAAATATTTCAAATTTTGACTCATCAGTCCAGAGCACCTGCTGCCATTTTTCTGCACCCTAGTTCCTTTGTTTTTGTGCATACTTGAGTCGCTTGGCCTTGTTTCCACGTCGGAGGTATGGCTTTTTGGCTGCAACTCTTCCATGAAGACCACTTCTGGCAAGACTTCTCTAGACAGTAGATGGGTGTACCTGGGTCCCACTGGTTTCTGCCAGTTCTCAGCTGATGGCACTGCTGGACATCTTCTGATTTCAAAGGGTAATAAGCTTGATGTGTCTTTTATCTGCTGAACTAAGTTTTCTTGGCAGACCACTGAGTCTATGATCCTCAACGTTGCCCGTTTTTTTGTGCTTCTTCAAAAGAGCTTGAACAGCACATCTTGAAACCCCAGTCTGCTTTGAAATCTTTGTCTGGGAGAGACCTTGCTGATGCAGTAGAACTACCTTGTGTCTTGTTGCTGTGCTCAATCTTGCCATGACATGAAACTGTCTTCCACAACCTCACCTTGGTAGCAGAGTTTGCTGTTCCTCACCCAGTTTTAAGCCTCCTACACAGCTGTTTCTGTTTCAGTTAATGACTGTGTTTCAACCTACGTGTGACATTGATGATCATTAGCACCTGTTTGGTAGAACTGGTTGATCAGACACCTGACTAGAATCCTACAAAATCCCCGACTTTGTGCAAGTGGACCTATAAGAATTGATGCTGGTTTGAAGGCAAAAGGTAGTAACACCAAATATTGATTTGATTTAGATTTTTCTTTTGTTCGCTTACTTTGCATTTTGTAAATTGATAACAATAAACAATCATTATTTATATTTCTGAAAGCATTCTTTGTTTACAACATCTTTTCACACCTGCCTAAAACTTTTGCACAGTACTGTATGTATATATATTGTGGTGGATTGCCGGCTTTCGATTCCGGTTCTCACCCCCAGGCCGCCAGGAGGAGCTCTCCCAACAGCGTGAACGTCCCCCGAGTTCCAGCAGGGCCTCATGGACTATGTAGTTTTTATACGCAGCCCTGCTGGATACCTTGGGGGCCACCAGGAGTCGCTGTAGGAGGACTCGGAGGCTCTTATGTGCCCTATAACCCTATAACCCGGGAGTACGTCATGGTCACGTGACAGGAAGATACGATGTGCTCCCGGGTTGAAGAAAAGGACTGTTTACCCTGACCCGGAAGGGATAAGGAACTGTGGACGGATTGGACAGGAACACCTCCGGGTCAGGGTGTATAAAAGGACGATGGGAAATCCCAGACGTTGAGCTGAGCTGGGAGGAAGGGTGGCAAAGTGTCTGGGAGTGTGGAGGATTGATTATTGATTGTTTATTACTGAGTATTGTGGAGTGGAGGGTGCTTGGTGCACATTATTATTATATAATAAATAATAATTGGACTTTTATCTGGTGTCTGACGTCTGATCCAAGGGTTCAAGGGGTCACGGAGACCTCTATCTATCACAATATATATATATATATAAAATAAAAGAAAATCTAGGGGCAGGACTTTCTCGGAGATAATTTCAAGTCCCACAAGAAATAATTTCCCAGCCCAGACCAAGTGGAATTGAAAAACCTAGCAGGTCCAAGCAGGGTCGGAAATAAAAGACAAAGAGTAGAAGACAAATTAGAATGTCATAAAGAGGTTCAAAAACATTGGTGCGATATACATGCAGAGCAGGTTAGAGATTATGAAAGTACAGTACTAAAATTCGAAAGTCTCAAAAAACTGATAGTAAAGATCGCATTAGTGCTAACAAACAGAAATCATTATTCGGTGAAATAACGGAACAGCGAAAAGAGATCAAATACAGTATATGGACATGGGTGATATGACAGAAGTATGTAGATATTGTTCGGCTTTAAAGTTTAAGTTGGAAACTTGTAGATCATCTAATTTGTGTTGCCATCAGGGAAAAGTAGTGTTTCTTCTTGATGAAGAGGCCTATCCGCGAGAAATAAAAGATTTGTTGTTTGGTGAAAGTGAAATCCACACACACTACAGGCAAAATATCCAAATCTACAATATTCTGTTTGCGTTCATATCATTCAATGCTCAAAACGTAGATTTACATGATTCAGGACCATACGCTATGAGAATCTGTGGTCTAGCAACAATTAAAGAAAGAAGTTTAATTTCAAAGGAAGCACAATTCGGTCAGGTTTATATGTATAATCACAGAGAAGAATCGAAAGAGTTAAACGATCGGACGTATTAGAAATTCTACAGCCAATAATGGAAACAAATCCATACGTCCAAAAGTATCGCACTTTACACAAAGTATATATTTATGTTCTATTATGCATATGTAACAATTCCCATAAAAATAACAATCTGTTTAAATTTTACATACGCTTCCCCATTGGCAAGCAGCACTTCCGCGAGGTGACTATCGCGTAGGGCCCACACGGGGGTTGGCGATTGAAGTGAACAGGGGGCAGAGCCCCCTAGTATATATTGTGGAAAGCAGCCCGGACACAGACAGGCAGACACCGATGGTTTACACCCAAGCACACGTTTATTCATATTTACTTATTTACAAGTACGCACGCACAGCCCAGTGCCCCTGCACCAAATCACCCTCAGTCCAGGCCTTTCACAATAATGCCTTTTCTCCTGACTGCCTCCATTCCTCTCCTCCAGGTTAGGTCCACTTCCACCCGACTCCAGCTATCAAATGGAGGGAGGCGGCCCCTTCCATGTTCACCTGGACGTGCTCCAGATGCATCCCAATGAACTTCTGCCAGCACTTCCTGGTGTGGCGGAAGTGCTGGCTGAGCACCCAGAAGCACTCCGGGTGTCCCTGGTATTCCTACCTGCTGACGGCCAGGGCTCTTCAGGACTCAGGGAGCCCCCTGGCAGTGACCATGGGCACATATAAGGTTGAGCTTCCATGCTCTGTTCCCGTGGTCCCCATACTAACCAGGGCGGCTGCCCTCTCGTGGTTCGGAGGAGGCGTAGAGATAGATAGATAGATAGATAGATAGATAGATAGATAGATAGATAGATAGATAGATAGATAGATAGATAGATAGATAGATCTGCGGTGGGTTGGCACCCTGCCTGGGATTGGTTCCTGCCTTGTGCCCTGTGTTGGCTGGGATTCTCTCCAGCAGACCCCCGTGACCCTGTGTTCGGATTCAGTGGGTTGGACAATGGATAGATAGATAGATAGATAGATAGATAGATAGATAGATAGATAGATAGATAGATAGATAGATAGATAGATAGATACTTTATTAATCCCAGGGGGAAATTCACATACTCCAGCAGCAAAAAATATTAAATTAAAGAGTAATAAAAAATGCAGGTAAAAAACAGACAATAACTTGAATAATGTTCAACGTTTACCCCCTCTGGTGGAATTGAAGAGTCGCATAGTTTGGGGGAGGAATGATCTTCTCAGTCTGTCAGTGGAGCAGGACAGTGACAGCAGTCTGTCGCTGAAACTGCTCCTCTGTCTGGAGATGACACTGTTTAATGGATGTAGTGGATTCTCCATAATTGATAGGAGCCTGCTGAGTGCCCGTTGCTCTGCTACGGATGTCAAACCGTCCAGCTCTATGCCAACAATAAAGCCTGCCTTCCTCACCAGTTTGTCCAGGCGTGAGGCATCCTTCTTTTTAATGCTGCCTCCCCAGCACACCACTGCGTAGAAGAGGGCACTCGCCACAACCATCTGATAGAACATCTGCAGCATCTTACTGCAGATGTTGAAGGATGCCAGTCTTCTAAGGAAGTACAGGCGGCTCTGTCCTTTCTTGCACAGAGAATCAGTATTGGCAGTCCAGTCCAATTTATCGTCCAGCTGCACTCTCAGGTATTTATAGGTCTGCACCCTCTGCACACAGTCACCTCTGATGATCACGGGGTCCATGAGGGGCCTGGGTCTCCTAAAATCCACCACCAGTTCCTTGGTTTTGCTGGTGTTCAGTTGTAGGTGGTTTAAGTCGCACCATTTAACAAAGTCCTTGACGAGGTTTCTTTACTCCTCCTCCTGCCCACTTAGACACCCCTTCCCAAGCCATACCCCCCACCCATTATCCCACCACCCACCCAGAAGTAACATCATCATGGCGGAGCCAGAAAGTGACGTCGTAAGGGGAAGCCAGAAGTGACATCATCTCGGGAGAGTCGGAAATGACGTCACCGGTGGAATATGAAACCAGGGTTGTGGAATGGAAGCCATTTTGGGCAACCAGAAGTACTGAAGGTAAGTTATTATTTTCCTTCTTTAGTTCTGTTGATGGACAGAGAGAGTCATTAGTACATACAATCGCCCCCTTGTCTCTTGTAACATCACTCACCTTAGGGCTTGCTGGCTGCCTCCTAAGCGCACATGTGTGACAAAGGAAAAAAGCAGCAATTCAGAAGACCAAGTGTTAAAAAACACAGCAATTAAAATGAAGGGAAAAGAAGTTCAATAACCGCAGAAATTGGTCATTAATGAAAGAAAACCTGCAGCCAGCATAGCCCTTCAGGAGCAGAGCTGAAAACCCTGGCATATACAGTACAGTGGAACCTCGGTTCACGAACGTCTCCATACACGTACAACTCGGTTTACGACCAAAAAGTTCGTCAAACTTTTGCCTCGGTTCACGACCACACACTCGGTATACGAACAAGCCAGTTTCCTTTTTGGTTTGTGCGCCGCACGTGTTGTATTGTTCTCCATGCGTGCCTGCTTTCGCTGTGAACTCTTTGTGCTCTATTTCATTTCCCTTCCGGTTCGTACTCGCCGATTATTGTATTTAAGCACTTGTTCAGCCTCTCCCTGTTCATTGTTCTCAGTCAGACGTGCGTGCTTTACCTGTGAACTCTTTGTGCTCTATCGTATTTCGTGTGCTTTTGCAGTTAACCATGGCTTCTAAGCAAGTGAGAAGTGGTGAGAATTATTGAGACTTAATTATGAGAAGTGTTGCAATGTTACTTTTCTCTTTTTTCAAATGTTCATTTTTTCCCTGTGCTTAAAACTCATTTAAAAAGTGTGTTTAGAGCGATTGGGTTGTAATGCTATTAGCTTGAACTCCTGTAATGTTACTTTCTTGGTTGGCTTTTAAATAAAGTTTGGATTTGTTCAAATGTTCCTTTTTTTTTCCCTGTGCTTAAAACTCAATTAAAAGGTGTTTATACAGCAATCGGATTGTAAGGCTATAGCGCGAACTGCTGCATTGTTACAGAGAGAGGTTGGGGGGGCTCACGTGCTGCTGAGAGAAAGAGAGCGAGAGCCTGCGCATGCAGCTGAGCAGGGAGCCTGGGTGTTTGTGTCGGTGTTGTTCAATGTTTTTACATTAGTTTACTATTACACTGTGCATTCTGTGGTGTAATTAACTATATTTGTGCTTAAAAAGCTTTAAAAAAATATATTTACATACAGTTCGTACGGTCTGGAACAGATTAATTGTATTTACATACAATCCTATGGGGGAAATTGCTTCGGTTCACGACCAAATCGGTTTACGACCAGAGGTTTGTAACGAATTATGGTCGTGAACCGAGGCTCCACTGTATGTAGAAAAAGTAATCACCCCTTGAAAGTTTTCACATTTTATCTTTATGTAACATTGAATCCCAACAGATTTCTTTTAGCTTTTTTGAAATTGACCAACAGAAAAAGAGTTTTCAATGTCGAAACAAGAGCAGATCTCTCCAAAGTGGTCAGATTGTTACAAATATAAAACACTAAATAACTGATCACATACAGAAAGTATTTACTTGGGTAACAGCAAGGGGGAAAGATAAGGTCTACAGGACGGTAGTGGAGACCAGCTATGTTATATGGGTTAGAGACGGTGGCACTGACCAGAAAGCAGGAGACAGAGCTGGAAGTGGCAGAGTTAAAGATGCTAAGATTTGCATTGGGTGTGACGAGGATGGACAGGATTAGAAATGAGGACATTAGAGGGTCAGCTCAGGTTGGACAGTTGTGAGACAAAGTCAGAGGAATGAGATTGTGTTGGTTTGGACATGTGCAGAGGAGAGATGCTGGGTATATTGGTAGAAGGATGTTAACCCCTTAACCGCCCTCTTACGGATATATCCGGCACCGTTGTTTTATTGCTAACGCCATACTGCCGGAATTATCCGGCACATTTGCCTGTGGTTATATGAATGCCTGGCAAGTAGTATAACTGACGGTTTGGCGTGGGTATTATTACTACGTTGTATTTCGACAAGTCTGTGGTTGTTTTGGCCGGTCATGTGACGTGATTCGCATGTAACAGCTGTGAATATGGTGAAACGTAAACTGACTTCAAGTGAGGCTTTGCAGGCGATTTTGGACAATTCTGATCATGATTGTAGCAGTTCTGAAGAAGATTTTAGCGACAATGATGAGCAGCAACGTGCGCTGCATGATACTGTGAATGAAGACGCATCGGATGACGGCGATGAGTGGGTGTATCCCTAGCATCTCAACTGGACTGCTGCCCGAGGTGAACTACCTTTTCTGCATCCGTTTGAGGCAACGTGTGGCTTTATTGTTGATGTAAACAATTACACTGCTGAGCAGTTTTATGAGCTGTTTGTGTCACCTGATTTGATCAGACATTTTGTTCATCAGACAAATCTGTATGCAGCACAGTTTATTGAGAAAAATCCCAATTTACCTCCACATTCCCGTGTTCGTGCTTGGTTTGACACTGATGAAAACGAAATGAAAAAATTCATTGGGATTTTGATGTTGATGGGAATAATCAGAAAACCAGATATTGAGATGTACTGGTCTACAGATCCTATGTATGCAACACATATTTTTGCAGCTGTCATGACACGTAACTGATTCTCTTTGCTGCTGAAATTCTTTCATTTGAATGACAACAGAAATGAGCCAGATAAGAAAGATCCAAACCGCGACTGCTTGTTCAAGCTACGTCCTTTGATTGATCATTTATTTGAAGCATTTCAGTTGCCCTACATGCCAGGACCGTCAGTTGCAGTTGATGAAAGTTTATTGTTGTGGAAGGGCCGCTTACAGTTTCGACAGTATCTACCATTGAAAAGGGCACGGTTTGGTATCAAGATGTTTTGCTTAGCTGAGAATTCAGGTTACATTTATAGATTTCGTGTATACACTGGCAAAGAGGATCCTATGAGTAGTATTTCAGCAGTGTTGCCAGATGAATGTAAGGACTTTGGACTTTCAGAAAAACGCTGTCGTGTCTGTTCAAAGAAGGGTCAGCGTAGAGACGTCAAGACCTTCTGCCCAAAGTGTCCCAGCAATCCAGGACTTTGTGCAGTTCCCTGCTTTGGCCTGTGGTACAGCAAACTCAAATACTGGGAATGAAACTATGATTGACTGAACTACTTTTGACTTTTGAATTACTTTTGACTGTTCCGTTTTGTAGTAGACAATACATCCAGAAGCCTGAGAAAAGGTACATTTTGTGTTTTATTATGTGTTTGCCCATTTCTAGAACTTGCACAACATTTAGTGGTCAATACTGCTTGAATAAATGTAAAAAATGTAAAAAAAATGTAAAAAAGTAAAAAAACAAAAATTGTTCAGATTTCGCCTGGCGTGGGGAATATTTAGGGAGTTGGCGGTTAAAAGGTTAAGGATAGAGCTGCCAGGGAAGAGGAAAAGAGGAAGGCCTAAGAGAAGGTTTATGGATATGGTGAGAGAGGACATGTAGGTGATGGGTGTAACAGAGCAAGATGATAAGGACAGAAACATATGGAAGATGATGATCCGCTGTGGCAACCCCTAATGGGAGCAGCCAAAAGAAGAAGAAGATACAGTAATTATTCACTTCCTTTAATACGACACCCCTAAATCATCACTGGTGTTGCCAACTAGTTTCAGAAGTCACAGAATGAGTTCAATGGAGACCATCTGTCTGGGGACTTAAGTGACTGTAGTCTAAATTGAAGTAATTACTGCCATTATTTGAAGCATAAATGCACCTGAATGTGTGGAAGGTCTATCTTGTACTGAGTCAGTATGGAAGCCTAACGTGCTCAATGAAGACAAAAAGAACACTCCAAACAACTCAGTGGATAGCACAGCATTTCTCAACCTTTAAGTATCTGCGAGTTTTCATAAGAGTTTTAATCGCGCCCCCCCTAACGTTTTTTTGAAACCCTAATAAAATTTATTTCTATATTGTTTGCTTCCAATACACTGCTACAAGTTTAAAATTTCCCTACGAATAGCGAAATTATGCCACATATGGCAACATTCACGCTCCATTTTTTTGTTACCCCACAGTTTGAGAACCGCTGAGATAGCACAAGTCAGGGGATGTAGACAAGAAATATCCAAGCTGCTGAATATCCCATGGAGGTCAGTTAAATCAATCATGAAGAGACTGAAGGAGTATGGCAGAGCTGTAAATCTGCGTAGTGCAGGCTGTCTACAAAGACTGAAGGACCAAGCAAGAAGCAGACAAGTGAGGGAGACCACCAGGAGACCTATGAGAACTGTAAAGGTAGTTACAAGCTACAACAGTTGAGATTTGGAAGAATGTGCAGACAGCAACTGTTGCTCGAACACTTCAATAGTCACAGTTTTTTATGAGTGTGGCAAACAAAAAAAACGTATATGACATCTCGGCAGAAGGCACATGGAAGGCTCTGAAGGGTCTGTGGTCTGATGAGACCACAATGGAGCTTTTTGGCCGTCTGATTCAAGGCCATGTGTGAGAGCCATTTATTAGATAGTTAGGATATGTTAAATTGATAGAAGCATTTTCTTAGTTATGTTAGAATTCATGCCTATTTATTAGAGCAATGTGAGGTTCTATACTGGTTATAGCCCCCACAAGCTAAATCTTAAATGGAATAATCTAATTATTTCTTGTCCCTCTGACTACAGACTAGCCCCAGTTTATGATCTGCCTTGCAGTTGGAAATGCACGGAGGGCAAAGAGTTTCAAACCGTAATTGCAGGGGTCCCCAACTCCAGTCCTGGAGGGCCGCAGTGGCTGCAGGTTTTCATTGTAACCCTTTTCTTAATTAGTGACCTGTTTTTGCTGCTAATTAACTTCTTTTGAATTAATTTTAATTGACTTGCTCTTAAAGACTCAGACCCCTTAATTGTTTTTTTTTTCCTTAATTAGCAGCCAAACAAATAATGAGATAGAAAATGAGCCAAAACAGGACCAGCAAACTGTGTCCATCATTTGGTTTGGACATTTAAAGAGGAGAGATGCTGAGTATACTGGGAGAAGGATGCTAAGGATAGAGCTGCCATGGAAAAGGAAAAGAGGAAGGCCTAAGAGAAGGCTTACAGATGCGATGAGAGAGGACATGCAGGTGATGGGTGTGACAGAGCAAGATGACGAAGACAGGAAGATATGGAAGAAGATGATCCGCTGTGGCAACCCCTAACAGGAGCAGCCGAAAGAAGAAGTTGAAACTGTGTCCATCATAAATTATCTGAAAATAAAGAAAGATGAAGATCTCAGAAATGTTGATCTGCTCAGGTCCCCAAAACATTTTACCAGAGCTCTTAGAAAAGAGAAAATCAACAATTACAGAAATGTCTGCCCTTGCACAAAGAGAGCAGCAAAAAGCCATGGAATTAAAGAATGGGTTTAATTAACGACAAGAACTGGCGCCTAATAAAGCAACTGGTTGGAGTTTGAGGCCCTGACTTAGTTGATCTTCTGTTGGCTCACTCACTTCACATTTCATTTCTGTTTGGGTGCCATTTAAGGAAAGAAATAAAGCAATTCAGAGGAACAATGAAGAAATTCGGTGGAACAAAACTTAAAAAACAAGTCAATTAAAATGAATGGCAAAGGAGATAGTTAGCAGCAATAATTGGTCACTGTTATGTATACGTCTTCATTTGTAAATGTTATTATATGGTAAAGGGCATGGTTGTGTGCACATGTGTAATATAAATAAGGGGGTGTGGATTTTAGAGCAGTGTGTATGGAAGGAGCGATAGAGAGACACGTGTGTGAGAAAGATAATAGCGTTTGCGGTTTGTTAAGTTTCATTAAATAAAGGTGTTCCTGTTGTTCATCACCCTGTGGAATTGGTTGTGTTTAAATGTATACAGTAGATAAGAATATATAACAGTCACCAATTAAGAAAAGGATCAGAATGAAAACCTGCAGCCAATGCGGCCCTCCAGGACTCTGGAATGCACGAGAAGGTGAACTGAATACAACAAAATGTGGGAATATCCTGGAGGAAAATCTGATGCTGTCTGCAGGAAAACTGCACTTTGGGAGAAGATTATTATTATTATTATTTTTTTTTTTAACAAGACACTGACCCTAAGCATTACGTTAAAGGTCTACAGAAATGGTT
Organism: Erpetoichthys calabaricus; assembly: GCF_900747795.2. Taxonomy (NCBI): domain Eukaryota; kingdom Metazoa; phylum Chordata; class Cladistia; order Polypteriformes; family Polypteridae; genus Erpetoichthys; species Erpetoichthys calabaricus. Next base: position 197,563,478 of record NC_041399.2, read on the forward strand.
TGAAAACAATAATGGTAATGTCCTGGATTAGTCGAATCAGAGTCCAGATCTTAAGCCAAGTAAGAATTTGCAATGGCACTTGATAAGGATTTTCACTCACGATCTCCATGACACCTGACTGAGCTCAAGCAGCGTTGCAAAGACAAATGAAGAAAAATGGCTGAGTCCAGATGTACAAAGGAGAACTAACCACACAGGCTGAACGCTGTCATGGCTGCCAAAGGTGCATGTCTGCTAAATACTGTCAAGAAGGGGGTGAATTCTTAGGCAATTAGTTATTTTGTACTATATATATTTGTAACTCATTTAGACCTCTTTGCAGAGATTTGTTTTCACTTTGAAATTAAAGAGTCTTTTTTTTTTCTGTTGACCAATTTCAAAAATCCTTGGGGGTTCAATGCTCTATAACACTAAAAAGTGAACATTTCCAATGGGGTGACTATTTTTCATAGGCACAGTCACTGCACTGTTTATATAGCCTTCAAAGTGACTTGCAAACTGAATATCCCGTTACATGAACTATATTTAGTATGCCGTTTTTCCTGCGGGGTGTGGAGCTCACACACAGCACATATACTCACTTTCAGAACTTCATAGTAGCTCCCCAGAGAAAACTTGTGAGCCTAACCACACAGACTGTCTATTTCTGGTCATTTAAGACTCCCTCTTAAAGTAACAGGCTCAAAGTGAAAGGCTTAGGCTGTCATGGGAGGATAATTCAACCTTTTTCCAAAGTTGGAGTCCCTGGCTCCCCAGTATCTTAACCCTGCCCATTAGAACAAGGTTTCTTAAACTATGGATTGTGATCCAGTTTGGGTTTCAGACATATTTATGAAGGGTTACCAGATGTTTTCATCCAAGCGTGAAGTGTGTCCATGCATGAATACCGCCCTCTACTTAGCATACCATTTATTGTGGTAGTGTGCGGTATGAGACTCAGTAGTTAAACCACATGGCTGATGTGATGCTTTTGCTTCAGGTTAGGTCAAATTGGGGAGCATGCACTGGTGCAGCGCATTGCCACACCCACCACAGGATGAAACAACTTGGGATCTTAGTTGGCAAGCCCCGAGGCAGACAAGTGGTTCAGTCCAACCCTCTGCAAATGACCATCTATCTGCCACAGCCAGGTGTTATGTGGGCGTCCCCTTGGCCTGCTCCAGCCACACAGGCCCTCAACAATGAGAATCCTGTAAGCCGGATCACCCTCTGGGAATCGCACCACATGGCCATAGTGCCGTAACTGATGCTCCTTCACAATTCAGGTAATGTGCCTCAACTGGGATTCTGTGAGCAACTGCTTGTTCAACTCAAACTCAAACCAGCGGTACCCAAGGATTTTCCGGAGAAACACAGTACCAAAGGAGTCCAGTCCAGTCTTCATCTCAGGTCACTGGATAGCATCCATGTCTCGCAACAGTATAGCAAAACAGGAAGCACTAGGACTCTAAAGACTTGGACCTTTGTCCCTTTGCAAAGGTATCAGGAGCACCACACAACCCTTTCCAGCGACCTCATGAACCCCCTGTGCTTTCACAGTCTGTGTACTGACTTCATAGGCAGAGTCACCAGAGACATGAATGTCACTGCCGAGGTAAGTAAACCTCTCGACAAGGTCGACACTCTCTCCGCAGACAGACACACTGCTGATGGCCGTGCCCATTAAAGGCCTGGCTCTTTGGTTTTTGTCAGGACACTCGCAAGCCCAGACTCTCCGACTCCTCACTCAGTCTCTCGAGATCCCCCATCAGAACCTCCATGGACTCCGTGAAGATCACAGCATCGTCATCAAAGTCAAGATCAGTGAATCTTTCTTCACCAGCAGATGCTCCACAGAATCTGGACCCAGGGCTGGATTAAGACGAAATTGGGCCTGATGCTGCAGCACAAAAAAGGCCTATTTTTTCTCGGCATTGGTGCATGTGCATTCAACACTCACCGTACGTGCGCACTCAGACCGACCAAGGAGCTTTAATTGCTTGTGACGCAACTAGCCAGCTTTTATTGAACATGAATAATAATAATGACGTAGTATCGTAACAACTCGAGATTAATATCAACATTCAATAGCAATTGTCTGAAAAGTGCACTTAATGCAGAAAACCTAACGATGAAATACACAAAATTTCAAAACAGAGTAAGAAAAAATGAATTTGCAGAGACATTGGGTCAAAGTGACTAAGTTCAGGCTCTTGAGGGTAAAAATTTGTCCAGGATTTAAATTTCATAATAGACCAGAATCCTGTCAAGAATTTTAAAAATTCTAGACATCCATGCCGGGTCTGCAGGCCGACTTTTAATTTTACCTTTACAGATAACCATTTAAATAGCCATCAATTTTTACTGTACAACTAACTTTCAAGGTGAAAAATTTACTATGTGGCACTTACCGAACAATAATAAAGTGGCAAGAATCCCCAAGATATTGCAAAAAACGCAGCTAAATTACTAAGTAAACTGTTTACCATAAAATTGATAGCATTAACTTGAAATCTTCAGTTAACAATGAACACAACGACGTTATAGTTATGTTACAGCGCAAAGAACAATAGTAACTGTATAATAAGTAACGCTGTGTCTAGGGGTCTGAAAGTCGGACTCCAAATTTCATTCTAAGAATTGTTTTGAGGTTAATATAGCAAAGGAAAACTGTTCAGCTTCCAGAAAATTCTCATCTGTTTTCATCTGGGCCTGTTTCAGGAATGCTGCAGCATCAATAGCACCCACCTTAATCCGGCCGTGTCTGGATCCCACGACCCTGCCCAACACACAGTCCATGCAAACATTTAGCTTGTGTGGTATGAAATAAAATATAATATTCACCACAACACCAGCACGCCTTTCAGAACCATGAAACAATCAAATTGAGATGACTGACAGCAAAGACATCAGTAAGAAAGGTGGAAAGAGGCAGATACTGACAAGGTTATCAGGTTAAAAGATGGCAATGCCAGCTTGAATAGTCGAAATGAAAATGACGAGTGTGACACGATGACGGGTTTCAATATTTTTTGGGTGCTGCAGGTATTAAGGCAATGTAGTGGGGTATATATAGTCCTGTAGAAACATTGGACACTAATACATTTGCAGTGGCCATGGACAAGTGGTCAGTGCCTCATTGCACATTCGCTGTTACGGTGTACATTGAACCTAAATCTATAACACAGGTGCTCATTGGAGCCCGATTTTGGGGCCCAGCACCCCTTGGAGTCCATAGCAGTTAGTCTGTGACTAAGGGGGGAGTTGGGTTCCCAATTGGTGTCCGGACTGCATGCCCCTTCAGTTACACATTTCGTATTCTGTGTACATTAGGCAGACTTTACAGAGTATGCAACAGTTCTAATCAGTGTGGGTGTGACGGCCCTACAATGGACTGGCGTCCTTCTTTAGGGTTTACTATTCTTATGGGTGATGCCACTGGTATAGATTCCAAATTATGCATGTTTGAAAATACTTATGTTCTGCTATAAATAGGGTGAAGGTTTTCTAGCACCACTTACTGTCAGAACTCACTCTGGCTCTTTGTGTCCACATGTGGAATAAAGAGTTTGGAAAATCAGTGAATGAATGAAGAATAAAATTCAGCAGAAGAATACAGTGACAATTATGTTAAATATTGGTCATTCTGTGAGTAAAGATTAGAAATCTATCCACATTACACTTCATGTCTCTCACTTTACAGACTTACTGGAAAGAAATTGTTGGCTATTTGAAGACAAGTGAATCATACATTATTGTCCTCAGGATCAGAAAAATCCAACTTCACCACTAATTTAATAGAAAAAAAAAATCAAAGAAGTTTTCATTGTCGGAATACAGAGATGGAGTGTGTAATTGCTCAGATGAAAGCAGGCAAGTTAGTGTCCATTTCTTAAGTTGATCTTCTGACAGATAGATAGATAGATAGATAGATAGATAGATAGATAGATAGATAGATAGGTAGATAGATAGATAGACTGCGGTGGGTTGGCACTCTGCCCAGGATTGGTTCCTGCCTTGTGCCCTGTGTTGGCTGGGATTGGCTCCAGCAGACCCCCGTGACCCTGTGTTCGGATTCAGCGGGTTGGAAAATGGATGGATGGATAGATAGATAGATAGACAGATAGATAGATAGATAGATAGATAGATAGATAGATAGATATGAAAGGCACTATATGATAGATAAGATACCATATAATAGATAGATAAGCCACTATATAAGATAGATAGATAGATAGATAGATAGATAGATAGATAGATAGATAGATAGATAGATAGATAGATAGATAAAGTCAGGTCCATAAGTATTTCGACAGTGACAGAAAGAGAAGTGCATGTCAGTGAGGTCAGTTGATTGGTCACTGAAGAATATTCCACTTCTTTGCCTGAATTCATCCTCTTGACTCCATCTTTGACCCTGAGTGAGTCAGTTAACCTTTTATCAATCCATTTATAAAAAAATACAGAAGAAATGACACTATAATTAATAGAATGAAATGTAATAATTTCAACGTATTCTGTACTTGTCATACATTAACCCAAATAAACCTATAATAAATGTTTAATTTCAATGATATTCACAATGAAGAAATGATATTTATTTATACAGTAAAGGTAGGGGCGAAGGTAATGTGGCAACCTTTAACATTAGTGGGAAGGACACTATAGGAAATCACAGGTTTCCCTATTCAGTCCTTCCCATTCTCATCCTTGATGATCACTATTGAGTCCTTTCATTGCCAATGCTTGAATTCTGAGACGTATAGTACTACTACTTCAACTAAAATCATTTTGGGATGAAGCCCACTATGGAAAGGAGCTATATGAAATCAAATCGTTGATGCTCAAGTTTAAATAAACAGTCGCAAAGAGTGTTTTTTTTAATGGGATAAATATGCCAATTCTTTAACATGTTTTTGACCTCACCATCATGGAGACGTGCGCTGTTGTCACGCTGCATTCGCATCTCCGGAATTTAGCGTCGTTGCTATGGAGAAGCATTGCTCCTGGGAGAGGGAAGGTGAGAGAGCGAGCGAGCGTGAGTGAGTGAGTGAGAGAGAGAGAGAGAAAGATAGCCCAAGCTGGGGGAGGGAAGCGAAAGCGAGTGACTAGTAGAGAACAGAGACAGCGGGAAGGGAGAGAACAGGAACGTCCTGGGCCGAGTCGCTCAGAAGCCGCGGAGATCTGAATATGCCGATCCAAGAAAGTTCTTCATTGCGAGTCTGAGGCCACGGGTGAGTACGAAGTCGGATCGTTTGGCTTGATCCCTGCTCTGGCCGGCCAGTCCAGTTTCATCCAAGTTTGTATCCTCGTGAAAGACTGCAGGTGACAGTGACACATTAAACATGTTTCTTATAAACGTGGTGTATCTCCGAGGTCCTTCCTGAAGGTTTGTGATTAAAAACCTGGGATCAAAGGTCCTGGCGGCATAATTAGTAAAGGTGCTGTAAGCGGTCCGCTCTGTTGGTTGAAGTGCGCTCCTTGCTTAGATCTACAGGTTAGTAATTCGATCGATATATTTTTTCTTGAAGAGTGTAACCCACCGTTTCATTTATTTAATTATTATTTTTTTAGTTAGTGACGCTGGGTACATTTTATTAACTTTTCTGAGTCTTCGTTGTTTTTATTTATGTTCCAAGTTTGAATATGCTCTTGTATGTTGTGAAATTTCTACGTTCCCTTTATCCATCCATTCATTTTCCTAACCCGCTTATCCAGGGGCAGGGACGCGGGGCAGCTGGAGTCGATCCCAGTCATGCCCTGTTCATTTTAAGGGATCAGTCATTGATCTCAAGGGCAGCGTTGTCGAGCTACGGGTTTTTATTTGCATGTTAGGCGACCGACTACATTATGGGGACTGGTTTGTGATATGGGATGTTGATACTGTGGGTTTGTACTGTGCTGAATGGTTTCTGGCTTCAGAATGTTGACTGGAATGGACTGCAGTAGTGTGTATGATGAGTGTACTGTAGTGCCTTGATGGTCTGTGGTGTGAAGGGCTACAGTATGTTGACTAATAGGTGTTGTGGCGGGCTATGGAAGAAAAATGACAGTACTGGTGTGATTTATACGCCGTAATATGGTGACTAGGCTTCCATGTGATTATCAGTGCCGTGTGTTAATTTGTGCATGATATGATCACCTGTAGTACTTTGACAGGTATATGATGGACGAGATGTCAACATTATTTTGAATAGATTATAGTATGTGTATGTGGATTGGTTTGTGCTGTGATGAAGTAAAGTATGCTGATAGGTGTATCGGTCAGATAAGTTACATATAGTATGTGATTTGATGGCCTTTAGTTAAGTTGACCAATCTGTGATCTGATAGAGATTGTGTTTTGAAGGTTCTGTGAGAGGCTATACCACATTGTCAGGACTATAACGTGTTGTCTGGTATATAATGTGGTGGACTATTGCAAGTTTACCTGTCTGATGATTACAATATCTCAACTGGTCTGTTATCTGGTGGTACTGGTATCTGTATGTTGGTGTGCTGCTAGATTGTAATACTTTAATTGGACGGTCATATGGATATTTAGATAGATAGATAACACCTTATTTGTACCTGGGGGAAATTTTACTTTTTACAAAAGCTCAATAAATAAATTAATAAATATTATAACAAATATAAATTCTCCTCTTAAGAAAAACGTCTGACTTGGCTAAAGCTAAAAAGAGTGGTCACAGTGTGGCACAATGTTATGAAGGAGCCCCCATAGTGTTTCTTGACACACTTCTGGTGAAAGTTGTGTTGGCTGAAAGTCCTCAGTGCTGGTGTGCCAGAGAGAAGTGAAGTGCTGTTCATGATGGCGGTCACTTTTGTCTTCATTCTGTACTTCAGCGGGTCCAGAGTGCATCCCATAACTGAGCCTGCTCTTTTAGTTAGCTTGTTGATTCGGTGGGATCCTCTTGAAGTGATGTTACCAGCCCAGGACACCACAGTGTAGAGAATTGCACTGACTATCACAACATTGTAGAAGATGTCACTGCCTGCATTAAAGGAACACAGTATCCTAAGGACAAAGAGCCTGCTCTGCCCTTTCTTAGCTGTGTTAGTAGAACAGTCCAGCATGGTATTGATGTGGACCCCCAAGTATTTGAAGCAGTGCACCACCTTCACATCCATTCCCTGAATTACGACCAGGAGTAGAGGCTCCATGGTGTGGCGAAAGTCAATAAGCAGTTCCTTGGTTTTGCTGATATTGAGTAGCAGACGAAGCTCAAAGTTCTCCACCTGACTCCTCTACTCTGTCTCATCCTCCTTTTCAGTGCACTCCATTAGTGCAGAATCATCTGAGAATTTCTGCAAGTGACACGGCCTGATATTATATTTATGTGGTGCTGGATTGTTGTGCATGTCTATATCAGAGACACAATTCTTGAGCTTCACAATGTGTGATCTGCTGGAGAGAGAGTCCATTATCCGGGACACCATAAGCTCATCCGCCTGCTTATCCCTCAACAGTGATGGCTGGATGGTATTGAAGTCACTTAAACAAAAAACATAACATTATACTGAATAGTTTGTGTTGTAATATGCTAAGGGTAAATTGACTGGTCTGTTGTGTAATGGGCTATAACTTCCACTGGTTTGACTGCTAAGTGATGTTATGGACAACAGTCTGTTGAGTAATCAGTGGTGTAGTGGGCTGTAACATTTAATGATGTTGAGGTAATGTTGACGGATCTGAAGAGCTGAAGTACAGAGGGGCAGTGTGGTGTAATAATTCTTTGATAATAATAATTCTTTTGCATTTATATAGCGCTTTTCCCACTACTCAAAGTGCTCAGCAATTGCAGGTTAAGGGCCTTGCTCAAAGGCCCAACAGAGCAGAGGCCCTATTGGCATTTACGGGATTTGAACCGGCAACCTTCCGTTTGCCAGTGCAGATCCCTAGCCTCAGAGCCAACACTCCATAGTGGGGAAGACTTTGGACTTCAAACCCTGACGTTGTGGGTCCAAATCCCACTACTGACACCATGTGATGATGAGCAAGTCATTTTACGTGCCTGTGTTCCAACTGGAAAAACAAAAATAATGTAACCGATAGTATCTCAAATGTTGTAAGTCACCTTAAAGGTGTCAACCAAATAATAATAATTTCACTGTGTATTTTGGAAGGGTGTGGCAGGCTGACTGGCTAGTTTCCTGATGGCTATTGTATGTTAAGTGATCTGCGATGTGAAGATTTCAGTATACTGGCAGGTCTTTGGTATGACCAGCGACAGCAAATTGACTGGTCAAGCGATTACCGTACATTGACTGGTGTTGACTACAGCTGATGTACTGGTCAGAAGTAAACTGCATTACTGATCCTTGAGGTAAGGAGCTTCATTTGTTTTAAGTGGTCTGCAGTATTTTGAGTGGGGCTGCATTGTCCAGGGTTTACACAGCACAATATGTCATCTAGTCTGCTGTCTTTATACTAACATGTCTACCACAGTGATATTCTGACTATTTTCTTGTGCTGATAATGTCTGTTGCATCGACTGCTCTATGCCCAGATTTATGGCCGATATCTGCTTGGTATATCATTAATGAACATCAATGGCCTCCCTTTTTGTGTTCTGTTTGATTTCCAAAGAGAGTTTTCGTAGCTCTTTATAATATCTCATAAAAATCCTTTTGACGAAGTTCCGTCTGAAAGGGCCGGCGTTGCAGCTTTTTCTTTCCCCTACTGTTTGCTTCCCCTTTTCTTCTTTTCTTTTTTTTTTCTTTTGATGTGGCCGCTGCTTGTCTTTATTGTAGCCGTTCTAGACTTAGCACCCAGCTATAAAAGGGTGGGCCTTGGAGGAGAGAGAGCGTGACTCTATCAGCAGGCCTTTCAGGAATCTGAGCAGGTACCAGCAGCGCGCTGAGGGCCTCCCACCTCAGAGATAAGGAAGTCTGTGCCGAGCTTTCACTGACGGCTCAACTTGATTTGCAAAGCACATCTCTCAAATGGCATTCTTGGTTTCCAGATCTGCAGAATGTTCTCTTTCTGAAGCCCACAGGGGTGTTACAAGAATAGAGAAAAGCTTTTGGCTTATTGTGATAAATGACCTTTTGCGTTTCCTCACAAGCTTTGATATTTTGGTTTTCTTCTTTTTCTAATGTATGTTTTGTTGTTTATAAACCCCACTCAAGGGAGCAGACTGCTCTACACTAAGACGCTTCCAGTGTCTTATTGCTGCTCTTGTGAAAAGAAGACTGGGGTCTTCTCTAAAGCTCCTCGCTAACCCCAGGAGCTGGCATGAATGGCAGGAACAGAAGCAACACCTTCAGGACAAAACTGCAGTTGAACGAGTGTCCCTCTGGGCAAAATGTTTTGACTGTGTCCTGTGGATTGCTTTATGTTCTGAATGGCTGCTCCTTTTGTGTTTTGAGTGGATTAGTGCACCGTGAAATTACCAGCAAGGCTTATTGGAACACAAGAGGAGGCGAGGTCCTTATTAATATAGTTTAGCTTCATTCAGCCATCCTCTGATTTGTTATGTTTCAGCCCCAGGCTGGGGTTCAAAGTCGTGTTTCATGTCGTTTTTTGTGCTATTTATTTAAGTTAATGTTGCTTTTGTTGAGTATGCGCACTGTTGACTGTTTTTGATCTTGTCCTTCAGCTGCCTGTGTTGTTATTCTTTGTGGGAGGTCCCCCAAGAGGCGGGGCCACCTGATATTCACTACTGCCCTCTACCATATAAATCTGGAGTGTCTTCCACACTTCTTGGCAGTTCATTTTGAACCTGCTCGGCAGTGGTGCCTTTTTTGTGATTTTGTGAATTGCTAGATTTTCGACCTGTTTGTTTCAGTTTTTGATTTTGAATTTCTGTATTGGGACCTGTTTTGCACTTGGTTTGCCTTTTGTTTTAGGCAACTCCTTTTTGCCTTTTGTTCTCTACAGATTTTGTTTTTGTTTCAGAGTGTTTTTGTGGAAATAAGCCTTATTTTATAAAGTTACTAGCTGAGCTACCAGTCTAAGATGGGTTGAAATCTAAGTTATCGATGTCAACCTCAACCTTACATATTTACAGTGCCCCATGCAATGCAAACGTCTCTGTTATATGGCATTTGGTATGGGATTTGTAAAAGCAGTGCTGGTGTCTGTGATACGTCATCTGTTGGAAAGACAAATGTAATGCACTGTCTGTTTGTCTGCCTGTCATTCCAAAAAGATGGTGCATCACATTTTTAGTAATTGGAATGACAGGCAGACAAACAAACAGACACTAAAGTGAACGTGTTTCCCATTGTTACTAGCAAGGTTTGACTGCTTTCCTCTCCAGTCGGCATTTTTGGAAGGACTTTTTTGGGACTTCCATGCTTTAGGACTCCTAGTGCACAAAAAGAGTTTTGATTTGGCATCAATAAAGTGTCTGTCTGTCTGTCTATCTGTCTCTCTTTTATACAGTGTTTGTCTGCTCTGTTTTACTGTGTCTGTCTTTATTTTATATAGTGTCAGTCTGTCTGTCTCTCTTTATCTTTATATATAATACGCTACTGTGGCTGTCCATTTGTCTGTCCAGGGTTTTAAATCGCCTGTAGCTCGCAAACCATTTGACCTATTGACCTGAAATTTGGTACACATATACTATGTGATGTTCTACTGTCTGCTTTAGGGGTGATGATTGACCTCCAAGGTTATTCCTCTTTTTATTTTTATTTTATTTTATTGTAGAATCAACTCTCGGCAGTGGCCAGCAGGGAGGCCGTGCGGTGCACGTGTACGGGTGCCGTTCTCATCCCTACTGCCATCACTTCCCCTACCCCTTCATATCTTAAATCATTCTTGAGGCAGATTGAAGACTTAAGTGCCAGCTTAAGTGAAATATTAAAGAAAACGTACTAAGTAATTGCAACACAAACACTGACTTAATCAGTTTTAACGCAAAAAGATGTCGACGAAAGAACAGAAGAAGCAGGCCGCTAGGGTGGAGAAAAGAAGATCTGCTCAGAAAGCAGCAAGCGCATCAACCTCTGAGCTAACGAATGGTAAACGTACAGAGAAAGAGGATGAAAACTGGGAATGAAAACTCAAGACAAGTGTATTCACTGCACGTTATCATGCAGTGCGCTGTTACTGGTTTTATATAATGTCTGTCTGTCTTTACACTAGCTGTGTAAGCCCGTGCTGTAAAAAGCCCGGGGTCCTAGAAATTATTGAAATCGTCAGAAAAAAATTGAAATGTAGAGATGTCAGGTAATTAAAAGGAACTGCTCTGGACATCTCTCTCCTTGGAGGTTTCGTTTTGCCGATGTGTTCACTTCGCTTGCTCATTGGTGGCTAAGCGAGTTTCTGTTTCCTTGGAGGTGGAGCCTTTACCTCGACTCCACCTCTTACTTCCAGGCCGGACAGACAGACAGACACCTCCACGCGTAGACGTTTATATATAAGATAATGATCTATCTATCTATCTATCTATCTATCTATCTATCTATCTATCTATCTATCTATCTATCTATCTATCTATCTATCTATCTATCTATCTATCTATCTATCTATCTATCTATCTATCTAACTTCAGGAAAGTTCTATCTATCTACAAGGGGGCTCCGCCCCCTGCTCGCTTCGCTTGCCTACCCCCGGCGTTGGGTATCCTGAAATACATTAGTCGAGCTCGTTCGTTTTGGAGCCGTGCCCGCTTTGCCCGCGGCATTTCAGACGTGCATTGTAGGCTCCTGCGTTCATTGATTTTATCCAGGCGGGCTCGTGTTTGTATATCCGTCAGTTGAGCTCGTTCGTTTTGAACCCGTGCCTGTTGTGCTTCCGCAGTTTCAGACGTGCGTTGTAGGAGCCTGCGTTCATTGATCTTATCCAGGTGGGCTCGTGTTTGTATCGTTGAGCTGTATTGTGTTTGAATTTGGTGTAAAGCGTTCAGTGGTTTGTACAATCCCAAGCAGCACATTATTCCTAACTTCACTCCGCAGTAGTGCCACTCACAATATTGCGGTGACGCCTGCGCCTTCACTCCGCAGTAGTGCCACTCACAATATGGCGGTGACGCCTGCGCCTTCACTCCGCAGTAGTGCCACTCACAATATGGCGGTGACGCTTGCGCCTTCCGTACTATGTCGGGTTTCACTATGCTGTGTAGGTGCCTTTACCTTTCGTACTTTCCCGCGCCTTCCGTACCATCTTTGTGGACCTGTGGGGCCTCCGTAGCCTCTTCCGTTTGAATCTGGGCTGCAGCGCAGAATCCTCTTTTTTGTGTGGCTGTGTCGGTAGTCGTTAGCTATGGGCGCGTTGTTGCTTCATTTCTCATTCACGTCAGTTGAGCTCTTTCGTTTTTGGGCCGTGACTCCTTCGTGCGCGGTGGATACGACTTCGCTTGCGGTTTATGAGACAAGCGCTGTACGCTCCTGCGCAGTACATCTCATGGTCCCATCTCCGTGTACCTGCGTCCATGCCATCCGGTTTACCATTCTCGGTTAGTAATTATCTATCTATCTATCTATCTATCTATCTATCTATCTATCTATCTATCTATCTATCTATCTATCTATCTATCTATCTATCTATCTATCTATCTATCTATCTATCTATCTATCTATCTATCTATCTATCTATCTATCTATCTATCTATCTATCTATCTATCTATCTATCTATCTATCTATCTATCGTGCCTCTAAAAGTATTCACCCCTTGGAAGTTTTCACATTTTATTTCAATATATTGAATCACAGTGGATTTAATTTAGCATTTTTGACATTGGTCAACAGAAAAAGACTCTTTAATGTGAAAGTGGAAAACCTCTGGAGTTTGAGATGGAGTTCTGATGTACCATTGAGCCCATGAGATCAATCACCTTAATCTGGAAGGAGGTGAAGATGGTACAGAGAGTGCATGCTGTTTATTCCGTGGAGATGTAGGCCTGTTGTTGTGTATGAATAGCTGCTGAAGGTGTTCTACTAGATCATAATGCTTAGTTTACTGTTCTGTGCTGTGTTCTTTTAGGAGAGTAACACCAGATACCTGGTTAAACTGATCAGGAAGACCAGCTGTACTACAGGTCTGATCCTGGATTCATTAAAAAATAGTGACAGTAATGACTAATGCTGCCATTCTTCTTCATGTTATCCATGTGTGCCTTTAGCCGATATCCGCCCTCAAACCCCTTTTGTTGACAATATTCATCGTCCTTCCTAAGAGAGTTAATGTGCAGTTTTCAAACATGGTGGTTGGTCTGATGGCCAAAACATTACATTTTGGCCTCCTTAGACCACAGAGCCTTTTTCCCGCTGACTTTAGAGTCTCTCATGTGCCTTCCAGCAGAATCTAGCTGAGCTGTCCTGTGTTTTTTTTTCTAACAGTAGAGGGCGGAGTGGTGGCCCTGAAGCTAGGGATCTGCTCCAGAAATCTGAAGGTCGCCAGTTCAAATCCCATAAATGCCAGAAGTGACTCTACTGTGTTGGGCCCTTAACCTGCAATTACTTCGTCCTGGGTATGACGTGAACCTGGTCCTCCAACTTGCAGGGAAAATATGGGGGTGGGTGGCAGGATTGGTACTCCAGCCACTGTAAAAAAAACTTGCATTGTTCCAGTGTGGTGCTGAGGTGTCACCTGTTCCATTGCATGGCTGCACTCGGGTACCAATTCGGGTGGTTCGTTGTCTGGGTGCTTCTCCCATAAAGCTACAGCTGGTGAAGCACCCACACATAAGTTGTTGTCTGCACAGTCTCTCCAACCCACTGTAGCTTGTAAGTCCTTCACAGTTCTAGTAGGTCTCTTGGTAGGCTCCATCATTAGTCTTCCTGCACCATCTCTCAGTTTTTTTGCGAGGCCTGCTCTAACAGATTTACAGTTCAGCCGTAGTCTTTCCATTTCTTCTTGACTGATTTCACTGTATTTTCAGTGACTTTCTTGTCTCTATCCCCTGACTTATTCCATTTCCACATTTCCATTTTCATGGAGCTGCTTGGAGTATCCTTTCTTCTTCATTGTGTAGGTTAAGCCACCATACTGACTCCCTACAAGTTGCACCTTCCAGATAGGTGCCTGCTCTAAGTTGCAACTGTGTGCATTTGTGGTTGAAATGGGTGCAAGAAAAGTGGCCCAGAATTACTGTGCCAAGCAGCTACTTTAATTCAAGAAGTTCTTGTCTTCATCATCAAGTGTCTGCTGTAAATGTGGCCTGTGACTCACCAATCAAAACACAGTAATCCTTACAGCCCACCTGCTCAGCTTTCACAAGTGAGAATAACAGTTTATATTTTTTGGTGAATTTCATGTTGCATGCAGTGTCACTGAAATAAATAAATGAAGAAATAAGTACATAAATAATTACATAAGCAACAAAAGACATGCATCATGACACTTTGAAAATTTGTTTTTATTTATTTCACAAAGGGGTGGCACGGTGGCGCAGTGGGTAGCGCTGCTGCCTCGCAGTTAGGTGACCCGGGTTCACATCCCGGGTCCTCCCTGTGTGGTGTTTGCATGTTCTCCCCGTATCTGCGTGGGTTTCCTCCGGGCGCTCCGGTTTCCTCCCACAGTCCAAAGGCATGCAGGTTAGGTGCACTGACGATTCTAAATTGTCCTTAGTGTGTGCTTGGTGTGTGTGTGTGTGTGTGTGTGTGTGTGTGTGTGCCCTGCGATGGGCTGGTGCCCTGCCCGGGGTTTGTTTCCTGCCTTGCACTCTGTGTTGGCTAGGATTGGCTCCAGCAGACCCCCATGACCCTGTAGTTAGGATATAGCAGGTTGAATAATGGATGGATGGATTTCACAAAGTGCTCATTTTTTTCATTTATTTTTCTCCAAAATATTCCTCCATAGTTGAGTGCAGAAGTAATTAAATAATTGCTTACAACAGAAAATATATACAGTGGATTCAATAGTATTCAGACCCATTCACTTTCTCCACACTTTACAGTGTTGTAGATTTAATTTTAAATGGATTCATTTTACCATCAATCTACGTTCAGTAATTCATAACGACAAAGTGAAAATGCAGATTCAGAAAGGTTTTCAAATATATTAAAAATCGAAAACTGAAATTTCTCATTCATGTAAATATGCAGACCGTTAATTCAGTATTTTTTTTGGCCACAATTCCAGTTTCAAATCTCCTTGGTTAAGTTTCTACAAGCTTTGCACACCTGCTTATGGGCAGTTTATCTCATTCATCCTGGCATATCCTTTCAGCCTCCATTAGATTGGATGGTAGAGTCTGTATAATGCCATCTTCAGGTCTCTCCACAGATGTATTTGGTTTAAATCTGGGCCACTCAAGGACAGTCAGAGACTTGTCCCAAAGCAATGCAGTGTTGTCTTGGCTGTATGCTTCAAGTCATTGTCTTGCTGAACAGTCGCCCCAGTCTGAGGTCCTGTGTACTCCATAACAGGTTTTTCTCAAGGACCTCGCTGTATTTGGCTGCATACACTCTTTTCTCAATTCTGACCAGTCTTGTCCTTTCTCTGTCTCTGTGATGCCCCCAATAGCATGATGCTGCCACCACTGCCAAGCTTAATTATACCTGAAACTATTTGCTGTGGCACACCAAATTATGCTCTGGTGCATCCTGTTTGCTTTAATTCTCATTGAGATGCCTTTAGAACTTGAGTGGAGTTCACCTGTGGAAAACTGAAGTGACTGGACATCATTTAGAAAGGCACACACCTGTGTGTAGAAGGTCCCACAATTCAATTTGCATGTCAGGACAGAAATTAAAAACAAGCTGTGAAGTCCAAGGAGTTTTCTGTATACCTTCTCAATCAAATTGTGGTGAGGCACAGATCAGGGCAAGGACTTAAACCCATTTGTAAAGCTTTGAGTCTTCCCAGGAGCACAGTGGCCTCAACAATTGTGAAATGGGACACGTTTGGAACCACCAGGACTCTACAGAGACTTGACCGTTTGGCCAAACTGAGTAACCAAGCAAGAAGGGCCATGGTCAGGGGGGTGACCAAGAACATGATGATTACTCTAACAGAGCTTTAGATGTCCTCTGCTGAGATTGGAGAAAATGTTGGAAAGAACCATCCCATCAGCACTCCATCAATGACTTTCACAGTAGAGTTGCAAGACAGAAGCCACTGTTGAGTAAACCTATCACTATCTGCTTGGAGTTTGCTTAAACCATATGGAACATCTGTGGAGAAACCTGAAAATAGCAGTTTACAGACGCTTCCCATCCATTCTAATGGAACTTGAGAGGATCTGCCAGGAATGATGGGATAAACTGCCCAAATCAAGGTGTGCAAAGATTATAGAGACTTACCTAAGAAGATTCAAAGCTGGAACTGCTGCCAATGAGCCTTCTGCAAAGTACTGAATTAAGGGTCTGAATACTTCTATGAGATTTCACTTTTTGACTTCTAACAGTCATTTCAAAGTGTGACCATGTGTGGATGCGTTTCTTGCTAATGGAATGTACCGATTTTTCCGGAAGTATCTATTTACTGATATTTTAGCAAAAAATGCAGTTCCTTTGCTGGATAATTGACATGTGGATTGTGTGATACATGTAACGTGACATTGTTTCTTTATGGACGTTTTTGACGTTGTGTGCTGTTGTCCTACATTGGTCACCGTAGATGCCTGTTCTGACGCAAAGTTTATTATCTCCTTTCTCCGTTAAAACACGAGATTAATCTTTTAGGTTTAGTGGGGTCTCTAACATATCTCTGTACTATATTATTAAAAAAAAAAAAAATCTTGGGAGGGAGATGAGATGTGATCTTCTTGGAAGACAATTTGACGTCCCGCGAGAGACACTTTAACGTCATGTGAGACAAGGCAGTGAGACAAAAGGACAGCTTCTGTACAGGCTTTTAAATGATCGACGCGCAGCGCGGTAAACAGAACACGCACCTCAGCAGCGTGGTATAGTGGGTCCACAGCTCCCGTTCAAAAGGCCCGTTTAAATAAACAATCACCGTGCTCGCAGCTTAGCGAGGGGGCGTGGTAGTTGTGGATAAAGCGGGTCTCAGGACGATCTGCGGTGTGGGCGTTTCTCACCTAAGTGCACAGTTGAGAGACTGCCTGCATCCGTGATTGTTCCTGGGGCTGCTAATGTGCTGCAGCTGCTATGTCCTCTCACTATATATATAATTGCGAGTCGGCTAGAAGAGAAAAGAACAAGAGAAAGAAAAAGAAAAGAGAAGGAAACTGAGGTTGCAGGAGGAAGCAGTGAGCGAGTGAAAGTGAGCGAGAAAGCCGGTGCGGGAGAGCGAACGTGAGCAGGCTCGCAGCAGCTGAGAAGACAGCCTGGGTGTTTGGCTGACACCCGGGGGAGTAGTAGATGTGGTCGCTTCTGTTGAGATTACTTCGGAGAGCGGGAGTGACTGGAAGGTGGGAGACTTTCCGCGTGAGGCCACGGAAGGCAGCGGGAGTCGGGACTTGGGACGTGGTGTCCCCAACGTGAGAGCCTTGGTCGTTGGGGAATCCCAAGTCACTGTCAGGGGGAACTGACCGGAGCCAAGAATCGGTAAGGCGACTGACAGTAGTAGAAGCAGGTACTGAGAAGGTCTGCTGCAAAGAGCGCATCTCGCCTGTTGCAGGGCCCGCATAGGATAAGCAGGTGAGACGCTAGTTTAAAAGAAGCACCAGGCATGTCATTGGTTTTTTAAAAGACTGCTTCCTGCATAGCGTTTTAACTTTGGTTTTAAAGGACTGTTTTTTTTGTAATTATTTTAAACCTCCACATTTCTTTTATGGATTATTTATTGAACTTTGGACACTGCACTGTTGCACTTTGTTTTTGTTGTTTTGATTTAATAAAAGCACTTTGGCACTTTTCCACCATCCCCTTTGCTATGTTGCCTCACTGCTTAGCTCATCTCGGTTATAACTATCAATGGTGTAGGGTTCAAGGGCTACTGAACAGCGGATGGGAGCATGGAGCAGAACCCGCATCGTCACAGGCAAGAGCAGCACAAAGCCAGCAGCTGATCCGTCCGCATCTCCTTAGCGTCCCCCCCCCCCTTCACAATACGAGCGGGAGAGACGTGAAGTAGCAGGAGCATAGCACACCTCAGGGGTGGGTTGAGCGAAGCGATCGAGATGTGATCATCTCAGAGAGACACTTTGACGTCACGTGAGACTAGACATTACAACCTTAGGAAGCAAAACCTGTGAGACGGTGACTTTTTTAAGTCACGCCCTACTTACAAACAATTTAGAACAAGTTCATGAACATCTAACCTAGCAGTTGTTGGAATGCTTTTCGCAGGCACACTTCAGATGCTCCCAGCTCTTAAAACAACAACAAGCGACAAGTAGAACACACAGCTCGCCAGCAGCAGCAAGACAGCAGCTGATCCGACCGCATCTCCTTAGCGTGCATTCAGCCCCCCTACCCCCCCACAACATGAGCAGCAAAGACGTGAATTGGCAAAAGGACAGCTGCTGTACAGGCTTTTAAATGATTGATGCACAGCACGACAAGTAGAACACACAGCTCGCCAGCAGCAGCAAGACAGCAGCTGATCTGACCGCTTTTCCTTAGCGTGCGTTCAGCCCCCCCCTCCCCCTTCACAACGTGAATAGCGTTATACGTCCTGCGAGAAAGAGATTTAACCATGCCCGGGGCCGGAAATAAAGGACAAATATTGCTTTTACAAAAGTTTTAAAGTAAAAGTGAAAATAATGCATATGTATCTCTTTAAATTGTATATCTGGTAAACCAAACCTGGGGGTGGGCGAGAGAAGCGAGCAGGGCCCTAGTTAAAATAAAAAATACATTTAAAAATATGTTTGGTTAGGGTGTGTCTTTAAACAGTATACACTTTCAAGTATTAATTACAAAAATATCACAACCCATAAACATGCAGGTATCTATTTTATTTGAATCCAGTGTGGCTTATTGCAGCAGATCCCACAAAGCTGGAGCCGTCCCGTGATGTGAGACTTGACAATAACCGGACCCCCCATTAAACATGAAACTGAGAAGACTGAAGTCCTCCAGACTGTCTGTCTGCATTGATAAAGCTCTGGGCAGAGAGCTGCACGCCATGATTCTGAAGGAGATGATAAAAATGGACAGATGATAAGAGTAAGCTTCAGGTTGGCTTGAAAGTCTTTGATGGCATTTCATAATGCTGAGACCCTTATTCAAAAATATGTGTATCCCCGGTGGCAACATTTTAACGTGCAGTAACCTTTCATCAGTGTTAATACAGTAGATGTGTTCATGGGGGGGGAAAGATTAATTTTGCACCACACTTGACTGCAGAAATTTGGAAAGGCTGTTATGGTTGCTAGGGGTGAGTCAATTGTGCTAATTATACATGTCTTCATATTCTTCCAGAATGATCTTACATAAGGATGATTTTATTATACTGAATTTATTAAGGTTGTGAATTTGCAAATGACAGATGATAGACTGGTCCTCCATTGACGGTTTCTTTGTGTCTCATGGTGATAGGATGTTCATAAATCCCCCCCAAACACACCATGGCTTTGAATTGAACAAGCAAGTTCACAATGGATGTCTGTACGGCACCAACAGAAAGTACTCCGACCCCTTCACTTTTTACCCATTTTGTTGTTTTTTCATCCTTTTGCTAAAATTATTTAAATTCATGTTTTCTGTTCATAAAGCAACACTTATCACTCCTGAATGACAAAAACAAATAACCGGGCATTAAGAATGTATTAAAGATAAAGAACTGAAATACCATTGACACAATTATTCAGACCCATTACTCAGTACTTTGTTGAAGCCTCCTTTGGTAGAGATTCCAGCCCAGAGTCTTCTTTGGTCTGATACGACAAGCTTTGCGCACCTGGATTCCTTCTCTGCAGATCCTCTCAGGGTGAATGGAGACCATTGGTGGACAACTATTTTCAGGAATCTCCAGGGATGTTTGATTCTGTTGAATTCTGGACTCAGGCTGGACCACTCAAGGATATTCCAAGAGTTGTCCCCAAGCCTTATGTTTACACTTAGTGCTGTTGTCCTGTTGGAAGGTGAACCTTCAGTCTAACCTGATGTTCTGAGTGCTCTGGAGCAGGTTTTCATTAAGCAGACCTCTAATACTTTGCTTTGTTCAGCTCTCCCTTGATCCAGACTGGTCTCTCTGTTCCTGATGCTTCCACCACCATGATTATCAGTTAGAAAGGTAGTGTGAAGGTGAGGAGCAGTGCCTGGTTTCCCCTAGACATGATGCTTGAAATTGAGGCTAGACAGTTCCATGCCAGTGAATCTTGTTTCTCATAGCCTGCAAGACCTTTGGTTGCCTTTTTGCAAACTGTAAATGGGCTTTCATGGGTTATGCCGAAGCTTTTTAACACACTGGTGAGGCTTCATCTGGGGTACTGTGTGCAGTTTTGGTCTCCAGGCTACAAAAAGGACATAGCAGCACTAGAAAAAGTCCAGAGAAGAGCAACTAGGCTGATTCCAGGGCTATAGGGGATGAGTTATGAGGAAAGATTAAAAGAGCTGAGCGTTTACAGTTTAAGCAAAAGAAGATTAAGGGGAGACCTGACTGAAGTGTTTAAAATGATGAAGGGAATTAGTCCAGTGGGTCGAGACTGTGACTTTAAAATGTGTTCATCAAGAACACGGGGACACAGTTGGAAACTTATTAAGGGTAAATTTCACAAAACACATAGAACCGTAGAGACATGTAATAATTGAATAAGTAGTGTGGTAGACAGTAGGACTTTAGGGATTTTTAAAACTCAACTTGATGTTATTTTAGAAGAATTAAATGGCTAAGATTAACAAGCTGTGGCAGAATGGCTGGGACCCTTACCTAGCCAGGACACCTGGAGAAGAGAAGGAGCAGGAGAGAAACAATATCTTCCCCGGGACACGAGAGGTCAGCCACCCTGGTTTGCATCAGGGGGCGCCTGGACATTTATTAAACCCTGGACTGCAGCACTTTTGCCACAACAGGGAACACCTGGAGCACATCCGGGTGAACTATAAAAGGGGCCACCTCACTCCATTCTGGGAGCCAGAGTCAAGAGCTGGAGGACAGAGCTTGTGGGAGAGGAGTGGAGGTGCTAGAAAAGAAATAGAGAAAGAAGAACAGAGAAAGAAAGAGAGTGAGAGAGAAAAAGAAGGGAAAGAGCAATTGTGAGGGACTGTGTGCTGTTTGCTAAAAAGAACAGAAATAAAAACGTGTGTGCTTTTTGGACTTGTGTATGTTTGTGTCCGGGCTGATTCTTCACAAAGCTTAGTTGGGCTGAATAGCCTGGTCTTTGTTCTAGTGTTGTCTGGCCACTCTTCCATGAAGCCCAGATTAGTTGGGTGTTGCAACTTCCCTTCTGGAAGTTTCTCCCATCTCCACAAGGCTTTTCTGAAGCTCAGCCAAAGTGAATATCAGGTTCTTGATCGCCTCTCTTACCATGGCCCCTTCTGCCCTGATTGCTCAGCTTTAGAGAACCTTCAATGCTGCAGACATTTTTGTAGGCTTCCCCAGGTCTGTGCCTCCACACAATCCTGTCTGTAAACTCTACAGGAAATTCCTTTGACCACATCATTTATTTTTGCTCGGCTGTGGGACCTTCTTTAGACAGGTGTGCGCCTTTCCTAATCATGTCCAGTTAATTGAACTGACCACAGATGGACTCTGAACAAGGTGTAGACACATCTCAATGACGATCAACAGAATTGGATACACCTGAGCCAAATGTCAGTTGTCATAGCAAAGGGTCTGAATACTTGTTTCAGTGTGATGTTTCACTTTTGTATCTACTGCTCACTTCGCTGGCCAACCCCCCCACCTGCACTTCACAACAGCAAATTCGTGTCTCTGTCGCTCGCATATGTGGATTTCAATTTCACCAAACAACTAAACTTTTGATTCTCGCGGATAGGCCTCTTCACTGGGAAGAAACACTACTTTTCCCTGATGGCAACATGAATTAGACGATCTACAAGTCTTTGACTAAAAGTTTAAAACCAAACAATATCTACATACGTCTGTCATATCACCTGTGTCCATATATTCAATCTCTTTTTTCTTTTACCTTTTTGTCAATATCGCATTGAATTTTGATTCCGTGTTAGGAATTACAGCGTGACAACGCAACGTATAACTGCCCGTGAATGAATATCGTTTCTTTCTCTCTACGAGAGATGTGTCTGACAATAGCATTCACACAAATGAGAAATGATTGAGCTGTGTGCGTGGTTATTTAGGCAGGACTTTTTCAGATCTCTTTGCATAAGCTCTTGTCTCTCGGGGCTTGAAATTTTCTTTCGCAGGTTTTCGCTTTCACCAAACAACAAATCTTTAAATTCTTGCGGATACGCCTCTTCAGTGGGAAGAAACATTACTTTTTTTTTTTTCTCCTGATGGCAACACAAATTCAATGATCTACAAGTCTCTGACTTAAAATTTAAATCTGAACAATATATTTAATCTCTTTTCGCTGTTCCGTTATTTCATCGACTAATAATTTCCATTTGTTTGTGCTAATGTGATCTTTACTATCCTTTTTTTGAGACCTTTGAATTTTCGTACTTCCATTATCTCTAACCTGCTCTACATGTGTACTGCACCAACGTTTTTGAATTCTTTATAATGTTCTACTTTGTCATCTACTCTTTGTGGCCGTGGTTAAATCTCTTGGCACAAAGACTCGTCTCGCGGGACGTCTAAGTATCTCTCCGAGAAAATCACGTCTCGCTTCCTTCCAAGATTTTTTTTATAATAGTGAGATATAATAAAACACTGTGGTCTGTGTGTCCAGCCCCTCTGAGCAATCTGATTGGTCAGTTTGGCTTTGGTGTGATTGGTTGGTTTTACTTGACAAAAAAGGAAGTCTAAGTGTGAGTGAGATGCTGAGGAGGCGTAATGGCACACAATCAGAGAGTTGTCTTCAAAGACCGTAAGTATAAAACCAGGCAGGGGATGAGAAACATATGTCAAAAATAATGACAGAGCCTGAGAAGCAGACTTTACGGGAACACACAGAAGAAAGAGTGTGCCAGTGAAGAGAGGGTCAGACATACTCAAGCACAGAGGAAAGGCTGTGGACATACACATAGAGCCAGAGATAGCAAATATCTCTTAATTATTCTATTACCTGTCTTTGACAGAAACCATATCTAGCTTATAATAAATTTGGAAACATTCCTAAAATCATGATTTTGCTTTGGTAGAGCATTGAGTGTTCAATGATTTCAAGGATTTTAGCACACGGCTGCAACACAACAAAATGTGAAAATAAGTGAAGGGATGTGAATGCTTTGTGAAGGCACTGTATACTAACACACGTTACGGGATGCTGTTACTCTTTAGTTTTGGCCCGGGCCACTACCCTGAATTGGGCCCAGACAGCAGGATGTTTTTGTATCGTAGCTTCATGTGTTTGCCTGAAGTACGTCACCAGTGGCCCTTGATATTTCTGGCTTTCTGGGTTAAACTAACTTGCCCCCCCCCCTTCCTGCAGGAGTAACATCGAGGGGGTTTTCCAGTCATAATAATGCAACCTTTGACATGAAATTCCTCGCATTCTGGAAACTGCTTAAGAGCCAGGAAAAGCTAATCCGACCACCTCAGTGTAATGGCATGCTTGCACCCCATCAGCTGACTCCACGGCTTGGAGCTCTTGATTCGGGGGGCTTAACTGGTTTGTTCTGAGTGATGGAGTTGTGAAATTTAGGTGCTGGGTGGGGGTTGGGTGGTGTGTATCGGAGTGAAACTTCTCCGCCGTCTACGGAAAGACATCAGTTTTGTTTTTTTTAACATGAAACTGATTCAAGGTGGGCGGCACGGTGGCATGGTGGGTAGCGCTGCTGCCTCGCAGTTGGGAGATCTGGGGACCTGGGTTCGCTTCCCGGGTCCTCCCTGCGTGGAGTTTGCATATTCTCCCCGTGTCTGCGTGGGTTTCCTCCGGGCGCTCCGGTTTCCTCCCACAGTCCAAATACATGCAGGTTAGGTGGATTGGCGATTCTAAATTGGCCCTAGTGTGTGCTTGGTGTGTGGGTGTGTTTGTGTGTGTCCTGCGGTGGGTTGGCACCCTGCCCGGGATTGGTTCCTGCCTTGTGCCCTGTGTTGGCTGGGATTGGTTCCAGCAGACCCCCGTGACCCTGTGTTCGGATTCAGCGGGTTGGAAAATGGATGGATGATTCAAGGTTCTCTCATATTTTTATGTTGATAAAGGAGTCCACCTATATCATTATAGATTGCATTATTAGTTGAAGTTTTATTTTTATTTCTTCTGTAACAGTTACTGTCCCGAACTTGTAGATCTTGCACTTTGTCACACCCATTGTTAACCTGAGGATGAGCATGGATAAAGTCGATTAAAATGCTAAAGAGGTGTACCAGACATGCACAATTTACAGCTCTTTTGTATGACTTCTATATACAGTAGGTGCCAACTAACATACCCTGTGGAGGGCTGCGTTAGTCAGCCTCCTTGTTCTGCTTTCACAGTTTCACCAGATACTCTGTGTCTGGTCGCACTTTCTCCAAGTCATTTAGCTCTTGTTCCACATGTTTTAGTAATAAAATAAAGAATGATCAGTTAATCCCTGCCATACAGTAGCAGTATTTTTTTACCCATAAGTCCCTGTCACATTACTTGACTTTTCTAGCGATTTTCAGTCTTCAGCCCTATTCAAATGGGATTAGTATTTAGATCAGCAGTGCGTTACTTTTTACCAGCATTTCCCCGTTCCTTTTCGTTAATGTAAGCATATCGTCGGTTCGGACCACATTAGCAACCTTTATTTATAACAACAATGTGTCTGTTTGTACCTCAAAGAGGAACAGCTCTCATTTTTACGTTCTCGTATACGAAGTCTAGGGAAAGTATTGTAATCGTCCAAGAATTTGATGTCGAGATTTTGATCAATCTCGACATTTTAGACCTCCCAGAGTCTGAAAATACTATTTTTGGAATTATGTCTGTGTGTCGGTCTGTGTGTGAGTTTGTGTGTGTGTGTAAATTTTGCATACAAGTATTGGGTACAAAACGTAAATTTCTATCAACTTTTGGGCTATTTCTATTAACTGGAAGTGGTACTTTACCTTTTATTCATGCAGCTGCAGAGTCCGATTTATTCAACTTTACTTTTATAATAATTGTTCAATGTATTAGTAATTTGATAATGTACATAATATAAGACTACAATCCTTGTCTTGCAGTTTACTCCTGAAATATCCATCCCTGTATTTGAGTATGTGGGAAAGTCTATGGGAGAGCACTGCTGAATTTTTAAATATAAATGTTATATATCAGAGCACCAATGGACCACCAGGGATTAACACTGAACTGTTATTCTGCAGGCACATGCACAACAAGCAGTACACCCACTGTTCTTTTTTCCAATTATTGCTATCTGTTCACTTACCTATTATTTGTTTTTTTATTATTTATTTATCTATTATAGTATGGTATAGTTCTTTACTTGCCTTGCCCATGGCCTATGTTTATGTATGTTTTGCACTGTTGTGCTCCTGGGAAAAATTGTTTTGTGCCACTGTATGCTACAGTACTGTGTATGGATAGTCCATCCATCCATCCATATTCCAACCCGCTGAATCCGAACACAGGGTCACGGGGGTCTGCTGGAGCCAATCCCAGCCAACACAGGGCACAAGGCAGGAACCAATCCCAGGCAGGGTGCCAACCCACCGCAGGTGTATGGATAGTATAGTAGGTTAAGTCAAGTGGCTTTACTATTTGAATCGCTCAAATGACAGAATTTTACTGACATGTCAATTCACATGGGCCTAGTTTACAATTATTTTACAAATGGTAAAAGTCTCAATAATTTTTATTGAGCACACAGTCCGTGAAATGTTACTGACACAAACGATTCAGATGGGACTGAAATTGCAGAGTGTAAAACCAATCTTCAGGCCATTCAGTCCAACAAAGCTTACCAGTCTTATCCACTTATTTCTTCTAAAATAACATCAAGTCGATTTTTGAAAGTCCCCAAAGTCCTACTGTCTACCACACTACTTGGTAGCTTATTCCATGTGTCTGTGGTTCTCTGTGTGAAGAAAAACGTCCTAATATTTGTGTGAAATTTACCCTAAACCAGTTTCCAACCGTGTCCCCATGTTCTTGATGAACTCATTTTAAAGTAACCGTCTTGATTCATTGGACTAATTCCCTTCATAATTTTAAACTCTTCAATCATGTCTCCTCTTAATCTCCTTTTGCTTAAACTGTAAAGGCTCAGCTCTTTTAATGTTCCCTAATAACTCATCCCCTGTAGCCTTGGAATCGGCTTAGTCGCTCTTCTCTTGACTTTTTCTAGCGCTGTTATGTCCATTTTGTAGCCTGGAAACCCAAACTGCACACAATATTCCAGATGAGACCTCACCAGTTTGTTATAAAGCTTCAGCATAACCTCCTTGGACTCGAACTCTACATATCAGGGCGCTAGATAACCTGACATTCTGTTAGCCTTCTTAATGGTGTCTCACACATGCGCCTTGGGGACAGCTTAAAGCAGATATCTCAATTCAATTAAGTTAATTAGCAGCAAAAACAGGTCACTAATTAAGAAAAGGGTTAGAATGAAAACCTGCAGCAACTGCAGCCCTCCAGGACTGGAGTTTGAGATCCCTGGCTTAAAGGCTCTGATGGTGGTAACTCAACACTGATCTTCAAGATGGCGGTCTATACTAATGCCTCCTTCTGTTAAGTACAGGCCAGGCAGGAAGTGATGTTAGAGGTGGTCAGATTGTCACTCCTCCAGTCTGTAGAGGGAGGAAGAGGAGAGGCATTAGTATATGCTGCCATCTTTTGGATCGGCATTAAATTACCAGCACCAGAGCCTTTAAACTGTCCCCAAGGCACACCCGTGTGTGACAGTGGCTTCTGAACACTCTGGTAGTTGATAGTGTTGAGTCCAGTATGAATCCTGAATCCTTCTCCTAAGGTGTACTTTCGAATTTCAGTCTGCCTATTGCACATTCAAACCTAACATTTTTACTGCCAACATGTAATGTTTTACATTTATTTACAGGAGTGTCATAACGGTCACATGATCCTGTTGTGACTGCTTCTGCCTTGATAAGATTAAGTAAATGAAGTCTACGATTGAACATCGCTGGAAAAAGACGTGTTATGTTACAAGGCCTTAACTTGGCAGGCATTTGCTGTGTCAGTGCAAATGTAATGGAGTCCTGGGCCTGAACTGTTTAAGTGATTCAAGTTCAGCTATGCAGCTCACAGCGACATTCTTACTTACATATCTGAACGAACCTGCGGCGGCACCACTCATCAGTGCCATGATCATGGGCCATTTGCTGTCCTTGCCCTCTCTTATTCAACTTGCATTTTTCCTGAGCGCTGTATGTAAGACAGCAGCTTTCCCACCTAAGGTCTTGATTGATCCTAAATACCCAAATCCCTTTATCATGTGGGTAATTTGTACAAGTAAGCAAGAGCGTCACAACTAGTGTACAAGTGGAGATGACTTTGTTGCCAGAATGGTGAGCATCTACTGAATGATCTACTGAACATTTTTGAGGTTCCTGGATCAAGAAATGCTGGAAACTACAGCATTTGGTATGTGCGTACAAGTCTTGTGAGTCAGTGGGTGCTTTCACCATAGTCGCCATATCTCCTCTTTAACTCCCAATAAAAAAAAAACCTCAGGATGACCAGCGATTCAAAGGTGAAATTCCATTACTGTTTTCTTATTGCACAAACTTGAAACATGCGGTTTATCCATAAGGAAATGCAAACATGAGGAGTAAGGGGAAAAAAATCTTGTTTTACTTCTTTTTGCTGAAGAAAGAAGTGGAATGTGATTTGAGTTAAATGCTGATTAAACACGACACTCCTAATGGTCTTTGTTTTTGTATTCTTTGTGGTCAAAGTGTCACATTAACGCATGCTTTATGTGGTGTGGCTGAGTGTGGTGCTGCCTTATATTCCAAGTTTTAAAGTACACGGCCTACAGAAGGTCTTCTGGCCCCTTCACTTTTAACACATTTTGTTACATTTCAGCCTTATGATAAAATTGTTTTAAATAATTTTTTCCATCATCCAGCAACACTTAATATCCCAGATCGCAAAGCGACACCAGCATTTTAGAAATGTATTGCTAATAAAAAGCTGACATATCCCATTAACACACGTATTCAGACCCTTTACCATGACACTTGAAATGTGCCTGAGGTGCATCCCAGTCTCCTGATTATCATTGAGATGTTTCTACAGCTTATTTGCAGTCCACCTGTGTTCAGTTCCATTGACTGGACATGATTAGGAAAGGCAGACAGCTGTCTAGAGAAGGTCCCACGGCTGAGCAGAAACCAAGCCATGAGGTCAAAGGATTATGTAGCCCAGCAGTTCCCAAACTCCCCTGTGGCTGCAGGTTTTTGTTCCAGCCAGATTCACCGTAAGTGATAATAATTAATAATAACTTATCTCATTTAGGGTGGCATGGTGGCGCAGTGGGTAGCGCTGCTGCCTCGTAGTTAGGAGACCTGGGTTCGCTTCCCGGGTCCTCCCTGCGTGGAGTTTGCATGTTCTCCCCGTGTCTGCGTGGGTTTCCTCTGGGTACTCCGGTTTCCTCCCACAGTCCAAAGACATGCAGGTTAGGTGGATTAGCAATTCGAAATTGGTCCTAGTGTGTGTTTGGTGTGTGCGTGTGCCCTGCGGTGGGCTGGCATCCTGCCTGGGGTTTGTTACCTGCCTTGCGCCCTGTGTTGGCTGGGATTGGCTCCAGCGGACCCCCGTGGCCCTGTGGTTGGGATGTAGCTGGTTGGATAATGGATGGATGGATGATCTCATTTAGTTAGCTGGTCTTTTTTTCTCTTTTTTTTCTGCATTCAAGAAAGTACAGCAATCTGATTTTTACATTACAAAGCATTTCAAAATATTTCTATTTTTGCTATAGCTTTAAATGCTTAATTCTTTTTTTTTTTTTTTTTTTTTTTTTTTTGTGGAGTTTTCCTATTTTTCCAGATTTTATGTAGTCTGTTCCCTTCATTATATCCTAATGGTGTCAATTAAAAACAAGCAAAGCAGACACCCGGGTGAACAACACTAAATGTTGAAAAGCTGCAACTGCTTCAGCATCAGACCCACTACTTAGTCAATATTGGAAAGGCAAAATGGAAATCAGGATGAACATAAATAAAAAAACAGGTTACATTATCCACATATAACTGCCTAATTTTTATTAAAATGTATTAACCAGAGCTGTGGAGTCGGAGTCGGAGACAATTTTGGGTACCTGGAGTCGGACTCCTAATAAATTTAAATTGTAATGAAAAAAAAATACAGCAGGTTCAAATGTCCCATTTCACAAACAATAGTCATAATTAAGTACTTCTCTGATGTAAGAATAAAGCCCAGTGCATAGTTGTGCAACTACTAGTGTGAAGTTCAGCTGAGCAATTATACAACCTGACATTCATATATTGTAATCTGGATTGTGGTACATTACAAAAAGTGTTTTAATTTTATTTCCGATATAATGTGTTTAGCAAGTTCATTTGAGTGTAAACAAGTGTAAAGATGTAGGCATAAGTGTGTGCTATGGCCTGATGTGTGTTCAGGGGTTCTTGTCTTTTGTTTAAACTGGCCAACACAGTAGAGAGTCAGCTTCCTAGCCAGTACAGTAGACCCCCACGAAGTCGCGGTTTAGGGTTCGTGGACTCAGTTTTTTGTGGATTTTTCCTTAGAACCTAACTATTAATTGTTAGTGGAAAGCGCAAATATCCTCCGCAGTTTTTTATGGCTTTTTTCATGGCAATACTGTGCTGTAGAGAGAACAGGAAGCAACCGCTGAGGGAAACACGGTTTGGGATGGTGAAAAATAGCCAATCTGAGAGTGTTATTCATTTCTCCTTGCTGCTGATTGACTGCTGCCCTGTGACGCGTCTCCAGCTGAGTGTCCTTGTGTTTTTCATTTTGTTATTGTATTCATTTTGTTATTCTTAAATGCACAAGATGTCGCCGAAACACCTTGCACCTTCTAAGGCTTCTGGTACTGAGCCAAAGTGCCAGAAGAAGTTTAAAACATTCCAGGAGAAGGTTGAACTACTGGATTTGCTCCGGGAACTAAAAAGTTATGCTGCAGTAGTGCGCCACTAAGGCATTACTGAAAGCACCGCATGCTACATAAAGAAGAATGAAGCAGCAATCTGGAGTACTGTATCTGTAAGTTTCTGAGATACGGTCGTAACTTTTTTCGCACTAAGGAATAAAAATATCGTCAGGATGGAATCTGCCTTGGCATTGTGGATCACCGACTCCAGGAAGAAGAACATCTCCTTGGACAGTAACATCATCCGTAAGAAAGCACAGAAATCTTACCAGCAGTTCGCTACAGGAGACAATGTAGCAACTTCCCATCACAATGTTCCTGAAACCTATAAAGAAAACCCAGCACGAAACTCCACCAGAAGAGGACCCGTCCAAAGATATGACTCCTCCTGAAGTGCCTGAAGAAGAGGTGCCACCCAAGGAGTTTTAAATCCTCTGTATCGTACTGCACAGCTACTTCATCATCATCATCAATATCATTCATCATTGGTGAGTACCTGTACATTTTATTGTATTTTAATTAAATGAAATTATTATGTATTTACTCTTCTTATAACAAAGAAAATGACAGCACATACCAAAGAGAATATGCTTGCATGAATTACAGTACGTATAGCGGTAACATCGGTATTTTACATTCTAGCACTGTGGGAGACATAGCAGTACAGTACTGTACAGTATACAGGTTTACCTTTACATTCTGTTTTTAGGTAATGTATTAAGGTAATTTTTTAGGTAATGTATTAATGTATTAAGCTGAGTTTGCAACGAAATTAAAGTGCTTTGGGGGCATACTGTATTTAGGGTTTAAACTATAAAAATAGGCATTTAAAAGGCATTTTTAACCACATCCAATAGTCGCGGTTTTTCACAATTCGCGGATACTCTAGGAACGCAATCCCTGCGAATTTTGGGGGTGTACTGTAGTTCTGTGGTTAAATGACATGTATGTTGCCTTCCTTCAATCAACATGGAAAATACATTAGCATATTAAATACAGAGGAGTCATAGTCGGGGAGTCAGAGTCAGAAGTACCAGAAACTAAGGAGTCTGAGTCGGAGTCAAAGGATTTATCTACTGACTCCACAGCCCTGGTATTAACACACTTCATTTTGTAATTTCTTCACTGACCCCAAAACACAGAAACTGGGAAATGACGGCGTACTTAATTAGACTACGATTCTAATTAAAAACAGAAGTTGGTTGGAACAAAAACCTGCAGCCCCAGGGGGTCCCCAGGACTGAGTTTGGGAACCACCGATCAAGTCAAATTGGTCTGTCCTCTGTCCTCATGTCAACAGGAGCCATTAAGTAATTCTGTGCCTTCTGATAATGTGAAGAAAAGTCACCTGTCGGTGTATTTGTGGTCAGATTGGTTATACTCACGACAAAGGCGCTGATATTTGCTGTTACTGTAAATCAAGTGTTTCTCATAACATTTCTTTGAAACACTATCCTTGGGATGCACAGAAATGTTTACTTTGTTGTTTAACAATCCTGCGCATTTCTATTCCGCCTTTTTAAATATGCCGTCTACTGCCTTACAGCTCCGGGAGACTGAATTCCAGTTCCCCGGCCTGACTGCAGTCATTGTGGACGTTTTCTCCAGGAGGTCTAGTTTTCTCCTAATAGCCTAACCTGCAGGTCTTTGGGATAACAGCATGTTTTAAACTGGACAGTGAAACTAAGCGGGTGTGAGTGTGCCCAATGATGGACTGGCACTCACTCCTTGGTTGGCTCCTATCTTGTGCCCAGACCTACAAGGCATTGACTCCTGTCCCCACTGACACTCAATTGGACAAAGAAGCATCTACATGTGGATGTCGGGATGGATGAATTCTGATAGGAACTTGTCTTGAACTTCAGTAAATTCTTTTTCATAACCATTGTTAGCGTTTCTGTCGGATGTACTTACCTAGTTAGAAGGGGCTGCACTAACTAATGTAAGGGCTTACAACAATTTTGGAAATTTGAGACCTCTTTGTTCACATGTATCTGTAATGGACTTACATCCTGTCTAGTTTTTGTCCTTACCTTGTGCCTTGAGGCTTGTTTGGTTATGGAATCGAATAAGTGGCTTTAGTAAATACAGTATATTAATGAACTAGACATTAAGCCCGTTACAATAACGGGCGCTAGAAAAGTAGTACATAAAAATAAGTAGGAACAGTCTATATTAAATGGCAAGGGACTGTGTATTTTCTGTTACAGTAATACTGGCTTGTATATGGCTGTAATATGCGTCACTGTATTGTGTGCCTTTAATTTTCTCTCACAGTAATACGTCTCACCAGCAAGTACTGTTCAGTTCCCCAGCAAGTATTTTAATCTGTGCTGGCTGCAGCTGATTATTATATGTGTGGCGTCTCCCCAGCAACGGATTTTATGTGAGCGAAAATAAATCTACTTTTAAAAGTTATCCTATTGTAATATCATGAAAATTCGTATATTTAGGAAAACCCCTTCAACGACTGACACTTTACACTTTACCGGGCCAAGTTTGTTAATCGCAAATCTGACATCCTCAGAGTGAACACTTGCACAACAACAAACACTAATCCCACCTCTTTGGGGAAGCTGGTCTCCGCGTCTCAGTACCCGATTGGATTTTTCGTGTGTTATGTTTTAGGTCTTACCTCATTTACCGAAATCCAATTGAATCGGCTGCACGATATTTATTTTATAGGTCCCACCTTCTCTGTCTTGTATGATGCGTCAAGCGGCCTTTGAAGCATCTGCTTTGAAGCAGCGCACCGTGCCCCGCGCATGCGCACTTTACAAGAAGACACACACACACGGACACATGGACGCACACAGGGGTTTTATTAAAGAGGATGTTCTAGTGTCAAGAGCTTATGATACTTTTTATAAGAAGTGCCACAATAATTCCAGTGGGCTCTTAATTAGATTTACAGCATCATCCATCTGACCTGTAAATTCTTCTAAAGCGCGCTTGTAATGTTCCAGAAGCATTCCTGTGTCTGTCTTTAAGAAGGAGACTGTCCTGTTCGGTAAAATGAGTTGGAGCCGAGTGTGACGTAGGGGCAAAGCTCACCTGGAGAGGAGGAAAATAAGGAAGAACAACGTGATTGTGAAAGGAAAGTCTGTGTTTGGAAGATAACTGGAAAATTAAGTGATGTTGTTGGAAGTGAGACTTGATCTTCCTCATGACTGCTCTGCAGAAGAGGCGCCCCCTGTCACCCACAGTATGTATGTATTTATAGTGTGCACACAGACAAGGAAATTCCCCAGCTACTGTTACCTAATTGTGGACATCTGTTGTTTAAAACAGCATTGGCAATAAAGAGACTTTATTAGGTACAGCACTGTGGAAATGGTGGCTGCTGACAGACCCGCCACCCAGTCACTCCTGAAGTTTTTCCATTTGCAGTTGTGGTAATAGTGACTGGCACCGCTGAGGGGTACAGAGATCTGCCTGTTTTACTTGAATGTAGCATATTTTCTGGGTGTGTCGATGTCAAGAACTGTTCTTTGCTTTTAAGCTATCATGTTACAAAGGTCCCTCTCTGTGGCTCAAACAAAACCATCTGAGCTAGTGTTGGAAATAATTGGCGCTCATAGGAGCTAAACCACTACTTCTTATTACATTTTATTTTTTGTCATCTTTCTTTGAAGTTATTTACAAGTTTTGTTTTTGTTGTGACTGAATAAGGCACCACTGTTAATCAGCTATGTTCATTATTTCACATTTTCCATATTCCTCAATATGCATTTCTGCACTTTTTATGTTTTTAAATTCCAGTGGCGAGGGTGTGTTCAGCTGCTGGGAAAGCTCACCAGGTTGTGCTTCTGGCTTCTTCCCAAACTTCAAAATATCCAGAGCCTCAACTTTGGCTGAGCGTAAGCCACCCTAATGCTTTCTGAAATAGTGTGTCATATCTTCCATACTTTACACTCACCGGCCACTTTATTTGGTGCACCTTGCTAAGACAGGGTTGGACCCCCTGTTGCCTTCAGAACTGCCGGAATTCTTCATGGCATAGGTTCAGCAAGGTGCTGGAGACATTCCTCAGGTATTGTAGTCCACATTGACATGATAGCATCAAACAGTTGCTGCAAATTTGTCAGCTGCACATCCAAGATGCAAATCTCCCATCCCAGCACCTCCCAAAGGTTGAGATCTGGTGACAGTGGAGGCCATTTGACTACAGTGAACTCATTGTTGTGTTCAAGAAACCAGTTTGAGATAATTTGAGCTTTGTGACATGTTGGGTTATCCTTCTGGAAGTAGCCATCAAAAGATGGGGACACTTTGGTCATAAAGGAATGGAATTGTTCAGCAACAATACTAAGGTGGGCTGTGACATTTAAACAATGCTCAATGGGTACTAAGGGGCCCAAAGTGTGCCAAGAAAATATCCACACCATTGCACCACCACCACCAGCCTGAACTGTTGGTGCAAGGCAGGATGGATCCATGCTTTCGTGTTGTTGATGGCAAATTCTGACCCTAACATCTGAATGTCACAGCAGATATCGAGACTCATCAGAACAGGTGTTTTTCCAATCTTCTGTCATCCAACTTTGACGAGCCTTTACAAATTGTCGCCTCAGTTGCCTGGTCTTAGCTGACAGCAGTGTCACCCGGTGTGGTCTCTTGCTGCTGTACCTCATCTGCTTCAAAGTTCAACGTGTTGTGTGCTCAGAGATGCTCTTCTGTACAGTATATCTCGGTTGTAACGAGTGGTTATTGTAGTTACTGTTTCCTTTTAACTTGTCTGGCCATTCTTCTCGGACCTCTGGTATCAACAAGGCTTTCCAGCCCAGAGAATTGCTGCTCACTAAACATTTGCCCTTTTTTGGACAATTCTCTGTAAACCTTAGAGATGGTTGGGTGTGAAAATCTCAGGTTAGCAGTTTCAGAAATACTCACACCAGCCCGTCTGGCACTAACAACCATGTCACGTTCAGAGTCACTTTCTTCCCAGTTCTGATGCTCAGTTTGAACTTCTGCAGGCCGTCTTGATGATGTCTACATGCCGAAATGCATTGAGTTGCTGCCATGTGATTGGATTATTAGATATTTACATTAACAAGTAAATGCTAATAAAGTGGCCAATGAGTGTACAGTATATGTGGCAGTGGTACTTGGGTTCAGTCCTAAGGGCCCAATCATTCTTTCAGTCAGTCAGTCATTTTCCCTCAAATTGAGCTCATTGTCTGTTATTCTGCCTTCTAAAGTGCTCAGTATTATTTGTATTTTTTCTCTAATTTAAATTTGTTAACTCTTTTTTCATTTTCATATTCATTCACCCTTTTTCAGTGGAATTTAGTCCCTTAATTGTATTATCAGCAATACCTGTAAATGATGAGCAGAGCAGATACGAGGCAAAGGAAACCATAAGCTGAAATGGCTTCAGTGTCAGGCACACTGGTAGGGCTCATTAGAAAATAATGGCTTACAACACAGTCAAATGAAAATCATAATGATTGTGAAAATCTTAAAAACCAAAATAAAAAAATAGAACATTAACATTATCTTCAAGTAAAACATGCAAATGCTTGCAATGTTTCAATTTAGCAACATTAGTTTTGAAATTTCTGGACAGATACCGGGAATAACAGCTTATTAAATTAAACTTGGAGTGCAATTAAAAGAAGAAATTGGTTCCAGTGAAAATCTGGCGCCGCAGTCACAAATAATGTGATAAGGAGGCAAGCACTATAGCATTCATCCTTAGCATCTGAAAGCTGCTTGACTACCACAGGGGCCTAAAGCTCTGCCCCCAAATAAGCATTAAGTGAAAAAGCCGCACCAAATTGGAGTCCGAAGGAAAAGAATTGGGTACCAAGCAGGATATCGAGCATTAAGTTAGAGTAGATCTCGGCAGACAATACGAAGAATACGTCAGCTAAAGTTCCATGGAAATGTTTGGATACCCCTGGCCAAATTATATGTCATGACGACTTTTTAAAGGAATACTCTTCCCAAAAATTATATTTTTTAAGTATTACTTACCCCATGTAGTTTGTAGTGATGGCTGAGAAAAATGTTTAATCTCATCCATCCATCCATCCATCCATCCATCCATCCATCCATCCATCCATCCATCCATCCATCCATCCATCCAACCCGCTATATCTTAACACAGGGTCACGGGGGTCTGCTGGAGCCAATCCCAGCCAACACAGGGTGCAAGGCTGAAAACAAACCCCAGGCAGCGCGCCAGCCCACCGCAGGGCACACACACACTATTCATGCAAAATGTGTGAGCAGTAGAGGGGGCCACCGAGATCCGAAACCCCAGACTCTCAAAACCTAACACGACTCTGGGTTCAATAAATAGATTTTTGATCCACACATTTAATGCAGTCAATGTACAGTTTGAATACTCGGTATCTCTCTCTGTCTCTCTCTCTCTTTTCTTTCTTCTTCTCTCCTCCAGTGAGTTTCGCCCGCTGCCTCCCGACTCTGACTGTCTGAGGTATGATAGGGTGCTTCTTTTAATCTGAACCCAGGAGTCCCTCATGGCTTCTTGGAAACACTTCTGGGTCGTACGGAAACCAGGGAGGTCCTCCCCTGGCAGCGCCCTCTAATGTCACCCAAGGACCCCGCTACTAAACTCCAATTCCCATGCAGCCCTGTGGTTGTCCAAACTGGGACTACTTGCAAGGGACATTGCCATCTATTAATTTGGGGGATGAACTGTTCCTAGCCTCCAGCTCTTGCCAGTCCACCTTCCTTGTGGTATCCCAGCCAGGACGGGAATTATAAGGCGCCATGCCCGGGTTATGTCCACAATCTGGTCATCCTTCCATTATGGCTTCCCAGCTGGGCAAGAAATCCTTCTTGATCCTGGCCAGGATGCCCGTCCTTCCTTCTGGGCACATGAAAATGGAAAGAATAAAGTTCATGACGTAAGAGAGGTCAATAGTGACCAATGCTGTACAACATTAAACAAAGTTAAAATTGTCCATGGACAAAGAAAAAAAAAATCTTATGTTACTCGTGCCCAATAATTCATATGCCAGTTATCAAGTCCTTTGCTCAAAATGTGGAAAATGCATGCTTTTTTGTTAAAGTATTGTTAAATTTATACTTTTGGAGTAATCAATCATTCAAAAAGTGACTCCCATGAAACTTAGCTTCCCTGTTTATAATGTGTGCTGATTATTCCACAAGTATATATTTAACAATATTTAAGCCAAAAAAAGCATGTTTTACACATTTTCAGCATACTCCTGGATGGGTGAATTCTGAAAAAGGAATTGATATGTGGAGTCGTTTTAAGTATGTTATGGTCAGAAGTCATGTGTAAAGCAATGCGCCAACTTACGGCTTCTTTTGAGACTGGCCATTTGGCCATATGTTGGTCACAAAGTGTACAGGTCATTGCAGGAATGGCTCTGTGGGTCTGGTATGGGTCACTGGTGTGCATGCTTTAAGTGCTGGTACAGAGTAGCACAAACCAATCTTCACGTCTCGACATCCACACACCAGGTCGATGTAAGGCAGTATTTCTCAACCACTGGGTTGCAGGTTGCCGTCGTTGAATCGCAAGTGGGTCACAGTGGGTTGCCGAAGTCATTGGTAGCGCTGTACAATATCTTTCACCAAGGGGACCCCCCAATCACACTTGTTTCACCAAGGGGGCTGTTTACAATTGCTGCTAGTGGACTGTCGATGAATTTAAAAAGGCAAAACTGTGTCCTCGAGACCGTAAAGGTTGAGAAACACTGGTATGAGGAAGGCATTGTGGGTTGAATAGAGCAGATGAAAAGAAACTTTAACAGGGCCCTCCTATAGTCAGCAAACATAAGAGACCCTGTGAAATAATAACGATAATGAAAGAATTAGCCACATGGAGCAGTGCCGGTGAAAACAAGCCTTAATGGGCACTCTTCCAGTCAGTAAACATATAAGACCCTGTGAAATATTAATAATAATAATGAAAGATTTATACCTGTGGCTGGTTTTGGCAATTTCTAGAATATTATTACTCTATCGTTTCGTAAGGCCCTTGGCCATTAGTATGAATCGCCTCAAATCGGTCGGCCGTAAATCGGTTCATGACTATATTTTAGGCTGTATTGCTTTTTTTTTATTTATTATTTTTCATACTTTTATGCTATATCTGTTATGTATGTAATTATGTCATGTAACCTTTAAGTGAGCCTCCATTCAATGTACTTTGTGGCTGAGCCCCAGGGGGCAGGGCCACCTTGACATCCCCACTCCTGAGCTTTCCATCTGGCTGTTTAAGTTCAGAGGAAAGGAAGCTCAGATTGTGGATCATTGTATTTGTTCTTTGGTTCTTTGTTTGGTAAGTAGGTTTTTTTTCTGGTTAGATTTTCTGGTTTTTGAGTATTTTATGTTTTGTCTTTGGATTTTTCTACTGGGTTTTATAAACTCCTCGTTTGAGCATTTTTTCCAAATAAACCCCTTATGTATAATGCTTATTTGTTTGCCCTTTTGTGTGCAAGTTAAGGGTATATGATTGCCCCCCTTTTGTGGGGCTTTCTTGATATTTTGAACTGTCAAGCCAGTTTTCCCTGTTTTGGGCCCAGCAAAGCCAAAGCTGTTGGATTATAGTCTGGAGTGAGTCTCTTCTTCTAGGCTGCCCACTGAAGATCCTGGCTATATTTTGAAGGCCTCACACCCATTTTGCTATGTTTAGGACTACCAATTGCTTCAAAGAGATGGTCACATAGCTTAGGGAGGTATTTGTGTATGGTACTTTTCATTTAGCACAGACCCACAGTAATCACATTTACACCTGTAGAGCAGTGACAGTAAATTATTAAACAGTAAAAATATGTACATGAATGTCAGACAGGGAGAAGAGATTGGAAAATTTAATTTGCTCAATCACTCTGAACTCCAGTATGATAGCAGCCTCCGGATCAAAGTCTCCCTTAAGACACATAACTGATAATTTCAGTTTAAGCATCCCAAGTCTCCAGGGTCCACAAAGAGTAAAGCTTTCAAGTCATGTCATTTATATTCATAGACGTGTCCAATTTGCATCTGATGCCAGCCCTGAGGGAGAGAAAGGTGGGTTAACGCGCACAATTAATTAATGTGGATCTCGCTGTATTATTTGCCGAGCAGAAGCGTGGTTTAATGTTTAAGTAATTTCTGGCATCTTTCATGCATATTGATTGCAGCTGATTAGTGCATAAATGCAAAGTGAATGTTTTAGCATGAAGGCTTTTGAGTAGAAATTGTATACTGTAAGAAAAGTGTCTTGATGCAGCCAAAGGTACAGAAAAGGTTTGGATTTCAGCCGCCATGTACTTTGGGCTTTGTGAAAGCTGAGGACGGATTGGACATAGCCCCATTATTCATTGTGCACTCTGGACTGCAAAGAGGTTTATTTTGTTTTTAATCTAGATGAACCTTCTATATAACAATAAGTAAATAAACCCTGCAGCAGAGACTCACTGAGAGCCAACCTGACAAAGGACGGAGCGATAGATAGGCAACCCAAAGTCCAAAGTGATTACAAAAAAAGAAATGGAAAACAATTAGATAAGCACTGAATAATGGAGGACATGGATTACATGTAGGTACGTATCTCACAACAGATCATATTATGTCTTTTAAGTAAAAAAAAATGCATTCTTCTTTTTTTTTTTTTACCATTTTCACTGTGTATAGAATTTAGAGATCATATGTATTTTTACATGAAATATTAGTGGACAAAACATCAGCAATAAGGTACTTAATAGGCACTCATAGCACCAGAACATGAACACCTTGGCACAGACTCTACCAGCTCTGAAATTCTGTCATAAGAATACAACTGCATTTGTCTGTTGACTCATGCCTTGGTGATGGTGATGGTTTTTCAAACATAATTCTAGTACATCCCATAAATTCTCAGTTGGATTTTGCATCTGATGAGTGACAAGACCGTGGCAAGCTGCTGAAACCATTGGATGATGTAAGCACACCCAAGAGACAGAGGTGTTGTCATTCGACGTGGTAGAGAGGAAATCCTGTAGCATGAGATGAAAGTGATTTCTCCAACCCATAAGGAACAATTAACATTGCAGTTCCCTTTAAGAGAATGCTCCATCCAAAAAGATATATATTCTTTTATATGTTACTTACGCCATGTAGTTTGTAGTGATGACTGAGACAAAAATCCATCCATCCATCCATCCATTATCCAACCCGCTGAATCCGAACACAGGGTCACGGGGGTCTGCTGGAGCCAATCCCAGCCAACACAGGGCACAAGGCAGGAACCAATCCCGGGCAGGGTGCCAACCCAGTGCAGGACACACACAAACACACCCACACACCAAGCACACACTAGGGCCAATTTAGAATCACCAGTCCACCTAACCTGCATGTCTTTGGACTGTGGGAGGAAACCGGAGCGCCCGGAGGAAACCCACGCAGACACGGGGAGAACATGCAAACTCCACTTAGGGAGGACCCGGGAACGAACCTAGGTCCCCAGGTCTGCTAACTGCGAGGCAGCAGCGCTACCCACTGTGCCACCGTGCCGCCTCCTGAGACAAAAATGAATCTCATTTTTTCATACCAAATGGAGAAAGCAACGTTTCCAATACAGTACCGAACTCTGGTGAGCAATGCTGGACGACAGCAAACAATATCAAAAAGTCCATGAAAAAAATCTCATGTTACTCGTGTTGCATAATCCACATGTTAAGTCGCCAAGCCGTATGCTCACAATGTGTCAAACACATGTATTTTTGGTAAAATACTGTTAAATAAACCACCTCTGGAAAACACTCTTGTTAACGGGAAAATTCAAGAACAAGCTTTGATGTAGCCATACCAGAATCCTCCATTCCCATTTCTTTCTTTTTAGCTTGGATTTACTGGTATGTTTAAGGTCATTGTTACATTACACGGTCCAGTTTTGGTTGAGCTTCAGTCTTTCGGCAGATGATCACTCATTGTCCTTAAGCACCCTTTGGTACAATGAAGAATTCTTAATGGATTCTATGATGGTGAGCTGCCTAGGCCCCAATTTAAGAAAGCAGTCCTAAACCATAATATTTCCACCCCCATATTTTACAGTTGGTATCAGGTTTTTCTGATCAAATGGTGTCTCTTGTTTTTGACAAAAATGTCTTTTGGTATTGTTGCCAGTTAGGTCTATATTTGATTTGTTTGTCCAGAACACTTTGTGCCAGAAGTCCTGGTCTTTGTTTAGGTGTGCACTGGGAAATTTTAGTCTTGCCCTGATGTTCTTTCTGGACCACAAAGGTTTCCTCCTAGCACATGTCCCATGTAGATCTAATTTGTGCCCGCCTATCTCTAATGGCAGACTCATGCACTTTGATATCAACAGTAGCCACAGGTACCTACAGGTCCAGTGATGACATTTTGGGGTTCTTGGATACTTCATTCATCATCTTGCATTTTACTTTTGGGCCGAACTAGCTGAGGTGGCCTGGTCTGGACAAGTTGTCAGTTGTTTCAGATCTTCTCCACTTGTAGATGATCTTTGATTTCCAATTGCTTGAAGATCTTTTTAAATTTCTAGACCATAGGCATCTATAACCTTCTTTCTGAAAGCTTCAGAGAGCTCTTCCAATCTAGGCATAGTGATATCATACACCAACAACAATAAAGAGCAAACCAAACTTACAGTCTGAACTTTAAATCAGACTGCATCAGAGAAGATCCTCTCTAATGATGTTCTAATCACTTACACCCGATCTGATGTATGTGATTCTAATTTTAGGTATTTGAGGAAGTGCTAAACATAGTGGTGGACTTACTTTTTCCACATATGAAATTTGCATTGTATTTAAATTCTACAATGGACTACAGAATGTAAATAGGGCATGATGTTAATTATGCTGTATCACCTTTATCTATAGATATTGTTTAAATATCTGAATAAATCCACATATTGTATGTTAAAAAAGAAAACACATATCATGGGGTGCACTTACGTTTTCACATGACTGTACATAATGTTTTATTAGTTATGAAAAAAGTAAAATTACAAGCCAAATGTGTTCTTGAAAAACAGTATACATACAAAGAAGAGAATGTGTGGGGCCTGTTTGTAATGAACATGGTGGCACACTGCAGTGTGTGGTGATAGAGCTTGGCAAGGAAGATTGTGTTGCTTGCATTGCTTTCACAAATAGCATCTGCCAAGGCTTGCCTTGTATCAGAGATCAGACCGCAGCGTAGACACTCACAATAGCGCCACGGACTGGATATACAAGTTCCCTAACCATCTGGACTGAAGAATACCTTCTGCCATCTAGGTGGTGAGCCATGCTGGTTTGTGACTTGCTTTTTATATGTGATAGATGTTCGGTGTGGAAGACTTGCAAAAATGAGTCTGGGCAATTAGATTTGATTCCCACGAGAAGATAATGAAAGATAATGAGGGCTAGTCACATATGGGCATGGTCACGCACTTTGAGAACTTCCTGTGCTCCTGGTGATTGAGGTGCTTACAACATTTGTGTTAAGTTCAGTAATGAAGTGTCTATTGATTTCTGTTCTTCTCCAAGAGGTTTGCAACAATTGTAGTCGTCCTTACCCTTCAGGTACCTGATCTGTTTGTAACTGGCTTAATTTACACTATATTTATTGTAATGGATGGCATGCAGGAACAGTAGTCCCTGCCAGGATGAACTCTCTTCCCTTAAGATGCTGCTTGACCTTATCCAGGAGAGTTGCAGTCATGTGGAAGAGGCTTGAGAGGAGTGGAGGAAAAGAAGATGGAGTTGTGATTTTGTTTAAGAAGCCTTTTAAAGGTAATTATTAGTAATAAACCTTGTATTT
Organism: Erpetoichthys calabaricus; assembly: GCF_900747795.2. Taxonomy (NCBI): domain Eukaryota; kingdom Metazoa; phylum Chordata; class Cladistia; order Polypteriformes; family Polypteridae; genus Erpetoichthys; species Erpetoichthys calabaricus. Next base: position 197,606,118 of record NC_041399.2, read on the forward strand.
GCTCACGGGACTTGTGTCTGTGAGGTTGTTTCTGGAGTTTTGGATGCTGCAACACCCTGTTAGTGGTCACAAGTCTCTGGTGCAAATACATATATATTTCATGTCACCAAGCCATTATTACAATGTAGTAATGTATGCAAGTCTTCATTTAGCTGGTTTAGCTGCATTTCCCTCCTTTATCAATGGGGTCTTCATTTCCCAGTTTCTCCAAAATGTTGCATTCGCATAGGTCAGAATTGTCGTAAATATTCATCTGTTCACTCCTCAAGTTTCTATATAAATCCTGTTGTTTGCCTGGAAAGTTTCATATGCACATTTAGAAACTCTTTTCGAAGCTACATAAGCTTTATAAATGTGGCCCTGTGATTTGGAGATTTTCTTTGATCCTTCTTTGCAGATCCTCTTAAACTCTGCCAGGTTGGATGGAGACTCTAAGTGGTCAGCTATTTTCAGATCTCTCCAGAGATGTTTCATTAGATACAAGTTCTGGCTCTATCGGGGCCACTCAAGAACATTCCCAGAGTTGTCTCTAAGCAACTGCTGTGTTGTATTTGCTTTTTGCTTAGGGTTGTTGTCCTGTTGGTCCAGTCTGAGGTATAGTGTGCTCTGGAGAAGATTTTCACTGAGGAAATCTCTCTACTTTGCTCCATTCGGCTTTCCCTCGACACTGATTAGTGTCCCAGTCCCAGCCGCTGAAAATCAACCTCATAACATGATGGACTACCACCACACTTCACTGTTGGAATGGTGTTGTGCAGGTGATAAATGGTGCCTGGTTCCCTCCAGATATGATGCTTGAAATTGAATCCCTATTAGTTCAATTTTGGTTTCATCAGAGTAGAGAATATTGTTACTCACAGTCTGAGAGTCCTTTAGACAGTCTTTTTTGAGATTTCAAATTGGGCATTCATGTATCTTTTTCTGAGCAGAAGCTTCCTTATGGACACTCTGCTATAAAGCCCAGATTAGTGGAGTGTTGGAGTGATGGTTTTCTTCCTTTTCTCCTATCTCCACGCAGGTTCTCTGGAGCCTTTCCAGAGTGATCTTTGGGTTCTGGGTCACCTCTCTTACCAATACCCTTCTCCCCTGATTGCTCACTTTGGCTGGGTGACCAACTCTAGGAGGAGTTACAGTGGCTCCACACTTTTTCCATTTTTAGAATTATGGAGGCCACTGTGCTCTTGAGAACCTTAAATTCTACCGAAATTTTTTGTAGTCTTCCCCAGATCTGTGCCACCACACAATCCTGTCAATTCTTTCAAACTCATGGCTTGGTTTTTGCTTAACTGTAGGACCTTGTGTTGACTGATGTCCAGTTTACTACTGAATAAAGAACTGTGGATTTTGGAATGGATGGCATGGTGGATGCTATCCAATTTGCTGACACAGCAATGTTTGCATGGGCTTGGACCTAATATGTCCTCAATTTCCAATTTTTAAAGAATATACTTAGCAGAATAGGTCTTGGAGTGCAGCACGGAGGCTTCTTAGCTCTAGGATAACTGGTTTCAGTCCCAGCCAGGTCATAGACTTGGTGGCTTTTGCATGTTACTTTGTGTTTGAATTTGTTTTCCTGGTTACTAAGGTTTTCATCTCATTTACCAAGGAATTGTGGGTTATATTAATTGGCAACAGTATCTTCTACTGAAGATACTGTAGCTTTGTGGGCTTGAGTTTGTCCTTTGGTGGCCTGCCATGTCCATGGTTGGTCTCTGCCTCCATACAATCCTAACAGGATAAATTTCATTTTCCTGCAACCCAGAAATTGGATTAAGTCGATTCTGTCTTTGGATAGATGGAAAGATGTCAGTCAACAAAACCTGGGAGCTTTAAAGCAAAAAGAAAAAGGTCACTATATGATGCACATATAGCAAATAGCAATTTCCATTTCAAGGATTTCCTTAGTAATACGTGCCATAAAGAGCCACTTTATTACAATGGCTATTTTCACTTGGGGCTTTCTTTACAGTTCAAGATATATAATGTTTAATACTCTGTCATCAAGTTCCAAATGCAATAGTAGCTTGTTTGTGAGAGGCACTGTGACAGGAGCTCATCCCATTACAGTTCATTTAGCTAATTATGCTGTATGACTGTCTCTGTTTCATTGTGCCTTTTGGCACATGGGCAATTGCAAGGGGCACCATTTTTGTGTGTCATCTGTGGCTGCGGAGGCTGACTACGGGGTCATGCCTCAGTTCTTTAACTCTTCAGTCTTACACAACATCTGTTTAGGTCTTTTGCTGTCCCACACCCCCCATGCGGTGCACAGATGAGAACTATCCTGGGTCTGGCAGATCCAAAGGCACAACTGAATCATAAAACAAGTTTCTGAGAGTCAACCGCTTGCGTTATTGGTGCCTCACAGGACAACAGCTTAACAGCTGTTCAGTATCCATATTTCCAATTTGTTATGAGAAAGGATCATGTCTGAAGTTGTCTTATTTAAACTTTAGACATTTAGTTTGAGTTGCTGTTGGTTTTTGGAGTGTCTGTTATTACCATGCCTGATCAAAAGTGTTCTTGGAGGCCTTCTGAATGAAGGCTATAGCCGCCTATCAGTCTGGAAAGGGATTTAAAATGATATCCAAACAACTGGAAATCAACTGTTCCACTTTCCAGAAGATCAACTACAAGTGAAGAAGATTTCACACTGCCAAGTTGTCCAGACCAGGCCACCCCAGCAAGTTCAGTTTAAGAGCACAACATAAGATGCTGAAAGACTTCACTAAGGACCCCAGCATTTCATTATGGGACTCACATGTAGTTCACAATTAAATCTGTTCTGTTTTATTTGTCACCTGATATTTGATTTCTTTTTTTATAGAAGTGATGGCAACATAATTGTGATTGACTGATAAAATCACAGAATTGAAGAAGGTATATTTCCTTTTTCCCATGACTGTATATGCACAGTATATATGTATGTGTATATATATATATATATATATATATATATATATATATATATATATATATATATATATATATATATATATATATATATATATAGTGACAGTTTTAAGGGTCGCCATGACCTCTTGAACCCTCAGACCAGACGTCAGACACCAGGTAAAAGTCCAATAATTGAATTTATTATAATAATAATGTACACAAAGCACCATCTTCTCCACAATACTCAAATAATACAATAAACAAACCACAATAATCAATAATCCTCCACCCTTCCACCCAGCTCAGCACAATGTCTGGGATTTCCCATAGTCCTTTTATATTCCCTGACCCGGAAGTGTTTCCAATCCCTCAGTCCATGTGATCTCCTATCACTTCCGGGTCAGATAAAAATCCTCTTCTTCATCCCGGAAGCACGTCATTTCCCTTGTCGCCTTGCCTATGATGTACTTACAGGTTATAGGGCATGTAGAATTCCCTGAGCCTCCCTACAGCGTTTCCTGGAGGTCCCCATGGTATCCAGCAGGGCTGGTTGTAAAAACTACAAAGTCCATGAGGCCCTGCTGGAATTTGGGGAACCTCTATGCCGCAGGGAGAGCTCCATCTGGCGGCCTGGGGGTGTTGTTTAGCACTTCCTATGTATATATATATATATATATATATGTATATATATATATATATATGTATATATATGTATATATATATATATATATATATATATATATGTATATATATGTATATATATATATATATATATGTATATATATGTATATATGTATATATATATATATATATATGTATATATATGTATATATGTATATATATATATATATATATATATATATATATAACCTGGTAGGTAACCACCCATACAACCAGATTGTGACACAGACTTCGAATGCCGTGAATATATATATATATATATATATATATATATATATATATGAGTGGCAGATGGCTGTGGCACTTTCCTGGCTGGGAAGGATGCCTGTGAACTGGAAGGACTGGAGGAGAGAATATATACAGGACAGTACATTACTTGGGCCGGTAGATGGCAGTCCCCCTGAGTTGTGGCAGCACCACGGTTCCCCACAAGACTTCATGGGAATAGGAGTTCTGTGACTCAGCCCTGTTAGGTGTCAGCCAGGGAGTACTGCAGGGACAGTGGAGCCCTACTTAGTGGGGCTCCAGCCTTACCCAGAATTGCTCCAAGGGCAAGCCTTTGGGACACTGGAGGTATTTCTGGGGATCACTTAAAAAGAGCCGTCTGCCTTCATTCTGAGAGACAGAGGACAAGCTATAAGAGGAGTGGAAGCAGAAGAGACAGAAACCAGGATTTGTGCTTGTTGTACTGTGCTTGGTGCTGGCAGGAAACCTGGGAAACATTTGACACTGAATAAAAGCCTTGTGTGTTGGGTTGTGCCTTTTGCCTGTTTGTGTTGGGTTTGGGGAGCTGATGCTCCCCATGGTGACTGTAAATGGCATAGTCAGCAGGAGTTCTTGGCATTTCTAAATTCTTGTGGCGCTGCCAGGGGAACTGCCATCTAGAGTGAGATACTGTCCTGTATATTTGCTCTTCCCCGGTCCTTCCAGTTCACAGGCGTCCTGGCCCGGTAAGTGCCACTGGCAAACATTTCATTTTCCAAGATAGGAATAACAACAGTGAATTATCAGTTTTACAGCCTGTTTTCCTAACATTAACAGTACATCTGATTTTGTAATTTCAAAGTGGCAAATTTTAAAAAGTGAAAGTATTTTCAAGCAAATGTGTTTCTATTTTTTTTTTTATTTTGGCTTAATGGGAGGAAAAGAGTAGATGAGGAGCTGGAATGGGAAGGCCTGTAGCAGCAGAGTGCCATAAAGCTTAGTAGGAAAGGAAGCCTGGCTGTGGAATACAGTATGTTTTGGTGATGTTGGGTTGGCATTCTAGTTCAATCTCGCTCAGCTTGTGTTACAGAATTTAATGTGCAATAAACCTCAGGAGACTTCCGATTGTTGCCTCCTTGTGTAATAAGAAATAAACAGGTGTGAGGGTTTTAACAATGTAGAGGGAGATATTCCAGTCAGACGCTGCCTTTTTTTTTTGTTAATGTATATTACAAACAATAGACCACAGGAGACATCCTATTGAAACTTTGCAGTGTTCTAATAAACAAAAAATATTTTTTATTAGTGCATCTGTACAAAATAATATGTTTTAAATATACTGATGAGGCAGTTCCACATTCAGCTTTGAAGAGCGCCATTGTTCCATTTCTTCCTTCATTGTTTGCATCATTTTTGTTGGTAAATCTTGAGTTTACAAGTGGTTGTTTTTCAGGATTGTTTTATTCCTCTGAATTCACTAAAAAATATTATGTGACTTCTCCATTGATGTGAGATCGGCAATTGGCGGGAGAGAGAGTCAAATTCTGAGGACAGGAATTGTGCTTCATGTCAACTGGAGTACAAGTCCTTCAAACCTCCATGTGTCCTCTTCTCCTTTGTGTAGTATTGTATTTCAGCCTTTAAACTGAACATGTTATATGTGCAGTTTTGTTAATGTAGACTTCTTATACCAATATTTATTTTTACTTTTCAGCACCATCTTCAGGAATGCCAGGGAATTTCAATATTTTTGCGTTGGTGTGAAATGAAGCCAGTTATGGGTACAGAACATGCAAATTAACCAAAAGGAATTTTAAAGTTCTAGCAGCCTGCTACAGGCCTCATTTAATTAATATGCTTAAAGGATGTGGACTAAATGCAGTTAGTGGTTAGGAGAAAAAAAATTAAACAAATAGTTACATAAAAAAGGAAAATGACAACATTAGGGGCTTGTACTTAGTGTACAGTCCTCCATTTCTCCACTAGTCAGGACACCATTCTGGATTCTTTCCTTGCAGTTTAAGCACCATCTTATCGTGTTATGAGTGGAACATACCAAGCTTGTGTTTGAATTGGTCTACTCTCACACCCTAATCTTTATCCACGCACAGACTCTGTCCACACAAGCACTGATGATGACTGATGCTTACACAGCCTACCAATCCTCGGTATTCAACATGGGGATTCACAAGGTTTGGTGTGAACAACACATAGATGTCCTTGGATATATGCTTGCCCTCAGGCTGCCGTGGCCCCCAAGAATAACCTAGATACATAAATTTCCCAGAATATAACTTTGATCTAAAGGCTTTCACACCTTGATCCCCAAGAATAATCTAGACATTCTTAACAACCAACCACCATGATGTCCACCCTTTTTTGGTATTCCCCATGAACCTCCTAAACCCTGTGAAAAAGACAGTTGCAAACGTCTGATACTATTTATTACAATTGAATAGTAGCAGTTTAGGAAAATATAGTAAAGCCTGGAGCTATATAGTATTAGAAAGCTTACTGAAAATTAGAATTAGTGTCAAAAGAGGATGTTGTCCTGGGTGGCTTTTAGATACAGTAGACCGTCATCTTTGGCATGGTCTTTGGATGATGAAGAGAGAGACAGAGCCAATCCTTTGGTTTCCTGTCACAGGTTATGGACCAATGGGGCATTGTGGTGTAGGGTGTCTCTCCTGATTTAGTGACCAATGTGCTTTAGCCATAACTCAGTCCTTTAGTCAAATCCTCCCCCCAGAACTTGCTTACCTTTGTTCCTGTCAGCATTTTCTGCTATTTCAAAGGATGCGCAAATGTAATTGGAGAAAGAAGAAAGGAACAATGTAGCAGGCCATAAAATGCGGGTAAATACATGATCCACAGATGAGATTAGAACATAAATTGCCTTCAAGAGTCCTAAAGCAGTTCATCATTGTTGCCTTAGCAAAAACTTGTGCCTTTAGGAAGATTGCAGGTTGCTTTTTAATATAATACCTGTAGCTCAGCCATTATGATTTTATCTCCCCAGAACAAGCAGTGATTGTGTTTTAGATGCTTACTCTGACTGTTTTTATATTGCTTATAATTAAAAAGACCAGCTTATTGTGTTTCAAAGCAAGATAAGAATAAATGTCATCTTGAGATGCAATGGTGAATAGAAAGAACTCATCAGTTCATTTACTTGTTGTGAAATTCTAGGGAGCCAAAAAAAATTCCAGAGATTTTTTTGATATATTTTATTGATCTCTGAAGGGAAATTGTCTTTTCACATGAACTTTTGGGGGGCAGCACGCAGGTTCAGCCATTGTACAAGTGCCCCTGGTGCAATTTTCAGGTTAAGGGCTTTGTTCAAGGGCCCAATGGAATAGGATCCCTTCTGGTGGTAACAGGATTTGAACAGGCAACCATTCAGGTACCAGCGCTGATTCTTAGCCTCAGAGCCCCCAACTGTTAAGGACAGATATAAATGAAAAAAAAAATGATGAGGTGCTTCTGTGATCTCTATGAAATTGTCATTGTCAGTCACAAAAACTTAATGTGATCCCCAATTTTGCTCTTGCTAGGTTGTTCTCCTTTGATGTTCTATTTATCTTCCTGGCAGATGATGCAGCTGTTAAGTTGAGCTTGACTGTTAAAATTGTTTTGTTTCTGCTGCCCCGATACCTGACACTACAAGGAAGAACAATGATTTGGTTAGTCTTTCGAGGCAGTAGGCACACACATTCTATTGGGCATGCCTGTACTGTTCAGCTGTGAAATTATTCATGTGGTAAGTGACTTGTTTCTGTGCCAGCTGTGTGGCATTCGGTGGCTCTGTGTTATCTAATCGTTTCACTCTCCTTGCTAGGAAGCCTAGAGCTGCTTTGCATAAGAACATGTGCATGCTGGGACTCTCCCAGGACACTGCACTGAGGCGGATCGTCTAGGTTTGGAAGAATACCATTACAAGCTAGTGAACTACATGTGGGTCTCACGTCTTTGGCTTTCTTCATTTTAAAGGCAAGCAAACTCCTCATACTTTGGACTGAAATACTTGCTGGCTCTCCTTTTCACAATTTGTATATAAAAATTCTCACAGTGTCTCTGACTTGCTCTTGTCTGCTTCTGTGTGAAAATGAACAGCTTCTGGCTAATTACATTTGATCAAGGCCCCCCCCCGCTTCTGATTCATTTTAGTTTGCAAGTTTCCACCGTACCTCTCAATTGATGTTTTCTAACTGCCCATGGTCCTGCTAAACCCATCCATCCATCCATTGTCCAACCCGCTATATCCTAACTAAAGGGTCACAGGGGTCTGCTAACGTATGTTCTCCGTACTAACCCCTACTCCCTCTTCTGTTTCTTTTTGGTGGCGGCTTGCACCACCACCATCTACTCAAAGCACCGTGATGTTCCAACATTGATGGATTAAAAGCCAGAAGTCTGCATGACCATCATCATCAAGTCCTTCCGTGAGAACCTTAAATACAAAGAGGACTATTTCATTTACTGTATGTGAGGTAAAATGCCCAGAGGGGACTGGGCGGTCTCATGGCCTGGAACCCCTGCAGATTTTATTTTTTCTCCAGCCGTCTGGAGTTTTTTTTTTGTTTTTTCTGTCCTCCCTGGCCATCGGACCTTACTCTTATTCTATGTTAACTAATGTTGTCTTATTTTAATTTCTTACTTTGTCTTTTATTTTTCTTTTCTTCATTATGTAAAGCACTTTGAGCTACTTTTTTGTATGAAAATGTGCTATATAAATAAATGTTTTTTTTGTCGTTGCTGGAGCCAATCCCAGCCAACACAGGGCGCAAGGCAGGAAACAAACCCCGGGCAGGGCGGCAGCCCACCGCAGATTCTGCTAAACCTCTGCACAGAAATTCATTCACATCTTTTGAGCTTTAATTAAATCGGATTGTAGTCTCTGCCTCTGATTCACTTTCATGCAAAAATCTCCACAGTGCCTCTGACTCATCATCGAAACTGGCCAACTGCCTCTAGTTCTGATAAAGTTTTGTAAAGAATTCATCAGGTACTACCTGTCTCTGAGGGACTTTGCTGGCCATTTCATATTTTATGGTAAACCTGGATAGAAACCCTATTGAAATTCACTTTCATTAGTGAAACTTTACAAACCTTTACAAAGGATGAATCCATTCAACATTAGATTAGGTTACTGCAAAAATTTATAAAACTACCATTTCCCAACAGGCTGCAGTAGCATTGCAGGTGGGCTGAGGTTGACCATGGATGAACTGACCCCAGCCCCCAAACCCCCTCCCTGACACCCACCATGCTGCAACAATCGCACTTGATCACAGGTGGATCGCGGCAAATCCTGGACAACCTCTTCAACCCACTCCCACAGTGACGATCGTCCTTGATTCACTAAGTAAGGAAAGCATTGACGGTTATGCTTGATTCATCCAATGATCTGGTGTTGTGGTGATCATGTGGGACCTCCCCCACTCCCCCCAAAGCGCAAGGTGGTTAGCGGTAAATTCATGGAGAGGGCATGGTGGATCACGAATGCACTTCACTGGTATGTGGAAACACTGACATAAAGCTAATGAATACATTATTTGTAAAGATGTAAAGCAGCATAATGTTTGTTAATGACTTATTAATGGAAGTTTTATGTGGCCAATAAGTTATCATTTAATGGCAATTACAACTATTAGAATGTACATGAACTAATAATCACTTAAGCATTATATAATGTTTGACCCATGTGACTAAAATAGCATTTGTGAGGAGCAGAGTATGAAGCTTAGTATTGGACTGATTTGAAGCTCCGAACTGGAGCAGTGTTTGTTAAGTGCGTGTCCAGATGTGTAAGTGTGCCCAGTGATCCAGGACTGTCGATGCGAGCCGTGCTTTTCTCAAACGTAAGGTGGATTCAAGTGAACTTGTTGCTGTAGGGATAGCCTTTGCCTGCCCACCAGCCTAACCACAAACTGAAAATGAATGTTAAGTCCTGGTTACTTGACATCTTTGTGTATCTTGAGCAGTTTTTTTTCCCTTCAAATCAGACCAAACAGCACATACGCATTGCAGTGTGTTTTGCATAATTGGGGGGAAAAAGGATTCTGCAAAAAATACCCAGAGGAATTGCTTAATGAAAAACAATGAATTATTTACGAAGGAGTCATATTTTTATTATAAATATTTTACCCTTCTTATGAAAATTTTGCAATGTATAATTTATTGGTTTGCAACTACAAGGCATCTTTACCAGTTTTTCACAGATGGACATGTGGGCGGACATGCTGCAGTGTGTGAAGCAGTCCAGCTTCCCTGTCACAGTGTGTGTTGGGCTGCTGTCATGGATCAGGACAGGAAAGTAAGTGTAGATTCGGACGTCATTAAAAATTAAAGAAAGAAGTTACCAGGAGTGGTCAACATTGCTGCCCTTATGGATCTAAATTGGTTGTAATAAATCATTGTATGGGTTTTCTCCAAATATTTCTTTCTTCCTCCCATATTCCTAAGTGTTGGGTTCATTGGATATTTCAAATTGCATGTGTGAGTGATCACTCTGATGGACTGATGCTTCATCCAGTGTTGCTTCCTTAGTTGTATCCAGTGCTGCTGGGATTGACTCCATGACCCTGAACTAGATTAAGTGATTTTGAGAATGGTATGTAGATATATCCTGCAGGGGAAAATTTAACTTTACAGAACCACACAAAACTTCATGTTTGGATAACAGAGAACTGCTGCTGTCAATAAGAGGCTTGTGGGTGGCAGTAAGATGAGGTCAGACCTGCTGAGATTGTACCACAGGTTTACCTTTAAAGTCATTAATGTTTGAATAAGCAGGTCCAGCTTGTAGCGTCCATGAATAAGAATATGCCTAATAGACACTTGATTCCACATTGGAAGTCACCAGCATTCAAAATGATTCATCATTAACATATTAGTACAGAGGGAATCATTTCTGTTGCCAAGTCAGCCGGGATGATGCAACATATCTCTTAGGGCAGTGACGTGGATGAATTCAATCCCCATTTCAATGTCTTGATCACACATTTTAGTATTAATGGTGCTGTGCTCCCGTTTTCATCATTGTACAAAGATTCACAAAAATCTCCAGTCCTCGTCCTGCTTTTTCTGCACAATTTGAAAAACACCCTACTGCATTAAAACAGTGCCTGAAATAAGAGGCGTAACCCGGGTCTCTACAGTACCCAAAATATCACGGTACCTGAACTCACCGTTTCTTACTGTGAGATGTCACTGTTCGTACAATTCATATGAAAGCAATTGAACATTTTTCATTATATGAAGTCAGGTCAGATCTGAATCCTTTTCACCTTACTTTTATTCTCTCTCTGAGTCTTCTCTTCTTCCTTCCCCCAGATGAGCTTATAACTATTATTGTCACTCTGGATATTCGACCTTTCGCCCCTTTTCATTTTAAGACCAGCAGCTCTCCTGATAGGGCGTAATGAGGCTCTTTCGGCAGCAGTGATCTCAGTGCTCTAGGTGAAAAGGGAATATTTAATACATCCCATTTTACATTCCTCTCAGGCTTTTATATTCTCAGATGTTATAGTCTTAGGGAACCATCAGATCTTTGACACTCACCCATGTGACATTTCTGAAATTTGTGGCATGTCTGAGAGGCAGTTGAGGCGGGTTGGTCTGTGGGTCTGCATTGACAACAGCATCTCTTCAGTTTAATTTAAAAATTCATCCAAAAATGTATGGTAACAAACTCGAGGCCATATCTTAACATTACTAATTAATAACATTAATTAATTACATTAATAACATTAATAATTCCAAATAAAATAGAGAAACAGAGCTTCTGTAAAGGCTGTAGTATGGTTTGGTGCCGGAAAATGAACTTTGGGAGTATTAATAGTAAAAGTAGCATTGTCACCTGTATAGTGAAATTCTGTATTTCTGGGCAAAATGTTGCCACTCTCCAGCACCATGATAAACAAGAAAGTACTGAAATAAGAACTCCACTTTATTTAATTGAAAAGGCAAGTTAGCTTAAGGCCTCATGACATTAGACAACTTTTCAAGTCAAACAAAACTTCCCATAACTTTCTGGAGGCTGTTCACAGAGGATTTAATTTCATAACTGCATCACTGTCATCTGCATCTGCGAAACTGGACTGTGTCATGAGTGTTTATTATTTTGTGCTTGATGTTTTGTTGGATTTTCTTTGTATCAGTAATATTAATCATTTTTGTTGTTTATTACCAGAAATTTACTCCTAAATTTATTATAAGTTACAGTTCACTAAAGAACTGCTGAACTACATACTTTGTCTGGGGGACGGCAAGCACCTTTGCCTTGTCAGTCAGCCTCTCAGACATGATTTGCTTGCGCAGTGATCGTTCTGTCTCGCATTTCTTGCAACGTTTTGCTACATTCAGTGTAATAAACTTAGAATGTACAATAGTCATGGACCCTAAACATATTTGTGGATTTTTGTATTTGTAGGGCTTCTATACCCCTAACCCTTGTGAACTGCAACAGATACAGTACAAACATACTGTATGTGTTGTGATCTGTGTCCCTTATTTCTATTTATTTCCGTTTTCCAGATCACTGATTTCAACAGGTGATATCTTTATATAGGTTTTTAGAGTCCTTAAATCCATTTATGATAATAGTTTTTTAATTTTAAAGTCATTTTCTGTGTGTTTATTATTTTTTCTGTCTTTTTTTGACAACATATTGATGTTTCTGCATGCTTCTATTTTGGGCTGTGGTGGCCACAGCATTGCTATATAGCATCCCTCAGAGGTGTGTGGTGCTGGTATCATTGCTGTGATGACCTAAAAAGTCAGTACAGTGTGCATGGTCACCCGAGTTTTCAAATAATTCTAAGGAAATCTTTGCATGGTAGGCGTTATTACATTGGTATCAGATGCTCTAGACCTCTCTTTCTGGCTTCAACTTATATTTTTGGTTTAGTGTTCTTGTTGTGTCAAAAGATAGTCCAGATCCTTGTAACGAGTTTCTCATCTTGTTTTTCTGATGTTTCATCTCCTGCCTGGTCATCTCTATTACTGAAAGTTTGTCTTTTCTTACTGCACACCTACAAAATGAAAACTTGGGTGTTTATAAGTGCATTTAGAGCTTTTGTGGTTTGTTGAATCCATTTATGTTCTTTATATTTATAGTTTTGAACTCATTTTGCTAAAGTTGTAAATGTTTTGCATCTTTTCCATTGCCATTTGGTTTTTCATGGGAGTTGTAATTTTGTAGTTTTTTTCAATACTGTTGCTAGTATGTTTGCCTCCAGAGGTTGCCGCCTATGCGGTCGTCAGGTAAACAGTATAAAGATCAGCATCACTCATTTCCAGATTATCCAATTTTGTTGATAAAAACAAACGCGTTCCTTTGTACTTTCCTTCAATTGTGTCCTTAAAATAGCAATAACTTCTCAGCTTTGGTTTCCTGACCATGGTTCTTGTTTGATGTTTGACTTTTGATGAAAGATAAGACTGATTTAGGATTTAGATTGGCATAATGACTTTGTGTCTTTTCCTGGGGCCTCATGTATAACGCCGTGCGAAGAATTCGCACTATAACATGACGTACAAACAAAAGCAGAAATGTGCTTACACACAAAAATATCCAGATGCATAAATCTGTGCGAACGCCAACTTCCACGTTCTTCCACTACATAAATCCCGGTCAGCGTGAAAAGTAACGCTTGTGCACGCGCCTGCTGTCCCGCCCCGTCTCCTCCCAGAATTACGCCTCTTTGAATATGCAAATCAACATAAATAGCCGTTAAGCTCAGCGTTCTGTGAAAAGGCAATGGCAAAAGCATGGGGGGAAATAGAAGAATTTCAGTGAATACCAAGTGGAGGCAAGGAAAAACATACTATTTTTTGGTTTAAACAGTGGTATAAACAACAAGAGGAAGTTAATCAAATGACATAGAGTGTCGGAGAAACTCGGAAGCTCAAGTTCACAAAGTCGCACAGAGCCCAAAATAAAAGAGAAGTTGTCAGATATCAAAGTTGCTGTGGAAAGGCGAGTTGTAGCCCACTGTCTGAGTGTCATATGAAAGCTTATTAGGGTGCAGAGAAAAAAAAAAATAGGGACACAGTGGGGGAAAAAAGCATGAAATGTCAACTTTAATCTCTAAATTTCCACTTTAATCACGTAGTTTATTTTGTCATTAAAGTAGAACATCATAAACTTCATCTTAAAATCGTTTAATTTACTAGTTTCTCAAATCCCATTGTAACTAAAGAAGCACGTTAAATGCTTTGTTTTGTATTTGATCTTCTATGTGCTCTATGTGTGTGAATCACTACGTGCTTCCGCGCTTTCTCTTCCTCCGACAGGACACAAAATCCATTACATTTGTGATATTACAGCTCTCTGAATAATTAAAATACTGAGATGTATACTTGGCATCATTTTCATGATGATAGGAGTTAAAGCATGTTATTAAACATGAGAACACAGGTGGCGCAGTGATTGTTCATGCCTCACACAAGATGCTTGCTGTGCCATGCACGACCTTCAATGAAATAATTTGTTGCAGCAGTACTGCCTCTTTCAAACGTACTAACCTCCAATTCCTGTCCTACTTTTGTTTCTCCAAATACCCAATCGCCACACAACCAGCTCTGTAATAGACGTTAAGCCATCTGTAAGCTTAGAACGCCGATTCTTCACAACTTTTAAGGAACATTGAAATATCTTAGTAGTATGTGTTTAATTATTCTATCCATCTATCCTTCCAGTGTCACGACAGCACCAGCAAGAATACAGTGTGAGGCAGGAACAATCCATGAACGGAGCGCCAGCTCCTTGCTAGCGCAGCGACACAGTATCCTCACATGTTTATTTATTAACAATATAGATTATTTTAATTAAGTTAAAGTTTTATCTGTATAATATAATAAACATATTTTGCTGCATTTCATCTTAAAAATGATATTGTCATCATATGTAAATACGTGCTTTATAAAGTGGCTCAGGTTGTGCAATATTATAACTATCGCAAGTTTACAGTCAGATAATTGTACTTATAATTACAAACAGTTCTACAAGGAGCACTTGATGGACTGATTGAGTGCATTTATAGTTCTTGGGATAAAACTGTTTGTGAACCGCGAGAAAAGGCTCTGTAGCGTTTGCCTTATGAGAGCAGTTCAATAGACAGCATGGCTGAGGCAGCATGTGCTTGATGCTGTGTACCGATAATTCTCTTTCTGATCAGCTGCTGTACAGCTGTGATTCCCCACTCAGATACAGTGATATAAATACTCCGAGT
The DNA here is from genome assembly GCF_900747795.2 of Erpetoichthys calabaricus. Classification (NCBI taxonomy): domain Eukaryota; kingdom Metazoa; phylum Chordata; class Cladistia; order Polypteriformes; family Polypteridae; genus Erpetoichthys; species Erpetoichthys calabaricus. The sequence goes on from NC_041399.2 coordinate 197,621,135, forward strand.
GGTGCAGTGAGAGTAATATGGAAAAAGATGATCCGCTGTGGCAACCCCTAATGGGAGCAGCTGAAAGAAGAAGAAGAAGGTGCAGTGAGATTAACGACGCTAAAGCAGGTATTTTATTTAGAATAGTTTGACCATTCTGTGGACCATTATATTGTTATAGGTTAATTACAATCAGATGCATTAAACTAATAAACAATATGTGGTTAATTTCAGTGTATTTATAAAGCCATGTCAGGGATGTGGATCTAAAAAAGAAAGGGAAACCACTTTGGAACAGTAGCACTGCTTTGATGCTAGGTGCCGCCAGTCTGCAAAACAGAGTGGAGAACTTGCGTACGCCAGGATATGAGCTACCATGGAAATGTGCATGGCTTTACGCCAAGTTTAGGTTTTATACATCGCAATTTGAACGTGGAAACATTCGTATGCAACATTTTTGTGCGTATGCACCATTTATAGATGAGGCCCCTGGTTACTTCATAAAAATTTGTTTGCTTTACAATCAGGCATAACACTGTGTGCTTATGTTGCATTGAGTCATTTGCGTTATGTTATGTTGCATTGCACTGTCATTTTATGTTGAATTACATTATGTTTTGTTGGACTTTATTGCAAATCCCATTTAATTAGTTGTCATATCTAACCACTGACATGTAGTGCACCTTCTACCTTTACACAACAAGAAGAGTGAGTCACATTGATGAAGAATTTGACATTTCCTTCATCTATTCATTTTCAAACCCATTTAATTTATCGAAGGTGTCACGGAGTGCCAGGGTCCTGGCATCACAGGAGAGAAGAAAGAAAAAACAGCAGCTATTTTCTGTACCTGCTTATCCAGTTTAATGGATGCTTTTCATCAGCATTTGGCATAAGACCGGAATCTTCACTGCCTACACCTTTGCAGTGATCAACCAATCAGTAGGTCAATAAAGTCAGCCATTATTTTAGAGAGTGCCTTTCTATAGTGACCATCATCCTAAGATGCTTACTAGGGCACACTTAATGTACACTCCCACCTTCATACAAGGTCAGTTCAGAGCTGCCAGTTTACTCAACATAAACTTCTTTGGAATGTGGGAAAGAAAACAGGAGCAGCAAGAGGAAAACCCAAAGAGACGCAGAGAGCACATTCACCGTGAATGGACTGAGATTCAAACGCAGGTCTCTGGAGCTGTAAGGCACATGCTGGTGAACAATACAGTGGTGCAGTGGTTAACAGTGCAGTCTGACAATTACAGGATGGCTCAGTGACTGTCTTTGTGTAGGTGGCATGTGCTCCTCATGTGTTTGAGGGTTTGTCTGTGGGTCCTCTGTTTCATCCCATATTACAAATTTGGGACAGAAAAATTAGGTACCTGGAGAAACCCCCTCCACAGGCACACACACAAAGAGAAGGTGCAAACTCCACTCTGACATTGACAAGGCCAGGATTCAGACTTTGATCCCTGGAACTGTGAGAACTTGAAATGGAATTACTTAAAAAAAAAAAAAAAAAATGTTGTGAACTTTTAGGACCTGAGCAGATAACTCTGTGCCATAACACACCCTGCCACATGATGATATGGGAGACGTCAGCACCTAGGCCAAAGCCCAGTGATTGTGATTAATCACTCCCCTCTAGATGCTGCTGTAGCATTCCAGAGAGCCGAGAGGCACCTGCATGGCACAAAGTGATTGATTGATAGCCGTTTATGGCTGTGTACAATATTCATATTTCAACTAATTGCAGCTGTGTGTCCAGGTGAAGGCTGCCATAATTTGTGTTTCTCTGACTGCAAAGACAAGGTCATTGGTTTGGGCTTCTCTGTTTTATGTATTTAACCGATAAAACACAAGAGTTAGACCAAGCACTGGGAGCTTTTCAGTTTGTTGCGACTGTACTGAGGAGTGTAGCCTTTAATGAGAGGCACAACCTGCTGTTAAATATTGCCACTCAAATTCATATACCCTGCCTTCAGACCCCTTTTATCATCTTTTGTTATGTAGCAGCCTTGTCCTAAAATCATTTAAATTCATCTTTTCCCTCCACTCCACCAGAATAACAAAGTGAAAACAGGCTTCTAGAATTTTTTGCAAATTTATTAAAAAATTTCAATATTTTAATGATAATGACTCCTTCCACAGGAATTATAGCCTTGAATCTTCTTTGTTTGTCATAACAAGCACACCTGAATTTGGAGATTTTGTACCATTCTCTGTAGACCATCTCTCAATATCTGTCATGTTGGATGGAGATTGTCACTGAAATGCTGTTTTCAGGTCTCTCCAGAGCTGTTTGATTGGGTTCAAGTCTGGGCTCTTTCTGGACCACTTAAGAACATTGTCCTTAAGTCACTGCTGAGTTGTTATTGCTTTATGCATAGGGTCATTTTCCTCTTGGAAAGCGAACATTCAGCCCAATCTGATGTCCAGAGCGCACTGCAGCAGAGTTTCATTACCTATATCTTTGTCCTTTGCTCTGTTCAGCTTTCTCTTGACCCTGACTAGTCTCCCTGTCCTTAAGAGCATGATGCTGCCATCTCCATGCTTCACCATTAGAATGGTATTTCAGTGGTGATGTAGACATGTTCTTTAAAACTGAGACCAAATCATTTAACCTTGGCTTTCTCTGATTGGAGAATCTTGTTTCTCACAGTCCGAGGAGTCCTTTAGTTGCCTTTTTTTGCAAACTTCAAGCGGGCTTCCATGGGTCTTTTCCTGAGGAGAGGTTTCTGTCTGTCCGCTCAGCCATAAAGCTCAGATTGATGGAATGTTGCATTGATAGTTGTCCTTTTGGAAGTTTTTCCCAGCTCACCTAGAGTGACCATCGGGTTCTTGGTTACTTTTCTTCTCCCAACTTCTCAGTTTGGCTAAATGGCCGGTTTGTAGGAAGAGTCGTTGTTGTTCCAAACTTCTTCCATTTAAGACTTATGGAGGTCACTGTTCTTTAAGAACACTTCAATGCTGCAGAAAACACTTTTAGACTTCACTAGATCTACGCTTTGATCCAGCCCTATTTCTAAGCTCTCTAGGCAATTCCTTCAACCGCACTATAAACAAAGGTGCATTTTACAGTCACAGTCTATCGTGGTGTTTTAGTTTGGGAAAATGGTTCAAAGGTTTTAACAGAAAATAAGCAGGCAAGAATCAGAGAGGAAAGGTCCAATACTTCAATTGTTTACTTGTTCAAATATAATATCAGTTACATACAATATAATAGCAATATACATGCAGATATAGGAATTGTACTATTGACTTACAGTAATATATATAAAGATATATGATTTATACTATTGACTTACATTAATACAGATATATGAATTATACTATACTTACAGTAATATCAAAAGACCCAGAGCCATCATCCTAGACCAGTAGACTGAGGGAGCCCGCGTGTCAGTCTCGTCAGGGGATCAACTCGTGAGCCTGGTCCAATACCGGGCGGTGTGCACGTTCCCCACGGTTGAGCTTCCGAAGAAACTGAGGGCGGAACCTTCCCTTATATACTAATTGAGTGTCCTTACCCAAAATGGCTTACGTGTAAGCAGTGTATACAGAAGTGATCAGTTTCAGCACACACCCTTCCACGGGACGCAGTATTGTTTTTCTTCTACTTGGCCCTCACTGAGATGGTGCCTAGTATCAGAAGACACACAATAACAAGCGTTGCTTGCAATGAAGCCCCTCGAAGTGAAAAACAAGTACATAGCCTTGACTGTATTCCCATAACATTCTGAAACTCTTTATGAGAAGCAAGTTTTTGCACATTCTTTCGCTATCATCCCAAACATTCCAATCTTTGTAGCTGGTTTTGCACTGAAGCGACCAACCCCCCCTCTTACTCCTTTATTTCATCCCTTCTCCTGTTACAGAGAAAACCTTTTTTTATTACACGTGGTCCTGTTGAACGTATATGTCCATTCATGGTCTACCCTGACCATATCAAGTCTGCATGTCCATTTCAATCACAGTCCACCCTGGTCATGTTGAGCCATCATGTCCAGTTCAATCACCATACAAATTAAGGAACAGCCAGGTCATTTATTAAAAACTATTTTTAGTTCACCCAACCTCCATTTCACAAAGATATTTTCTTTAAGTACCAAAATTGGACATTATTACTTGAGCACAAAGGATTCCAACATTATAAATTTAATCACCATCCATCTTTGTCCAATTGAGTTTCCTCAATTCTCAAAGTTTCCAGTTCTGTCACCGTCCACCATTGTCCTGTTCAGCTGGCATGTCCAGTTCAGTCACCACCTACCCTGGTCTGATTGAAATGGTGTAACCAGTTGAGTCATAGCCTACCCTGACCGAATTGTTACTTTAACAGTCTTGTGTTCTTGCTTATTCTCGCCGCTGTTGATTTATTGTTCTCATGTCCAGTAAGCTTCATTCACCACCCCCCTGTCCTGCCTGCATGGCTGCCATTCCTCCCTTGAACAGAATGCCTATAGGTGCTTTCCCACCACAGAGACTTTTTAGAAACTCGGGAACATTTGTAGCATTCCTACTGCAGGAACTTGGGCTATTTGTAGTTCATTTTATTTGTTCTAGATCCTACGTCCAGGAACTATTGTGGGTGGGGCTCCAGCAATGAATTTTTCTGATTTGTTGAGCACCATCACTGGCTCCATCTTAAAGTGTGAAGATGGAGCTCCGTACTTCACACCACATTACTCTTCATAGTCACCACCCTGGTGCTCCGCACCATGCGCCCTATCTGTTCGATAAGCATTTTGGGGGTTGAATATCCTTATGAACTCTGGAATGCAACACACCAAAGTGGAAAGGAACCGTAAGTGGCCCAGGCCTGCATCCTACAGGAAATAATTTGGCTCCCATGGTGGGAAAGATACTTTTGTTGCTTGCTAGCAGTCACCTCATTTTAATGTCATGGCTTTTGTTTTTTGTTTTCAGGTTGGTGACCAGATTTCCAGTTGAGCTCAGGTTTGGATGGGCTTTGCCAGCTGGTGCTACAAGACCCCGGGAAAGCCCATTATCACTGAAATAAAAGCATCCTGAGGGGCGCTCTACCAAGATGGACATCAGCTTTCTCCTTCCATAGCACGGCATTTCCAAACAGCTTGTTATAGCAGCAACTAGCTGTGAATTGAAACAAACCCAGCTATTTTTTTTTTAACGGAGGCTTTTTTTCCTTCAAATTGCTTGATTTGGCTCACGTACAAAGTTTCCACATCCCTCCCAGCTGTCAGTGTCCTCCAGAGTGTGGAGTAATCAAACAGATAGTACTCAAGCCAAGGAGTCAGGAGGATATGGCTGCCACAGACCGGAACCTTCCCAATGGCTCGTGGCTTGATGCAGATAGCTGCCAATATGCATCCTGAAACAATTAGAGCGCCATTGAACGGAGACTCCACTTCAGGAAACGTCAGACTTTTTAAATACGTCCCTTGAGGGAGTGAAGAATGTCATGTATTTTTGCAGTCGGAGCATTGTAAGTTGAATATTTCAAATTTTAATTTATAACGAGATTCAGTTGAAGAAGATATTTTAAGCACATTTCCATCTCTGGAATTTAATTAAGCTGGGAATTTCTACTAAAATAATCCGGATTGTATGTAATGCTTTAAAGAAGTGTGATGACCTGATTGTACTTGATTTAAATTATGCAGCCCCCAGCATAACTTCAGTATTGTTTTGACTATTAATGGACATTCTCAAGATTCAGGATGTTGCCAGTCGGTGGCTGTGCATGAGGTGGAGGTGACCTTCATCCAAGCCTCAATTCCATGGACATATCCTTTACTGAAAAGAATACCTCTCCTGTGTTTCTTACCAATGCCCTCGCCACCAGTGGAATTACACCTGTCCTCCAAACGCAATGTCTCTCGCATGAACTGATGTACTTTCACCCCACACTTGAGCTCTACAAGATGGTTGTTACGGAGTGACTCACTCGTTTTGGTAGAAAAGCCTGAAACAAACATTGTGAGAGCTGAAAGTGCTATGGCGGAGCATGCTGACCTGTTGGCAGAGATGCAGGCTGTTAGCCGCATGACCACAGCCGAGAGACTTAAACATGCCCAGAAACGTAGAACACAGCAGCTTAAAGTATGGGCTCAGATGGAAAAGGAAGCCTCTCAGAAGGACAAGGAAAAACGCAAAAGCAAGCTGAAAAAGAGCCAGCGGGTTGTTTTCCCTGACAGTATCACCTTGCTGGAGGCTGCCACCAGAAATGATGTGGAAGAAGGTAAGCTGCTAGTTTTCTAAATTTAATTAATGTTTTATGTGTTCCTACAGTTGCTGCATTTGTTTTGATTTAGGGTGATTGCTAAACTAAACTACCTTATGAAGGGAAATTCTATGGGAGACAGGGAGAGGATGACTCTTGGTTGAGAAGGGGTCAGACCCTGATAGGATCTGTGTGGTGCCCTGATGTCCACAGACATCTGCACCAACTCCTGTCGGGACATCTAGTAGTCATGACTGAGAAGTGCCAGTGGAGCAATGAGATACATAGACAGACACAGTAGTGGAAAACTCAGGAAGCGGTCATTTATTAAAACAAGTGCAGCCTTTTCAACATAATGTTTGAATGCACTTCTTTATATACGTAAATGCATTCAGTGCTCTGTCAGGTGGGATCACGCACATTATCTTAAAAACAAGAGAATCAAAAACATTTTTAAAAATCACAATCCCTAGCTCTTCATGCTTGCTAACAACAGGTCCGGCTCCTCCAGTGATTGCCACTCCTTCTACACAGTCCCACAGGAATCGATAAGCAGCACCCAATCATCCCTGTTCATTGTCTGTTTGTTCAGTGGGTCTTCCACTAGTCTGCCACAGCAAACAAAACATCCCCTATCCCTTGATTCCACAATGCCTTCCTATTCGCTCTCACTCAGGCAATAAATACTCTACAAGACGCTTAACGAATCTGCACCATGATAAGGACTAATGTACATGTTTCTCACTGGCACACCATTGCTTCAGTCACCCTCACAGCCACACTTGTGTCCTTACGTGTAACTGCCAGCAATCTACTGCCACCTCCATGACGTGCTCAACAAACACAAGTCAGAACGCCCCCCTCTCCATCCATTATACTGCATCAGTCTTCTGAACTTCAGATAATTGATCACAAAAGTATTGATCCCCTTCAAGTCAGTTTTTAGTAGACGCACTTTTGGCAGCCATGACAGCCTTGAGTCATGTTTTTTCTATGTCATTCTTTATAGCTTTGGCTTTATGCTTGGTGTCGTTGTCTTGCTGCAAAACAAATCTTCTCCCAAGGTACAGGTTTCATGCAAACCGCATCTGACTTTTCTCCAGGTTTTCCCCACATTTTGCTGCTTGTTACCCTCACAAGCCTTTCAGGATCTGCTGTACAGAAGCATCCCCATAGTTTCATGTTGCGACCACCATGATTCATAGCATGGAGGATGTGTTTTTGATGGTGTGCAGTATTCAGAAATGGTGTTTAGTGTGATTGGCAAGAAGCTACATTTTGGTCTCATCAGACCACAGAACCTGCTTCCAGCTGACATCAGAGTCTCATGTGTCTTCTAGCAAACCAAGATGTCATGTGTGTTTTTTCTCTTGCCACTCTCCTAAAAATCTGCAACTGGTGTAGGAACAGTTATTGTTTGCACAGTCTTTCCAATATCAGGAACTCTAGCTTGTAATTCATTCAGCATTCTCCGAGGTCTCATGGTGGTCTCGCTCACTAGTGCTCTTCTTGCACAGTCGCTCAGTTTTGGTGGAAGGCCAATTCTAAGCAGATTTACAGCTGTGCAATACTCTTTACACTTCCTAATGAATGATTTAACTGGACTCCAAGGGATATTCAGTGACTTGAGCCTTCACCCCTTGACATGTACTTTTCAATTCCCTTTTTATGGAGTTGCTTGGAGTGTTCTTTTGTCTTCCTTGTGTAGGTTGGGTCACCACACTGACTCACAACAAGTTGGACAGTCCAGACATGGGTGCATTTATACTACCATCAATTTAAACCCCAGAACTACAGATAGGTGATCTCCAGTCTGTGACTTCTAAAACCAACTGGCTACACCAATGATGATTTAGATGTGTCATATTAATGGGTGTTGGGGGGGGGGGGGGGGGCGGCACAGTGGCGCAGTGGGTAGCAAAGCTTCCTCGCAGTTAGGAGACCCGGGTTCACTTCCTGGGTCCTCCCTGCGTGGAGTTTGCATGTTCTCCCCGTGTCTGCGTGGGTTTCCTCCCACAGTCCAAGACATGCAGGTTAGGTGCATTGGCGATTCTAAATTGTCCCTAGTGCATTCTTGGTGTGTGTGTGTGGGCGTGCCCTGTGTTGGGCTGGTGACCTGCCCGGGGTTTGTTTCGTGCCCTGTGTTGGCTGGGATTGGCTCCAGCAGACCCCCGTGACCCTGTAGTTAGGACATAGCGGGTTGGATAATTAGTGGATGGATATTAATGGGAATGGGTGGCACGGTGGTGCAGTGGTGGTGCTGCTGCCTCACGGTGTGGAGACTAAGGTCTGTGTCCCGGAATCTCCGTGTGTGGAATTTGCATGTTCTTCCTGTGTCTGCATGGTTTTCCTTTTAGTACTCTGGTTTCCTCCCGTCGTCCAAAGACCTACAAGTTTGGTGAATTCTATAAATTTTCTAAATTGGCCCTGATGTGTATCTGGTTTTTGGGTGTGTGTGTGTGTGTGTGTGTGTGTGTGTGTGTGTGTGTGTGTTGGCCTTATGATGGACTGGCACCCTGTCCAGGGTTTGTTCCTGCCTTACACCCTATGCTAGCTGGCATAGGCTTCAGAAGACCCCCGCGACCCTATTCAGGACTAAGTGGGTTAGAAAATAACATTAACGGGTGTGAATTCTCAAGAGATCAATTATTTTATATTTTATATTTGTTATTAATGCGGACCAAATTGCAAAAATCTGTTTTCATTTTGAAATCAAAGTGTATTTTTCTGTTGATCAATGTCAAATGTCCTCTGTGATTCAGTGTTGTATAACAATAAAATGTGAACATTTCCAAAGGGGTGAATACTTCTAACTCTTTCAGGGCGGCTGTTGACTTTTGTCAAAATTCTGGGAAGAAGACGGTAATCGGGTGTTAACAGTGACAAAACTCACCTTTCCGCTTTAGTTTGACTCTCTTTGCTAGAAGGAAAGTTAACTTTGCTGATTTGACCTTTTGAGTAGTGAAGAGCAAACAACCTCTAAAATGGCATCAACATCCAGTGAGAGATCAATGCGAATGCACAAAACAAAATACCAAGTGGATGATGTTTCATGTTTTATTGTTGAATCGGGCTTGTCAGACTCTGATTTTGATGCAAGTGATCTGAAGATGAAGATCAAAAATGAGGTACTGGCATCAGCTAAATGGTCCCCGGCTGATCGTGGTCCTGAACACGTTTGTGTAGCTGATGCGCTTATGGCAAATTTCGCCCGGGAGGACCGTCACTTACAGTGACAAGAGGTGTAAAATAGATTTCGTCACATTGCAACTGCCACCAACTTCCACCCAGCCCACAAAGACAGCCAAGTAGTCGGCCCACTGCATTTTCCTGCTGGCCATTGAGCTGCCCCTGAGCAGCTGCCAGAAACCACAAATAGTTGGCAACAGCAGCCAATTGGCATATTTATCCCATTAAAAAAAACACTCTTTGCGACTGTTTATTTAAACTTGAGCATCAACAATTTGATTTCATATAGCTCCTTTCCATTTTGGGCTTCATCCCAAAATGATTTTATTTGTAGTAGTACTGTACGTCTCAGAATTCAAGCATTGTCAATGAAAGGACTCAATAGTGATCATCAAGGATGAGAATGGGAAGGACTGAATAGGGAAACCTGTGATTTCCTATAGTGTCCTTCCCACTAATGTTAAAGGTTGCCACATTACCTTCGCCCCTACCTTTACTGTATAAATAAATATCATTTCTTCATTGTGAATATCATTGAAATTAAACATTTATTATAGGTTTATTTGGGTTAATATATGACAAGTACAGAATACATTGAAATTATTACATTTCATTCTATTAATTATAGTGTCATTTCTTCTGTATTTTTTTATAAATGGATCGATAAAATAACATTTATTTATATAAGCACATTTGCATACAAACAATGTAGCTCAAAGTGCTTTACAAGACAACAAAAAAGGAAAAGTTATATGAAATGAAAAACAAATAAGATTAGGCAATAATATTAAAGAATAAGTAGCAGATTAAGAGAAAGATAAGGTCAGATGGCCAGGAGGGCAGAAAAAAAAAAAAAATCGGGAGTGGTCTCCCCTCGTATACTCAAATATGGGGATGGATATTTGAGGAGTAAACCGCAAGACAATAATTATATTTTTATATTATGTACATTAAAGACCCATCAACAACAAATCAAGCCAAATTAATATATTGAAAAATTATTATAAAAGTAAAGATGAATAAATCTGCCTGTGCAGCTACATGAATAAAAAATTTGTCATGATAATTTTATTTTGGCGAACAATCACCACTTTCAGTAAGCGGAAGTGGGTCAAAAGTTGGAAAAGACTTTAGTAATGTGTGTAATGTAATACTTGTACACAAAATTTCATTTACATAAAGCAAAAATGTTCTCAAATACATATGTATTGCCATTTGAACATCAAGCAGAAAATTACGATTATCTCGAAAATGGTGGCTTTTCAAAAAAATGCAAAGCGACAAAAAATGCTTAAAATTCAGTGCTTTACCATAATATGATGTGAAATTACCAAATTTTTAATATTTTTTGGGGAAACGTTTCATATAAAGTGCCACTTCCGGTTAGTGGAAATAGCTCAATAGGTGATGTTAATCTACATCTTGTACCTAATACTTGTATGCAAAATTTGGTTGACCTAAGTGAAAGTGTACTCAAGTTATCATGTTTACATACACACACACACACACACACACACACACACGCACACAAACACACGCACACACACACAGACTTTTCTTCTTCTTTCAACTGCTCCCGTTAGGGGTCGCCACATCGGATCATCATCTTCCATATCTTTCTGTCCTCCACATCTTGCTCTGTTACACCCATCACCTGCATGGCCTCTCTCACCACATCCATAAACCTTCTCTTAGGCCTTCCTCTTTTCCTCTTCCCTGGCAGCTCCATCCTTAGCATCCTTCTCCCAATATACCCAGCATTTGTATCAGTATGCTGATGCTGGAGAATGTGAATTTCCCCTTGGGATTAATAAAGTCTATCTATCTATCTATCTATCTATCTATCTATCTATCTATCTATCTATCTATCTATCTATCTATCTATCTATCTATCTATCTATCTATCTATCTATCTATCTATCTATCTATCTATCTATCTATCTATCTATCTATCTATCTATCTATCTATCTATCTATCTATCTATCTATCTATCTATCTATCTATCTATCTATCTATCTATCTATCTATCTATCTATCTATCTATCAATCAGATTTTTGACTCAATGTAACAATTTCCTTTGTAATGATCCAACACTAATAAATGGGTGTACTTTCATGAGAGACATTCTTAATCTGAAATTGGTTTTCTGGGAACATATTTAATACTCTGATGAGGACCACTATGAAGCAGTCTGTTGAGGGAGAACAATGAATGTTTTATCTTCACAAATTCTGTGACTTGGTGAAAAAGCTACCATAAAGAGGGTGGGATGGTTCTGATGAGAGCCCATCTGAAAATACTTGGATGAAGGAATTGTTAATAGGTTAGACTTTAGCTACAGGATTTGAATTTGAATATGAGGACTGTTAGGTAGTGTTTGCTTTCTGAAGTTGGCTTTGCTATTAATATGAGATTTATTGCAAAGAGCTCTGGCACACTTGTAGAATTACTTACTTGTACAGAGAGAATGTTCAGCAGACGTTTGTGGGAAGGCTGCCACTGCAGGAGCTCGGCTTTTTGGCACAGCTGTATACTTCCTTAATAAACCAAAAATGCTAATATTCAGTGAGGGCCTGTCTGGGCTTGTATGTCTCTCCGAAGTTATTTTCTCATTTTCTGGAAACCTCCGGTGATACACTGACTGTTAGTGGAAATGAAAAAAGGCTAAGACTAGCACATCCCAAATCAGATGGGCCTGTTTTGTGTTCAGTTCAGATAGTGCAGTACCCCACGTAACATATTTTGACCATTTTCAAGAATTTCAGGGTTTGTGTAACACTATTTTTTTGTTTTTTTGATTTAATTTTGCCATTCTTTCCCATTTTCATTGCAAGGTTTAAATGGTTTTATTCAGAGATAATGTGATTGCAATCTGAGAGCTTCATTTCCTCCTTTTAAATTAAGGGTTTCCAGTCCAAACATAGGAGTGCTTGCTTTACGGTAAAATTACATATTTCAACTGTAGCAGAAAATGAAGGACAAGAGTTGTAATTAGGTATGGGCTCGGGAGAACTTGCTCGCTATATGAGAAGGAAACAATGTACAGGCTGAAATAGATTTCATTTTTCACACTGGATAAGATAATAGTTTTTTATTCTCAGTAAGTACTTCTCTTTCCGCCCACATCTAAAGACATTCTTGTTAGGTTAATTGTGAACTTGTATTAATGAGTGAGAAAGTGTGTGTGTGCGTGTGTGTGTGTGTGTGTGTGTGTGTGTGTGTGCGCGCACGCACTTGTAATGTTCAGGTTCCTTTCTTGCACCCAATACTGCCTCTTCCTGTGGTGTTATAAATGGAACAAGTAAGCCCACGATTCTCTAGAGAATCGTAAATCCAAGAATGGCAATCAGTTTCTGTTCCGTCCGATATATGAATGACATATCATGGAGGGTGGGTGCGTCTGGGGAAATGTCATTTAATTAAATAAGCATATCTGTACTAAAGCGGTTTCGTTTTATGGAGATGTGATTCCGTTGCCTTTGCTGACACCGACTGCTGGCAGTGGAGCACAGCAAGTTTAGTTTACAGGTTGTGGTGTTCGTGTGCCAGCCACCGAGTCTGGGAAGACGCTGGGTTTGAGTCTGTGACCGTTATGCGATCTATATTACTGGCACAGTGGATTAGAGCAAGTGTAGTGTACAGGTTGTGTTGTTTGGGCGCCACCTACTGATTCTGTGAAGCCGCTGCGTTTGACTTTGGGGCATACGCCACGGCGCAGTACGTATGCGCCTCGAATGGAAGCCGCTGAGTGATGAAATATCATGGAGGGTGGGTGCGTCCTGGGACAGTTCATTTCAACGCGCTTCTGTTATTGTTTTTTTTCATGCAGTCTCGTTTTTGTTTTTTTATCGCTGTGTTGTCGTATATGCGGTGGTGTGGGAGGTTGCGTCCGGGCGGCTGTACAACCTGGCGTGCACGCTTTACCTCAAGATTAGTTCACAGGTCGTAGGCATGGTAAAGTTTCCATTTAATTCAATAACCCTATTTGAACTAAAGCGGTTTCTTTGTGTGGGCACCTTCATTCATTGTTTTTATCCATACGGGCTCGTTTACAGGTCGTAGCCATACGAGCTCGTGTTTGTATTACTAATCGTTGAGCTCCCTCCATTTGGATACGTGCCTCCTTTGCCTGTGCTGTGTCAAAAGCGCATTGTGGGCGCGCTCGTTCATTGTGTTTATCCATACGGACTCGTTTTGTATTTCTGTTAGTTGAGCTCTTTCATTGTGGAGCCGTGATGTCTTTGCTTCTGGTGTGTGTGAAGCGCGTTGTGGGAGCCTCCTGGCACAGTGGAGTAGAGCAAGTGTAGTTTACAGGTTGTGTTGTTTGGGCGCCACTTACTGACTCTGGGAAGCCGCTGCGTTTGACTCTGGGGCGCCGCGCCGCAGTGCACAGGTGCGTCCGCCGTGCATAAATTAACTGTCGTTTAGTAATATAGATAAGTTCAATTCGAGAAAAGGATGGACGAACATTCACATAACCACTCACTGGGCAAATTATTAGGAACACAGTCTATACTAACAGTTGCACTCAAAACAGCCTCAGTTCTTCATGGCATGGAGATGTGGAAAATATTCCTTTGGGACTCGAGTCTGACATGATTGCATTACACAGTTTCTGCATATTTGTACATTCATGCTGCAAATCTTCTGTTCTACCACATCCCAAAGGTGTTTGATCAGTTTCAGATTTGGTGAGTGGGAAGGCCACTGAAGAAAACTCAACTCATTTCCATGTTCATGAAGCCAGTTTGAGATTACATACCGTATACTTTGTGACATGGTTATCATGCTGCAAGTTGTGGCCATGAAATGATGCACATGCTCAGCAACAATACACAAATAGGCTGCAGTATTTAAACAATGATTGATTGGTATTAACGTGCCCAAAGTGTGCCAAGAAATACACCACGACCATCCAGGAATGTTGACACAAGGCAGGTTAGATTCTTCATGCTGTTGGAGCCAACTTCTGATCTCACCATCTGTGTGGCTCAACAGAATTTGAGATTCATCAGACCAAGCTACATTTTCCCAGTCTTAAACTGTTCAGTTTTGGTGAGCCTGTGCCCACTGCAGCTTTAGCTTTCTGTTCTAGGCTGACAGGAGTGGAACCCGAAGTGGTCTTCTGCTGATGTAGCTCATTCACCTCAAGGTCTGACATGTTGTACATTCTGAGGTGCTTTTTTGCTCTCCACAGTTGTACAGAGTGGTTATCTTTCTCGAGTCTTTCTGTCAGCTTGAACCACTCTTGCCATTCTCCTCTGACCCCTTTCAACAACACGGTGTTTGTGTTTGTTGAACTTCCCCTCGCTGAATGTTTTTTTTGTTTTTGCACCATTCTGAGTAAACTGTAGAGATTGTTGTGTTTATAAATCCCAGGAGATCAGTAGTTGCAGAAATACGCAAACCAGCTCGTCTGAGACCAACAATCATTCCACTGTCTAAATCAATGAGATCACTTTTTTTTCCCCCATTCTGGAGTTTGATGTGAACATTAAATGAAGCTCCTGACCTGGATCTGCATGATTTTATGCATTGCATTGCTGAAATGTGATTGGTTGATCAGATAATTGCTTGGATAAACAAGTGTTCCTAATAATTTGCCCAGTAAATGTGTACACTTTGGCCACCACGGAGCACACCAGCCTCCCAAACCCAACACAAATATACGCCAGGCACAAGTCCAGAACACACAAAGGCTTTATTCAGTGGGATATGCTTCCCAAACTGCTTCTCACTAATGCAGAGTACAAATGCAGCAGTCAGCACAGATAATAAAGGACACAGCTCTTTTCTTCTCTTATTTCTCCTTCTGCCTTCACTCCTCCAGCAAGCTTCATCCTCCTCCTCCCAACTCTGGCTCCCCAAATGAAGACAGGTGGATCCTTTTATGCTGCACCTGGGGCCACTTCAGGTGCCCCATCAGCATTATCTGAAAGTACTTCCAGGTATGGTGGAAGCCCAAAGTAGTCCACTGTAGCTTCCTCTGGCGGCCCTCACAGAACCCAACAGGGCAGTGTCAAATTCCAACTTCCATAGAGCCCTGTATGAATCCGAGGCACTGCTGCAACCCAGGGGGCTGCCATCTAGTGCTCCAGGGGAGGCAGTGCCCTGTGCATATCTATTCCCCTGATCCTTCCTTTAAGAAGATGTCCCAGTCAGTTAAGGGCCCTTGCCTTCCATCACAACACATAAATAGACACTCAATGTATTAGTTCAGCCTCTCTAATACCAGATAGGATCTAAATTTTCCATTAGAACAGCCTGAATTCTTCATGATGTTCTAGGAGTGAGAACAGACCTGGAGATGAATAGAATGTGAAGAGTCGAAGTTAAAAATGGAAAAGCAAGGGCCAAAAGTACGAAGGGGAGAAATTGAAAAGGGCAACCAGAAACTAGGAGGAAAACAGTTGTAAGTCAAAAACTAAATTGATCAAAAAACAGGAAACCTAAACTTACACTAGGGCCTACTAGGCAAGAGGTTAACTAGCACTACTACAAACAAGAGACTTTTGTAATCACCAAGGGACAACCTGAAAGTATGAACACTGGCATATCTATGTATGATATTACATAAATAATGAACATCAGCACTGTAAAAAAAAAATCAGGGTAGGAATAAATACTGAAAAAAAAATTAACCTAAAAATGCACACATAACAGTACATGTACTGCTCGTGATTTAATTCCATAAGGTGCTCAAAACATTCTTAGGAACTTTGTTCCATGTTAACTTGATAGCATCGCACAGTTTCTGCTCTTTTTCTGGACACATATTAGTACTGAGAACCTCTCATTCCCAAAAATGCCATATTGGATTGAGATTTGGAAAATGTGCAGGTCATTGGCATAAACTGAAGTCACTGTCATGTTCGTGCAGCCAACTTGAAGTGATGGACGTTTTGTGCCTTGGAGCCTTATCTGTTTGAAATGGCTCTTAGCTCTACAACAATGCTAAGAAACGTTGTGATATTTAAGTGCCTTGAGCATGGTGAAGGCGCTATATAAAATGTATTATTATTAGTAGTATTTTTATTAAAGGACATTCACAGCATTACACCACCACTAGCCTGCACTATTGACACAAAGAAGAGCAGATCCATGGATTCTATTTTTCCACCAAATTCTGATATCGCCATCCACCTGTGGCAGTGGGAATTGAGATTTGTCAGGCCAGGCAACATTTTTTCAGATTTCAGTCTTCCAGTTTGGATGTCCCAAGAGTGGTGGGATAGCAGTGCTAAACACTGCAAAATCACACTACCATCAGATATTTCAAAAGAGCACTATCTTCACTGTTAACATCATCTTTAAACGTTTAAAATAAATAGAACTAAATAGCTTTCATATGCCTGCAATTAAGAGCACAAGCATGTAAAGTGCTGTTCTCAGGATCACCGAGTCAGTAAGAGGTGGGGTTTTAGTTTTAAGCTTCCATTTAGATGCTGTTTGATTCTTTTAGAAAGCTCTCCATCCCTTCCCACATTCATCTTGACTTACCCTGACAATGTTAAGTACAAAGCAAAAATTTGAAGTTTTGGGCCATGAAGAATTATATATATATATATGCTAGCCGTCTCCAGCAGCTCCACCCACGTAGTAGTGAAACAGGACATTGAGGGGGGCCCTGCCTGGCCGCTCTCTCGGATTAGCACGAACTATGATTCTTAGCGCAATGAGAGAAGTCGCAAAATCAACCAGAATGTTCAAGCAAATCGTAAAAAAAAACCTGATCTAAATACGTTAAGTAGTTCTCTCGTTTGCTAGCTAAGCGGAGGTAAGGAATGGCCCGAGGCTGGCACGTGAGTGAGGAGGTCCTCTGCCCATTGCACGTCTCTCGGATTTGCGCAAATAAATCGGTACCAGAAGTGAACTATGATACATAGTGCAATGAACAAAGTCGCAGAATCAACTGGAATGTTTAAGCATATATTCTTCTTCTTTCGGCTGCTCCCGTTAGGGGTTGCCACAGTGGATCATCTTCTTCCATATCTTTCTGTCCTCTCCATCTTGTTCTGTCACACCCATCACCTGCATGTCCTCTCTCACCACATCCATAAACCTTCTCTTAGGTCTTCCTCTTTTCCTCCTGCATGGCAGCTCTATCCTTAGCATTCTTCTCCCAATATACCCAGCATCTCTCCTCTGCACATGTCCAAACCAACGCAATCTCATCTCTCTGACTTTGTCTCCCAACCGTCCAACTTGAGCTGACCCTCTAATGTCCTCATTTCTAAACCTGTCCATCCTCGTCACACCTAATGCAAATCTTAGAAGCTTTCTGGTTAGTGCCACCGTCTCCAACCCATATCATAAGCACTTCCGTTTTGTCCTTTATTGAATGGCTGCCGTTGTATTGCTGTTGGTAAATGTGCCCCCATTAACACCTCATCACTGCAGTATATAAAATGGTGGTGCACTATTTCTGGTATCCAAGATTTTGGATTGTGTGGATAGCTTTCTTCATGGCGTATAGCTACTCTAATGTCATCTTAGGAAATGGGACTTTGCCATCTTTTTGATTAGAGTTTGGTTTATGTATTGATACTTCTGATTGACTCAGACTCTCACTTGCTTCTGATGAGATTCTGTTTTTACTTTAATTTTTTATGAATTCATTTAGCATTTATTTAATGTTGTGTCTATGTGTGGAGTTTTCTTATGTGGAGAATCCATATATAAGGTTTATTCTTGTTGAATTATGAGGTGAGATGTATTGCGATGTACTTCATTTGTCACCAAATATATATACTTAAATCTATCTATCTATCTATCTATCTATCTATCTATCTATCTATCTATCTATCTATCTATCTATCTATCTATCTATCTATCTATCTATCTGTCTGTCTGTCTGTCTGTCTGTCTGTCTGTCTGTCTGTCTGTCTGTCTGTCTGTCTGTCTGTCTGTCTGTCTGTCTGTGTGTGTGTGTGTGTTTGAGCATCACAACCGAACAGCTGGAGTGATTTTCGTGAGACTTGGTACACATGTTTCTCATTGGTCAATTTAAAATACTGTAGGGTGAAGTCAACCCTAACCCACCCCCTTCTGGGTAGGGAGGGGGGTGATCTTGCGGTCTTGTATGCATGTTATCATCCGGTTAACACTCGGAACGACTACCAGAGGGCGAACTGGAGGTGACTGCCAGCATTCTTTACGTTTGAGCACCATCATGCCCCTGTTGCTTTTGAAATTAAATAGAGTTGGCCGGTTCCGAATGTGTACTGGATGATAACATACATACAAGACTGCAAGACAAGCACATTAGTGAGTCTTCATTGTTTATTAACTTATTTTTAAAGTTGTGTTTTCTTTAAATTATATTTTTCTCAAACATTAAAAAAAAAAAAAACACTTTATTTTCCTCCTGGGCAACGCTGGGTACTTCAGCTAGTATTATAATAAATAAAACAGCAACTCCCCCCCCCCACCAAAACACATGTAAGAACTTCTGGATTGAATACTGAAGACTGCTGCTATCAATAACAGGCTTGTAGGTGGCAGTAAGATGGTGGGACATATCCAGATGTACTACAGGTTTACATTTAAAGGCATCAACATTTGAATTCAGCAGGTCAGCTTGAACAAGTCACTTGACCCCCCTGTGCTCCATCTGGAAACAAAAGAAATGTAACCAATTGTGTCTGAAATGTTGTCAGGTCACTTCAAATAAGTAATTGTAAGTAGGTGAAGACGTAAGGTTCGCATCCAATCTCCTTTTAAAATGTCTGAAACTCACAACATAGATTGCCTCATTCTATTTATCCAGGACACAGAACTAGAACATACAGCAGATTTTCACAATCTGCAGTCTTTTTACGGTAGAATTATTTTATTATCCTGCTGCTTCATACATAGTATGGAAGCTTATTGCCACCATTCCAAAAATAAATTACATTATTTCACAAAAGTACTGTCATATTTTGCAGTAATTATTGAATTAGTTCACAAACGTATTGGTTTATTTCGCAAAGATGTTGCCTGCTTCTGCTGGTATCGTCGTTCCCGTGCAGAGTTAGGTCGTCTAATGACAGCTGTTGACGGAGAGATTAAGCATACGTGGGGCTTGCAATAAATTTCTTCCACCCATCTTTTTTCAGAACCCATTTTTCTGCTGTGGCTGATTATAGTTCATTATAATGCAAATACAATAAATATCTGTTGGCCTTTTGTAAAGTGCACCATTACAGATCCATTGATAGCTGCTAGCGTTCAGAATCTCATAGTTCAAGTGGCACAGACACTGAAAGGAGATTCACAATTATACTTTGAAAAAAAAAATCAAAAGAAGAAATCTGAGCCCAATGCTTCTAGCATTCATACTTGAGACGTCAAAGTTCTACTATTGAGAACACAATGTCGCCAAAGATTGAAGATAATCAAAAGAAGAAATCTGAGCCCATAGCTTCTAGCATACATACTGGAGATGCCTGAGGTCTACTGTGACCAAAGGGATGGGACATGGACGGTTATCTTTACTTGACTCATTCACTGCCAAAATTCCTTACGGTGTACATTGACATAATAATAGAAATCATCACCATTTTTTCCTTCTCTGCAGGGTCAGTCCATGGTTAACTTGCATTTACTTACTTGGCTGACGTCTTTATTCAAAGCGACTTACAACATTTATGATACAATTGGTTACATTTCTTTTGCACAGGCAGGTCAAGTGACTTGCTTATCCTCACACAGTGTCAGTAGTGGGATTTGAACCCACAACCTCAGGAATTGAAGTCGAAAGCCTTAACCACTATGCCACACTGCCTGCCTAACTGTATGAACTGCCTTAACTGTGGCACCAGCTTGAATTTGGAAATGCCACATATGGTGAGAAAGTTGGATGCTGTGTTTTCACATTTTGTGCTGTTGATGATCAGTCAAGAGGGACATGTGGTAGCACCAAAGGGTGCCAGCACACTAACTTAAGAGCAGTTGTCATTGTGTGATGTTTTTTTCCTTCATTTGTCCCCATCATTTGTCTTACTCTACTGTTGTCAATTGTCAATAACCGTTTTTATGCATGACAAACGATGAGATGGAAGGATGATGCCACACCTACCAAAGTGAGAGGTCAGCCTTAATATGGAGCAACTTGCTAACACAATGGCCCATCTCCTTGATAGACAGCGTCCACAGTACAGGGTGTATGGCATGTATTTAAAGAGCAGTTTACAGAAGAACTCTTTGATAGAAGCTGGAAGAAGAAGTCCATGAACCATCCTGCTTTCAGGACCAGAGAGATCTGAATGTTTCATAGTATTCAGAATTAAACTGAGTCCACAGTCAAAACCTCCCCCTCTAGGCTGAGATACAAACCAGCGCACAAGACATACTGCTGCATCTTTACTTCTCACAACGAAGAGGAGATATGGAATTTAACGTGCTGTACGTATTATTGCAGTAGCAGAGAGGCAGGCCCTGAGTGGTATCTTCTGCCGTCAGTCCCTATTTAGCACTGTCGCTGTGACAAAGCACAGATCTGGGTGGTGTCTGTTATACATTATGCTGCAGACACCCTCTATGTGGGCTTTTGGTCTAGTTTTGGAAACATTCCCAGAGAGATATACACTTGAAGCTTCTAGAACAGGGAGGCACTGTTTAGAGCTTGTCATATGTCAGCAGCTGACTCATCTCTCCTATGTTTTGATACATTAAATTGTTTTTTTTTCCTGTGTTGTAGGGTCATTGTTATAAGTTCACACTAAACCCTGTTTCCTAATGGCTTCCTGTGTGTACACCATCAGAGCTGTGTTTATCTTGTGTGGGAAGACCCAGCTGTGCCCCCAAACAGCTCTTGAGTTTTCAAATGTGGCTCCACGTGCTGATTGTGGCATTTGCCTAATAGCCTAGCATTTATGCTCCAAATTAATGTGGCTGAAACAAATATTCGACAGACTAATGAGGGAGTGCAATTCAGCCACAGCATGCGGTGCCCTCTGTGCATCCTCCTAGTGTCACGGGAAAACTGTTTAAGGAGTAACAATGGGCCATGCTGTCAGCATTTCTCCCTGAATCTAATGGACATTACCATTATGACTTCACAAAAACTGCGCTAAACTGAATGTCTCTCATTTGATAAGACTGCTCTGCTCTGCCTATCTAGTGGAGCAATGCGACCACCTTTGAATCTGTTGCCATTTCTAGCATTGACCTATCAAGCCATTATTGTCACTTATTGATAAAAGTTATAGTCGAATTCCGTGTATTTTTCCAATGCAGTCCAAAGGAAATGTTACTTGTATATCGATCCCATCAAGCATAAGTGATCGATAGTTGTGTATTTAGCCAGAAAGGAAATTGCTGGAATGTGTATTGTGCTTTTTGAGCTCCTTTAAAAGCTCACTTTTTAGCACACTTTTATGTTCATGTCCTCCTTTCTTTGTCGTATTCACTTATATGGTGTCTTTGAAGTTTGCCGGCTGGTTGAACATTCAGTCTTTGATCCACTGGTCTTATAGACTTTACACTGTGCAAAAATTAAGTATGGTGCAAAACAAGTAAAGTGAGTGAGTGACTATAAATGGCATCCTTGGCAATATTATACTGGACAATGAAGATTTTGCATCTTGAACACTTTTGAATATATCTTCTGGATTTTCGCCCGCTAATTACAAAACTCATATTAACATTTTTCTGTCAGGTATTATTTTATTGTAATCACTTATTTATGTGATTTCCTCTCATATTACCGTGTTTCCCCGAAAATAAGACCTACTCTGAAAATAAGCCCTAGCATGATTTTCAGGCTGCTCTGCAGGGCCGCTGCTGGCCAAATGGGTGCCCTAAGCAGAAATTTTCTTTTGTGCCCCCTCCCCCAAATATTACGGAAGTAAAAATAAAATAATAAAAAAAACACCTACTATAGGGGCCAAAATAGAACTTTATTCAAATAAAAGTAAATACATAAATAAAGTGTATCATTTATAAATTACAATTGTAGCTCTACAGCAAAAAATACAAACTAAAATTACATTTTAAATAAAACATTTATAATAAATAAAATAAACAATAATAAACTGAAATAAAATCAACACTGTCATCTGCTGGAGCTTTCCAAAGTTCAAAATTTAGAAAGGCACACTTCTGCTTTTTCTTGAGGCAAAGTCGTAAATGAGGTCGACAGAATAAAATAAAGTTTCATAGGATTATGAACGTACCTGAAAGTGATGCAAGGGCTTCATCTTGGGCTTTTTTTTTCTTTCGTTTCTCGGCGCCGGACTGTTGATGTCTCTTTCCAGGACCAGGCATATTGTTCAATTATTATCATTTTTGGCCAAATAGGCAGCCGTAACAGAGGTGAGGGCGCGCGCGTCATCACGTGTGCTTAGCCTACAACAACAACAACAACAACATTTATTTATATAGCACATTTTCATACAAAAAGTAGCTCAAAGTGCTTTACATAATGGAGAGAAGAAAAATAAAAGACAAAATAAGAAATTAAAATAAGACAACATTAATTAACATAGAAAGGAGTAAGGTCCGATGGCCAGGGTGGACAGAAAAAACAAAAAAAAAACTCCAGAAGGCTGGAGAAAAAAATAAAATCTGTAGGGGTTCCAGGCCACGAGACCGCCCAGTCCCCTTTGGGCATTCTACCTAACATAAATGAAATAGTCCTCTTTGTAGTTCGGGTTTTTCACGGAGTCACTTGATGCTGATGGTCATACAGATTTCTGGCTTTTAATCCATCCATCATTGTTGGAACATCATGGTGCTTTGGGTAGATGGTGGTGGCACACGCCACCACCAACAGGACACCGGAAAAGGAAACAGAAGAGAGAGTAGGGGTTAGTACAGATTTTGAATGAATAGTTATTATAATGAATTAGATATACAGAGTATCAGGATTAAATTACAGTGAAGTTATGAGAAGGCCATGTTAAAATAATGTGTTTTCAGTAGTTTTTTAAAGTGCTCCACTGTATTAGCCTGGCGAATTCCTACTGGCAGGCTATTCCAGATTTTAGGTGCATAACAGCAGAAGGCCGCCTCACCACTTCTTTTAAGTTTTTCTTTTAAGCCTACTCTGCGTTCACCGTAAAATGCAATATATACATTTATATTTTTGTTTATTTGTATATGTATATTATTAATATTAATTTATTATTATAATATATAAAAACGATTTTTTTGAGCAGCTGGGATGGTGCCCCCCTGGGAGTTGGTGCCCTACGCAGACTGCGTACTCTGCGTATAGGGAGCGGCGGTACTGCTGCTCTGTAATATAAGCCATCCATCCATCCATTATCCAACCCACTATATCCAAACTACAGGGTCACAGGGGTCTGTTGGAGCCAATCCCAGCCAACACAGGGCGCAAGACAGGAAACAAACCCCGGGCAGGGCACCAGCCCACCGCAGGGCACACAAACACACACACACTAGGGACAATTTAGACTCGCCAATGCACCTAACCTGCATGTCTTTGGACTGTGGGAGGAAACCGGAGTACCCGAAGGAAACCCGCGCAGATACGGGGGAGAACATGCAAACTCCACGCAGGGAGTACCCGGGAAATGAACCCAGGTCTCCTAACTGCGAGGCAGCAGCGCTACCCACTGTGCCACCTTGTAATATAAGCCCTACCCCAAAAATAAGCCCTAGTCAAGATCGTCAGCTGAAAAGTAAGGCGCCTAAGGCCAGGTTTATACTTAACACAATGCGACGCGTGTCCCCGAATCATCCATTAAATTCCGAGGACACCTTACCATAATATCTCTGAAAAGGATGTTTAATGATTACATCCATCAATTCAGGGATGCGCCCATTCCAGCAGCATTGGCACAAGACAGAAACAAAATCCCTGGACGGGGCATCAGTTCATCGCAAGGTGAACACAAGCACACACATACACTAACGTCATTGTCACTAACGTCATTGTAGCTTCACCAAATCCCCAAACCTTCATGTCTTTGGATGGAAAACTGAGCCCACTGTGGGAACCCACCAGGAAAACATGCAAACTCCAGGCAGGGATTACAAGGAACGTCACTCCCTGTGAGACAGCAGTGCTACCACTGTGCCACTGTGCCACCCCATATGTGTACCTATTAGCAGTATTCATTATTTAAACAAAGTTAACGATTTATCTGTAAAATGTAACATATATTTTTTAATGCATTTCATCATGAAAGTGATATCAAGTATAAATCTAAGAATTCTAATTGTGCAGAGAGCTGGAATATCATAAATTTAATGTGTTCTGTGTGGTGATCTATTGCTGCTTGCCGCTTCTGTCAGATCAGGAGGAAGCCCCTGTGATTAACAACTGAGTTGGTTTTAAGATGACGTTTACGACGGTCTGCTTTAATGATGAAGTAAACTACGAGGTTAAAGTGGTAATTTCGAGTTTAAAGTCGAAATTTCCACTTTAATCACAAAATAGACATTTTCATTATGTCCTTATTTTTTTTTCTCTGTGGCTCAAATACGCCGCCATACATTCTGATGGTATTGTAAAGGTACAAAAAAAAAAAGATGGCACTGAAGACTTTTAAAATGTATTGTGTCATTACTTTAGGGAATATGCGACACTTGAAAATAAAAGAAACATACTGTAAATACATTTGTATGTCAGCATTTTGCTTCACCTCATCGAACCATTCATCAAACATTGAAGTACGCACATCCTGGAGGATCCTAAAAGCGGCTGGAGTAGCAAGAAATTTATGCTGGAATTCAGGGTTTGAATGTGGAGAGTTATGACGATATTCCAGAAGAAGATGACATGACTGTATTTGGATAAATGTACATTGTTGTACATGAATAAATATAAGATATCCCTGTAGTGCATCTTTTGGAGCAAAAATTAATATAAGACCCGGCCTTATTTTCGGGGAAACACGGTATAAGTTTACAGTGGAATCAGAAAGTATTCAGACCCTTTCACATGTTCACATTTTGTTATGTTGCAGCCTTATGCTGAAATTGTTGAAATGTATTTTTCCCCCATCTCAAGCAACACTCAATACCCCAAAATGACAAAACAAAAACAGGATTTTGATTTTTTTTTTTAAATAGAAGACTGAAATATCATACTGACCCAAGTTAT
Source organism: Erpetoichthys calabaricus (assembly GCF_900747795.2). Lineage (NCBI taxonomy): Eukaryota > Metazoa > Chordata > Cladistia > Polypteriformes > Polypteridae > Erpetoichthys > Erpetoichthys calabaricus. Next base: position 197,646,564 of record NC_041399.2, read on the forward strand.
CAGACCCTTTGCTATGACACCTGACTCTGGTGCACTCTATTACTCATCACTGAGACGTTTCCAAACCATTTGTGGAGTCAACCTGTGGTCAATTCAATTGACAGGCCATAATTAGGAAAGGCACACACCTGTCTTATAGAAGGTCCCACAGGTAATCAGAAACCAAGGCATGAGGGTGAAGGAGTTGCCTTCAAAGTTCAGACACAGAATTGTGTTGAGGCACAGATCTGGGGAAGACTACAAAAAAAAAAAAAGTCTGCACCAGTGAAGGTTCCCAAGAGCACAGGGCCCTCCATAAGTCTTAAATGGGAGACATTTGGAACAACCACAGGTTTTTCTAGAGCTGGTCACCTGGCCAAACTAAGCAGTTGTGGGAGTTGGCTAAGCTCCATAGAACTTGTTTGGAGATGAGAGAAACTTCCAGAAGGACAACTTTCACTACAACATTCCATTGATCTGGGCTATATAACAAAGTGGCCAGACAGAATCCTCTCTTCAGGAAAAGACACTGTAACTAGAATAGATCAGAGACATCAAAAAGGTTTGGGGCAGCCACCCGTATAATATGCCCTGGCTACAAAATGGGTTTGTTTTGTTGAGATATGTTTAGGTTCAAGTCTAAAACAGAACTGATTCATATGCGTAAAGATGGCGGCTTTAAAGACCAAGACCAGAAGTAACATCATCATGGGCGATGGAACCAGAAGTGCTGTCTTCCTGGGCGCCAGAACCAGAAGTGACATCTTCATGGGTGGAAAATGGCATCATCGTGGGCACCAAAAGTGACGTCTTAATGGGCGCCAGAAACCTGTACGATTTCCCGTGAATAATAATAATAATAATAATAATAAATTTTATTTATATTGAGCTTTATATTTAACAATCTCAAAGTGCTACAAAATAAGAATAAATTAACAAACAAAATAATCTATAAAAATAATTTAACAAAATGTCTTTCTAAAAAGACATCAGTCGACTGTGGGGCTCTCAGGTAGTCAGGGAGAGAATTCCACACCCTCGCCGCCACCGAAGAAAAGGCCCTATCACCCATACTGCTAAGCTTAGTTCTGGGAACTTGAAGAGTGTTAGTATGCACAGAACGGAGGGTGCGTGAGGAAGTATGAGGGATAAGGAGTTCCTGTAAATACAGGGGAGCAGATCCATAGATGCACTGATGGGTAAGGAGGGAAACCTTGTACTCTATTCTAACTGGTACAGGGAGCCAGTGAAGGGTTTTCAAGATAGGAGTGATGTGGCTATGTTTTCGCACCCTCATCAGGATCCTGGCAGCGCTGTTCTGAATGTACTGGAGTCTCTGGATACTCTTGCCAGGAATCCCAATGAGGAGCGCATTACAGTAATCCAGCCTGGACGAGCCAAAGGCATGGACAAGCCTCTCTGCATCTGCCAGGGTAAGTGTTAGACGAAGTTTAGCAATGTTCCTGAGATGGTAAAAAGATGAGTTACCGAGATGTTTAATGTGGGTGTCAAAAGTGAGTTGAGAGTCCATTTTAACACCCAAATTGGTAACAAATGTAGAAAGAGGAATGTTTTGACCAGAGAAAGTGATACTGGTGATGGTAGAAGAAAGAAGATGGTGTGGTGTGCCAACTAAAATGGCTTCTGTTTTAGATCTGTTCAGCTGAAGGAAATTAAACCTCATCCATGCCTCTATTTCCTCCAAACAAATAGTCAGTGTAGATGTTGGCAGAGGAGGTGGGGGTAGTCCTAAGATAAAGCTGAGTGTCATCGGCATAGCAATGGAAAGATTGACCATGTCTGCTAATGACACTTCCAAGGGGGAGCATGTAAATGATGAAAAGGATGGGGCCCAACACAGAGCCCTGTGGAACACCACAGGTAACATTATGGGTGTGAGATTTTGCGCTGCCAAGGGCGACATACTCAGTTCTACCGGTCAAATAAGATGTAAACCAATTGTGAACATTTCCTGAAAGTCCAATGGTGTATTGCAGACGGTGAAGAAGAATATTATGATCAATTGTATCAAAAGAATGGTCTGCAGAGGGTCAAGAGAAAAAGTCAGTGCATCTTGCCACCCCATGGAATGGCGTGGAATTGTCATTATTCAAGCCCTTTAGCTGCCTCCCATTCGCATGTGTGTGACAACACATAGAAGCCTGCATGGATTTTGCAAAAAGAAAGGACCGACTCTCAGATTCTCTGGTCTGATGAAACCAAGATTAGCATCATGTATGGAGGACACCAGGCACTGCTCATCACCTTTGCAATACCAATCCAATGATAAAGCATGGTGATGCTGGCAGCATCATGCTGTGGGGTTATTTTTAAGTGGCAGGGACTGGGCGACTAGACAGGGTCTGAGGAAATTGGAACAGAGCAAAGTATAGAGATATCCTTAATGAAAACCTGCTCCAGAGCACTCGACCTCACACTGAGCGGAAAGTTTACCTTCCAACGGGACATTTGACCCTAAGCACAAAGTAAAGACAATACGTTGTTCTCATGAAACATACTCTCATACTATGATTAGGGTCCTGGGAGGGTTATCTTACTCAAGAGTAATGATGACTATCAAGCAGACATGTCATGTAGTGCTGTGGGCCACATCCAGACCCGTCTCAGAGGTTCTACTGTGTAAATCATGTTTCATAAACATAAAATTCAATTTGCTGTTCAGCATAGCTCCTGAATCTCAGGTTCTAGACTTCAGAAATAACACTGTTCTTGTCCTTTCATGTTGCTGGTTCTGACCATTCTTGCCCTTTCATGCTACTGGTTCTGCCTCAAACTGCTTATTTTGGGTTGGGGTAAAACCAACTTCTATCATTTCCCCCAACTCAGTAAGCTGGTCCAAGCTGGGATCCTACTAGAGACTCGCCGGCAACCACCCAGGGTGAGGAATTACTGCACAGAAGAAGCACCCCAAAAATGTGTGCAGGCAAGTGCTTTTTATCTGTGCCCCCACACCTCTTTTCCACTGTTTGAACCAGAATAAATTTCCCTATGCTTTTGCACATCGAGGAAATGGCTGCAGATGTGATGAAAAACATACATGGTAATAATGTGAATTTCACTAGTCACATAAAAGATGGATGTAAAACACTGTATATTTTGCATTTACATTTTTTTTGTGAAAATTTAATTTTGAGCAAATCATTTCACTCATCACTCATGGTGACACAGTGGTTTATGTTGCTCCTGTATCTCTGGCCCAAGAATCTTTCTTTAGCTCCCATTTTAGCCTCTTACTGTTTTGTGTTTGCATGCTTTCCTTAATTTTGCATCTCTACTTTAGCCAGGTAAGAGTGAGTGTGGATATTTACATGAATGTATCCTGTGATCGACTGGTGTCCTGTTCTAGATCTGGTTTCCTCCCTGTTCCTGATGCTATCAGAATAGGCTTCATCTCCCCAGGTTCCTTTATTGGACAATGCATGTTCTGAAAATGGGTTGGGAGTCAATATGCTGCAGATTTTATTTGTCATTTTGTTTTTGCCATCCCCATTCGGCATTATATTCCTGAACTAAAATGTTGCCAGCTCACAGCAGGTTATAATTTTAATGAAAAGGCAGCATTCATGCTTGCTTTGCTTGCATATAATTTTAAAGCCCTTTATACTTCTTCTGTTGATGTTATAATAAGGTGCCCTCTGGCACCTGGAAACACCTCCACTAAACCACATACAGCAATTTTCTATTTTCAGTGCTTTGACTGTGATGAGTGGGATGTAACGGGTATAAATAACAAAACTAGCAAATCCTAAATATCCCACCTAAACTAAGTATATAGTGTTTTTTGTTTTTATATTGGGTGGGGTGACTGTTATATTTCTGTCTGAGGACAATGCCCTTAATCAGAGGCTGCTTGGTAGTAATTAAATTGTCATTCTGTGTAAAACTTTACCCAAAGGGGGTTCTGTAAATGGGACATGCCCAGTTCTAGTTGTCTGAACATGTTGTCTGTTCCCTGCCTGTCTTACCATCTTGTTACTGAGTCTCCCATTAATTGTCCTTCCTGACCCCCATACAGCTCAGTGAAAATTTTAAAACCAAAGCACATGCCCGTGGACTTGTCTCATGTGAAGTGGTCCAGCATCTTCTGTCCTCGATCCGATTCTCTTCTCTGTATTCGTTTCCTGGTACATCTTAATTCTGTAAAAGCAGTTTTAGGGGAGTTGTTATAGGAGAGCAAGAACAGTAATGGGAGGATTATCCAAGGCTGAAGAAATGCCTTTACATTTCGGTAATTCTGTTGTTCTTTCCAGCTTGAACCTCACTTAACTTGCACGGTATACCAAATTATTCCTCAAGTGGATGTCAATTGAAGTAGATTGGACAGGCTCAGAGAATTAGGACTGTAGTGGCTCACAACTGCTGGCAAAAAGGACGTCTTAACTGCACTGCCTATTTCAGCTCCTGAGATGTATGCATGTTGTATGTACAGTGGATTTAGACAGTATTCAGACCTCTTCACTTTCTGCACAATTTATTGTGTTGTAGATTTAGTTTTTAATTGATACATTTGCATTTTTTGTCCATCATTCTGCATTAAATAGCCCATTCACTGCAAAAAAATGCATATGCAAAAACTTGACAAAAAAACTTAAAATGGGAGTTGTTTTGCTTTTATTTAGCAAAAAAATCTGCCAATAGAATAAAGAAAATGTATATGACAAGATTTCTTAAAGTAAGCTAAATAATCGTAAATATTAATGTTTTGATAAGTCAACAATTCTTGCAAAAAAGAAAACAAGATTTAATGTCGTGATATAAGTACTTTTCACTTGCTTAGATTTCATTTTTTTGTAGTGTAGTAACTATGTGAAAACATCAAAAACTGAAATCTCTGAATCACAGAAGTATTCAGGCGCTTAACCTCCTTAGCATTACATTTTATTCTCAGAAAAACATGTAAAAAGCGTTGCTTTTTTTTTGTCTTGAGAAATTACATTTTTGTTAAATTTTTCTACTGTAAAATGTGCAAAACACTACAAAGTCAGAAGTGTAAAAAGTAGAATAATGATACAAATATCAACAACAATAATAGTAATAATAATAATATGAAATGAATAGTAATAATAATTATCCTAATGCCAGATATCATCATCAACTAGCAGTTCCTATCCATTTGAATGGGAGAGCTACTTAGGTGTACAGTCATTTCCCGACACTGTTCAGCATAACGGTTCGTCTCAACAACAGTTATTTTGATCACATCATCATCAAGAACTAACTTCAAGAAAGTAAGCGGATCTTGGCTGTCAACATTCACTTTTATTCCTGGCTGCCCCACAAAATCAAACCGGGGTGGTGCTGGTTTATTTGAAGTGGGGTCAACAGAAACCCAAACACGAGCGTCACTTTCGGATTCATCAGACTCACTTTAAGATTCACTGTCCGTTTCAATTTCACTGCCTGAAAACAGATTCATTTAGTCAGCACTTACTGATGAGAAGCTCCTCAACATCACTGCTCATATCACTGTCAAGAGCATGCAACATCTGGGCTGCTGAAAAACGTTTCTTGCTAGATGCCATTATGTTATTATGAAGACACGCCAACACCGTTTTCAAGGTAACGCTCGGGCCTAATGCTTCTGTAAGACATGCCTATACCATTGCCCGAGTAATGTTTGGGACTAACGCAGTTAGTGCTTTTATAGCCTGAGCAATCCTTGGGTCAAATGCTTATGCAAGATGTATCTTATATAGTTGCCCGAGTGACACTCGGGACTAACGCTTTTAGCAGTGTTTTCACAGCCTAAGTGATCCCCTGGTCTAACGTTAGGGAGGTGAATTCATTACTTTGCAGATGCACCTTTTACAGAAATTCCAGCTTCGAAGCTTCTTGGGTAAGTCTGCCCAACCTTTTCACACCTGGATTTCAACAATGTATCCCATTCTTCTTGGCAAATCCTCTCAAACTCCATTAAACTGGATGGGAAGCATCTGTGATCTGCCACCTTCAGGTCACTCCACAGTTGTTCTATGGGGTTTAAGTTTGGGCTTTGACTTGGCCCCTCAATGACGGTGAGAGATTTCTCCCAAAGTCACTCCAGTATTGTCTTGGCTGTATGCTTTGGGTTGTTGTTGTGCTGAAAGGACAACCATCACCCTGCTCTCAGGTCGCATGCACTCTGGTGCAGGTTTCTGCAAGGACCTCTCTGTATTTGACTGCATTTATCTCAATTTTAACCATCCTTCCTGTGCCTGCCACTGAGAAGCACCCCCACAGTTTGATGCTACCACTACCATGCTTCACTGTAGAGATGGTATTCAGCAAGTGATAAGCAGTGCCTGCACTTTGTCAGATGTCGTCTTTGGAGTTCTGCCTAAAGGCTTAAATTTTAGTCTTATCAGACCAGAGAATCTTTGTCTAAATGCTTTCAGAGTCCTTTAAGTCAAAGGTTTTTAAACTATGGGTCATGACTGATTTTGGGTCACATGTGGTGTGAATATGGGTCATAATTCACAATAGTACTCATTGGGAAAGAGTCAGTTATAATTTACGGAGTATCCTGCAAAGGGTCGCTGTAGGCAGTTTAAGCAAGTGGCATTGCTACAGTATAATTCTCTATGCCAGGATGAGTGTTAGTGGCCATTCTCCAAGAGGTACACCCATAGAGATGACTGTCAGCAGCGATTCAGGGTTTGAAAGACACAAAATAGAAAAATTAGATTACAAGAAACCTGCTTTAAACTGTCATTTACATAAGAGTGGCTTCTGTCTAACCATTCTACAATAAATGTCCGATTCATGGAGTGCTGCTGAAGACTAGTTCTCTCATCTTAGCTGAGGACTTGTGAAGTTCTGTAAGAGTGGCCATTGAATTCTTGCTCACCTCCCTGACCAAGGACCTTCTTGCCTGGTTAGTCAGTTTGGCAGATCAACTAACTCTTGGATAAATTCTAGTGGCTCCTGACTTCTTTCATTTCAAAATTAAAAAGGCCACTCTGTTCCTGGGAACACTCAAAACTTTACAAATGGCTTTATCTCTTTGCCGTGATCTATGTTTCACCACAATGTGATGGTGGAGGTCTGCAGAGAGTTCCTTGGGGTTCATGGCTTGGTTTTTGACCTGACATGTAGTGTGAATTGTGGGACCTCCTATATACAGATGGGTGTCTTTGTAAATAATGTCCAGTCTCTTCAGTTTGCCCCAGATAGACTCCAATCATGTTCTAGACGCATCTCAAGAACAATTAATGCAAACAGGATGCGCTTGAGCACAATTTTGAGTTCCAAAGCAAAAGATCTAAATACATCTAGTATTGAGAGATTTCAGTTTGTGTTTTTTAATAAATTAGCAAACTTTTTCTGAAAGCATGATTTATCTTCGTCATTATGGGTTACCAAGTATGGAATGTTGGACAAAAATAGAAAATGTGTCCATTTAAAATTAAATCTATAAAGCTGTAAATTGTGCAGAAAGAGAAGGAATCTGAATGCTTTCTGATTCCACTGTATGTACAGAGTGAGTCTGCTTGTGCCACCTTCTGTTAGGAGACACACACGTGACAAAGAATTATTTTGAGAAAGAGAATAAAGGCCAAGAGATGTTATATGCAGGCCTAAACCTAGTTAGAACAGACAAAAAGTCCAAATAAACTAGACAACCAGAACTCAAAAAGAGCAAAGTGAGAAACGACAGTGAAAGACAAAACAAGAGTTGAAACTGAAACGAAATGTGATTCTAGGGACTAATTAAAAGTAAAGCTAACTGCTCTAAAGAATTTCAGGACTTTGTTTATCCTTCAAGGGATGGGGCATAATGAAACCACTGACATATTTATTGTGTCACTTCCTTGATGTAATCAGCATGATGATCATGGCCATTGAGGAATCCAAAATGCCTTGCGTAATCAAAGAGAAACAAGACAAGAATGAAATAAAACCTTGTCAATACAAATTAAACTGAAAAATAATCTTGATAACAAAAGCCTGTAACATTCTTGCTTGCCTGTATACATCACTTTATATATATATATATATATATATATCAACTTAGGCCATGAAGGGAGAGAGTATGACCATAATAGTACAGTTCTCATTTTGCATGTTTATTGTTAGCCATCTGATGGGGGATGTTAACTGAACTGGGTAGGCATTTTTATTCATGAAGTTAAACCTGCATAATTCCTTCACATCACTTTTCTTCATTCTTCAGCAGCTTGTCCTGATGATGGCTCTCAGAACAACATGGTGATTTGGTTTGAATGAAAGAAAGAGAATCTCTCCCGTAGATGTTGGGTTTGCTCTGTGCCATTATCTTGAAACAGTGAGGAAAGCAGTGTAGAGCAGTGGTGTCACTAGAATTTGATGGGACTTAGTGACACAAAATAACAAACTGCGTGTGAAATTAAATGACATCCAAATAAACAAAATGGCCACCATCAATGAGATATGTCAAGTGTATAAGCTACATAAAAGGTCAGTCATTAAGCTTTATGGAGATATGGGAATGATAACGCCATTAACATCTTCATTCCAATGTCAAGTAGGCAAGCATGTTAATAACAAAGACATGTGAAAGGGCAGTCATGCAGTCACTCCCTGGGACCGCAACAGTCCTAGTTTAGTGCACTGACTGTCCTAGTTTGAGTGACTTGCTTCATATATGTAATTATATTTTTATAGTCATAGTTGTAAATTGGGATATACAGTATATATATATATATATATAAAACAACGTGTTTTATATGTGTATTTTGGTCTCTTCTGTACTTTTTGTGTTTGTGGGGTTTAATTTTAGTTTCGATTCATTTTGGCACAGTTTTATTTTTAGCCCGTTTTTTTTTTGTTTTTGTTTACATGACACATTTTGGATGTGTCAAGTGACCATAGTCATTGTGGTAATGATGACATAGACAGATACTGTAGATACTTTATTAATCCCAAGGGGAAATTCACATACTCCAGCAGCATAATACTGATAAAAGACAATATTAAATTAAAGAGTGATAACAATGCAGGTATACAAAAAGACAATATCTTTGTATAATGTTAACGTTTACCCCCCCCCCCCCCCCCCCCCCCCCCCCCCGGGTGGAATTGAAGAGTCACATAGTGTGAGGGAGGAACGATCTCCTCAGTCTGTCAGTGGAACAGGACAGTGACAGCAGTCTGTCACTGAAGCTGCTCCTCTGTCTGGAGATGATACTGTTCAGTGGAAGACATCAAGGAAGTGATGCTATAAATATGGTGGCAGGTCCAGTATGCCTTCTTAATTATGGAAGAAATAGAGGCTTTTTTTAAGAAGTGTTGGGATACTTAAATTGGGGCTGACAGATGTCCTATATTTCTTGGTCGAGTCCTATATGTTATCCTACCCAGGGGGTGTCCTTACTGCATGACCAAACCTTATCAACTGGTTCTTCACGATCCTGGGAAGCAACGATCCTACTCCAGGATCTTTCTGTATAGTTGAGTTCTTTTTACATTTACATTTATTTACTTAAAAGATGCTTTTATCCAAAGCAACTTACAAAAGAGGTCAGCATAATAGATAGATAGATAGATAGATAGATAGATAGATAGATAGATACTTTATTAATCCCAAGGGGAAATTCACATACTTCAGCAGCAGCATACTGATACAAAAAACAATATTAAATTAAAGAGTAATAAAAATGTAGGTGAATAATGTTAACATTTACCCAAAGGGTGGAATCGAAGAGTCGCATAGTTTGGGGGAGGAACGACCTCCTCAGTCCGTCAGTGGAGCAGGACAGTGACAGCAGTCTGTTGCTGAAGCTGCTCCTCTGTCTGGAGATGACACTGTTTAGTGGAGTAAACATCAGTGTGGTGGACTTTTTGGAAACAAGTGTTGCAGGTCGAGGTTACAAAATTGATCACCAGAGGTGAGTAGCTCAGAACACATTGCAAACTCAATTCCTAGGTTACAAAAACCTGTTATCTATTAGACAGAAATTCATCAAACAAGACTCTTTAATGGCTTCTTAAACAAATTGAGGGAGTAAGAACTTCAAATTGCACAAGCTATTCAAGTTCAAATGAATAGCATCTGGATTGAGATTTAATACCACACAGAGGTTGGCATCACAAGATGTCATTCATCATCAGAACTGAGTGGTCAAGAAGGAGCACAAGGCCTCACTAGTGTCTTTATATATGCTGAACCATTGACTATTTTATAAGCAAACATCAAGGATTTTAACCTAATAAGTTCTGCTACAGGACGCCAATGTACTGATGTGAAAGGAGGAATGACATGCTGGCCTCAGCAGATTGAATGCCAGACATGTTGCTGCTTTTTGAATCATCTGCAACTTCTTGATGACACTTGCTGGTACTTCTGTCAGCAGAGAGTTGTAGTAGTCCAGATGTAACAAGACCAAAGCCTGGACCAGAAGTTTTGTTACATACTCTGTCTTGCAAGTATTGTGAAAAGCAAATCTTTAAGAATGAGAGACTGTAGCAACATGGTCCATGAAGAACAACTGGTCATCGGTCACCATCCCAACCTGAACAGAGATAGGGTACTGATATGATGGATAAGCTGGAATAATAGGAAGGTTCATCTTTGCCAAGTTGACCATTGGTGAACATGAAGATTCAGATAAACTGAAAATGTCAGAATGTTTGGTTACTGCCATCCACACATAATTCATTGTCATGATTATCACTATTCTTGCTTGTGAATAGGGCTCTGAACTAACTAAACTATACAACTTGGGGAAGGAAACTGAATCAGAAGAAACTGTCCATCAGATAAGCATAACCTCAGGCTTGAAGGTGCTGTGATGGGCAGCTGGGATGCCCCTTCAACACTGGATCCGGGGGAGCAGCCATGGGATGCACTCTACGTCCCCCGGAACGCATGGTGGCAGCCCTCCTGGGTTACATCGGGGCCACAGGTGTGGGACTTCTGGACTCAGACCTGTTGGGGTCCGTGGCCACCACCTGGAGGAGCTGCACAGCTTAACGAGCCTCTGTGGGCTGGAATGCAGCCACATCCGGAAGTGCAGCCCAATTAGGCCAATTACCACCTGGAGCACTTCTGGGTGGGCTACAAAAGGAGCCTGCAGCCACTACTCAAGGGCCAGAATTGGGAGAAAGAGGACGAGGTTGCCTGGGAGGAGTGGTGTCGCCAGAAGAAGGGTTGGTTGTTTTGATTAAGTGCTTGGGACTGTGTTATGCCTGTGGGCTTCACGGGGAAGACGTGCCCCACAGGGGAAGAGTGTTTGGTTTGTGTTACTGTGCTTGGGACTATGTATTGCCTGTGGGGTTCACAGCGAAGACGTGCCCCACAGGTGAAGAAAAATAAAAGTCTTGTGTGGTTGACATGTGCTTCAGTGTGAATCTGTACTGGGTAGGATGATCCCTTGAATCAGTCACTTAATGTGACATGCAACAGCTAGTCCACTACTCACACCAGCAAAATCAAACCGGTTTGATTTTCGTCTTTAGTCATAGTAGTGGGCTCTGTGTTCATGAGAGCTGACAACCAATGAATGCTCATCTGGAAATACAATGCATATAATGCATTGATGAGACATAAAGAATTCGGGTGTTTTAGTCCTCACAAACAGAGGAGAAGCTTGCCTATCTGACGTCTCGAGTTTTGCATATCAGGACAGGATGGAAAATAGGAAAAAACAGGGGCCAAGATTGTGTCTAAACTCGTCGTAGCTGTTAATCCTTCGTACAGCACCAGCTCTGTCAATCAGCATCTCACGGACTGTCAAATAATAAGGGCAAGCACCACTGTGCTGACAGGTCGCCCCTCTGTCGGTCTTTGATATGCCCAGTGATTTACAGTCATATAACGTGCCGTGGCCCGGTGATGAGTACAGCAACAGCAACTGGCAAATCAGATATACCCCATGACTAGAAGAATGTGACATGGGCTTAAGCTGTGAATCACTACAGTGTATACTTGTAATCACAGCCTAATAAGACCTAAAGGACTGTATTAGGCTTTCTGTCTAAATTCTTTGACCATCTCTTTTTGTCTTCTTCATACTTACCTCAAGAAAATTATTGCAGTACTATTTAATAGAATTTGAATATTGGGATGCCCAATTTTAGTCAAGTGTCACCAAATACCAGGCAAGAGCTCTCCGTGACTTAAATGCCAGGTTGATGCAAAGCATAATTTGCCTTCTGTATGTTTTTGTAGAATAAATCAATGGTAAGAGCAAACAAAACAATGCACTGAACATATGCCTCCCAAGTGTGTCAGGTATATGTCTCCATTGCGTTTGCATTTGGCCTTGTGCACCTTCTCTTTAAATTATAGTGCCTTAGATAGACTTTCAGCAGTGAACGGCGCCATATTACACTGGACACAGAGCTGAGCCTGTGCAGTTAGGAGTGACAGATGGCAGCAACACGATGCATCATTGCAGGATGGGTCATGCCGGTGTTTGCATCCCCCAGTCACTTTCAGAAACAGGGGAAATACTTTTCAAATTCCAAGAAGTGGAAAACATAACATATTTTAGCATTTAGGACTTTGTGACCTGTTCTGATTCATTTGATATGGTATGCTAAGCTTTTCAGTTTGGAATTTTGATGATACAATGCGGGCATCCAAACCACCATTTGAAGCAGGATACTCTAAAGACTGAAACCATGAAAAAATACCAATTAGCTGCCATGCAGCTCTCAGGGTCAAATAAATTTGCAGCCAACGCCCACAGCATCAAGTAGCAGCATATCCAGTCTGTCACCTGGTTGTCCTAGGGCTCATTCTTTCACTTGGAAGATGATTTGTTTCCAAAACACAATTGCAAAGGACATTTTAAACATACCTGAATTGTATTAAACGAGTTGGAAAATGACAGATAGATAGATAGATAGATGTGAACGGCACTATATGATAGATAGATAGATAGACAGACAGACAGACAGGCAGGCACCATATAAAAGATAGATAATGAAGTACATTCTATATACGTGGTTCCCAAACTCAGTACTGTGGACCCACCTTGGCTGCAGGTTTTTGTTCCAACCAGATTCTCAATCAGTGATAATAATTGATAATAACTGAAATCGTTTAATTAGCTGATCTTTAAACTTCTTTTTCATATTCTGCATTCAGAAAACCACAGCAGTATGATTTTGATATTTGTAAGACTAGCTTCACTTCGCTCGCCAAATCCCTCCCCAATCCAGCAACCCCCCGCCAAGCGCTACACGCCATTGTGAAGAGGGGGGCTGAACACACCCCAAGGAGACGTGGCTGCTCCTCTGAAACCCCTCTTAAACGGTGATACAATGGAAAACAAATTCCTCTTTTTTTATTTTTTTTTTTACCTCCTCTTTGCTCGATCAGCTGCTGGCTTGCTGCTTCTGCCATGCTGCATGATCTGCACTTCGCTCTCCTAAACCTTCCCCTGCCAGCGCTACGCGCCATTGTGAAAACAAGGGGCTGAACGTACCCCAAGGAGACTATTTCACTCCTCCGAAACCCCAATTAAACGGTGATGCAATGGGAAACAAATAACAGTTGTTTTTTTTTTTTTACCTCCTCTTTGCTTGATCAGCTGCTGGCTTGCTGCTGCTCCCGAACCTCGTGATCTGCATTTCGTGTGGCACTTCGAACGTTTTAAAGTCACTGCCTTATCTCTCTTCTCCCCCAGACATCCTCAAACACTATTCGATCTCTTTTCGCTGTTCTGTTATTTCACTGAGAAATATTTTCAGTTTGTTTGCGCTAATGTGAGCTTTACTCTCATTTTCTTGAGATTTTCGAATTTTCCTACTTCCATTATCTCTAACCTGCTCTGCATGTGTATCACGGGACTTGCTTCCAAAGGTTGTAAGTATGACGTGACTTGCCTGTCTCACAGAAAGTGAAAGTGTCTCTCAAAGATCTCTCTTCAAAAGATCACATCTCGTTGCAGTCTCGTCCCAAGTTTTTTTTTTATAATAGAGAGATATTTAGAAATATTTCTATTTTTGCTAAAGCTATAAATGCTTAATTCTGTTTTGTTGTTTTCCTATTATTTTACCCTTTTTTTTGTATGGTTTGTTCCCTCCATTGTAGCCTAATAATGACAATTAACAACAAGCAGAGCAGACACCTTGGCAAACACTAAATGATGGTGGGCTGCAACTACTTCAGCTAAACAAATGGTGTCCACTTCTTGAAGGCAGTGTGTGCACCCATTTGTCTGATGTATGACTGTTTGGGATTGGTTTTGAATTAGAGACCATTCTGTACCATGACATCCAATTTGCTTAAGGATTTGAACAAAGAATGTATACATTTGGTTGTTTTTTCTCCTCCCTCTCTCTCTCACACCATGGCCACGAAGACCACACAATAAGGAGCACAACTCGGCAGGCATATTGAGATAAGCATACGGCCTGTCCTGAAGAAAACTGACTAGAAATGATGAGCTGACCAGAGACATTTAAGTAACTACAAGTCTGTGTGCCGCCTAAAACTACACATCTCGCTTTTATTGGGTTGTATTGTCAATATTCACAGGAACTCTGCTTCCTTATTATTATTATTTTATGAATATTATTAATAATACATTATTAAGTTGTAATTTAACTCCTGCTTGTCCTTTCACTTTATATAATTATCTGAGGTTATAAATGTAGAAGGGAATGTGGGATGAAGTTGTAAAGTACAAAACCTTATGAACAGTGATAAGTCTAGGGGATTTGAGGAATTCTAATAAAGTCTATACAATAAAGAATACAAAAGGAGAAAGTAGAGTAATATAGGACTCTACCAAGACAAAACATACTGACTCTGGTGGTGAAGAATATTGGGATAAGTATAGTTAGTGAAAGGCATCTTAGGTACGGTTAGAACCTCTCGCTCTTACTACTCAGCTGTGTGTAGTGCCTTTTATTTTTTGTTACAACCAATTCCTTCACCTTTGGATACCATTTTGTTTAAGCCCTTATTTGTGCTGTCATCTCCTGGTCTTATACTAAAAATTCTCCTCCAAGCGCTAAGCAAGCGATGCCCTGGTTATAATACTCCCAATGTAGTGAGTGATCTCAGCAGCCCCCGGCACATGGTCAGTTCATTACCACTCCCTTTTCCTTGGTAAATTTCACTTAGATTGTTGTCCCTGCATCATATGACAAAGAGTTGCACCTCCTTTCTCTGCTCCACCTCGTCTTAATACAATAGGTGAGTCATCTGAGAACTTATGTAAAAAGCATATGTAGCACAAGTCTGGCATTTAAGATAATAGATGCTCATGCCTTTATAGAGTCATGCAAATTAAATTTGTTACAAACCACACAAAAAATTAACACAATGCGACTCGTCAAGGCTTCCAATAAAATGTGAATACAAATGAACTTAGTAATGTGCAATAAAATACCACAAACCTCCCAAGAACTGGTGAAATGATAATAAACCAAAAAAAGCATAAAATCTATAAACTAATGGTGCAACAATAACGCATGGCAAATCAACCTAACAATATCATGGAAAGAGTAAAGAAAAGTGTGACAAGCCCCATTGTATCTACAAAACAAAATGTACAATTAGTTAAAACACCTTGACTTAAAAATATACATACATATATTCATACATAAATATATATATATATATATATATATAATACTTAAAATCCCCATAAAAATCCCTTTAAAATAATGAAAACCTACCACGTAAAAGTGAACATTTGAGGCACATAGATTTCACTTTCTTACTTCAACACCCAGTTAGCTGTTGATCTCCTCACACACTTGGCTTGAGACCATTTCTAGGCCAATTTATACAGGTGGGTGAATTAGATAGATAGATAGATAGATAGATAGATACTTTATTAATCCCAATGGGAAATTCACATTAGTCTCTTAATGAGACAACACCCACCTTATTCACAAACCACATGTAATATTTGGGCCATCCATCCATATTTATCAATCCTACACATACATTGGACTTAAAATTGGTGGCACAGAAGGTAAAGAGAAAGGGAGACAGGACAGCCTTCTAAGATACTCCTGGGTAGCTAACCGTCATCACAAGCATACAGTTCTGGGACGTCAGATATTCCATAATCCAGAGGGCATCTACTTGCATCACCTTACTGTATGTAATTACTTAACTGGAAAGGCTGGGAAGTGTTAAAGGCACTGAAGAAGCCAAAGGACATGATCCTCACCACAGTGCCAACTTGTTCAAGTGAAAGTAGCTGTTGTGGAGCGTGTAGATTAAAAGGTTATTTCATTCTTCATATTCCTGGTAAGTAAAATGCAGGGCATCAAGGTGGTCCGTAACCAAGGGGAGCAGCTCAGTATAAAATTGGTGGCTAAGGGTCCAAGCACCTTGTAGAAAAAGTCGTACTTTGAAGTATAAGCACCATATGTACAGTACTTGAACCTAGAAATCACAGAAGGATAGCCCATACTAAAATGATATGCATGCCCACCCAACCATTCATGCTTTGTGTATATCTATGAAAAAATATCCACATGGCAATTTCATACACTTATGATTGGCTGTATTGATTCAAGTTTTACACATTTCCTCCTCTCTTATTTTGAAATCTAGCACTCACTTTGGGAATCTTTGAAGCCAATTCAAATTTAAGATTAGTTTTATAATTTGAAGCCTACTTTTGCTTTTTTTTTCTTTGTTTACACTGACCACCACCATTTTGTCTTCCTTATTTTTAGGGCAGTGCCTGCGATGTTAGGGGTGTGTCCTCAGAGGTCATGACCTATGATTTACAAGCCTCAAAATTGCTAACTGCAGGTTTCCAGCCTAGGAGACCGCAAACAAGGGAAGCTGGCAGAATAATTAGAAATGTCCCAACTCCCACAAGAGTAAGGATGACAGCAAAACCTTTGGCTTGTATACAAAAGGGCAACCAAAGACATTTTATAAATGAAGGATTTATTAGAAGTAAAATTGAAAAATATAAGCAAAATGCTCAACGAAATAGGTAGAAGGAGTTGCCTAAAAGATAATGCTGAGCAAACAAGTCCAAATCCACAAACCAAAAGAGAAAACCAGAGACAGAAGCAAGAAGCAAATACAGGTCAAATTCCGTTACAACAAAGTGCCAGGGACCTAAAAAAATTTTGTTGTAATGAAAATTTTGTAGTAATGAGATTCTATATTTGTCACTATAGTGCTTGATTTAACTTGCATCCAGGTGTTTGAAATCATTTCAGTGGCTTCTTTCATGTTCGTTTTCAATTCCTCCTGTCTACAAGTTCTGCTGACGAGAATTTTTCTCAGCATTTCCTTGAAATAATACACTTTCAGGGTGCGAATGATGTCCAAATCGATGGGTGGGAGGAATTCAACTCGAATATTATCTAAATGTGGAAGCATACTGTGGGTAGCACAGTTATCAATCAAAAGCAAAATCTTCTTTTTCATATAGTAAGGTTTCTGAAGCGCGATTGCCACGTCTTTGGAAGATTGTTTGTCTGTTGCCGGGACAGGGCAACTGCAGGCTCCCAGTGCTGCAGCAGAGCGCCACGGAAGAAAATCTGAAAACATTGCGGTCGCGCAATAAGCCTGGTTAGTGGCCAAGTAATACTGTTCCCTGCATTTATAATGTTCCTTGCATCATCCATCGAGATCTTTTCAGAGTTGCATCGGTGGCGAGCCGGCAACAGATAAACAGTTTTCCACAGACATGGTGATCGCGCTTCGGGACACTCTTTGGTGTGTTGGCCCATTGGGGGAGGTCCCAAAAGAGTTTAGAAACCTCACAACAGTGACTTTGCTTTTTCTTGAATGAGTGGCGCACTAAGAGGAATGTTTCTTGAACAAGCATCTGCTATTTCTATAGTAGGTTGACAATGAATTAAATTCCAATGGATGTTTTTCCAATGTTGATGAGCAATAAGCAAAAGGTATCACTGAAAACCACAGAAAATAAACACAGCAAAAAAACAGTTTGAAGAAAGGGAAACATTTACAATGTTTATGTTCTGAGATTGTTGTGCGCAACTGAGCTGCAACCACAGACCTAACTGCTCTATGGATGATTCATTCAGGCATTTCAAGGTCTTTTGGGCACTTTGTTGTAATGAAAGAATCTGCTGAATGTATTTCGTAGTAACAAGATTTCTATAGACTCTATCATATGGGGAACTGTCGGGACTGTAAAAATACTTTGTTGTAATGAAAATTTCATTGTAACGATATTTGTTGTTATGGAATTTCACCTGTAAATCAAGAAAATCCAAAGAAAATAGCAATACTCAGAAACTCCTTCACTCTTGGCATGTTTTCCTGCTGCTTAAATAGACGGGAGGGAGGACTCAGGAGTTGTGACGTCAGGGTGGCCCTGCCTCCTGGGGCTTCACAAGGAAAATCAGGATATTTAAATGAATGGTGCATAATTACAAACATCACAGAAAATACATTAAATATAAAAATAAGAAAAATAATTCAAAAACAAAAAGTAACAATAAAGCACATAAACAATGTTAATTCATAACACATGCAACACTTGCCACTTCCTTGTTCCATGGTTAATACAGTACAATACAATACAATTTATTTTTGTATAGCCTAAAATCACACAAGAAGTGCCGCAATGGGCTTTAACAGGCCCTGCCTCACAGCCCCCTAGCCTCGACTCTCTAAGAAGACAAAAAACAAACCCTTGTAGGGAAAAAATGGAAGAACCTCGGGAAAGGCAGTTCAAAGAGAGACCCCTTTCCAGGTAGGTTGGGCGTGCAGTGGGTGTCAAAAAGAAAAAGGGGGTCAATATAATACACAGAACAAAACAAATCCTCAATACAGTATAAAAATACAAATTTTACAAGTACGGAGCAGAATTTAATAGTAGACAATATCACATAATATGATTTGGATTTGTTTAGAGTCCTGGAGACCTCAGCCATTGAGCTGCCTCCCCCATTTGGCCATTCCATAGCTGAGACAGCCAATCCGGTGAAAGGACCCCTCTACCCGATGATTCCTGCGATCGTCCATCAGAGATGACTTTACCTTAGGCAGGCAAAACAACTTGGCAGGTGGGCCGTGGCACCAAGTACCACATTTGAGTACCGAGAAGAGAAACAGAATATGTGAGGGTTAGTAACAAATTCTAACTATCATGTTACTTATGTTTTAGTGCTAATGACTAACAACAGAGATGCATTCTGTTAATGTGTATTACCACCTTACCTCGAAACTTCTGTCTTCCTTACATCGCTTTTATGCACTGTGTCAGTCTCAATAAAACTTACCCCCAGGAAAAACAAAACGTTGTCTCTCTATTATATAAAAAAATCTTGGGGCGAGAGACAGAGAGACACTTTCACATCACATGAGACAGGTACTTCACGTCATACTTACAACCTTTGGGAGCAAGTCCCGTGATACACATGCAGAGCAGGTTAGAGATAATGGAAGTAGGAAAATTTGAAAGTCTCAAAAAAAAAAATGAGTGAAAAGATCACTTTAGCACAAACAAACGGGAAATATTACTCTGTGAAATAAGGGAAAAGCGAAAAGAGATTGCATAGTGTTTGAGAACAAAAGGACAGGTGCTGTAAAGGCTTTTAAATGTTTGAAGCGCCGCCTGAAATGCCGATCACACGGAACGGAAGCAGCAGCAAGCCAGTACCTGATCGAGCAAAGAGGAGGTAAAAAAAAACAACCGTTACCTGTTTCCCAATATATCACCGTTTAAGAGTGGTTTCAGAGGAGCGACCGTGTCACCTTGGTGTGCACTCTTAACAATGGTGCGAGGCACTGGTGAGAGGGTTTGGATTTAGTATGTTAGCGAAGTTCAGATCACACGGCATGGCAGCAGCAGCAAGCCAGCAGCTGATTGAGCAATAAGGAGTTAAAAAAAAAATGTATTTGTTTCCCATTGTATCACCGTCTAAGAGGGGTTTCGGAGGAGTGGCTGCGTCTCCTTGGGATGCGTTCAGCCTCCCTCTTCACAGCGGAGTGAAGTCCAGGCAGGTGGGTGAAGGGGTTTTCGAGCGAAGCGAGCAGGTGGCGAAGCCCCCTAGTACAGATTAAAAATAGAATGACAGACAGATATATATATTTATTCATAATTAAACAAGTATACCAGATTAATTTTCAATAAATGTAAACTTGGAGTCTGCATGTTCTACCCATGTCTGTGGGAAATTTCTATGGGTGCTCCAGTTTCCTTCTAGGTGAATCGGTAATGCCAAATTGGCTTGTGTCTGTGTGTCCACCCTGTGGTGCTGGGACTGTCCTTGCCTTACGTCATCTGCTTGCTGGGATAGATCCCAGCCTTCCTGCAACACTGA
The DNA here is from genome assembly GCF_900747795.2 of Erpetoichthys calabaricus. NCBI lineage: Eukaryota > Metazoa > Chordata > Cladistia > Polypteriformes > Polypteridae > Erpetoichthys > Erpetoichthys calabaricus. Next base: position 197,666,760 of record NC_041399.2, read on the forward strand.
AGATAAAGCAATTTTAGGAAATGGATGGATATACAGTGTTGGCATTTTAATGAGTGTGATTAGTACTCCTCCTTCTAAAAAAATTGACTTAACATAATTTTCAATGTTAAAAGTATTAAAGAGTTCTTCAGCTTTTGTTTTCAATGTCACTAGGTCAAAATTGGCAGTTCTGTCTGTGCTGATCATAATGGCAGTGTTTCGATCTGATGACCTAATGTTGATGCTTTATTTACCGTGTGATGTACTACACGTCTATGTATCAATCCCAGACATTGCTAGTTATTGTCTTCATCATCTCTGTGACAAGTAAAGAGTCATTTTCAGTTTCTTCCAAGTGCTCATGGAGCTTGGCTTGAAGGGGTGCAATCACTGAAACAGTAAGTAGTTCCTCTTCAGATATGACTGTGGTGTTCACTTTGTCAGGACCATGAACTTTCCCAATGTCTTAAATGGCCATTGTGGTTTTTAAAATCCATTCCCAAAATGGAAATGACAGAGGTCCTTTGTATTATGTCCAGTTAGCACAAGATTTCAGAGGGTGACTTGCCAAAAAGGATGTAGTAAGGGTCAGATTCAGGAGAACAAATATACAGTAGCCAAAGCCAAGAATCACAAGACGAACTCAGAGTCCAGCAGGATTGCTGCGAGTTCAAAAAACCAAATAATAAAACAAGATAAAGAGCTCTAAAGGGTTTTGGAATGCATGTGGTCAGATATTATTTTTGATGGTCTTTTGTCCTGTTGCATTGTGATTGATGGAGTCTCAACCTTTATGGACAGTTGGTCCTGACAACAAGAATCAAAATGGCACCGTTGGAATGAATGAAATGGTGGTGATAAAACATCTCAAATCAAGAAAGAAAATATAACCAGAAGTATTTCATCCATCCATCCATCCATCTTCCAACCCGCTATATCCTAACACAGGGTCACGGGGGTCTGCTGGAACCAATCCCAGCCAGCACAGGGTGCAAAGCAGGAAACAAACCCTGGGCAGGGTGCCAGCCCACCACAGGGCACACACACACACACACACACCCTTACACCAACCACACACTAGGGACAATTTAGGATCACCAATGCACCTAACCTGTATGTCTTTGGACTGTGGGAGGAAACCCACGCAGACATGGGGAGAACATGCAAACTCTTACTGCGAGGCAGCAGCGCTACCACTGCGCCACCGTGCCGCTCACCAGAAGTATTTACCAAGAATAAATGAAACCAGTGGAATCTGTCAGGTTACAAAAGAAACAAAAGAGGCAAAACATTATACAAATAACACTTAGGTGAGATGCAAATTTTTTTAAAAATATAAAACCCTGATAGGCAAATGTAGGGCATTAGATCTGCTTTCTGGTGCTTTACTGGACAGGAATGCCATCTATGATATTCCTTTGTGTACCAGCCGCTTTGTTTTGTGAAACCATTTTAACTAGAAGCTTCATTTTTGAAGAAGCCCATTGTACTGAGTAATTTTTGCAGCATTTCAGTGTTCAGTGACCCGTGCCTGAATAGCTTGTACTGTTTTTGGATATGGTCCCAGGCAGTGTCAGTTGTGAAAGTTGGATGCTTTATTTATCCTTTTGTGTTTCCTTATTTCCTGAAAGCGGCATTATTGAAGTTTCTGGACAATATCAGTTGCAAGTTCTCCTCTTTTGTTTATTTACATTTAATTATTTTTACTTAATATTTTTATTCAGATTATGCACAAATGAAGATTACATAAGAGAAGCATGGTGGCACAGTGGTTAATGGTGCAGCCTTAAGCTCCAGATCCCAGGCTTCACATTTAGGAGTGGACATTGTCTATGTGAATTCTGCATGTTCTCCCCAAGTTCTTGTGGCATTTTCTGCATGTTCCCCACTTTTCTTCCCAATTGGTGACCCTTAATTTGTGGAATATGTCTGAGTGTGTTGAGCAGTGGACTCCGCACACTGTCCTGTTTTAGCTCATACCTTGTGCACAATACCCCTGAGGTAGACTCCATCTTTCTGTGACCTGGAATTTATATCAGCAGGTACAGATGGAGGCTGTATGATGATGCCTGTGTTGCATTGCTGCCCCATAGCTGCAGAACCCTGGGGTTTAATTTCCAACTTGATCAGTGTCTGGATGGGTTTTTTCTTCTACATCCTAAAAACAAGCGTAGTATGCTACGTTGCCTTAGATGAGTCTTTCAAGAACAAGGATAAGGCAGCTGGTATAATGAACCTGTGACTCATATGAAGAGAAATACTTCCCTCATTTAAGGTTCAACTGAGTAACTCTGATTCTTGAGAAGCAAACAGCTAGCTTACCTCATGAATGAATTTAGAATAGTGATTACTTCAAGATATCATTCAAGCATCAGTGCAGCTTGGCACAGCCAAATATGGCAGCAATGATTAAATAAATTAAATTGGCCATTCAAAATTAAGCACCTGATGCTGCTAGGACAGGCTCCAGACCAGCATAGTTCTTAATTGAATTAGCAGGTTAGAAAATATTACTATGATTCACACAAACAAAAATGTGTGAGTCAAAAAGCAGGCTAGACTTCCCATTACCATGCCCAGATAAGGACCACTCCCAGGCAGCCTTATTGCCTGCTCCAGTGGCTGACTTTGGCCTACACCATACCAAGTGGTCTTTGGCTTCAGAAGTTCAAAAATATATGTCATCTTTAGAAAATACATTCCCAACCCTACCACAGGGAGGATGACCGTAAACCTACTCTGTGGATGAAAGGGCAAACAAAGAATCTTTATAAATAAAAGATTCATTTCAAAAAGGGTAAATGCAGAACAAAAGTTCAAAAGAGCCAAACAAAGTTAAAAGCAGATCCCTAAAAAAGGCAATCCACAATAACCAAATCTCAATGCAATAAACAAAAGACGAAATCCTTTGTAGATGCCACACGGGTTGGACGGACATCCCAGCCAGGAAAGGAAGCAGACCCAGAAGGAAGAAATCGACGGACAGCCCCTATAGAAGCAGAGAGATCACTAGAGAACTGTTATTCCCTCAGCACGCTAGATGGCAGCAGTCCCAGATATCTCCATCCAGTGGGAAGCCAGCAGGACATGCCGGGAAATGTAATCTGGCAGGGCAGCCCTGCTGGGGTCACGGGGTGCCGCAAGAGGGCATTCCAGGGAAACAAGCTCCCTACGCAAATAATGGACTTCCGTGTGACCCGGAAGTACTTCCATCGGCCAATTGCCCTGGCACCGGAAGTACTCCTGGGTCTGTAATAAAAGGGACCGCAGTCCCTTACTCAAGCGGGTTGGAGCTGGGTGGTAGAGAGGTAATCCTTGACTGGAGGAGGGCAGTGTGGTGGTGAGAGAAAAAGACAAGTGTTTTTGTGTATTGGTGATATTTTGGAGGTATTTAAATAAAACTAGGGATGCACCGATACCACTTTTTTGGAAAACGAGTACGAGTACTTGCATTTCAGTACTCGCCGATACCGAGTACTTAATAAAAACATGATTAGGTATACCCCATGTCTGGAGCATTTCCTCAAACACATGCGCTATAGCCTGGCTGGTGTGCGAGCCGCGGAATTGTTTCGCATGTAATATGGCTCGTTGCGGCGTGAAACTCTCGTCTATCCACTGGGAGGTTAGGCTAATTAGCGACACGGAGCTAACACTGCTTGTCCAAATATCCGTGGTTAAACTAAACGCAGAGGAGGCTTGCAGTAGGCTGTGGATATGTTTTTTCACGGAGTCGTGTAGTTTAGGCAGCTCCGTGTCAGTCATGTAGCGGCGGCTTGGGACATCATATCTGGGCTCCAGAACATGGAGGAGACGCAGGAATCCCACATTTTCTACCTCCGAGAGTGGCTGGTCACTCAATGCAATGTACTCGATAATTGCCTGTGTTATTTTCACAGCACGTGGATTGTCTCTGGACATTTTCTCTCGTCTTGCAAGAGTTTGCTGCAGCGTGGGTTGTGTTGGTTTAGAAGCGTGGGTAAACTCTTTGTACTCGTTGTCGTGTTGGGATTTTAGGTGCTTGATTAAATTACTTGTGTTAAATGCGCTACCTTTTGAGCCTCCTCTGGACAATTTCGCTGAGCACAATTTGCAGTCCGCCTTTGTTTTGTCGTCTTCATTCACTTTGAAATAGTTCCACACGGCTGACATGTCTCGCCTCACCTTGCCTTCTCCCCGCTCTGAGCTGCAGCCGGGGCCTGGGGGCGGGCACTCGGCGCCTGTGATTAACCCCTTACACGCCGCTCAAACATAGACATTTCTCAGACCGTGGTATCGGTCCCCGGTATCGGGGGACTTTTAACGAGTACGAGTACTTTAGAAAATGTGGTATCGAGGCCGATACCAGATACTGGTATCGGTATCGGTGCATCCCTAAATAAAACCTTTGTTTATTTTTTGATAAAGGACTGTGTTTTGGTGATCGGTTTGGGGCTCACTGACGCCCTGGGTTTATCACACCTTAAACAGAGCAAAAATGTCAAAAAAGCTAGAAATCCCACAAAGTAGCAACAAACAATAGTGGAGAACTGTGTACAGCAGTGTACAGTAGAGAGACTGCATCACCCATCAGCTTTTATAGGGCTGGAAAAATCCCTTAACGGTGATTGACAGGTGGGTCTGCCTCTTTGGGAACCACCCATAAAACACAGGAAACACAAAGACATTTAAAGAAACGGTACATAAATATGTTTAAACCAGTAGTACATTTTAGCTAAATGACAAATAATAATTCAAACAGAAAAATGAGTAAAAAAGACAAAAAACATAAGCCAAGGAAGGAACCCTGGCCAAAGCATAATATTAGATACTATTACTTAATAAACTGTAATTTTTCGCTACATAAACAAAAAACATAAGTTGTATGTACTGTGACATTCCAGTATTGGGTAAAAAATGATGTTAAGTGTGTACTGATTTTTTTTTTTTTTTTTGCTGTTAGGTGTGTGTTTAGGCCATGAAGTAAAACAAACTCTGGCTTATGAAAACAGTTAGAGCAGGTTTGTCTTCATTTTATTCACTTTAGTCTCACTGTCACCTCAGGTGCCATCCGGCAGCAGTTTAATATCTCTTTAGGAAATTCCTTTGTGTGATCTTTGTAATGCCAAGTGCTCCTGCAGGTGCCTCTGGCAAATTAAGTTACAGCTGACAGATCCCTGCTTTCATCTAATAATAGATGACATGTTTCTTTGGCCTTTTACAAATCAGTATGTTTCATTTTTGACTCCAAGCTCCGAATCCAGAATAACAAACATGTATAAAAAGCAGGAATGTATTATTTCAATGCTATGTCTTCTTTACTTTATAGAAATTTACAATTTATATCCCCCATGATGTGATTTCCTGCCACCACAAAGCACAGAAAAAGGCATGCAGGCCTTAAAAAAACACAAGCCAAACCAGTCCTTCACCCACGTCTGGCACCCCATATTACCCTCACCACAGGCAGCCTAACCACAACTAAAAAAATGGGGCAAATATCAAAAATGTTCAAAAAGGGGTAAGAGGAAGGCCGTTAATAATCTATAATGCGTTTTCTGCAATATTATTTATTGACAAGGGTGGCGGATGGCGGGATCCCATGCCTGGCTGGGACGCCCCATTGACACTGGATCTGGGGGAGCAGCCATGGGATGCACACTACACCCCCCGGAACACATGTTGGCAGCTATTCTGGTTTACATTGGGGCCACAGGCCTGGGACTTAAGGGCTCAGCCCTGTTGGGCTCTGTGGCCACACCCGGAAGTGCAGCCTGAATTAGGTTAGTTATCACCTGAAGCACTTCTGGGTGGGCTTTAAGAACAGCCTGCAGCCTCTACTCGAGGTGCCAGAGTCGGGAGGAGGAAGACAAAGCTGCCTGGGAGGAGTGGAGGAAGAAGAAGAAGTGTGTGTTTTTGGGTGTTTTTCGTTTGGTGTGTTTTTGAGGAAAATAAAATAAGACCTTTTTGCTTATTTTTAAATGTGCCTCTGCTGTCAGTCTGTGTCGGGTCGATGCCTATATAGCGCCTTTGTCACACAGGATTAAATAGCATTTCAGAAAAAAACAGTGGCAGAAAAGATTTGTCCAAAGACAGTACCTAAATTCCAAAGCAGGAGTGAGGGTCAAAATCAGAGAAATTCAAATACAAGAAAAGCACAAGCCAACAGTCAGGAACAATCACAATACAGTGGAACCTCGGTTCACGACCATAATTCGTTCAAAACCTCTGGTCGTAAACCGATTTGGTCGTGAACTGAAGCAATTTCCCCCATAGGATTGTATGTAAATACAATTAATCCATTCCAGACCGTACGAACTGTATGTAAATATATTTTTTTAAAGATTTTTAAGCACAAATATAGTTAATTACACCATAGAATGCACAGTGTAATAGTAAACTAATGTAAAAACATTGAATAACACTGACACAAACACCCAGGCTGCTTGCTCAGCAGCACGCGAGCCCCCTCTCTCTCTGTAACATTGCAGCAGTTCGTGCTATAGCCTTACAATCCGATTGCTGTATAAACACTTTTTTTAAATGAGTTTTAAGCACAGGGGGGGAAAAAAAAGGAACATTTGAACAAATACAAACTTTATTTAAAAGCCAACCAAGACAGTAACATTACTGGAGTTCACGCTAATAGCATTACAACCCGATCGCTGTAAACACTCTTTTTAAATGAGTTTTAAGCACAGGGAAAAAAATGAACATTTGAAAAAAGAGAAAAGTAACATTACAACACTTTCTTCTCAAACACTCTTCACTTGCTTAGAAGCCATGGTTAACTGCAAAATCACACGAAATACTGTAGAGCACAAAGAGTTAACAGGTAAAGCACGCATGTCTGACTGAGAACAATGAACAGGGAGAGGCTGAACACGTGCTTAAATACAGTAATCGGTGCGTACGAACCGGAAGGGAAATGAAATAGAGCACAAAGACTTCACAGCGAAAGCACGCATGCATGTGCAAGCACGCACGTCTGACTGAGAACAATACAACACGTGCGGAAATCATTGGCGCGCACAAACCGAAAGGGAAACTGGCTTGTTTGTATACTGAGTGTGTGGTCGTGAACCGAGGCAAAAGTTTGGCGAACTTTTTGGTCGTAAACCGAGTTGTACGTGTACGGAGACGTTCGTGAACCGAGGTTCCACTGTACTGACTTTTCTGTGTAGCAGTGGCTTTTCCTATACTTTTGAGGTCAGGCCTCCAGTTGCATCATTAGGTGGCCCCACCCCCTAAGGTTTCACATAAAGGGAACAGGGTGTTATGATGGACACTGAGTCCACAGGTTATTGTGAGGAAGTTTATTAACTAGATGATACATGAAATTATAACTGTAGTGAGAAAGAGTATCAAGGTCAAATGCTCTTTTTCCACCAGCATTAATCCCAATTCAGATGTCGCTACAGTTTTATCTTCCAGTCACTTGCCACCTCAGTTATGAATACTTTGCTTACTTCGGTTTCCTTCTCTGATCATAAATCTCTCCCTTATGGTTTTGTACCCCCCTACTCCTGTCATAGGGCAGAGTGGTGGCTCTGAGGCTAGGGATCTGCACTGGTAATCAGAAGGTTGCCGGTTCAAATCCTGTAAACACCAGAAGTGACTCTACTCCATTGGGCCCTTGAGTAAGCCCCTTAACCTGTGTGAAGCCTTAGGGGTGTACAGCCATCCTAACCGACACAGACAGGTAGAGACACGAGCTTGTCACACAGCACACGTTTATCCACGTGGGGAAGTACTTTTTCTCTGCTTCCCACAGCACAGTCCACAAAGCACCAAACACAGTCCAAGACAAAAGCCTTTTCTGCTTCTTCTTCTCCACCTCCACTCCTCTCCTTAGAAGCTTCATCCACCTCCTCCCCACTGTGGCTCCCTGAGTAGTGCTGGTTTACTCCTTTTATAGGAAACCTGGAAGGACTCCAGGTGTCCAACCAGCTTCTTCCGGCAGCACTTCAGAGGTGGTGGAAGTGCTGCAAAACAGGGCTCAGGAAATGTCCAGGTGCCCCCTGACAATGGCCACGGGCCCCAGCAGGGTTGGCTTTCCATGCGCCAAACCCATGGCCCCGCTGCAAGCCAGGACGGCTACCCTCTATTGTTCCAGGGAGAGAGTGTTCAGACTAAGCCCTCTCCCCAGTCCTTTTATGACAAAGGTGTTCTGGCCGGGTAAGGGCCCCGGCAGTCCGCCACACCTGCAAGTGCTTCATCCTGTGTATGACATTAATCTGCATCCAGCCCTGCAAGCAGGTCCTCCAACGTACAGGGAGAACTCGAGGGTTGATGGCTGGATTGGCACTCCAGCCACCGCAAAAAAACTCACACTGTTCCATTGTGGTGCTGAGGTGTCACCCGCTATACTCGGGTCCCAATCCAGGTGGTTCGGCGTGTGGTGGGTGCAGCAATGTGCTTTCAGCACATGCTTCCAACCTACTCCTGCCACAGGCCAGTCGATGGAGGTGAAATTAATCCGTTCTGCGTGATATTTATTTTTGCCAAACCTCTCCTTCAGATTGGATTATTTTCTTTCTACTAACTTTGACTCCTAGATGGAACCTGCATTCATGATGAAGATTGTTAATAGGGCACTGAATACTATTTTTTGATTACATTCGCCAGCAGATTGTCTCATTCTCAATTTTAGGGAATTTCTAAACTTCCTTTGCTTCTTTAATATTTAATTGCAGACATGCCCCATTTGGTGAGCACAAGGTAAATACACTAGATTTGAATTAAATTTCCTTCTTGTGTGGGGTTGGAGGTCCGCCATATGCTTATAGGATATTACTCATCCAGAACTAAAGCCAGTAAATTGTTGGCACTTAGACTTTGGCCATGTAACTTCTTTCCTTTTTATTTCCTCTATCAAAATCAAATCAGGGCCCCTTACCAGAAAACTATTGCAAGATTTGCAATCAGTTTATCAACACGAGCAGGTAATAAATACATTTTATACAGATTTGTTGGTCTGAATGACCTGTTCTGATCTTCGAATTACAGAAATCTGTCAGTCAGCCATTAATTACAGGGTCACGGGGGTCTGCTGAAGCCTATACCAGCTAGCATAGGGCACAAGGCAGGAACAAACCCTGGACAGGGTGCAAGTTCACCACAAGGTGAACACACACACACACACACACACACACACACACACACACACACACAACAGGGCCAATTTAGGATTGACAATTCACCTAACCTGCATGTCTTTTGACTGTGGGAGGAAACCAGAACACTAGGAGGAAACCCACGCAGACACAGGAAGAACATCCAGACTCCACACAGGATGCGAACCCTGATCTCCTTACTGTGAGGCAGCTACCACTGTGCCACCCCAACAGAAATATGTGGAGCGCTGAATTTGTAGCAATCCTTGGTGAGTGAAATGAACTGAGCAAATCCTTCTGTGTCTAACAGTGGTTAACATTGCAGACAGTCCTGTAAAAGAGGTTCATTTAATGGAAGCATTTAGTACAGCATCTTCAATTTCTCAGTTAAGCAACTCGTAAGTCATTGAGTTCACCCTTTTGTAATAAATTGGAGATTATCACAATCTAGAAAGGTTACATTAAATGATGTCTCCAACTGAGTCACTACCCTGGCTGCTCATCAATCTGCTTCTTATGTAGCAAGGCAGCGTTATCATCAGACACTTGCCAATTCCTCAGCTTCTGTAAGAGGGAAATAATGCATTCAAATCCAGCCCTGCTAGAAAGTGATACATAAGCTTTTTTTAATCTCTGCTTCCCTTCTTTTAGTGAATTGTACAAAAGAATCAGTGGGCTTAGTGCACATTCAGTCTTCTCTATTTCTTAAAGGCACTATTGTCTCTTTCAATGGTTATTTTCATCATAAAGCTCTCGTTTGCTCATCCATATGTCTTTCATTCGCCTGGGTGCTTTCCAAAAATGTATTTTTAACAAAATGCTGGTAAGTCAACTTTGGATTTTCTACTTTGTGGACCCCATGGGTCAGTTCATTTGGACCAATATTGACTTCCATTCCAAAAAAGTATTATGCATAAAAACTGCATCTGTCACCAGTCATTAACCTGCTGATAGATCAATTTACTGTTGTCAATTGTGAGGAAGAGCTCAGATCATGGTCATTCTTCAGTCCAGTTGTAGATGTCCCAGACAAAGATGGTTTATGTAGACACATCCTTCAATCCGTTTTTTTCCACAAACCTGATTATTTCAGGTTAGGGTGGTGGGAAATTAGAGCATTTTCCTGGGCTGCTTGGAGTGTCAGTTAGGAACCAACCCCAGATGGAGTACCAGGCAATGTCAGGGCACATTTGTTTGCCCACACACACTTAAACTCGCTCACAACCCAGCCAGTTTACATTAACCGAATCAGAATACATTTAGGGACTCTGCAGGAAACTGGTTATCTAGAAAGAACCCATGCAGGTACAAGGAGAAACTTCACACAGGGACCTCTTAGATGTGGACGTCTGCATTTTACTTCTGGCACAAATTTTGGTAACAGGCATGTTGGGCAATTTTCAGCATCAGTTTTAAGCTCAGGTTTATTTTTTCAGTTGTTTCAGTTCCTTCTTAGGTGTTCTTCTTTTATTTCAGGCTCAGGATGCGTAAACACATGTACAGCTATTAAACAATAAATGTAATTCATACTAGTTACAAAATTTGCATATTTAAACATACTTATCAAGACAGACTAACTAAAATACAAACTCAATCTCACTGGTTAAGCATAAACAAAATTTTGTCAATATAAATTACTGTTAGCGTAAGAATTGAGATATGGCCTGTTGACAGTGGAGCGGAAGAGAATACAACCATCCCTCCATCCACCCTTCCATTTTCCAAACTCACTTATTCTAAGCTGGTGAACCTGGAGCACAACTCCCAATATAAAACTTGAGCTCTGAAGCTTGTAGTTCAATGTGCCTTTTCACTAACAGACAAAACAAAAACAGTACACAATATACACTAGTGCATAAAAGTTTGTAATAACCCAGAAGCTTTAATTTTTTTCATAGAATCAAAGTACAGTAATCCCTCCTCCATCGTGGGGGTTGCGTTCCAGAGCCACCCGCGAAATAAGAAAATCCGCGAAGTAGAAGCCATATGTTTATATGGTTATTTTTATATTGTCATGCTTAGGTCACAGATTTGCGCAGAAACACAGGAGGTTGTAGAGAGACAGGAACGTTATTCAAACACTGCAAACAAACATTTGTCTCTTTTTCAAAAGTTTAAACTGTGCTCCATGACAAGACAGAGATGACAGTTCTGTCTCACAATTAAAAGAATGCAAACATATCTTCCTCTTCAAAGGAGTGCGCATCAGGAGCACAGACTGTCAGAAAGACAGAGGAAAGCAAACAAATCAATAGGGCTGTTTGGCTTGCGGTACAAAGCTGTTGAAGGCGGCAGCTCACACCCCCTCCGTCAGGAGCAGGGAGAGAGAGAGAGAGAAAAACAAAGTCAAAAATGCAATACGTGCCCTTTGAGCTTTTAAGTATGCGAAGCACCGTGCAGCATACTTAAAAGCTGCACACAGAAGGTAGCAACGTGAAGATAATCTTTCAGCATTTTTAGACGAGCGTCCGTATCGTCTAGGTGTGCGAACAGCCCCCCTGCTCACACCCCCTACGTCAAGGATCACAGATAGTCAGCGCAAGAGAGAGAGAAAGAAAAGTAAGTTGGGTAGCTTCTCAGCCATCTGCCAATAGCGTCCCTTGTATGAAATCAACTGGGCAAACCAACTGAGGAAGCATGTACCAGAAATTAAAAGACCCATTGTCCTCAGAAATCCGCAAACCAGCAAAAAATCCGCGATATATATTTAAATATGCTTACATATAAAATCCGCGATAGAGTGAAGCCGCGAAAGGCGAAGCGCGATATAGCGAGGGATCACTGTACCATTAAACTGATTTAAAAATATACCCAAGACATTATTAATGAGCGTTACTGCTTGAAATGACTGATTTGTAATATATTATTCATGTACCACTGTAAGGCCCCCTTTTTAACAGCCATTACTCCAGAGTCCTAATGGTAAACTTTAATAGCTCATCCTTAATCAATCACGTGTAAGTGCTAGGTGGTTATTAGAGAAACCATTGTAGTTGTGTTAGCACAGCTGAAACTTCTAATTCTGTTCAATGAAGCCAGTATGCTGGTATTCCTAAAGTTCAATTGTGGGCTCAAAAATGGGCAAAACAAAGTGGTCTTCTCAAGAAACATGTCCGTCTATTGTTGTTTGGTGAAATGAAGGTTACTCCATGTGACCAACTGGCAAGATGCTGAAGATTTCATGCAAGGGTGTCCTCTTGTGTATTGAGAGAAGAGTGTAAAACTGAATCTGATCTGGACAGATAAAGGCACAGTTACACAACTGCGTAAGAGGAGAAGGACTTGTGGTGTTAGAGACAAACACCTTACAGGTCTTCAGTTGTCTTCTTCTTTAAATACACACCAAATACCTGTGTCGCCTACAACAAGAGAAAATTGAAATGAGAAATAGAACATCTGGACACGCACTGACACAGTGCACTCAGAAAGTGAACAAATCATCTGCAGGAATTTCTAAAATGTGTAGATTCATCAAAAAGCTGAATCTTTAATTCCATCATAATACTTTTCCTGTATACACGGTGGATTCAGAAAGTATTCAGACCATTTCACTTTCTGCACATTTTTGTTGTAGATGTAATTTTAAATAGATAAATTTGCCATTTTTTGCCAACACATCTAAACTCAATAACCCATAATGATAAAGTGAAGACATGTTTTTAGAAAGGCTTGCGATTTATTAACAATCAAAAACTGAATTCTCATTCCTGAAGTAGTCAGACCCTTCACTATGGCACTCCAAATTGTGCTCAGGTTCCTCCTGTTTGCTTTAATTCACTTTGAGATGTGTCTAGAACTCGAGTGGAGACCACCTGTCCACATTGCATTCATTGGGCATCATTTAGAAAGGCACACACTTGGGTATAGAAGGTCCCACGGTTCACACTGCATGTCAGAACAGGAACCAAACTATGAAGTCTCTGTAGACCAACATAATCAAATGGTGGTGAGGCAAAGATACATAAGGACAAGAGCATACAAACATTTGTAAACTGTTGTTGAGTGTTCCCGAGAGCACAATGCCCTTAATAATTTTGAAATTGAAGAAGTTTGGAATCACTAGGACTCTTCATAGATTTGGCCATTCCGCCAAACTGAGTAACCGGGAGTGAGGAATGGCCTTGGTCAGTCAGGAGACCAAGAACCCAATGGTCACTCTATCTGATCTCAGAAGTCCTCAAATGAGATGGGAGAACCTGTCAGAAACATAACCATCTCAGCAGTACTCCATCAATCAGGTGTTTATGGAAGAGTGACTAACTGGTACATGGACAGTACTGTAAGCACTGGGTCTGGTAAAGACCAGGCATGGCTCATCACCTGCCTAATGCCATCCTTAGGGTGAAGCATGGGGGTGGCAGCATCATTCTATGGGTGCACTGCTCAGTGGCTGGGATAGGAAGACTGGTCAGAATTAAGGGAAGGATGATTGCAGCCAAATAGAGAAGTGGTCCTTGAAGAGAACTTGTTCCAGAGTGCACATGTCCTCAGACTTAGGGGTAACATGAGAATAACCTTAAGCATACAGCCAAGACAACATCAGCCAAGACTGTCATTGAGTGGTCCAGCCAAAGCCCAGACTTAAACCCTATAGAACAAGTATGGCGAGACCTGATGACAGCAGTTCACAAGTGTGCAAATCTTGTAGAGACTTACCCAAGAAGTCTGGAAGCTGTAATAACTGAATTAAGGGTCCAAATACTTTCATGAATGAGGTGTTTCAGATATTGCTTCTTTATAAAATTACAACCCTTTCCAAAAACATGTTTTCACTTTGTCTTTATGGGTTGTGCAGTGTAGATTGATGAGACAACTGGTAAATGTATCAATTTAAAATTACATCTACAACACTATGAAGTGTTCAGAAAGTGAGGAGGTCTAAATACTTTCTGAAACCACTGTCAATACAGACCTATGGTATATGTACAGTAGTTGAATAAATAAGCAACTAGAAAGAGAGGTGTTGGCATCTTATGGAATACCAAACTGCCGCCAAGCAATCTGTCATTCAGTTCATCAGTCTTTATATTACATAACACCTTTCATAGCAGACCTAGTGGTGGCATTCAGTCCAGGGTGGGTTCCTGTTTAACACCTGTTTCTGTCATGATAGGTTCCACCACATCACCCTTCTAATGTTTCTGAATTAGATTAAGTGGATTTAAAAAATGTGCTACTTTCCATGTTTTTGAAGCATTTAAGATTACAGTATAACACAACAAATACTGTATCTAGTTTGTAACAAAACACTACTGTGTCTGTGTGTGTGTGTGTGTGTGTGTGTGTGTGTGTGTGTGTGTGTGTGTGTGTGTGTGTGTGTGTGTGTGTGTGTGTGCGCGCGCACCCAGTCCCTGGTTAGTTTGGTTTTGGTCTGATTTTCACTTTGGTAGCTCAGTCAAACGTGACTGAGAAGGGAAGTGAGAAGTTGAAACACATGAAGATACCAAGGAAAAATGTAGAAGGATCACTGAGAATCGCATTCAAAGATGAGAAGTATTCACAAGAATACGAATGATGTTGTCACTATGGATAATGGGGCTTGTCTACCATTGGGGGTAATTAAAAAGGCTGATCGGAAGTGAGCAGGGTGCTTCAAAATGATAGAGTCTGAGAAGCAGCCTTTATGTGATTGAGAGAAGAAGCTCCAGGTAAGAGAGGTTGAGAGACACAAATATACCATGGAAAGGCTTAGGAGGAATGCTGAGGCATGAGATGTCAAATATTTTTAAATTTATTCTGACTTGTCTTGGACAGGTAGCGTAGCTCATCCATATTACTAACCGAGAACGGTAAACCGGTTATGGACGCAGGTACATGCCCATGGACGCAGGATACATAGTGCGCAGGCGCCACACAAAAACGAAGAATCAGCCCCCCGCCCCAGAGTGAAACGGGAGAGACTACGAATGACACAGCCACACAAACAAGAGGAGTAAGCGCCCCGCCCCAGAGTGAAATGGGACAGACTACGGAATCCACAAAGGTTCACAAATCAAACCCGAGATAGTACGGAAAGCGGTAACGACACAGCCACACAAAAAAGAGGATACAGCCCCCCACCCCAGAGTAAAACGGGACAGACTACAGAGTCCACAAAAGTCCACAACACACAGCATAACCAAACCCGAAATGGTACAGAAAGCACAGGCGCCTACAATGCGCTATACACCGCCAACGACGAAAGAGCTCAACTAACAGAAATAAGAAATAAAGCAACAAGCCCAGAGAATACGGAACCCTAAACGTCCACACCACATAGCTGAGGCAAACCCGATATAGTACGGAAGGTGCAGGCGCCTACATCACATGTCTAAAACACCGCAGGCAAAACCCCGAGATGGTACAAACCGCTGAACGCTTTACACCAAATTCAAACACAATGCAGCTCAACGATACAAACACGAGCCCACCTGGATAAGATCAATGAACGCAGGTGCCTACAACGCGCGTCTGAAACTGCAGAAGCAAAGCAGGCACGGGTTCAAAACGAACAAGCTCGACTGACGGATATACAAACATGAGCCCGCCTGGATAAAATCAATGAACGCGGGCGCCTACAACGCGCGTCTGAAATGCCACGGGCAAAGCAGGCACGGCTCCAAAACGAACTAGCTCGACTAATGTATTTCAGGATACCCAGCGCCAGGGGTAGGTGAGCAAAGCGAGCAGGGGGCGGAGCCCCCTTGTATGCAATAAAATTAAAAAGAGATTAATGGAGCATAGTATAATATTCCCAAATTCACCTGTCACAGAACTGCTTGAGGGTTTCACTGACTGGTGGACTGTCATCCTGAATGTGATGATTGTCTACCACAGTGGCCATTCATGCGCACACCACACTCACACAGGGTCAATTTGTAATGGTAATGGATTGGCTGGGATTGGCTCTAGCAGACCCCTGTGACCCTGTAGTTGGGATGTAGCGGGTTGGATAATGGATGGATGGATAATCAACTTAACACATTTCTATTCGGGGATGTGAAAGGAAAACTGGATGTCCCTAGAGGAGAACCCACACAGATATGAGAAAAACATGCAGACCCCCACACCAACAGCAACTGGATATGGGATTCATTCCTAGGACACGGGATCAATGAGGCATCAGGGTTAACCTCTACGTCACTGCATTGCCCCACTAATGGAGCTTAATGGGCAGATGTCAGAAAAAAATCTTTGGGGAGTGGATGTCACAGAACTGCCTGAAGTTATTAGTGCATGTAGCATGGCAGAAGTGTGAAATAAATCTGGATCTGGCTTCAAAGAATTTGATGTATATGAGGAGATGCCACAGAAGGGCATTCTAGGAGATTGTATGTCTAGTCTTTGCAGATGGGTACCAGGGTCAAGAAAATTCCAATATCAACAGGGAGCCAGTGCAATGGTGCCATCAAATGGGTTATGTGGCTATGTCATTTTTAATATAGGCACGAATCATTCTGAGCTGTCTGCAGTTTGTTGTAGTTTTATCTAAAGACAGTTGAAGAGTGAATTTCAGCAAATAAGTCAAGTTCTAATATAATTAGAGGTTCAAGTGTTTTTCTGTCTCACATAGGAAGACAGTGTTAGATTGAAATGATACTGTGCAGACTTCTGAAACAATTTGGAGTCTGACTTCAAAGAATTTATTGTGTCTCCAATTTACATTGAGTACATGGTTGCAAGGTTGTTGGTGAAACCTGCCATGGCAGCAGTGGGCACAAGATCTGGAATGTGATAACAGTCCTCCACAGCAATGAACCTGCAACCATAAGTCAATGTACAGATCATCAGGGGTGAGTTGAACACTGGTCACAAAAGAGGATCAAAGAGAACCTGCTAGAGTTCAGGGTGCTGGTATTCAACAGTAAAGACTGAAAATATCTAAGTAATGGCATCATTGAAGCAGGCAGAGAGTTTATCTAAAAATAAGGTCTCTTCATGGAGATCTGGATGTTATCAACATTCTCATGAATACAAGTCCATGGCAGCATACCGGTTAACCCAAAGGTGATAAGATGATAAAAGAGTAAAATACCAAATGTAATCCATGGCTGGCAAGGTATTTTAACTCGAATATTGATTGCATCTCGAATCTGTGGAATGGTTTATTTCATTATGCAGTAAATGTCATATCAGGGATTGTTTTCTTATCAGATTCTTATAGTCATTTTTGTAAAGCTGACATCTTTATGTTTAAATAGAAAAGGTCAGTCAGTCTTTGGGACAGATTTTGAATGTTTATTGGTCTTCATAGGGGCTTGTGAATTTAGTGCCCACCACCTGCAACAATGTTTGTTTTTTTTTTTTCCATTGTAGTGCAGGACATGGTGAAGAGAGGCATCAGTCCGGACCTGTACAATGAAGACGGCTTGACTGCACTTCACCAGGTAATGAATATCCCATCATCATCCTCCTCTATGAGTTGCGCTGTAGTGAGGCAGCCTGTGGAGATCATATTGTAAGTCTTCTGATGGACTGCTGTATTTAGGCACTTGTGTTGAAAGCCTGTGTACTTTTACAGTCATTAAAAAGTAAGTACACCCTCTGTCAGCTCTGTTGTTTACCCACATGTCAGCACCCATTTTCCCCATTGAGGTTCAAACTCCAAACTTTGATTGTCCTTTATATACATATACAGTGTATAATGCAAAAATATAAAACTCACTGATCAATAAAAACATTATTTCCCATTTCATTTTAAAGGTGACAACTAGCAGGATGGTACATCTAGGCCAGTAGGTATCCACTAAGAAAGGACATTTCCCCTCCACAGTATAAACAGTAAAAATCCCAAATTCTCAAAAACACTTTGATTTGATTGAAATGTGCTGACATTATTGAAAGATGATAATTTAGACACTCCATGTTTTTTTCATTTCTCGATAATTGTTGGTAAGATATAGCGAGTGGGATATTCTCAGGCAACACATACTGTACTTTATTCGCATCAGTTGTAAACCCGCAGAGAAATGGAACGTGCAGTTCAGAAATGAGCATGGCAAGCAGAACTGTGCCATTGTACAAGCAGAGGCTGTATTCACACAGAGAAATGGTGCTGGCAGTGTGTGAGGAAGGGTGGCTGCCCATGCCTGGGATAAACAGATGAGGTGGCGGGCTGTATGGAAAATGAGATGTGAAGTAGATGAAGAAGAGTTAGATGAATCTCAAAGAAAATGTGGTTAACAGATGGCCTCCTTGGGTACACAAAGTACTCCCTTAATCGGTTGGCTTCTATTTACTCCACATGATGCAGTATAAAATATATACAAATTCAAGCTGGATTAGATGGTCAAGTGCTGTTATTTACGTAAACTTAAAAGAAGAGGGGGTTGGGGGAGAAACTAACTAAAGAACTAAGTTGTCCACTTGCAGGTCAGACTGTGGTGTGCTGCCATGTTCTGGTGCGCAAACCAGAAACAGAGAATTGCTGGTACAACTGCAGCCCACTTAATGCCATGGGTACAACACAAGCCAGGAGAGACGGCAGGTTAGTTTAAACATTTGTGGAGCTCAGTAAAGGGACCTCCAATGAAAAGAACATACTGTAGATGAGGTAGACACTGGACATAGCTCACGATATCTTATCTGTATAAACATTTGGTCCATTACATAGGCCACATAAATGTTCAGGCTGTAAATGTCAATGCTGTATGTAATAAGCTTAAGGAAACCTCGATTCAGAGTATATTGCTTTTGAATTAGACCCTTCAAAACTCTGTAACGGTACAAGATTACAGATCAAAGCTTTACATTCAAATCTGACTGAAGCTATAATTTTTACAGGATCTTCTACAAAATGTCATCAATTTAAGTATGGTAACAAGGTAGAAATACATGTATAACTAGAATTATTTATAAGTATATAAACCAAGTGTTGATATTTACTAAGTGCAAAGTGATTAAAATTGCATTTTCTTATAATTTGCAATTTCACAGTTACAGGATGCCAATCATTGGCACAGTACAGCACACATGGCACCATTGTCTGTTATGATGTACAGGGTGAGTCAAAATTATGTTAACACTAATGGTACTGCTATGTATATGCTTATGTTCAATTCTTGTGGACAATTTATGTGCCACATATGGTACATGTGTTGAACATGATGGCGAACAGGTTGAGACATTGCTGTAAATCATCTTGCACATATGAAGTATGTTTTGTGAATAAATTGTTTCATTCACTCAAATGTTAATATAATTTTGACTCACCCTGTACTTCATGCTAGACTGACTTGGAACTGAATGAAGAGTGTGTGCCACTTACTCGTTTATTTAGAATTCAATACCATTATTTTATAACATTGCATTTGCTTGAAAAATTGCGTGGACAGGCTGCAGCCTAAGACCACCCTCAATAGAGTTGAGAAGATTTCCTTTGGAGTAGTAAAAAGGCACATGGGATTAGGTTACCTTTACAGAGCAGCAAACACAATCTTAGATCCTCATTCATTTGTCTTCTGCTCTATGCTTCTTAACTAATCATTTACTATGAAAAGATAAGGAAATGGGGAAATGATAAGACATTTGAAAAAGAGCAAACATTATGTTGTGTAAATGATATATTGTATTCTAATAATGTAAAGTAACAAGATTAGCTGCTTTCCTGGGCCATTTGTGTCTTGTTCTTTCCGCCACTACTTTTCTACAAAATAGACACATAAATAATCTTCAGCTAACGCATCATATACAAGGTGATTATCAGTTCCCCCCCTCGCGGTTTTTAAGCCAAAAAAAAACTACATTTATAATACACATCACTTTAGTCTACTTTATCTTTACATTTACTATTGCTCCTTTAAGGAATAAAGTCTATTTGTTTAACATTGAAGAGCACATCTGAGATGTATTTGTATTTTCCTCTTTCAGTGTTGCATCGATGATTTTGAGGAGATGGTGCGTATCTTGCTGGAAGCTGGGGCTGATGTCAATGCCTGTGACAGTGAGCTGTGGACTCCACTTCATGCAGCTGCCACATGTGGACACCTCAGCTTGGTGGAGCTGCTCATCAGTCAGTACGTGACATGTCCTGCTCTCTTTTTCATGGCATTACTGGTATTTAACTTCCTGGTCCAGTAATAGTTCTGTCTTATACTGTAGATAGATAGATAGATAGATAGATAGATAGATAGGAAAGAGGCTAACTTAAATATTTAATGGATGCATAGATTGATCTGAAGGGTGTAATAATAGATATACTGTATATACTAATAAATGGGAAAGGTGCTATTTAAAATATTAAACATACAAAATAAAATGACTATATGTATGTGTGTGTGTATGAAAAGTGAAATATAAAACAATTATAAATAGCTACGTACGTAGATACTGTAAATGTAGATGATGCAAAGTCACACAGATAGAAAAAACATTATATGTTAAAGGCTAAATATATACTGTGCTTATAAAAGTTGTTAACCCCCCTGGGAGTGTTTGCATTTTATTGTTATACAACATTGAATCACAGAGGAGTTCATTTGGCTTTTTTGAAACTGATCAACAGAAAAAGACTCCAATATATTGTCAATGTGAAAACAATGTGCTGCAAAGTAGACTAAATTATTACAAATATAAGACACAAAATAATTGATCATATATGGTGAATACTTTTTATAGACACTGTATATATACATACAGTGCATCCGGAAAGTATTCACAGCGCATCACTTTTTCCACATTTTGTTATGTTACAGCCTTATTCCAAAATGGATTAAATTCATTATTTTCCTCCGAATTCTACACACAACATCCCATAATGACAACGTGAAAAAAGTTTACTTGGAGGTTTTTGCAAATTTATTAAAAATAAAAAACTGAGAAAGCACATGTACATAAGTATTCACAGCCTTTGCCATGAAGCTCAAAATTGAGCTCAGGTGCGTCCTGTTTCCCCTGATCATCCTTGAGATGTTTCTGCAGCTTCATTGAAGTCCACCTGTGGTAAATTCAGTTGATTGGACATGATTTTGAAAGGCACACACCTGTCTATATAAGGTCCCACAGTTGACAGTTCATGTCAGAGCACAAACCAAGCATGAAGTGAAAGGAATTGTCTGTAGACCTCCAAGACAGGATTGTCTCAAGGCACAAATCTGGGGAAGGTTACAGAAAAATTTCTGCTGCTTTGAAGGTCCCAATGAGCACAGTGGCCTCCATCATCCGTAAGTGGAAGAAGTTCGAAACCACCAGGACTCTTCCTAGAGCTGGCCGGCCATCTAAACTGAGCGATTGGGTTGAGAAGGGCCTTAGTCAGGGAGGTGACCAAGAACCCAATGGTCACTCTCCACAGAGGACCTCAGGAGCTCTGACAGAGAGGAGAAACTTCCAGAAGGACACCATCTCTGCAGCAATCCACCAATCAGGCCTGTATGGTAGAGTGGCCAGACGGAAGCCACTCCTTAGTAAAAGGCACATGGCAGCCCACCTGGAGTTTGTCAAAAGGCACCTGAAGGACTCTCAGACCATGAGAAAGAAAATTCTCTGGTCTGATGAGACAAAGATTGAACTCTTTGGTGTGAATGGCAGGCGTCACGTTTGGAGGAAACCAGGCACCGCTCATCACCAGGCCAATACCATCCCTACAGTGAAGCATGGTGGTGACAGCATCATGCTGTGGGGATGTTTTTCAGCGACAGGGACTGGGAGACTAGTCAGGATAAAGGGAAAGATGACTGCAGCAATGTACAGAGACATCCTGGATGAAAACCTGCTCCAGAGCGCTCTTGACCTCAGACTGGGGCGACGGTTCATCTCTCAGCAGGACAACGACCCTAAGCACACAGCCAAGATATCAAAGGAGTGGCTTCAGGACAACTCTGTGAATGTCCTTGAGTGGCCCAGCCAGAGCCCAGACTTGAATCCGATTGAACATCTCTGGAGAGATCTTAAAATGACTGTGCACCGCCGCTTCCCATCCAACCTGATGGAGCTTGAGAGGTGCTGCAAAGAGGAATGGGCGAAACTGGCCAAGGATAGGTGTGCCAAGCTTGTGGCATCATATTCAAAAAGACTTGAGGTTGTAATTGCTGCCAAAGGTGCATCGACAAAGTATTGAGCAAAGGCTGTGAATACTTATGTACATATGATTTCTCAGTTTTTTTTATTTTTAATAAATTTGCAACAACCTCAAGTAAACTTTTTTCATGTTGTCATTATGGGGTGTTGTGTGCAGAATTCTGAGGAAAAAAATGAATTTAATCCATTTTGGAATAAGGCTGTAACAGAACAAAATGTGGAAAAAGTGATGTGCTGTGAATACTTTCCGGATGCACTGTATATAGGTTAGGGTCATTAATGTCATGTGTACAGAGTAAAGTGAAATTCTGAACTTGCACCATCCAACATGTCACCACTCTCCAGCACTTTAATTAGTGACTATAACAACCACACCTTGAAACTTTTTGTCATCCTTACCTAAAAAATCACAGAACATACATTTTTGCATAAGACCTGGAGACCAACGCAAGTTCAGTTGATGATCCCCAGAAATTTGTAACAATTTGATGAGTATTGTGCTGTGTAAAGTTAAAATGGTTTACTCCTGTACCATTTTAATCTCGTTATTGCTCTTTCTTGTATAACCAACCACTAAGGCTGGTATACTCAATATGAAATAATGGTCAGCTTATGCCTAGATTATTATTTGATCTGCAATCAAAAGAAAAATGTGTTTATTTTGAGTCTAGTGCCTCCATTTTATTTTAACAGTCTGTGTGTGATCTAAAACCCTAGGGTGCCATGAATCCTCAGACAGATAGAGCTGGCCATGCATGTGGGTGACAGAAGTTTGCATGCTGTAACAGTGGCTTGATGGAGACTCGGAAATGGTTTAGTGTGCATGACTGGTTGAGTGTTTTCATTATTTTTTGTAAATGAAATAGCCCTCATAGATATAGGAAGAACAGTTATTATAGTGGGTAAATAAATATGAATAAGAATTCATATTTAATTACAAGGCACTGTTAACACCTTATACATGGTCAGCATCTGCTGTCTTGGATGGTGTGTCAAATTGCATAGCTCGGTAACATTTAGCTTTTGGTCAGGTTTGAAAACATCACCTCAACTACTGTATATCTTTAACTCTGGCTGCAGGTGGTCTCAGTTAGAGAGTGTCTTGACATAAGCACCTCCAAATAGTGGCCATTGTCACAGCATTCCTGTTGGTAAACCTTTGGATTTTAAAGAAAGACTTTGTGTCTTTGTCTTGCCTTGACCCTAGACAGGCAGTGGTTGTTGTAACTGCTTCTTTTCTCTCTTACAGTGGTGCCAACCTGCTGGCAGTTAATGCAGATGGAAACATGCCATATGACCTTTGTGAGGATGAAATGACACTAGACTACATAGAAACAGCAATGGCAAACCAAGGTGAGATTTCAGTTGTTTCATGCAGACTGGGGTAAGCAGTCCAGGTGTTATGGGTGGCGTGGTGGAGGGCTGTAGTTTTTTCATTAAATGTGAGTATTGTAGGTTTATAGGGTCCTTATGTGTAGAGAGTACAATGAAATTCTTACTTGCCCATGGTAATCGACATGCAACACATCGCCACTCTTTGGTGCCATGATCAGTGAGTATGACTTCTTTACCTGGAAACTTCTGTTCAGGGGAGGCAGGTGAGGCAGAAATGAAAGGTAAAAAAAAACTAATAATAACATAAATTTGTCCACTGACCTTTGCTATAAATTTGTTTTGTGATTGATTCCAATAATTTCGATCATTTTTATAATCAAAATCACTGAATTGGTGCATTTCCTGTTCAAAAACAGGGGAGAAATGCGAGGTGCAGCAGCGGCGACCCCCACCTCGAACCGCATTCTCCCTCACACACGGGGTTGATGCATGCAATTGGCGCGTTCCCGTTGCTGTCTCTCTGTATGTCGTCAATATAAGGTTTGCAGACACGTTTATTATACACCCTGACTTTCCACAGTCTGGTGAATATCTTTAATGAATGTGTGTAACATATTTAGTCTTGCTGATTGGACATAAAATCGCAGTGAAAAGGCACAAGGTGAGGCAGACAGTACCATGACGACCTGAAGGGGGCGGGCGTGAGCTCAACAGGTGCTTGTGGAGTAGGATAAGTTCATGGACTTCTTTAACAAATAAAGTTAAGAGCATAAATGGTTTTCAATTTTATAAAAAATGGGATCAGACTAAGAAAAAAAACAATCCAATATTTAAAAACTAAATTTTGACCTAATTTGTTATCCTTTTGTTGAACAGTCTGTATTAAAATTGATTAAAACATCAGAATTTAAAGATTTTAAAAACAACTAAATATTTCAAAATTGAAATCCGTTTTTTTTTTTTTGTATACCACTCTATACTTTCATTTGTACTGAATGAGTATGAATTGTGGAATTGCAACGGCAAATTTAGAACACATGGACGGTGCCGAGCAAATGTGCTCTCTCCGCTCTCTCTTGCCGCTAGAAATGTAACATTCTTTCTTAGCCAAATACAGTGGTGTGAAAAACTATTTGCCCCCTTCCGGATTTCTTAATCTTTTGCATGTTTGTCACACAAAATGTTTCTGATCATCAAACACATTTAACCATTAGTCAAATATAACACAAGTAAACACAAAATGCAGTTTTTAAATGATGGTTTTTATTATTTAGGGAGAAAAAAAATCCAAACCTACATGGCCCTGTGTGAAAAAGTAATTGCCCCCTTGTTAAAAAATAACCTAACTGTGGTGTATCACACCTGAGTTCAATTTCCGTAGCCACCCCCAGGCCTGATTACTGCCACACCTGTTTCAATCAAGAAATCACTTAAATAGGAGCTGCCTGACACAGAGAAGTAGACCAAAAGCACCTCAAAAGCTAGACATCATGCCAAGATCCAAAGAAATTCAGGAACAAATGAGAACAGAAGTAATTGAGATCTATCAGTCTGGTAAAGGTTATAAAGCCATTTCTAAAGCTTTGGGACTCCAGCGAAGCACAGTGAGAGCCATTATCCACAAATGGCAAAAACATGGAACAGTGGTGAACCTTCCCAGGAGTGGCCGGCCGACCAAAATTACCCCAAGAGCGCAGAGACGACTCATCCGAGAGGTCACAAAAGACCCCAGGACAACGTCTAAAGAACTGCAGGCCTCACTTGCCTCAATTAAGGTCAGTGTTCACGACTCCACCATAAGAAAGAGACTGGGCAAAAACGGCCTGCATGGCAGATGTCCAAGACGCAAACCACTGTTAAGCAAAAAGAACATTAGGGCTCGTCTCAATTTTGCTAAGAAACATCTCAATGATTGCCAAGACTTTTGGGAAAATACCTTGTGGACTGATGAGACAAAAGTTGAACTTTTTGGAAGGCAAATGTCCCGTTACATCTGGCGTAAAAGGAACACAGCATTTCAGAAAAAGAACATCATACCAACAGTAAAATATGGTGGTGGTAGTGTGATGGTTTGGGGTTGTTTTGCTGCTTCAGGACCTGGAAGGCTTGCTGTGATAGATGGAACCATGAATTCTACTGTCTACCAAAAAATCCTGAAGGAGAATGTCCGGCCATCTGTTCGTCAACTCAAGCTGAAGCGATCTTGGGTGCTGCAACAGGACAATGACCCAAAACACACCAGCAAATCCACCTCTGAATGGCTGAAGAAAAACAAAATGAAGACTTTGGAGTGGCCTAGTCAAAGTCCTGACCTGAATCCAATTGAGATGCTATGGCATGACCTTAAAAAGGCGGTTCATGCTAGAAAACCCTCAAATAAAGCTGAATTACAACAATTTTGCAAAGATGAGTGGGCCAAAATTCCTCCAGAGCGCTGTAAAAGACTCATTGCAAGTTATCGCAAACGCTTGATTGCAGTTATTGCTGCTAAGGGTGGCCCAACCAGTTATTAGGTTCAGGGGGCAATTACTTTTTCACACAGGGCCATGTAGGTTTGGATTTTTTTTTCTCCCTAAATAATAAAAACCACCATTTACAAACTGCATTTTGTGTTTACTTGTGTTATATTTGACTAATGGTTAAATGTGTTTGATGATCAGAAACATTTTGTGTGACAAACATGCAAAAGAATAAGAAATCAGGAAGGGGGCAAAAAGTTTTTCACACCACTGTATGTACCTTACCTATGTGTGTGTAAAGAATGCTGATGAGATATGAAACATAACCAGTAGTCAATATGCGTGCTGCCAATTGAATAGTGAATAAGCTACGCTTTTGGGTTCATATATTTGTAAATATGA
Organism: Erpetoichthys calabaricus; assembly: GCF_900747795.2. Lineage (NCBI taxonomy): Eukaryota > Metazoa > Chordata > Cladistia > Polypteriformes > Polypteridae > Erpetoichthys > Erpetoichthys calabaricus. The sequence goes on from NC_041399.2 coordinate 197,693,023, forward strand.
CTATGAAGGAGTCAGTGCCTCACCAGCCATGAACCTCACAGCACGTCACTGCTTCTGTCTTACTAGAAAGTTCTTATTCCTCACCTAAAAAATATCAGAACATATTAGCTTGAAACAAAAGAAAAACATCATTGAAAAATAAAGCAAATAGAACCTTAATAATAAGAATAATGTATAAAGTACAGTATAAAATCAAAAGTTTTTGATGGGAAGAACTTTTTTGATGCAAAACAAAGAAGTGACCAACACAGTAAGAAACATTAGTGGCCATGATTTTCAACTAAAAAAGACAAAGTTTGCCCAATTAAACACCTCAGCCATTCACAAAAACTGTCAGGATGTACATAAACAATAAATTGATGACTTCTATCACTTTGAATCAAAGTAGTGTGCATGTTTTTCTCTCCATTTGTCTAGAGAGTTTCTCCTCCCATTGTACAGTGAGGGAAATAAGTATTGAACGTGTCAATGTTTTTCAGTAAATACATTTCCAATGAGGCTTTCGACATGAAAATCTCACCAGGCATTGGTATTAACTCAAGAAATTCAGAAATGTAAAGAATCCACAACATTAAAGGCCATAAATAAAGGTATATGTAATAAAGTGGAATGACACAGGGAAAAAGTATTGAACACGCTATTTTAATACTTAGTGGAGAAGCCTTTGTTAGTAATGACAGCTTCAAGATGCTTCCTTTATGAAGAAACCAATTGCCTGCATTTCTCAGGCATAATTTCTGACCCATTCTTCTTAAGTGATTGTCTTTAAATCTTGAAGGTTCCTGGGGGCCCTTTTGTGAACCGTGATCTTTAGTTCCTTTTACAAATGTTCAATTGGATTTAAGTCAGGTGATTGACTGGGCCATTCTAACAACATGATTTTCTTTCCCTGAAACCAATTGAGAGTTTCCTTTGCTATATGTTTTGGATCGTTGTCCGGCTGGAGGGTCCACACACATCTCATCCTTATCATCCTGGTGGATGGCAGCAGATTCATTTCAAGAATCTCTCGGTACATGGCCCCATTCATCGTTCCTTCAATTACATGAAGTCTGTCAGTACCATGAGATGAGAAACAGCCCCCCACCATGATGCTTCCACCTCCAAACTTCACTGTTGGTATAGTGTTTCTTGAGTGATGTGCAGTACTATTTCTCCTCCAAACATGGTGTGTACTATAACAGCCAAAAAGTTCAACATTGGTCTCGTCTGACCTGACTGCATTCTCCCAGTATTTCATAGGCTTGTCCAAATGTTGTGTAGCACACTTTAAATGAAGATTCAACATGCCTGTTCTTCAGTAATGAAATCTTGTGGAGCGAGCACACATAGAGGTCATGCCTGTGGAGTGCATTGTCTATTGTTTTCTCTGTAACAATTGTACTTGCTGCCCCCAAGTCTTTATGGAGCTCTTTCTGAGTGGTACTTGGCTCTTGGGCTTCTCTGCTGACTATCCTTCTAACTCCCTGGTCAAAAAACATTTGAGGAGCTCCTGTGCATGGCCAGTTAATGGTAGAGTGATGTTCCTTCCACTTTCGGACAATGGCCCCAGTGGTGCTAACTGGAGGATTTGGAAGATTTGAAATACGTCTATAATCAGTTCTATTGATTTGGTTTTCAACAATCAAGGTTGTGAAGGTCTTGGGAGAGCTCTTTGCTTTTACCCATTATGAGATGTTTCTTGTGTGATACCTTGGTAGCAAAATACCTTTTTATAGCCCATCAATATGTACTAACCCAACTGATATTAATTTGCACAGATAGGAGGTGGAATTACTTTCTAACTACGTACTTACTGATTTCAGCTGGTTCCTTTCCTTGTCTTGGTTGGTGTACTGCTTTTTCCTATTGTGTTCGATATTTTTTCCCTGTGTCATTCCACTTTATTACACATACCTTTATTTATGGCCTTTAATGTAGTGAATTCTTTATATTTGTGGATTTCTTAAGTTAATACCAATGTCTGGTGGGAATGTCATGTCAATAGCCTCATTGGAAATATATTTAGCAAAAAAAATATATGTTGATGCATTCAATACTTATTTCCCCCACTGTGTTTATGTTTAATTTTTATACATTTTTATTTCATTTTAATTAGAATGGCAGGTGTCTTCAACCCTGTAGTTACTCTTTAATGCAGTTTAAAGGACCGGTTCGTTATTTTTCAAGTCAAAGTTTTTTCTTCACAATCATGTTATATAGGTTAACTTGCCACATGAAATTGTGCTCTAAAGTGAACCATATTTTATAAATAAAAAAAAAAAATCGCCTTCCCTGCTCTTGCATTTTGTAATGTAGCCAGTGGGTACTGGGGTCCCAATGTAAAACAAAAACCCTTAAATCCTACCAAATTTGTTAATTTTTCAATCCAAAAATGTTATTGAGTATTGATCCATGTCTTCAGATTAAACACATTTTGCAATACAGTATACCAGTGTTATTTTAAGAATGAAAAGGGCAAAAGCATTGTTATAAGATGAAGCCTTTCTGAAAGAAGACCAGCTGTGTGCTTCATTTTTCTGCACATTTTGGGGCCAGGAGTGTGGATTCTCCTCAGAAAGTCATCACGAAGCGTAATGTGAATGGAAAGGATGTGAATTGCCATCTGTTTTCTGTAGACCGTTAGACAATAATAAATGAAAAAAATCTACGGCCTACACACTTTCATTATGTAGAAGCTAAAGATATTGTCTGCAGCCACTATAATGGTAATGCATGTGTGTGCTTTGGTGGTCTAGAGAGAAACAATAATGAGCATGCAACCAAGTGACCTGAACAAAGATTATAGGCATACATTTAGTTTTAATCAGGCTGAACTTTACTAAGTTTAGTCCAGATGTTTTAAGATAGGCAGAGTGGTAGCACAGAGTCGTCATTCCTGCTTCACAGCACCAGGTTTGCATGGAGTTTGCGTGTTCTCTCCCTCTGTATTTACGGATTGATCAGTATCAGTCAGGGTCAGTGAGTTTACTAACTCAGAAACATTGTTCTCAGTTCCTTTATTATTATGTCCTCCGCAAGAGTGACTCATTGTGCATTAAAAAGTTCAATAATTGGTTTGTGACACTTCAGTCTGTTTCTTTGATTTTTTTTTGCTATATTGCGCACTCTGCCTTTTTCATTTTTTTTATCATGCACATGATGTGCAGGTGGCTTGGCACTTTCTAAAATGTGAGGCTTTTATTAAAAATGCAATTCAGAGTAATCTGTTGATTTCAGATTTATTATTTGTACATAATCCAATGAAACTCTTATTTGCGTATTCACCACCTCTCTGCCACTTGGCGTGAATGTTACTCTGTAGGCTATGTGAAATAACAACACCAATCATAATAGGTGAAAAGTAGGCGGTGTTTAGAAAAAAATAATTATATGATTTAAGTGTGCATCTGTCTGTTGTTACAAGCCATCGCAGAACATGACCACTGAAGAAAAAGAATTGCAGAAGCAAAAGTAGGAAAATTAGCAAAATGATAGCTTGTCACTTGTCATAAATCCACCGATGGTACTCACTGTGAACAGGACAAGTAAGCAAGAAATGTATACTTACCTCAAGAACATAGTACTAAGAATCTGGGATAAGACATATTATTTCCAGTTTACTTTGGTTGTCACAAGCATGCCTCAGAAATATTAAAGTAGTGTTTTCTTACAACCCCAATTCCAATGAAGTTTGGGATGTTGTGTAAAACATAAATAAAAACAGAATACAATGATTTGCAAATCCTTTTCAACCTATATTCAATTGAATACACTACAAAGACAAGATATTGAATGTTTAAACTGATAAGCTTTATTGTTGTTTTGCAAATCTTCACTCATTTTGAATTTGATGCCTGCAACACATTCCAAAAAAGCTGGGATAGGGGCAGCAAAAGACTGGGAAAGTTGAGGAATGTTCAAAAAACACCTGTTTTGAACATTCCACAGGTGAACAGGTTAATTGGAAACAGGTGTTTGTCATAATTGGGTATAAAAGGAGCATCCCCAAAAGGCTCAGTCGTTCACAAGCAAGGATGGGGCGAGGTTCACCACTTTGTGAACAACTGCGTGGGCAAATAGTCCAGTAGTTTAAAAACAACGTTTCTCAATGTACAATTGCAAGGAATCTAGGGATTTCGTCATCTACTGTCCATAATATCATCAAAAGAGTCAGAGAATCTGGAGAAATCTCTGCACGTAAGCGGCAAGGCCGAATACCAACACTGGATGCCCGTGACCTTGAATCCCTCAGACGGCACTGCATTAAAAACCGACATTCTGTAAAGGATATTACCACGTGGGCTCAGGAATACTTCAGAAAACCATTGTCAGTTAACACAGTTCGTCGCTACATCTACAAGTGCAAGTTAAAACTCTACCATGCAAAGCGAAAGCCATATATCAACAACACCCAGAAATGTCGCCGGCTTCTCTGGGCCCGAGCTCATCTGAGATGGACTGACGCAAAGTGGAAAAGTGAGCTATGGTCTGACGAGTCCACATTTCAAATTGTTTTTGGAAATCATGGAAATCATGGACGTCGTGTCCTACGGGCCAAAGAGGAAAAGGACCATCCGGATTGTTATCAGCGCAAAGTTCAAAAGCCAGCATCTGTGATGATATGGGGGTGTGTTAGTGCCCCTGGCATGGGTAACTTGCACATCTGTGAAGGCACCATTAATGCTGAAAGGTACATACAGGTTTTGCAGCAACATATGCTGCCATCCAAGCGACATCTTTTTCTAGGACGTTCCTGCTTATTTCAGAAGGACAATGCAAAGCCACATTCTGCATGTGTTACAACAGCGTGGCTTCGTAGTAAAAGAGTGCGGGTGCTAGACTGGCCTGCCTGCAGTCCGGACCTGTCTCCCATTGAAAATGTGTGGCGCATTATGAAGCGCAAAATACGACAAGGGAGACCCCGGACTGTTGAGCAACTGAAGTTGTACATCAAGCAAGAATGGGAAAGAATTCCACCTACACAGCTTCAACAATTAGTGTCCTCAGTTCCCAAACGCTTATTGAGTTTTGTTAAAAGGAAAGGTGATATAACACAGTGGTAAACATGCCCCTGTCCCAACTTTTTTGGAATGTGTTGCAGGCATCACATTCAAAATGAGTGAAGATTTGCAAAACAACAGTAAAGTTTATCAGTTTGAACATTCGATATCTTGTCTTTGTAGTGTATTCAATTGAATATAGGTTGAAAAGGATTTGCAAATCATTGTATTCTGTTTTTATTTACGTTTTACACAACATCCCAACTTCATTGGAATTGGGGTTGTAAATCGAAACCTTTGATACTTCAAAGTGGACATATTTGGTAAGAGTTAAGGCTTTTTTTTAACATTAGGACTTTGATACCCAGAGTACCCTCTAGTACACAATAGTGGGCTAGTTGTTTTGTGTTTTGTTAATTTTTTAATTAATGGATTGTGAAGAAATGTTTTCAACTTCAAAACAACCAAGTTGATCATTTAAGTGGAGAGCAGTACTCACTCAGTTATCTTGATATCACTTAAAATAGAAGAGAGAAGGAAAAGCACAGGGTTGTCTGGAGTGAGTGGGAAAGAAGGTCATAGCCAGATGTGGTTAACATAACAGCTTCTACACCATCTCCAAAGAGCTTGATGTTCCAGTGACCACTGTTACCAATTTTATGAAGATGTTTAAGGCCCATGGGACTGTAGCTAACATCCCTGAACGTGGCTGCAAGAGAAAAATTGACCCAAGAATGAAAGATTGTTCAAATGGTGGAGAAAGAATCAAGGAAATCTTCAAAACAGATCTAAAGTGGCCTTCAAACTCAAGGTGCAACCGCTTCATGTCACTCCGTCTGTCAGAGCAGATGATTGAACTCCTCATTTAATCAGATGGCTCAATCTTGCTATTTCAGAAATTAGTAATAATGCAACTGCTGCTGTGTCTTTTAGTGCATAGGAATCCGTTCATTTTCTAACATTTTTTGTTTTTTTAGTTCACTTTCTTTGAAGAATTTCATTTCTTGATTATTTCTTTTTGTTAAATTGAAGACAATTAATTATGGGTGACACATAAAAAAGGGTATTGATAGTTAGTCCACTGATATGGTGCAAGTTTTACCTGCAGATTTGTTCATGATCGGGTAGCTGTCTTTAATAAATTAAAATAAAAAGAACAGTAAAGTTATGAGATTGAGACTTTCTAATTCTTTGCAATCCACTGTGTTGGTTTCCCAGGAAAGTAAAACACACACTGGAAGGATTTTACAATACAGTACAATATTAACATGTGCAAGCAGCCTAATATCTAATTAAATTTTAAGTTCTATTAACCAAGGGCATTGTTTTTTAAATCAAGAAATTAATTGGAATAAAGCAGTGCATTAACTGGAGCTCTGCAGGGCCAGGATTCCCCTTTCCTTAATGTGAAGATTTTATCTATCTTGTTATCTTCAGTGTCTAACTCAATACATTTAAACAGTTCCCATTTCTCATATCCATCCTTTCATCATCTCTTTTTTTCACAATATTAATTCCGGGTGCAGCAACCTTTACAGAAGCTCCTTTTTAACAATTATTAATGTAAAGATTTGGCCTCTGGCTTGGTACTATAAATGTTTGAATGAATTTTTAAATTAAATTGGAGAAATGCTGCTATCAACCCGGACACGAACATCAGCTGCTCTAAACCGCCTATAGGAATAATAAATTTAAAAAAATTTCCTCAATATCTTTTGGTATCTCCTCAACAACAATGAGATTAAAAAGAAATAAGATGGTGACATTTTCTTTTATCTCATGCTGCTTAGGTTTTTCTCCTGTGAAAAAAATACCCCGGTATTCTCACAAGTTTCTCCTCTTGAGTTTCAGCAGAGATTTCAGCAAAGTCACACAATGGGCTCAGTTTCTACAAATAGTGTCTTGACATATACAGTATATATTTTTTTTGTAGTTTAAAAGTATTTGCATTTTGTGCTCAGTAATATAAGGTGACATGTTTGGACAGTTGTTTGTGGTAATAAAACACTTTACTATGATGACAAAACTGTAGTCCTTGCTTCTGAATAATACTACTAGTTGCTCTAATTTATATTGTTGTGCTCCAGTTAGATCATACTCATCCTTTAAGAAAAGGCAGGCAATGTGGCATAGTGGTTAAGACTTTAGACTGGGTTCAAATCCCACTACTGACACCACTGTATGACCTTGAGCAAGTCACTTCATCTGTCTCTGCTCCAATTGGAAAGACAAGGTAAATGGAACCAATCATAACTCAGATCATTTACAATAAGTTGCCTAGGAAAAACCCATCAGTCCAATAATAAATAAACACTATGAAGTCTTGAAAGAGATAAAAACATAAATAGAAAGAGATCTCAGAAAACCTAACATGCTCTTCAAACCAAATTATCAAGTTTGACTGCTTTTACCACAGTCCTATGTCATGTCTCCTTTTTGTCTGAAGCCTCGTCTGTTAAGGAATTTTAGGAGAAACATCTGCGACAAAGTTGATTCTTAAATAAAATATAAATGAGAATCTGTTTGAAGTCTCTTGTGCAATCAAAGATCAACCTTTGAGTAGTAAAATTTTCCTTTGGGTGAGTTTTGGAAAAGCTGTGAATTTGACAGATGTCACACGGTGAGTGGAAAAAGATCTAATGGCTGCCTACATCTAACACCTGAGAATATAAGAGAGGAATGTAAAGTGAGATGTTTTAAATATTCCTATATCTACCTGGTAGCACTGCAATCACTGCTGCCTAAAGCCTGGTTTATACTTACTGCATAAAACCCACGCAAAACACATACAGTGGGTACGAAAAGTATTCAGACCCCCTTCAATTTTTCACTCTTTGTCATATTGCAGCCATTTGCTAAAATCATTTAAATTAATTTTTTCCCTCATTAATGTACACACAGCACCCCATATTGACAGACAAAAAAAAGAATTTTTGAAATTGTTGCAGATTTATTAAAAAAGAAAAACTGAAATATCACATGGTCCTAAGTATTCAGACCCTTTGCTCAGTATTTAGTAGAAGCACCCTTTTGAGCTAATATAGCCATGAGTCTTCTTGGAAAAGATACCGCTCCACACATACCGCTTAGAATTAAGGCCAAAAAGTTCTATCTTGGTCTCCTCAGACCAGAGAATCTTATTTCTCACCATCTCAGAGTCCTTCAGGTGTCTTTTAGCAAACTCCATGTGGGAGTTGGCCTTAATTCTAAGCGGTATGTGTGGAGACAACCAGGCACTGCTCATCACTTGTCCAATACAGTCCCCACAGTGAAGCATGGTGGTGGCAGCATCATGCTGTGGGGTGTTTTTCAGCTGCAGGGACAGGACGACTGGTTGCAATCAAGGGAAAGATGAATGCGGCCAAGTACAGGGATATCCTGGACAAAAACCTTCTCCAGAGTGCTAAGGACCTCAGACTGGGCCGAAGGTTTACCTTCCAACAAGACAATGACCCTAAGCACACAACTAAAATAATGAAGGAGTGGCTTCACAACAACTCTGTGACTGTTCTTGAATGGCCCAGCCAGAGCCCTGACTTAAACCCAATTGAGCATCTCTGGAGAGACCTAAAAATGGCTGTCCACCAACGTTTACCATCCAACCTGACAGAACTGGAGAGGATCTGCAAGGAGGAATGGCAGAGGATCCCCAAATCCAGGTGTGAAAAACTTGTTGCATCTTTCCCAAGAAGACTCATGGCTGTATTAGCTCAAAAGTGTGCTTCTACTAAATACTGAGCAAAGGGTCTGAATACTTAGGACCATGTGATATTTCAGTTTTTCTTTTTTAATAAATCTGCAACAATTTCAAAAATTCTTTTTTTTGTCTGTCAATATGGGGTGCTGTGTGTACATTAATGAGGGAAAAAATTAATTTAAATGATTTTAGTAAATGGCTGCAATATGACAAAGAGTGTAAAATTGAAGGGGGTCTGAATACTTTCCGTACCCACTGTATATACAGGGTGAGTCAAAATTATGTTAAAATTTGAATGGCGGAAACAATTTATTCACAAAACATACTTCATATGTGCAAGATAATTTACAGGAATGTCTCCCATCTGTTCGCCATCATGTTCAACACATGTACCATATGTGGCACATAAATTGTCCTCAAAAATTGTATATAAGTATATACATAGCAGTACCATTAGTGTTAACTTGTTGCAGCCCATCAATTGATGCATTGATATTCTTCCAGTCAGTAAGTGACAGTGTTTGGTCAATGTTGTATAGCTAATGATGTCCTGGTGAAGGATGTGAGACTCTGCTGATGGAAGAAGAGTTGCGCCTGCTATTCCTGACTTTAAAAGGAAGAAAAGAAGATGGTGGAGTGTCAGACCTACTGACCAAAAGTGGTGTAGGAAGGGGGAGTACAGCATTTTCATGAGTGGTGGACCTACATGATGAGCAAATGCATTCCAGATGTTTTTGTATGTCTTCCTTGTGTTTTGATGACCTTTAGTGTCATATTCAACCCTTTGTTCATCATTCTGGCATGCATGTGTCTGCAAATCTGATGTCATTTTTGCTGTGCGGCTCTCACGCCCAACTTGGACATGTCAAGTATAAACTAGGCTAGAAGAGTTTGTTTCATTACACCCTATTGGAGGAACTGCTTGTCCAAGAATGAAAAGGGTGAAAGTTCCGGAGCGATGATAAAAGTTACAAACTTGTCAAAGGATGGAAGAAGTGAAGATTCTGAACAATGATAAAAGTAAGCTGGAAAGGATTCAGACCTGGCCTGACTTCATATAATGAAAAATGTTCAATTGCTTTTAAATAAGTTGTATGAACTGTCCTCATGGCAAGTTCAGGTACTACGGGGAACTGACTTAAACCTCCTATTTCAGATGCTATTTTGATGCTGAACAGGTTTCACTAGACTGAGGGGGACTGGAGATTTATGTCAATGAGTATTGGCGAAAAAGGGAGTACATTGCAGTTAAAATTAAAGGCGTTCTCACACTCGTAGTCTGTTTGCATTGTCCCAAGTCAGGGGATGACTTGTTACTTTGTTTCATCTCCGGATAGTTTGATTGCGCTTCACACTACAAACTTACAAGCAATCTAAACATATCATTAAAAAACCTGTAAGCGTGTAGTGTCATGGACTTCTTTTATTGGGGAGGAATATTTTTTCCTGGGATAGTTGTAGTAATGCTTTCTAAATTAAAATGATATTTGTGTTTATCACAATGCCAAAGAGTGGCAATGTGTTGCATGTTGGTCGAACATGCACGTAAGATTTTAATGTACCCTGTTACCCCTGTAATAAAGGGATGGACTATTACGGACTATGAATAATTATGTGCTGCATATTTCCTATATCATATGCAGGTATTTATTAGACACATAATACAGTAGTATTAAAAGCATCTACGGGAACATTACAGGGAGGTTTAGGGTGACCCCTTAGTGGCACCTTAATCTGATTTCCATTAACCAGAGGTCTAACATACTTTCTAGCATTTACATCAGCAAGTATTCTATTGAACCTCCCATTGCTTTTCATATACCTTCCCCTCAGTGCTTAATTTTTTAGCTTGAACTCCACCATGCTGGCCATTCCTTTTCAGCAGCCAACATTCTGCTGTCACTCTCATTGCTTTCCACTAACCACTATCATACACTTCTTCATTTTTTACTGGTGGTCCACCCCACCACTTAGTCATCTCTTCTAGTCTATAGTATACCTGCCTCCTCCTTTCTTAGACTACAGGGAAAACATATTGTTGGCTGTCCCTGACTGTCCTTCTGTATGCTATAGGTTCTTCCAGGCTGAATCTCGCTCTGATGTACAGTGTATTCTTAAGCCGTATAGGCTTCTGTTTTTATTAACTGCTCATTCCTGTTTAGGTATCACACAGGAGAAGATCAATGAATGCCGTGCAGCCAAAGAAAGTCAAATGGTCGCAGATATCAGGGCGTTAATTCAGGCTGGGTCTGATCTCAACACTCCAGATGGTAACAAGGCATCTCTAGTAAGTGTTTGTTTGTTTTTTGTTCTTTTCTCAGTACTACGGGGCTGTATTTAGTATTTATGCCTGTGGGTGTTCGTTAAAGATAATGTGACAGTTTGGACAGGTCAGTGCATAGTCAGACAGCTTTAATGCTCATTAGAAAATTTTGACAAGAACAGGCCTTTCAGTACAAAAAGCTTGTCCATCCTGTTCATCTGGTTTCTCCAAAATAACATCAAGTCAATATGTGAAGGTCCCTAAAGTCCTACTCTCCACTATGCTACTTAGTAATTTAGTCCATGTGTCTGTGGTTCTTTGTGTGAAGAAAGCTTTTATCATTTGTGCGATATTGCTTCTAACTACGTCCTTGTGTTCTTATACAATATTTTAAAGCTACAGCTGGTTTCCACTGGGCTAATTCCCTTCATAATTTTAAACACTTTGCTCATGTCACCACTTAATCTCTGTTTGGTTAAACTGAAAAAGTTTGGTTCTTTCAGTCTTTCCTCACAGCTCATAGTGAGCCTAGTAGCTCTCCTCAAGACCTTCTCTAGCACGGCTGCATCCTTTGTCTGATAATGAAGACCAAAACTGCACAAAGTACTCCATCTGAGGCCTCACTAGTGTGTTATAAAACTTAAGCACAACCTACCTTGACTTGTACCCCAACACATCATGCTTGATACCCTGACCTCCTGTTAGCCTTCTTGATCGTTTCTGTACACTATATGGGTGTAGGCAGTGATGAGTGAAGAGTCCAAAACGTCTCCTAGATCCTTTTCATAAGAGATACTTTACATTTCAGACCTTCCGTTGTGTAATCAAATGTAACATTTTTACTTCCTGAATGTAATTACTTACATTTACTTAAAATAAATTTCATCTGCCATACATCTGCCCAAGCCTGTATGCTGTTCAAGACCCTATGCTACTTATCTACCCTTTCATCTCCTCTGTCATGGTTGGCTTACTGTGTACAGCTAGTTTCTTTGGGAGTGTGTAAGGCTTAACTGGATGGCATGCAGCTTAAACTTGATAAACGAAGTCAGCCATGTTGAATCTTTATCACTCCAGTTACATAGTCTGAGGAGGTTGTACAGATTCATAAATGAAAGAGTCAAAGACGTTCTGAGAGTAACTTGGTTATGTTGTGACTTATATGGACAGAGCTGTGGCACACATCTGTGACCACTGTCCTTTTCAGGTTGTTTGACTAGAGCTTAAGTATGATTTGTAGGATTGTGTTTGAGTCATATTCATTATTGTGTTGTCCCCTGAAGTTGCATATTGCTGCTGCCAATGGCTATCATACAACTGCTGAACTTCTACTGGAGCAAAAAGCCAAAATAGATCTGAAAGACTGTGATGGATGGGAGCCTCTGCATGCTGCCTCCTGTTGGGGACACGTGAGTATTGTACATGTTTGGCCTTAAATCTTTTGATTCTTATTTCTCTCAATATAAGCAAGGAAAGCGTCTTGAGAATACAGACTGGGAGTCATGTCTGTGCAAGTAAAGTGACATTTTACAGCACTACAAGGGGCCTTGTCCGTTTCCTTCAAATCAGAGAAAGACCACATAATAAGTACAAACTAATCAGAGCATGATTAGAGTCTGCATTTTCAAAACTTTCCATTTTCATCAATCCACTCTGCAAGGCTGGGCCAGCATTTTCAGAAATATACAGCTCTGGAGATTATTTGCAAAATTCTCAGTTTTTTGGAGTTAAAAACACTAAGGTAGTATGGACAAATGGCGAAAACAGAGAGTAATGTCTGCATTTTAACGTAGTAGTGTGGCTGTGGCCTAGATCTGCAAAGTGTAAGGAACTCTTACGAGTTCTTAAATTTTAAGAAGAAATTGTGTACGTGTTCACAGCTTCTGAGCAGTATCTATCGGTGGTGTGTCCAAAAGGTGCACAGTAATGTGGAGTTTTTGTCAGCCGAGATGACATGAGATCACTCAGCATTATAAACAAGCATCTGAATTACCTGTCACTCATGCTTCAGAAATTCACCAAAGAAAGAATTCTTATTCAGGAGAAATTCTTGTTTAGCTCCTGGGCATCCGGCCTGAAGTTGTTTTACTGTCACATTTGTCATATTTGACCTTTGTCTTTGGTCTGAGTGGCTGTTTTTCCAGTTTCACCAAGTATGGACCTAAAATGTGATCCTTTTTAACTTCTTCAAGGTAGTTTTTATTCATATAATTCCATATTTTGAATTTGAGTTATCAATAAACTACATAAAAATTCACGCTGTTTGCTTTTTGAAGTGCAAAATTGAGAATTTGGCTGCAGGTAGTGTCTATTGAAATTAAAATTGCTTTTGTAGGCACCACTTTTTCTCTCATGCCCCCTTTCGCTGCCAAATTCTAAAGGGGGAGTCACCTCCTCCATGCAAATGTGATCAAACACTGCCTTTATGTTGCCTCTTCAAAAAAACATCTGGCTGTTAGTATTTATTGAAAAGTTCCTGTGCATTGTGACGTTTGACATTCATTGCCTTTGCTGCTACTGCCAGGCATTAGTGAATTTTGAAAAACACTTCCTGCCAGTCATTGAAGGGGAACTTGCCTGCACCATACAGATTTGTGTGATCAAAAGCCACTTGTACATAGTGTACTCATAAGCGTGTTGCTTATCCACTCACCGCCTTGCTCTGGAAGGTGTCTTTCCAAATGCTTTGCTTTTATGATATATTGTACATTTATTTTCTTAGCAAATGATTTTATCCAAAGAGGTCAACATAATCAGGTAAATATCAGTCTGGAGGACTGCTTGGGAACAAGTATTACAGGACAAGGTTACAAAATTGATCACAACTGAGGAGTGCCAAACAAAATGCAAGCTAGTTGCACTTTCAAGTTAGTAGAACCAATCAAAGCCATTATCAATTAGAAATTCACAGAACAAGAGAGTCTTCAAACACTTCTTAAAGACATTGAGGGAGTCAGCAGTTTGTGTGGAGGTGGGCAGCTCACTACAACAGCTAGGAGTTACATGTGAGAAGAGTCTGGATTGAGGTTTGATGCCACGCAGAGTTGGCTTCACTAGACACTGTTCATTAGCAGACCACAGTGGGTGAGAGGGAGCATAGGATGTCACAAGTGTCCCCATATACTGTACATATGTGCTAGCCAACTGACTACTCTATAGGCAATTATAACATAATGCATGTTGCCCTAAAGTGACTTAAAGAGAGAAGTGGCATGTATAGTACTTGTTGTAATTAAGGGGTACAAGGTCTCCAAAAATAACTCAGGAAGCAGGCCGGAATCCCCACCAGCCTACCTAGAACAGATGCACACAGAGGCAGCCAAAGCTCCCACAATACAAGCTGGTTTCAGACAACAGCCAGGCCAAGATGTACTTTATCCTTAAAAAGCTCAAAACTGTGTTTCAGAATCCCAGTGTTCAGAGTTTCTCAAAAAATACCATCAAAAAACCTTTGGCTTGAGCATAAAACAGTCCACAGGAATCTTTATAAATAAAAATACTTATTTAACAAGGAAAACTACTGTAATTCAGATGCACAAAAAAGTAATTGTCAACAGGCAATCCAAATACAACAAAGTCTAAAAGCACAATCCTTAATCGTAATCCTTAAATCAGCAGCAAAACGGTCACAAATCCAGCAAAAATGAAAAGAAGAAAGCAATCCTCACAAAGATAACCAAACTCCACCAGAGTGCATTCAATTGAACCACAAATGGACTTCTTCTTTTAAGTTTTTCTCACGATTGGCAGACCAACATAAAGGTGCATTACATCACCTACTGAGCTGAAATGTGGAGCTGAGACTCTGAAAGCAAAAAAAAAAAAAAAAAAAAAAGAAGAAGAATTTCAAAAATAATTTAACAATTCTAGTGCTATTGAAAAATAATGATAAACATTTGGATATATTATCCATTTTTCTATATTTTGCTATATTTCGTGTGCAGAGTAGAGGCTCTGCAACTAGGGATCTGCACTGGCAATCAGAAGGTTGCTGGTGTGAATCCCGTAAATGCTAGAAGTGGTTCCACTCCATTGGAGCCTTTTGATCAAGGCCCTTAACCTATAATTGCTCTGTCCTTGGTATGACGTTAACCTGCATCCAGCACAGCAAGTAGGTCCTCCAACTTGCAGGATAAAAACTCAGGGGTTGGCGGCATGATTGGCACTCCAGCCACTATTAAAAAACCTCACACTGTTCCACTCCATTCAAACTAGTGTGGTGGTGAGGTGTCGCCCGTTGGACGTCTGCGCTCGGATCCTAACTTGGGATCCTGAGGTGGTTCATTGTGTGGTGGGTGTGGCGGTGCATGCTCCCAACTTGTCTACTATATTTCTGTATATATTACATATATTTTCTATGATACCTCCTGTCTCAAAGATTTCGATTTTTCAAAAAAACTTTTTCTTTGTGCCTTTCATGCAGTACATTCTATCCATATATGTTTTACCATTTCAGGGATTTCCCAGCTTGTCTTTATTGGCTGAGGATAGTCCCTTAACTGTGATGGACGGATGGCCCCGCCTCTTGGGATCCGCCCACAAAATACTTGGCACACCAGAGAACAAGATAATATGAAAAGAAAGTAAATAATAACTAAATAAAATTTACAGAAAGGACATAATTACACAAATAATAAATAAACAAAACAATATTTTCAAAAACGATAGAAACCAATGAACAATAATGAAAATTGAATAAAGAAGACAGAGAGAAGAAATGTAAATGTACACCAGGTGAGAAACTCTTGTCTTAACCATGACAGTACCCATCTCAACTGCTTGAACACAAGACGTGCCGCTGCATTTTGAATCCTCTGCAGTGATTGGGCAGCACATGCAGGTACCACCGCCAGTAAAGAAGTAGTTCAGACGTGACAGCACCAAAGCCTGGACCAGAAGTTGTGCTGCATACTCCGTCAGATACTACATGATATTGTTGATGTTATGCAGAAAAAATCTACACGAATGAGAGAGAGTTGCAATGTGGTCAGTGAATGATAGCTATACATTAGTTATCACCCCAAAGTTGTGTATTGACTTGGTAGGTGTTAGCAGTAATGAACCAAGTTGTACAGAGTTAGGGTATTTAATAAATGAGCTTCTTGTGATAACAAGGAAGTCCACCTTTCCCAGGTTGAGCTGGAAATGGTGCTTCTACATGCACATTGAGATATCGGTGAGACAAGCTAAGATTGTAGCTGAGACTGCATGGTCTTCTAGAGGAAACAGTAGGTACTGCTGTACCAGTTGCATAGCACTGATATAAAAAATCCATGGGATTGCACGACAGGGACTAGTCAACTTGTGTACATTACATGGAGAAAAGGAGAATGGCCGGCACTGATCCTTGGAAAAACCCCTGTGATAAGATGGGGTAGCACAGGATAGACTCACTCCCAAGTGGCTGGTGTGTTTTGAATAGCCACTTCCCTTTTCCTGGCCAAATATCAACGCAACCCCAATTATTCATACATAAATTTTATGTTCGATTTACAGAAATAAACTTAGAAAAACTAGAATTAAACTCATTCCTAGTACCTCTTACAGTTAACACCATTGCAAACGTGACAGAAATTCTGAACAATATATTTTGTACATCTAAAGAGTAAAATAACTTGCCGAACACATAAACAAGTTTATCAAGAAGTGAAATCAATGATGTCTCCCTATAGCTTAGAAGATCAAAGTCCAAAACTGAATTGAAGCATAAAATGTAAAAATTCAAATACTAGCATGGTTTGCATGATGAATTGATTTCAAAGTTCACAACCGTTAATATTATAGGCCTGTCATTCTGCGATAAACTGTGCCCCTTCTTTGACACGCCATATGCTAGAAGAGCATAACTCATTGTTGCTGTGGGACAAACCTATAAATCAATGATCATCACTATTTTAAAGAAGTTTGAAAGTTTGTCTTTGTTTTTTGTTCCTGTTCTGTTATGGCTGGAATCTTGTGTACCGTTTCAAACTGTACATGTGATTATTTGTTGCTTCTTCCAGGATTGATGCCTGGGTGAATGTGTATATTTTTTTCTCTTTTAGATCCACATGGTGGAGTTACTGGTGGCCAACGGAGCCAACCTGAATGCAAAGTCTTACATGGATGAGACTCCTTTAGGTAAGGCTGAGAATTTCATCCATCCTTCCCCCAAATTAAATACTGCTTAAGCCACTTCCTTAATGGGACAGTTTTACTGGTAGATATAACTCCAATTCCAAAAACAGGTAATCTGTAAATCTATATATATATATAAAAGCCAAATATCACTGACTCACTCATCACAAAATCTCCCGAACCATGAGGACTTGGGACTGTAGGTTAGCCTTGGCCCATAGGTGTTCGCTAAGAAACAGTTTTAAAAATTTTGTGGTCCAAGCGCAAAATTTTTTATAGTTTTTTAGACCCGTTTGTATGTCTGTCCGCTTTTCACAAGAGAACTACTTAACGGTTTTAGGTCAGGGTTTTTTCTATAATTTGCTTGAGCATTCCGTTTATTTTGCAACTTTCTCATCGCGCTAAGTATCAAAGTTCACTTGTGGTACCGATTTATTAGCGCAAATCCGAGAGAGACTCATTGGGCCCTCCTCACTCGCATGTCTGCCTTGGGGCGTAACCTTAACTCCGCTTTGTTAGCGAACGAGAGAACTACTTAATGGATTTAGATCTATTTTTTTGTATGATTTGCTTAAACATTCTGGTTAATTTTGAGACTTCTCTTATTACGCTAAGAATCATAGTTTGCTTGCTTGAGCGATATATTCGCGCTAATCCAAATAAATAAATACACACCAGAATGACTAAAAAGAAAGAAAATTTTCGGCTTTGAATGCAGTGAGGCAGGCATATTGCTGTTCATATGTAGGAGCCCCAGTAGCGTTTTCTTGACATACTCCTATGAGTGATTCATTTGCTGAAAGTCCTCAGTGTTAGTGTGTCAGAGAGGAGACATGCATCACTGTTTATAATTGCACTCAGTTTTACTTTCATTTGCTTCTCCTCCATTACCTCCAGGGGGCCCAGAATGTGTCTCATAACTAAACCTGCCTTTTAATCAGCTTGTTGATTTGCTGGGCCGCCCTTGAAGTGATTTTACCAGCCCAGCACTCTATAGCATTAAAAATCACACGGGCCGTCAGAGCTGTAGAAGATATAAAGATGTATTCACTCGTGTCAAATCTGATGACTGCAGCACACTCTGTAAAAGTTGTGACGGTCATGTGCTTACCACTGTGTAACATCATTGTGTCTTTTAATAACACTTATTAAGAATTTGGGCATTGAAGACACATAGTGGTAACGTTTATCAAGTGGAATTTTCCCCCATTCATCCATTACGCAAGTCTTTAACTGTGCAATTGTACAGGGCCTTTGTTGTCGTACTTTGCACTTCTTAATGCACCACACAGGTCAGGACTGCAGGCAGTTCGGTCTCGCACCCGCATTCTCTGTTTACACCGCCATGCTCTTGTATTTCTGGGCAGAATGTGGTTTGACATTGGCCTGCTGGAAAATGTAGAGATGTCCCTGCAAAAGATGCCAGAATATTTTGTTCTGAAATTTGTATATATCTTTCTGCATTTATGGTGCCATCACAGATGTGCAAGTTACCCATAATAATAATAATCATTTTTTGCATTTATATAGCGCTTTTCTGACTACTCAAAGCGCTCAGCAATTGCAGGTTAAGGGCCTTGCTCAAGGGCCCAACAGAGCAGAGTCCCTTTTGGCATTTACGGGATTCAAACCGGCAACCTTTCGATTGCCAGTGCAGATCCCTGGCCTCAGAGCCACCACTCCACCATGGGCAATGGCACACTCCCATACTGTGACGGATGATGGCTTTTTGAACTGATGCTGATAACATTTTGGATGGTCCTTTTTCTCTTTAGCCCGTAGAACACAACTTTTTTTATGGACAACCTACCAGAAATGTTGAGTCATCAGACCATAAAACACAATTATACTGTGCTGCTTTCCCCCTCAGATGAGACCAAGCCCAGAAATGTTGGTGACACTTCTGGGCAGTGTTTATGCAAGCCTTAATTTGTATCTGTGGATGCATTGGCAAATAGTGTTGACTGACAAAGGTTTTCTGAAGTATTCCCAAGCGCATGCCATGATATCCAATATAGACAGTTTTTAACATCTAAGGGATCAGAGATCATGTGAATTCAGAAGTGGTTTTCGGCCTTGCACTTTATGTATCAAGATTTGACCAGATGCCTTGAAACTTTATTAATTGTATTGTGCACCATAGAGGGTGAAATGTCCAAAATCCTACTGATTCATCTTTGGGAAATGTTGTTCTCGAAGTGCTGGACTATTCACTGACACCTCGGTTCGCAAATTGGTGAGCTTTGACCCATCCATGCTCTTAAAGGCCTAGGTCATTTTTGGAAGCTTCTTATATATTAGAACAAGATTGCCTCACCTATTTTACATCACAATGTTATTTCAACTTGTCACATTGTTATTAGTACTAAACTTCCTCGTAACCATCTTTTTTGGAACGTGTTGCAGACATCAAATTTAGAATAAATGTAGTTTATATCTTCAATAAAAAAAATGCAGTGATCATCAAATACCTTGTCTTTACAAAGGCTTTGCCTGCATGCAAATCAAAGTAAATTTAAACTTCACTCCTTTTGGTTTTTATTTGCATTTTCTGTACTGTTCCAACCTTTTTGCAATTGTGGTTGTAAGGAAATATGCAGAGCACCTCTGTATTAGTCATATATTACATAAATCACTTGTGGTCTCTAGATGGTGCAATTGAGCCAAACTCAAATGTTGGATAAGAGGCAAAAATATATATAAAAAAAAAAAAAAAAAAAAATCTATTCCAATCTACAAGAGCTTTACTGGCTAGGGTTAGTAGGTACAGTGGCATGCAAAAGTTTGGGCACCCTTACTTAAAATGTCAGTTACTGTGAATAGTTAAGTGAGCAGAAGATGAGCTAAGCACCAACTAATATTTTAAGCAAGATTACATTTTCATTTACAGGTAGAAAATACCAAAAAATGAGAAGAGCTTCAAGCAAATGTTTTGGCTCCCAACATGACCGGTACTTAGTAAGACCCCTTTGACAAGTATCACAGCTTGTAAACGCTTTTTTTTGCCAGCTTTTAATTTGTATTTGTGATATTTTCACCCATTTTCATTCTAAAAGGCTTCTGATTCTGCAAGATTCTTGGGCCATCTTGCATTCACTGCTCTTTTGAGATCTCCACAGATTTTCAACAATGTTTAGGTCAGGGGACGGTGAGGGCCATGGCAAAAGTGTTGGCTTGTGCCTCTTGAGGTATTCCATTGTAGATTGTGAGGTGAATTTCGGATCATTATCTTGTTGTAGGACTCAACCTCTTTTTAACTTCAACTTTTTTACAGATGATGTGATGTTTCCTTCCAGAATTTGCTAGTATTTATTTGAATCCATTCTTCCCTTTACCAGTGACAAGTTCCCTGTGCCACTACCTGCAATACAAGTCCAAGGCCTGATCGATCCAACTTAATAGTTGGAGACATGTTCTTCTCCTGGAACTCAGCCCACTTTTTTCTCCAAACTTACCTTTGCACATTGTGGCCAAAAAATTCTATTTTCACTGCATTAGTCCACAGGACTTGTTCCCAAAATGCATCAGGTTTGTTTTGATGTTCATTTGCAAACTTTAGTAGTTGAATTTTGTGGCTAGGATGCAGGAAGGGGTTTCCTCTTCTGACTCCACCATGAAGGTCATACTTGTTCATGTGTCACCACACAGTAGAACAGTGCACCATCACTCCAGAGTCTGCTAAATCTTCCTCCAGGTCTTTAACAGTCTTTATTTACCTTTCTAGCAACTATCCAACTAGCAGTTGTTTTAGAAAGTTTTCTTGGTCTCTGACCTCCACCGTTCCTGTTGACCACCATTTCATAATCTTTATATATAATCTTCATTTGGATCTTGATCTTTGTTTGTCCGCGAATTCATGTTCCCCTGACACTGCCTTGTGTGGTGTTCCTGCTGTGTTCAGTAGAGGGCAGTAGTGATGGAGGAAGAGAGGAAGTGAGGGGGAGGATCGTTGGATGAGGTTGGAGTGTGGTGATTAAAGAGGATTGAACTAAAGGACACTATGTGCTGTTTGTACTGGCTGAATACACAACACCTTGGTTGTTACTTTTGTGTACAAACACTGTCGATAGCACTCTTTGTGTTTAGATCTGGCGTCGACACCGTGCTTTGTGTTTAGATCTGGCGTCGACACCTGCTTTGTTGTCGAGACTGTGGTTTTTTGTGTTTCTATCAACCGTCGTTGGCAGCACTTCATTCAAATCGAATGTTCACCCACTTCTTGGAGTCAGCAGTCAGAGTATATAAGTCGGACACACTTCTGTGATTTTCCATCAGTCGACGTTTGGAGTTCAAGAAAGAAGCATTGGTTCTTCCTTACTCTTTGGATTGCCACAAAGCAACCTGCGAGATTGGAGAAAGGTTGAGAAGAGATCGTGAGAGGAAACGACAGCGTCATGAAAACGAGACGGACTGTGAACGGAGAGAAGCAGAAATGCTCCTCCACCACCACATAATTACTGTTCGGACAGTGATTCCGAGTAGGCCGTTCCTATCGAATCAATGTCCAAGGGTTTTGTTTTGTAATTTTGTTTCCCTTATAAAAAATCATAATGCTGTGCGACGAAGGGCCCAGTTCACGACTGGCAGCCACGTTTAAACAGGGAGCCCTTCACAGACAACTTTAACACGCGCAACGTAGTTGGGTGCACATGGCTAGTGACATTATAAAGTCCTCACTGTACAGCTACCAGAAAATACTTTGCTATCTTCTTGTAGCTTGTATCTTCTTTGTGAGCATCAGTTATTTTATTTTTCAGAGTGCTAGGCAGCTGCTTAGAAGAACCCATGTGTGCTGAGTGCTGGGACAATTCTTGAGGAGTCAGAAAATTTATACAGCTTTGCGTTTTGCATCACCTGTGGTTTCCCAGCTATGACTCTGAAAAAGCCATAGCCCTGATGAGCTAATTAGGGTCTGAGACCTTAGGAAATGTTATCTGAGACCTCAAATATCTTGGCGTGCCCAAACTTTTGCATGTTGCTCCTTTCCTTTTTTCATTGTACAATTGCACAAAACAAAAACGATACACTAATATTGCGTAAAATGTATTCTTGCTTAAAATATTAAAGAAATGTGTCATCTTAAACCTAATGCTTTTTGGTGATCAGTTCATCTTCTGCTCACTTAACTCTTCACAGTAACTGGCATGTTAAGCAAGGGTGCCCAAACTTTTGAATACCACTGTATGTCCAGTACCTCTTTATCAGTCAGATACTACATAAGTTCTGCATGCTGGCTTGCTACGGCTTGACGTTGGTGTATTATTCACATTACATCTTGCGTCATGCCTCAACGTATGTATTCATGTAGAGTATACACGTGTGTGCACTGAAATAAACATTCATTTGCATTGAGTCAGCTTGGCTGCTGCTAGCAATAAGTGCAACAGTCACGTCAGTAGTAATCACATCACAACAGTAAATTCCAGAAGATGCCATAGTTATTCCAAAATAACTTCACGTCTGTTCCCTGCCCTGAATAATTCTTTGAAATCAGCCCACACCTCCACAATATATGACTCTAAAATCAGCAAGCCTTATACGTTTGGGGGGCTTGACTAGTTTCAGGGTAGTTGACGACACAGAGTATCAGTCAATTGCAGGGCACACTGCTTCACTCACTCACCAGCTTGTACTTGTATTGTATATGCTCAAATACTGAACTATCTCTGATATATATAGCATATATTTCATATTTTCATCAATAGTTAAATAATTTTTAAACACATGCATGGATTACGCTGTCTTTTGCGTTATATAAAAATATTTCCATAAGCTTGCAAAGGAATAAATGAAACCTTTATCTTAGACCTAGCATGTTAATGCCACTCCATCTGTTTTGTGCACAACCCTTAATAGATGTATGCGCTGATGATGAAGTGCGAGCCAAACTGTTAGATCTGAAGCGAAAACATGAAGCCATCATGAAGTCTGAAGAGCGGCATAAATCTTCCCTACAGAGACGAGCTTCCAGCGCTGGCAGCCGGGGGTAAGTACCAAATTAAATATCTAAGACCAGGCCTATGATGTACAGCATGTGCAGTGTTAGCATTAGTGATGTCTGTTTGCATGAAAAAATGAAACAGGTAACAAATGAGGAAGAAATAATCTTAAAACTAGAGTACTAGGGTGTTGTACCGTATTAGCCATTATGAATGTAGTGAGAACTGCGGTGGGCTGGCACCCTGCCTGGGGTTTGTTTCCTGCCTTGCGCCCTGTGTTGGCTGGGATTGGCTTCAGCAGACCGCCGTGACCCTGTAGTTAGGATATAGCGGGTTGGATAATGGATGGATGGAATGTAGTGAGAAGTCAAGCAAAATGACACCTTTTATTGGCTAACTAAAAAGATTGCAATATGCAAGCTTTCGAGGCAACTCGGGCAACTCAACATCTGGCTTGAAGAAGGGGCCTGGTAGCCTTGAAAGCTTGCATATTGTAATCTTTTTAGTTAGCCAATAAAAGATGTCATTTTGCTTGACTTCTTAAAATTAGAAAAAAGAAAGAAGTTCTCAGTCCAGTACGTGCCATGTGTGGGGTCTTTAGTTGGGACTCCAAGGGGCTATACATTGTGACACAGAGCCATATGTGTCCTGCTTTCACTAGGGTAGCAAAACTCCCTGGAGCGCAGAAAGCAAACTGCTGTTGATGTCCCAATACTGGAGACTATTTTTGAAACACAGCTTAATATGAAAAAGTGCTAACACTGGCAAACATTTCCATTGGGTGGAAGCTTTGTGGCAACTGTGTTAAAATAACGAACCACTGTGCTGGTCCAGATTTAAAATTGAACATGTAGTCTGGGATATTCAGAATGTATATTACATTAAATTTGCTAATGACACCACTGTCAAAGGGTTGATCACCTACTGTGATGAGGCAGAATCCAAAGAAGTGGTGCCAGGAATCTCTCTTAAGGAGCTGGTCACAGACTTTGAAAGACAGACCATACTGACATATACATTGAAGAGGATACAGTTGAGAGAGTGAGTAGCTTTATATTTCTTGGTGTGACTTTCACCGATGAGCTGAAGTGGTCATGTCTCAGAACTATTAAGCTCTGAAGAGGGTGGTGAAAATAGCAAAAAATGTTACTAACACCCAGCTGCCTTCTGTTAGAACATTAGAACAGCTACAGGAACAGGGCAGTCAGCCTGCCAAGCTCTTCCATCCTAGTCACCTACATCAATCCAAGATCTGAATGTCGTCACTAAAGTCCTACTGTCCTCTTCACTAGTTGGTAATTTGTGCCTGTGCCTGTGGATCTTTGCCTTAACAAAAAACTCTCTAAAATGTGTGCAGAATCTGCTCTTAATAAGATTCCAACCATATCACCATGTTCTCTTAAAGAATTTATTTTATTGTAACAGCTGGGATCCACAGTACAAATTTCTTTTATAATTTTAAACACTTTTTAAACACTTCAGTCATGTCATCTGTTAATCTCTGTTTGCTTAAACTGAAAAAAATTCAACTCCTCAATCTCACTTCCTAGCTCATACCTGTCAGTCCTGAATCAGCCTATTTGTTCTTCTCTGGACTTTCTCTAGTGCCATTATGTCTTTATTGTAATATGGAAACCAAAACTGAATGTGGCACTCCAGATTAGGCCTCATCAATGTGTCATAAAAATTAAGCAAAACCTCCTTTGACTTGTACTCCACACATCGTGAATTATAACCTAACATTCTGTTAGCCTTCTTTGTCGCTTTTGTACACTGGATGTTAATAGGGATGAGTCCTCTAAGCCTCCCAGGTTTTTTTTATAAGGGGTGCTTTCAAGATTCAGAACTCCTACTGTGTATTTAAATCTAACATTTATACTTCCTGTGTACACTCAATGGACACGTTATTAGGGACATGTTGCTAGTACTGGGTTGGACCCCCTTTTGCTTTCAGAACTGCCGTAATTCTTCATGGCATAAATTCAGCAAGGTGCTGGAAATATTCCTCTGAGATTTTGATCCACATTGACATGACAGCATCACGCATTTGCTTCAGATTTGTCGGCTGCATATCCATGATGTGAGTCTCCTATTCCACCACATCCCAAAGGTGCTCTACTGGATTGAGATCTGGTGACTGTGGAGACCATTTGAGTACAGTGAACTCATCGTCATGTTCTAGAAACCAGTTTGAGATGATTTGAGCTTTGTGACATGGTGTGTTATCCTGCTGGAAGTGGCCATCAGAAGATGGGTACGCTGCGGTCATAAAGGGATGGACATAGTCAGCAACAATACTCCGGTAAGCTGGTGTACAATGGGACCCAAACTGTGCCAAGAAAATGTCCCTCACACCATTACACGACCAGTAGCAGTCTGAACTGTTGATACAATGCAGGATGGATCCATGCTTTCATGTTTTTGACTCAAAATTCTGACCCTGTCATCCAAATGTGGCAGCAGAAATCGAGACTCATCAGACCAGGCAACGTTTTTCCAATCTTCTGTTGTCCAATTTTGGTGAGCCCGTGTGAATTGTAGCCTCAGTTGTCTGTTCTGACAGGATTGACACCCAGTGTGATCTCCTGCTGCTTCAAGACTGGACGTGTTGTGTGTTCACAGAAATTGTAACGTTGTAACAAGTGCTTGTTTGAGTTACTGTTGCCTTCTTATCAGCTCAAACCAGTCTGGCCATTCTCCTCTGACCTCTGGCATCAACAATGCATTTTTTTTTTCCCATAGAACTGCCGCTCACTGGATATTTTCCCCTTTTTCGGTCCATTCGCTGTAAACCCTAGAGATGGTTGTGCCCAGTAGATCAACAGTTTCTGGAATATTCAGACCAACTTGTCAGGCACCAATAACCACGCCACATTCAAATCACTTAAATCTCCTTTCTTCCCCATTCTGATGCTCAGTTTGAACTTCAGCAGGTTGTCTTGACAGTGTCTACATGTCTAAAAGCATTGGGTTGCTGCCGTGTAATTGGCTGATTAGATATTTGCGTTAACAAGCAGTTGATCAGGTGTACCTAATTAAGTGGCAGATGAATGTACCATACCTTACATTTACTTACTATAAATTTCATCATAAACCACGATTAGCGGACTCCATACCAGACTCTACTTCAGGTGCCTCTGGTCTTTTTTGTGGAGTGCCTCATTTTGACTTTCTCATGTTTCCGTTTTATCTGCCTGCAGGAAGGTAGTACGGCGAGTCAGCGTAAATGAACGCTCCAGTTTGTATCGTCGAGAACATCAGAAGGAGGCGATCGTGTGGCAGGAACGGGGGCAGGAGGTGGAGCTGCAGGATGATGACGAGGACAAACAGACGGACGCAGAACTCAAACAGCATACAACTTTGGTAAGACATGGTGCAAAATAAAAAAAAAAAAGCCACCTGTCTCCTTTGCTAGCAGCAAGAATCTTTTTTCTTTCTCTTGTCTGTTTATTTTTGCCTACATTTTATCACTTTAACACTTTATTCTCTTAATCGCTGTCAGAAATGTGCCATTGTGAAGAATAGGAATGTTGATCCCATCCCCTGCAGCTGGGTACATCTTTTTGTAAGATTGAGGGAAGATTGTGTGCTTTTACTACACACTGGGTCAGGCCTACCAGTATGGTGCTCTCCGGGAGAGCTTCACCCAGACCTGTAGTGTTTGATAATACAGGGCTCAATTTCAGATCACAGCTAAACAGTGAGCTGATGGTAACTCTGGTCAGTAAAACAGGTACACAGCTAATGTTAGTAGCAAAGTGAGGATACAGGTGGAGTCGCAGCTTATGCAGGGGTTAGGGGCTTCACACAACACCTTATGGGACATGCTGTAAATGCACATTGTTACCAGAATGGACCTTTCCTATATAGATAGATAGATAGATAGATAGATAGATAGATAGATAGATAGATAGATAGATAGATAGATAGATAGATAGATAGATAGATAGATAGATAGATAGATAGATAGATAGATAGATAGATAGATAGATAGATAGATAGATAGATAGATACTTACTTACTTACTTACTTACTTACTTACTTACTTACTTACTTACTTACTTACTTACTTACTTACTTACTTACTTACTTACTTACTTACTTACTTACTTACTTACTTACTTACTTACTTACTTACTTACTTACTTTCTTTCTTTCTTTCTTTATTAATCCCAAGGGGAAATTCACATACTCCAGCAGCAGCATACTGATACAAAAAAACAATATTAAATTAAAGAGTAATAAAAATGTAGGTAAAAACAGACAATAACTTTGAATAATGTTAATGTTTACCCCCCCGGGTGGAATTGAAGAGTCGCATAGTGTAGGGGAGGAACGATCTCCTCAGTCTGTCAGTGGAGCAGGACGGTGACAGCAGTCTGTCGCTGAAGCTGCTCCTCTGTCTGGAGATGATACTGTTTAGTGGATGCAGTGGATTCTCCATAATTGATAGGAGCCTGCTGAGCGCCCATCGCTGTCCAGCTCCATGCCTACAATGCCTTCCTCACCAGTTTGTCCAGGCGTGAGGCGTCCTTCTTCTTTATGCTGCCTCCCCAGCACACCACCGCATAGAAGAGGGCACTCGACACAAACGTCTGATAGAACATCTGCAGCATCTTATTGCAGATGTTGAAGGACGCCAGTCTTCTAAGGAAGTATAGCCGGCTCTGTCCTCTCTTGCACAGAGAATCAGTATTGGCAGTCCAGTCCAATTTATCATCCAAATATATATCTTTTACACTGAGATTTATGCAAGTATTATTGGTATTCTAGCAAAACAAATGCATGTATTTTCACATTCTGAGAATATGAATAGATAAAGGACACCGGATTATGCAACACAAAGTTTCTGTTTTATTTTTTTCCATGAACATTTTTTTACATTGTTTGCCAATGTCCAGAGTTTGCGACCATTGGGTTAATTTGAACCTTCGTTATGTCTTTTCACCACAAAAACACGCAATTAAAAATATTTCTCAGCCATCGCTACAAACTACGTGGGATAAGTAAGATACAAAAAAATATTTTTTTGGGTGGAATATTCTTTTAAGAGTCACATATTGCTCACTCAATTTCCCAGTTTGTGACCCGACAGCATGGCGGCACAGAGAAGTCCACCAGGAATTATCCCAATGGCCAGTCTATCACTAAACATAACATTGGCCATAAATCAGGAGACACGAGGGTGGGCCGGTTGTACTGGACATTGGAGCTGAGGGAGCAAGTAAATGAGCTCTTGTAATCCACTGTGAAAGAAGTAAGAATGTTGTTGGTGGATTGTGTAGGTTTGACCACAGTGGAGAAGACAGTTGAATGCCCCATGTAGCTGTGCACTTATTAAGTTAATTGAACCCAAGGGACTCCATTAGGTGGGGAACATCAAGAGGATGAGAGGATTATTGATCTCAAGATGAAAACAGAAAAAAAAAGATTCCAAATTTACTGTTTCAGAAAGTAAATTGTTATGTCATGAAACACTTAATGGTACTCAGGCTAGCAGTCACTGACATGCTCTTTTTCTCCTCATTTGTAGAGTTCTGCCAATGAGTCCCATGGAAATCAAGTTGACCCAATGCAAGAAAGTTTGTTCAGTAAGTCTGAGACCATCGTGGGGAATGGCTCTGCCTCATCTTCCAGCCTTCCAGGAGAGCCTCGAGGGAGCAAACTGGACCGCAGTGCTTCATATCAGATGGCCACAGGAGAACAAGAGGACACTGTCGGCAGTGACCTGAGCAAGGAGGTATCCCACCACACTCTAGCTGACCTAAAACGGCAGCGTGCTGCTGCCAAATTACACAAGCAGTCTCCTCTCAGCGCTGGTGAGGACTTGTCGCAGATCTCTTTAGAGACCGGCAGGAGTAACACAGAAAGTACTGTTTATTGTACCCCAGCAAGTGGTGACCCTCCCTTGCTTAAGCTGATTGCCCCAGAAGATGATCCCCCACCTGAAAAAAATAGATGCTGTAGCCTTATGTAGACCTGAAACACTGCCATGAGGCCATCAGCCCAGTTTGAGAGCCTGCCAAAGGACCTCTGCTTGGCAGTCTTGGGGGCCGTTGTCCATCTGAGACATAAGCAGGGGAATCTCTTCTCTCTCATTGATCTGATCATGGACACCAGCCCATTATGAATTGCTCTTACTTTTAAATGGCATTATTTTATAAAGAGACAAATCTTGTATATTTTATTAAGAAATTGATCATGAAACAGAGCAGAAACCTAGTGGTGCAATAAATACAATGCCTGCAGTAACACTGTCTGTGGCCATATCAGGTTGCAGGCTGTGTGACCTTTGCTTATATTTGCAGAGCTTGCTTTACTCCTCAAGATGCTCCCACTTGCAGGGCTGGACAGAGGATCCTTCACCTGGACCACCAGAACCCATGCAGTCAGCTGCTTTAGCCATATTTTGCTATATGCTGTTCACAGACATGCGCGTGTAAGTATTGAATCATGAGATAAATGTGATCAGGTTTTCATTTATATTTTAACAAGGTCTTAAAGGGGATCTGATAAGAAAGACTCAATGCTCCATTCCCTCACTTCTTGAGCTAATTTGTTTGATTCCAGTGTCCTACGTAGGAGTGTCACTTGAAGAGTAGTGTAAAGATTTCACTCGGAGGAGACTCTTGGTCTGTTTTTTTTCATTATTGAATTAACATCAAGACAGGCAAAAAAAAATCACCAAAAGTTTTTTTATTTTTTATTCTTTATACAAACATAGTTCACTGAAACTAGATCAAGCAGAAAGATAACATACACGAA
Source organism: Erpetoichthys calabaricus (assembly GCF_900747795.2). Taxonomy (NCBI): domain Eukaryota; kingdom Metazoa; phylum Chordata; class Cladistia; order Polypteriformes; family Polypteridae; genus Erpetoichthys; species Erpetoichthys calabaricus. The sequence goes on from NC_041399.2 coordinate 197,722,786, forward strand.
AGAGCGCACACATTGGAGATGTCAGAAGTACGAAGGACATGCTGAACGGAGATGTGTATATATCTAGCAAGTGACTGGGGCAGCATGATGACTGACTGGTTAGCTGCCATGTCTCTACATGCTGGTGGCATCTGGTTTATTATTGCTCAGAGCACCTTTAAAAAACATTTATGAAATGGCCCATGAAATGGTGACTGCATTGTGGTGCAGGCATGTGGACAAATCAGGTAATCTGCTTACAGATGATAATTGTTACATGTCATTTGTTTAAGGTAGGCACACAATCAAAAAACATGCAGAGTGTGTGTGTGTAATGTGCACACCGGATATGTTTTATATGCATAAACACACTGACTATATACAGTAAGTACATACATACATTAATAATAAATAACTGTTATACAGTGTACCATATGTAATCTATGACTGTCTATGTCATATACTGATGTCTTGTAGACTGTGTATATGCATATACAAACTAAATAGTATTGTATGTAGAGAAAAGAATTAGAGTCAAATATCTATATAGATATTTTTAGATACTGTATGCGTATGCACAAATTCTTTGTGATTAAACATATGAAAATTATATATACTATAATCCTGTGTCTATGTAGGCCGTTATATACAGATATGTAAAATAGAGTATATACTTAACAGTATGTGTTGTTGTGTGTGTATATTTAAAAAAAAAAATATATATATATAGTATGTGTAAACATGTGTATGTGTGTGTATATATATATATATATATATATATATATATATATATATATATATATATATATATATATACACACAGTACTGTACAGTATATATTTCACATATACTCTATACTGTATGTATGTTTATACTGTGTTTTATATATGTATGTTTATACACACACACAACATACATATGCATACATATATACACATATATACAGTAAATAGTTCACATATACTCTGTCTATACTGTGTGTATGAATATACTGTATTTTATACATGTATATTTATACACACACACCACATCCACGGAGTGTGAGAGAGATTGGGTGGATTCAGGCATATACAAATTCACTGTATGCTGTATGTACCTAAATTGCTAAAAATTAAATAAATTCTATAAATATAATCATTTTTATGTATATTTATTGTATTTTAAACATGTATGTACACAAAAATATATGTATGAGTGTGTCTATACATTTTATACTTTGTCTATGTATTTTATATCACACACTATATATATATATATATATATATATATATATATATATATATATATATATATATATATATCCATCCATCCATTTTCCAACCCGCTAAATCCGAACACAGGGTCACGGGGGTCTGTATATATATATATATATATATATATATATATATATATACTGTATACACACACACACACATTTGAATGAATGTCATGTAATATTTAAAACATTGTGTGTATATGTGCATATTTTATATATGATAAATATAAACACATTTACTATTATTCGTATACATAACTGAATTAATAGTAAATACACTTCATATGTATAGTATATATAATTGTGTGTGTGTGTGTGTATATATATATATATATATATATATATATATATATATATATATATATGTATACACACAGTATATATATATATATATATATATATATATATATATATATATATATACTGTACATTTAATGCATATACTTTATATGCATATACTAAATCAGTGTTTGCTTTTATGTACAGTATAGACAATGTACATTAAAATTAGAAACATTTTAAATATATTGTGTTTGTGAATAGTATACATTTTATGTAGATACTGTATACACATAAACATTACTATTTTTTTATGTAACATAAATGCATTGAATTTAAATATATTTTACGTATACTGGTTAAACAATGTGTATGTGTATACTGTATATATTTGTAGTTGCTGCACACACATATACGTAATGCTGTATGTAAATATGCTACATTGTATATACTGTATAATGTTTGTGCATGTGTGTATATTATGCATATAGTAGCTCTATCCATATGCACATTGATTCTAAGCAGTGTGGATATAAATGAAATATGACGCATACATCAAATTGGTGTGCATTTCTTTGTAGTTGGGTACTTTTAATAATTTTTTGTTTTTCGGTGGTGGTGTTCTGTGGAAAAGAAATTGAAATGCAAATCCTTTATTGTGCTGACAAATGAGTGAGAGGTGTTCATGGAGATGACTGAATTACATTTAGTTTGTGAGTCAGTATAATATACATATACAGTACATGAAAACATATACATAGTGTATATCTGCATTAGTTTGTCCATATTAAATATTTTTTTCTGCAGTTATGTCAGAGGAGATACATTTTTGCTGTTAGCTAGGTAAGGATTACATTTAAAGCAGCTGGATTCTCCAGTGGTCCAGGACCGTGGCCTTTATGTTTTCTTATTGTAATTTACAGTATGTGGGCCTTGTAAGGATCATTTATCTTTATGGCTGAAAGCAGCTGATGAAGTGTTAAAGCCCTCGTGTTGGTTCTTAGCCCCTGAGCTCCAATCCCTCCTTTAATGGGCTTCTCGCTGTGCCGCACTTTGGTTCTCCTCCTTTGTATTGGCACAGGATCACAGAGATGAAAGAGCACATGAGGTTGTGGAAAAATATGGCTAATCAGCTAGACAAACGAGCAGATGTTGAACCCCTGTGGTCACAAATCTGCTTTTCTTTACGTACGAACTTGAGATGTTTTTGACTCCACTTTGTAGTGCACCCTCTTCACAATATCCTGCTTAACGTGGGGGCTTTTGTCCTATTTCTTCTTTTAAGATTTAATGGTGAGAATCAACTTCATGTTCTCCAGGTTCATTTTTATTACTTCTATTATCACTGTTGATTCTGGACCACAACGTTTTGTAAAAATTGTAATTTTCAACATGATGTATATTTGGATTCTTGACATTATGATTATTTATGGAGTTGTTTCATGACCATCTCACTTCTGTAGTTTTGTTGCATTGTCTCGTTCACCATGATGAATGCTGTTGTAAAGGTTGGGTAGGGGGGTCTTATGGCCCTAAATTCTCCAGTGCTTCCGTTTAGATTTCCTGGGTTCACCTGATTACAGACCCCGAGCCGAGCTCCATCTTGTGTGTATATATTTGATGATTTCCATTTCTGTCCCTTTGCACGGATGCATTGGCCATTTTACAACACAGAAAGTCTAACTTATAATAAGTAACAGGGTAAAGATTTTGACATCGGAGCAGAGTCTCCTCCAAATCTTTTTGTAAGAAGGTTTATTATCCGTGTCTTGAAGTGCTCTTTTTGACTTACTCTTGACTACTAATTAATTGCATTTTTTAAAAAGTGCGTGTTTTTAATGTCTTTTTTTTTTTCAAATCAGTGTTGACTTTGCTGTCTTCGCAATGATGGTTTTTGGAAGCCACATAAAGATTCTGCTTTTATGGAAGATTATTTGTGCCAAAATTAACTGTAATCCAATGTGTTAACCACATTGAAATATAATGCATATTCACGCAGTGCATTTCATTTTGGCACGGTTTTATTGTGTCGTAATTAAAAACATATCAATGAAATGATCGATTGCTTTCCACCACGCCATGCAACTTTAATTGATGTCCGCAGATCACGTGTCATAACTAAAAATAAAGGAAACGAATTGCATTTCGCTTAGCGGCTGCTCCGAGTACATTATATTTCAATTCAAGACCACGCGGTAATTGTGTGTGAGGAACAACACGCTGGGACTGGTGTCCCTGCCGGAGTTGATTAGGGTTCCTTACCAAGCCGGGATGCCAGTGTCACAGAAGGACAGAGAAAGGCAAAAATTATCCAGGTCACTGTCTCCCTCATACGCTAGGTGGTAGCTTCCCTGCTGCATCATGGGAATTGTAGTTCTTTGCGTAAGCCCTGTTTGGACCCATGGGTGCCACCAGGGGGCGCTGAAGGTACTAGAGATCCCTACTTTGTGGAACTTCAAATGTACCCGGAAGTGCACCCAAGCCCCAGTCTCCGAACACTGGAAGTACTTCAGGGTCTGCAATAAAAGAGGCCACACTGCCAACTGGCAACGCTCACCTCGGAGGAGTAGCAGTGCGATGAAGAGAAGAAACAAACATGTTTAAGTGTCATACAAAGGTATTGCTTTGTAATAAAAATCCCTTTGTTTTGAACCTGAGACTTGTCTGTGCAGTCGCGTTTGGGGTTTGGGGCTCTGTGATGCCCCCTGTCGATCAACTGAATGCAGTCAAATGACCAATCAGCATCAAAAGCTGGGGCCAGGGGGGCATCAACAGTTGAGATAAGAGGCGCTCCACTTGTGTTAAGACGTCAAGCGTACATTTCGTCAGTGAGTGCGTTTAAATACAGGCATGGTCAGTAACTTACAATACGCTGAAAGCACAAACCAGCTTTCTTAAATTATAATGCACAAGATCACTTATGGAGTTCTCCATTGGAAAAATGCTCCAATGTCATAAAAATGTGCTAAAAAAAGATTGGGAGACATGAATCTGAAAATGAGCATGGAGTCTCTGCCTCCTAAGATTGTGCCGCTGAGCTGAGCACTTCATACGTTCAGCTCCACAATGTAAATTTAGCGATTGCTGAAATATTGAGGTAGATGAGAAGAAATAATGCGATCAGCCAAGCATTTTCCTCAGAAAATGGATCTTCGTGGACGATTACACCGCTGGATGTGCATACATGCTAACAGAGTGCAACGGACGTGTGCAAACAATGAAATCCTCAACCGCAACCCGGTTAAGGGTTTACATGGAGAAATCTACATGTGTTAACCCAGTTTCTCAGAGACTGATATCCTGGTTTCTCTAACCAGAGGAAGGCGGTACATGGCATTGTTGAAACAGGGTTTCTGTGAATAAAAGTGCACGTAACCGCACAGTGTGGAGTGATAAGCCAAAATGTTGACAAGTCTCACTGCACAATGTTAATTTGTGAAAATAATGCATTATGCTTGCCTTATATCAGATTGCTCCATTCTTCTGCTGTTAGTCCCGACCGAAACATGAATTTTAGCAGTGGGCGTTACGGTCATCCCTATCTGCAAGTATTTATAAACCATATTTATGGGATTACTGGGGTACAGACGCCCCGGTTGATGATCTTCAGGGGTGTCCAGCTCTGACCCTAGAGGGCTGCAGGATTTCCTTCCTGCCACTTTCTTAATCAGTAACCAATTTCTGCTGTTAACGGGCTTCTGTTTCCTTCATTTTAATTGCCTTTGCTATTTAACAATCCTCTGAATTGCTTCTTTTTTCCCTTAATTGGCAGCCAAATAGAAATGGGAAGTCAGCCAACAGATGACCAGCATCAAACTCCATTCCACTCCGACCTTTTTCATAATTAGAAGCTGATTCTTGTTGTTAATTTAACTCGTTATATTATACTTTCATGACTTGTTGGTGCTCTCATTCTGCCACAGCAGAAAGCACCATCAGAATGCGTCGTGGATCTGAGCAGATCAACATTACTGAGACCTTCACCTTTCTTTATTTTCACGAATCGTGTGATGGACGCAGGTTAGCCGGTCATGTGTTGACTCGTTTTGCATCTCATTCTTGTTTCTGTTGTAACTGAGGAATAAAAGGGACAATTAAGGGGTCTAAATCTTAAATAGCAAGTCAATTAAAATGAAGGGAAAAGTAATTCATTAGTTACAAAAACAAGTCATTAATTAAGACGAGAGTTAGAATGAAAACCTGCTGCCATTGCGGCCCTCCAGGATCGGAGTTGGACACCCTACATCAGGGGTGTCGAACTCTGGTCCTGGTGGGCCGAAGTGGCTGCAGGTTTTAATTCTAACCACCTTCTTCATTAGTGACCAGTTTTTGCTGCTAATGAACTTTTGTCTTAGTTTTAATTCACTTGACTTTGGCCCCTAAGTTGTTTCTCTTTCCTTAATTAGCAAGTGAGACACAAAACGAGCCACCACATGAGCAGCTCGCCATTGTGGCCCTCACACAATATCTGAAAATAAAGAAACGTGAAGGGCTCAGTAAGGCTGATCTTCTCAGGTCACCATAACATCTTAATGTCGTTCCTAGAAAAAACAAGGTTGACAGTTTTGGAAATGTCTTCTGTGGCAGAATGAAAGCAGCAACAGGCCACAGAATTAAATAACGGGCTTAATTAACAGAAAGAACTGGCTTCTCATTAAGAAACTGGTTGGAGTGAAATTGGTTGGAATTTGAAGTTCCAATTTAGCTGGTCATCTGTTGGCTCGTTTCACACACATCTCATCTCACATCTCATTTCTGTTTGGCTGTCATTTAATTAAGAAATGAATCAACTCAGAGGACTGAATATTTAAAAAGCGGGCTATGAAAATGAATGGAAAAGGAGTTAATTAGCAGTGAAAACTGGTCACTGATTAGGAAAAGGGTTAGAATGAAAACCTGCAGCCAATGCGGCCCACCAGGACTGAAGTTCAACACCCTTGATCTACATAATCTTATCCTGCAGTGCTTCAGGGCATTAGTTATTTAATGCGCTTTAAGGAAGTCATTTTAACAGCTGGAAGTTCTTGGCCCTTTACCGGAAATGAGTCGACACGGAAGAGAATGAAATCTTCACTTATAGTACATCGCCAGTTTCCACCTGTTCAACGAGACGGCAAATCCTCTGCCTTATCAAACTCCTCATTCCCCACCTTCAACGGTAGCTGAACACACACATGATGGGAAAAACCACTGACCCCAACAGTTGATGCTGATTGGTCATTTGATTACATTGCATTATGGAACAATTAACGTGAGGTCTTGAATCGAAATGCGATACAGTCGGAGCAGCCACAAAGCGAAATGCAATACGTTTACTTTACTTTCAGTTCTGGCACACGATCTGTGGACAGGAATTAATAGGCATTTGCATTGCATTTTAAACTGGCACAGAAATTGTGTGCCATAGTGAAAAGCACTCGATCACTGCGTCGACATGTTTTTAATTACAGTTCAATAAAGCCACATCAAAATGAAACACACCACACGCATATGCATTTCACTGCAGTGTAGTTACAATGTTGGATTGCATGTAATTTTGGCATCAAGAGTCTTCCCTAAGATTTGAGGTAAAGGGTTTTATTAGTGGCAACTGAATATGCCCTGAGGTGGGCTGTTCGTGCAGAAACGAGGCCAACAGCTGGAGGAGTTATGGTAGGATACACTATAGCTTAAAAGTGCTTGATGAATTATGGAGAAGGAAGGCAATGTCTACCAGGATTGAGTTATGGTGTAGAAATGCACTGGAGCGGCCAACTCTGAGCAAGCAGGGCTGACCAAGAGAAGCGTAAAGGGAGCAGGATACTCTCAGTCTTCAGAGTAGGGATTCTACCAAACAAAGGCCAAAACGCAACAGTATATTTTAGGTGTAGAAGAAAGGTATTATTTTCAAAGTGTCTTCGGACCAAATAGGCCATCCTTCTGGATGGTAACTCACTTTAAATGGAATATACTGTAATAGTCGAGTGGGCATACTTGGCAGCTGCTTGGCCTCCTAGGACTAAATGGTTAATAAAAAGTCTACAGGGAAACATTGTGCATCAGTAGTGCTGCTTGTCAGCCAATCAGAAGGTTTGGAGTGATGTACTTTTATACCTTATCTATTGTTGTTATTTTTTTTTTTTTTTCAAAATCCTGCAAATTATTTAAATGATTTAAAATAAATTTATTCTGTTATACTTAATCTGAAAGTCTTTTTCCTCTTTATTTTATTGCATTACATTCAACTTTTATATTGCACAGTGTGGCGCAATTCCAAGCAGCCAAAGCACCCTGCACTTCAGATCAGGTCATTTTATTAAATGTCATTGACACTGGTTTGAGTTCTAGCGACTTGATGAATTAAAGATCGAAAAAGAGGTTGGTGGTGTGCTAATCCGGCGAGGTCCTCCAGCGCCATCCCCATGGTTGTCGTCAATGTATACAGCCATCTTGGTTGCAGGTTGCCCTCTTTGCCTAGTTCCTTCCATCTTCCCAAACATGATGTCCATCTCCAGTGACGACCAGAACAAGACAGCCGTTTCTTCATCATTTGGACTTTGAGTGACATAGCCAGTTTAAGCTCTTCCAAAATCAATTGGTTAGATCTTCCTGTAGTCCACAACATGCATGGGATCCTTCTCCAGGACCAAAGTTCAGAACAGTCAAACTTCTTCCTGTCTTGTTTCTTTAGTGTCCAGCTTTTGCATCCGTAATTGACCACCTAGAAAATGAGTGTGTGGATCTTCGTTTTGCATGTTATTTCCTTGATTTTGAATACTTTGTCGAGATCCTTCATTGTAGTGCCACCAACTGACTGTTCTGCTGAGTATGTCTTCACTGCTAGTTGCTTCCATGTTTACAAAAGATCCGAGGATATTGAAATTCTTTACAACTTCAGCCCTGTTGCCTTCAAGCTCAAAATTCTCATCATTTTCCATGTTCATGGTCTTCATCTTATTTATGTTCAATTCTAATCCCATACTATGACTTTTGGCTTTGACTTTTCTCAGTAGATACAGCATGTCTTCTTTGCTGCTGCTGATGAGCGTTGTGTCATCTGCATAGCGCAGGTTGTTTATATTTTGGCCACCAACTTCGAAACCGGAAAAAAGTACTTGGATGGGAGACCAACTAGGGAAAGCATGGGTTGCCGCTAGTAGAGGCGTTGGTTAGTCCAGCAGGGGGTGCATACTCTGTGATGTGTCTGGATCCCAATGCTCCAGTGCAGTGATGGTGACATTGTGCTGAAAAATGGTGCCACCCTTTGGATGAGACGTAAAACCAAAGTCCTGACTCAGTGGTCATAAAAGATCCTTGGACGTCTCTCGAAAAGAGAAATGTGCCCCCCAATGTCCTGGCTAAATTGCCCACCATGGTCTGATCACTCTGACCCTTAGCTTACTGGCTAATTATCTCTCTCACCCCTTCACCTCCTAATAGCTAATGTGTGGTCGCACACTGGCACATGAATGGCTAATGGTGGATTTTACATATTGGTGCTGGCTGAAGTGGTGGCTTTGAGGCTAAGGCTCTACGCTGGTATTTGGATGGTTGGAGGATCAAATCTCTTTACTGCCATAAGGGATCCTTTGAGCAAGACTCTTAAACCTGGAAATGACTCTAAGGGTGCCATAAAATGGCTAACCCTGCATCTGAGACAACTGCAGGTTGTCTCATCAGCCTCTGCGTCTTTTGGGACTTTGTTGTTCTTTCAGTTAAATAAAACAAAGCTTCATTTGTTTATTTATAGAACACATTTACGGCCACAGAAGTGGTTTCCAAAGTGCGGCACATGAAAATAGATAAGTAAAATCAAGGATTGATAGATAAAAATTAATGAAAAGAAGTAAATAAAAACAATCAACAAACAATCAACAAATAACAATTACCAGCGCAATCCCCCCATTTCTTTTGCCTTGATTGTGATAAGACTAGTAGCAAGTGGCCAGATGATCTTGGGGTTTGAGACAAGGAGGTCAGACAGATAAGCCGGAGCCAGACCATTTTAACATTTAAAAGTGTGCAATAACATTTTAAAGTCAATTCTAAGACTTGATGGGAAGCCAAAGTAGGAGTGATCTGCTGACTCTTACATGACCCAGTTAAAAGAGTTTTGGACCAACTGCAGGCAAGAGAGAAGAGTTTGATGGACGTCACTGGACAATGAGCTACAATAATCAAAATGGGATGAAACAAGAGCAGGAACAACTTTTTCCAAATCGAAAAAACAAAGAAAGCTTCCACTGAAAAGTCTGTCTTTCTTTCTTTCTTTGGCACTTTAAAAACAACATCAAGGCTGACCAAAGTGCTGTACAGGATTTAAAAACAAATACAAAAATCTTAAAATGGATTTGAAAACAAACTTGAAGCCAGTGAAGGGAAGCCAAAATTGTGGTAATGTGCTCATGCTTTCTTGTGCCAGTTAAAAATCGAGCAGCAGCATTTTGCACCAGCCGTAGGGGGGCAATGGAGGTCTGGCTAATTCCAAAAACAAGCGCATTGCAGTAATCTAGACGAGAGGTTATAAAAGCAGGTATCCCTGTTTCAAGGTTGCATTTAGACAAAACAGGCTTGATTTCTGTCAGTCGCATCAACTGGAAAAAGCAAAATTTTACCACTGCATTTACATGGCTAAGTTTTAAAGTAGAATCCATTTTCACACCTAAATTTGTGATCACGGATTTCTCATATTGAGCAAAAGTGTAAAGGTCGATACAGGGGGTCGCGCTGGTGCCATTGGGTCTAAACAACATGACTTCAGTCATGTTCTCATTAAAATTTAGAAAACTAGGGGGCTTTCCCCCCTGCTCATTTTGCTTGCCCATAGCAGGGGCGCGCTACGTGCTAGCCACTTCGCATCTCTGCCGCTCGCGTTGCGAAGAGGGTGGCTGAACACACGCTAAGGAGATGCGGTCGCTCCTCCAAAACCTCCTCTTAAACGGTGATACAATGGGAAACAAATACATTTATTTTCACCTCCTCTTTGCTCGATCAGCTGCTGCCCTGCTGCGTGTTCTGCTTGTCGTGCAGCGCTTCGATCATTTAAAAGGCTGTACAGCAGCTGTCCTTTTGTCTCATAGGACATTAAAGTCTCTGAGAAAATCACGTCTCATCTCCTTCTAAGCCTTCCAAGATTTTTTTTTATAATAGAGAGATTTAATGCCATCCAACTCCTTATGTCAATAAGGCAATCATGGAGGGGCTGGACAGAGCATGGACCAGGGCGCTTCAGAGGGAAATGAACTTGACAGTCATCCGCATAAAGATGAAAGGAAATAACAAGTCTCTGGAAAATATTGCCAAGTGACAGCAGGTACAAGGAGAACAGAAGAGGTCCCATGATGGAAAACTTCACACTAGTTTGACCAGACTGTCAGAAGTGAGTGTATATTAAAGCCAACAAAAAGGCTTCCAGAAAGTCTTCAGACCTCATCACTTGTATCACATTTTGTCATGTCGCAGCCTTGTCCTAAAATCATTTAAATTCATTTCTGCTTCGCTGCATCGTCTCCTGTCGAGAGTGAATGTGCAAGTGATGCAGGTCACGATAGCTCGCTGATTCCAGAAGATCACTTAAAACTGAAAATGGCCTTGCAGTCCACGCTTTCATCTACTCCTCACGAGCCGGAAGCATCGGCTGTATTAGGGCTTGCCACTTCACCTGCGGAGCATGAAAGCTGAAACGATCTGTCCGAACTGAAGGTAATGATTGTAACAATGGCCACTGCCATAAATGAGCTCAAGAAAGACATTCAGAAAAATATAAAGAAAGAAATAAATGGCTTGCTCAAGACAAGCGAGAAGACAAACGAGAAGCTGCTGCTGGAGCTGCAAGAGCTGCGGCAGGATAATAAAGATTGGAAAAACGTATATAATTGGAAAAACGTATATAATCGATATGATGCAGCCTTTAAAGGTATGCTGGGAAAAACTGAGGAACACATTCAGGGAAATGTGTCTAAACTGAGAGCACTTGCCAATCAGCTGGAAGATGTTAAGCAGACATTCATGACTCAAACTGAAACAGCTGAACATTTGGCATCTACCGCTGATGGAAAAGCAACAGCTGCAAATTCTGAATGCAAAAAACTTGCTGCTCTTGAAGATGGATGCGGAAGGAATAATATTAGAATCGAGGGTCTACCTGAGAATTGTGAAAGTCCAAACCCATTGAAATTCGTAGATGAACTATTCTCAAAAATAATTGGAGAGGACTTTAAATCAGACACAGAGATAGCAGCAGCTTATCGCATACGTGGATCAAAAACCTCTAAACCTAGGACTCTTCTTGTGTGCTTCGAGAGATTACAATCTAAGTTTAATGTAATGTCACTTTTCAGACAGAAACAAGAGATTATATTTGAAAATAACCACATTCATATTTTCCCTGATTTCTCACCCTCAACAGCTGCTTAACGTGCCGCTTTTTACAACATTAAACAGCGGTTACAGAAAGCCGATATCAGATACAGCCTCTTGTATTCTGCCAAACTGAAAGTGGATATTCAAGACAAATATTACATCTTCATCACTATGGAGGAAGCAGAAAAAGAGTTAAAGCTGATCCCGACACTTTTTTGAAATACAATCGTGAGTCGCATCCTGTCATGGCATGGCAAGAAGATATTACCTGCTGTCTGATCTGCTTGCAATGATACTGGTACCGTAATTATACATCCTTTTCTCTTCTTGGCCACTTTCTGTTTATGTTTTAATTACAATTATACGTGTATGTGTGGAAGAAATTAAAGTAGTAACATTTATTTATTTATTTATTTATTTTTACTATTCTAAAGGAGACTGTTTAACATCATACCCTTGGTTTATTGTTATTGTTATTATTGTATTAGGGTTTACTACACATATCCAGGGCCACTTTTTAACACCATTCCCTGGGTTTACTATCTTAACATTCCAAGACTGTTGAAGATTATATTTTATGCTTATAATATTTAGACTTTATCGGCAACAGATATCTTTATTTTTAATCCTCAAACGCCGCTGCTGAGGGGTTTGTTTTGTTTTGGACGTGCTCTGTCTCTAGGTATGTCAGAGGACTGGGACTTTGTGAAGTGGGATCCAGCTTCAAGTGGGGAGAGAAAGAGAGCAAGCTATATCTCATCTATCCTTTTAATCCTTCTAATTATAATTACCAATGTAACAATAGGCTGCATGGCAATAACTCCTGGGAAAATTGGAAATTAAGGTCAAAGCTGTCTCACTTCCAGTTAAGACTACAAAATAACATCAAAAATTCAGAGTCAATGTCTCCATGATGGGACAGTTAACTTTGTGAGCTGAAATGTTAAAGGCCTGAATCATGAATTAAAGAGAAAGAAAGTATTCTCTCACCTAACAGGTCTAAATGCTAAAATAGTATTTTTATAGGAGACCCACTTACTAAGCAAGGATCAGTTCCGGATGCAAAAAGACTGGACTGGCCAAATGTTCCATTCCACCTTTACAAAGAAAACTAGAGGTGTGGGAATTCTCATACATAGAACAGTCTCATTTGTGGTATCAGATGTAGTATCTGATCCTGAAGGGAGATATGTGATTGTCATGGGCAATTTATTTAACTGTAAAGTGATTTTGATAAATGTTTATGCACCCAATGTAGATGATAGGGAATTCAGGCAGAATGTATTTACATCTATTCCCAATGTGAACACTCAGAAAATTATAATGGCTGGGGACTTTAATTGCGTTTTAAATCCAGTCTTAGATAGGTCTCCTGTCACAGGGATCATGACATTTAACACTGCAAAGACAATTACACAGTTTGTAACTGACCACAACTTATCAGACCCCTGGAGGTTTCTAAACACAAACTCAAGAACATATTCCTTCTACTCACCAGTGCATCATTGCTACTCAATAACTGATTATTTCTTTATAGATAATAATTTCTTGCCTACGATTAAATCTCACAAATATGATGCAATTGTTATTTCCGACCATGCCTCTCTGACCTTGGAGCTAAAATCATTATGCCCCACATACTCATCTCGCAGATGGCATCTTAATCCACTTTTATTAGCAGATGAGAACTGTACAGAATTTATATCAAAACAAATCAGGTCTCTGCAGGAATACTCTGGGAAACCCTGAAGGCCTTCTTAAGAGGACAGATTATTTCATATCTTTCCCACAGAAATAAATTAGAAACCAAGAAGGTATCCAAGCTAACCAGCGAAATTACTAGAGTAGAACAAGAACATGCCAGGTGTCCAAGTGAGGCTCTTCATAGGAAAAGGCAGGCTCTGCATTCAGAGCTGAACCTCTTAACAACTAAATAAAATTAGCAACTCATTATTAAATCAAGACATCATTACTACGAACATGGAGAGAAAGCTAATAATCTCTTAGCTCAACAAATCCACAAGCAAGAAGTTCGCAATGCAATCCCAGTAATCACCAACACGAACGGAGACAAAATCATTGACCATAAAAATATAATGCACACATTTAGAGACTACTATAAATCCTTATATTCTACTGAGTTTAAAGAAGACAACACACAATCTAATGTATTTCTGGATGCATTATAGATACCACAAATAGGTACTCTTAGTGCAGAGGAATTGGATAAACCTTTGGCACTTTCAGAATTACTAAATGCTATAAAGTCACTTCAGAGTGGGAAAGCAGCAGGCCCTGATGGCTACCCTATCGAATTTTATAAGAAATTCTTCACTCAGCTAGTTCCCCTCTTATTAGCAACATTTACAGAAGCTAGAGACAATCAAATTCTACCTCAAACTTTTCGCCAAGCATTAATCACCATCTTTTCTAAACAAAATAAGGACTTATTACAATGTGCATCATACAGACCAGTTTCACTTCTGAATAATGATGTTAAGATACTCTCTAAAGTCCTAGCCAGAAGGATGGAGAAAGTGCTGCCTTCGGTAATATCACAAGATCAAACTGGATTTATTAAAGGCCGACACTTAGCTTCCAATCTTCGATGCCTGTTTAATGTAATATATTCACCAGCAAAGTCAAATACCCCAGAGATGATATTATTGTTGGGTGCAGAAAAAGCATTTGATATGATTGACTGGAACTTTTCACTACATTAGATAAATTTGGGTTTGGCCCGAACATTTGTTCATGGATCAAACTACTGTATACCAATCCAGAAGCTTAAGTTCGTATTAACAACATTTGCTCAGACTACTTTAAACTAGTATGTGGTACCAGACAAGGATGCCCTTTGTCACCAATACTTTTTGCAATTGCCATTAAGCCACTGGCAGTTCACTGTCGAACTGCTTATCAGATAAAGGGGATTATCAGAGAAGGACTTGAACAGAAAATTTCTCTATATGCAGATGATATGGTACTGTATACTGTATATCAGACCCACAAAATACTGTGCCTGCAGTCCTAACAGTACTTACAGAATTTTCAAAGATTTCTGGTCTCAGAATTAATTTGAATAAAAGTGTACTGTTCCCAGTGAATTCTCAAGCATACAATATTAGATTGTACCTTCCCTTTTATCATTGCAGATCAGTTTAAATACCTAGGGGTAAACATCA
Organism: Erpetoichthys calabaricus; assembly: GCF_900747795.2. Lineage (NCBI taxonomy): Eukaryota > Metazoa > Chordata > Cladistia > Polypteriformes > Polypteridae > Erpetoichthys > Erpetoichthys calabaricus. The sequence continues at coordinate 197,737,825 of NC_041399.2, forward strand.
CAATTAAACGTAAAGCTCTTTATCAACAAAATTTCGCCAGCTGTATGGAAAAAATTAAGCAAGACTTGTATAGATGGTCAACCCTTCATCTCACTCTAGCTGGAAGACTTGACGTTGTTAAGAGGAATATTCTTCCTAAGCTTCTCTTTTTAATTCAAAACATTCCAATATACATCAATAAATAATTTTTTAAGCAATTAGATTCAACCATAACCTCATTTATTTGGGACTTAAAACATCCACGTATCCAAAGAGCGACCCTACAAAGACCTAAGACAGAAGGTGGCATGGCTCTACTTAACTTTCAGTTTTATTACTGGGCAGCAAACATACAAGCCATAAAAACCTGGACATGGACACAAATAGATGAACATACACAGGCCTGGTCCGCAATAGAAGTAAAATCCTGCAGTACTTCTTTATATTCCCTGCTTTGTGCCCCTATAAATGCAAATCGCCAATATACTAACAACCCAATTGTGCTTCACTCACTCAGAATATGGAACCAATGTAGAAAGCATTTTAAGATAGAGAAGCTTTTATCTGTGGCATCTCTGCACGAGAACCACCTTTTTCAACCTTCGTAAACATATGCAGTCTTTAATATCTGGAAAACATTTGGGATTAAATCACTTAGAGATCTTTACATAGACAACGTCTTTGCATCCTATGAACAATTACATTCCAAATTTAACTTTCCAGCAAAACATTTCTTTCACTATCTTCAAATTAGAAACTTTGTTAAACAGAACCTGCCCGATTTTCCTCACCTCCCACTTTCCTTTATGCTGGAAAAAATATTGCTCAGTTTCAAGGACTCAGACAGCATTTCTGCAATACAGTATATAAAACCATTTTACAGTCCCTCCCTTTCAAAGATCCAAGAGGACAATGGGAAAGGGATCTCTCACTCAACATATCAGAAAAGGAGTGGAAGGTAGCAATGCAGAGAATTCACTCGCGCTTCATATGTGCAAAGCATACAATTATTTAACTCAAAATTATATATCGAGCACATCTGTCTCGTTTAAAATTGTCCAAAATGTTTCCAGGGCAAGATCCAACCTGCAAACGCTGCAATCAAGATCCAGCCTCACTGGGTCACATGTTTTGGGCCTGCGCCAAATTAACATCATTCTGGACCAAAATATTTAAGTGGCTTTCAGACAGCCTTGGTGTAACAATCCCTCCTAACCCATTAACAGCTGTGTTTGGTGTTCTTCCAGATGAGCTTAAAGTGGAGAAGGACAAACAAACTGTGATTGCCTTCACTACACTATTGGCACGTAGACTTATCTTGCTCAACTGGATGAATCCTAACTCTCCTCTTTTAAGTCGGTGGGTAACTGATGTTACATACTATTTGAAATTGAAAAAACTCTAATTCTCAGAGGATCTGTGCAGAAGTTTTTCAAAACCTGGCTGATCTAATGAATACGCCGGTAAGCCCTTAAAGCACTGAGGAAGCAGATTCTCTTCCCATTTCTTTTTCTTCTCCATTTATCTTTATCCACTTATTAAACTCATCAATTTACTTATTTTTACTAGCTTTAAGTTTTACTCTGTTGGCCATGCTCTCTTTCTCAGGGGCGGGGGTTGATTTGTTTTCAATCTTATTTTTTGTAAAAAGTGATCTGTTTGTATGGAATGATTACAATAAAATCAATAAAATGTAAAAAAATAAATAAATAAATTCATTTCTCTCCTCATCAAGCAACACTCAATACCCTGGAATGACAATTTTTGTAATTTATTTAAAATAAGAAACTGAAATATTGCATTGACACACTTCAGTACTTCATTGAAGCCTCTCTTGGGTCTGACATGACAAGCTTCACAAACCTGGATTTGGGGATTTTCTGCCACTCTTCTCCACATTCTTCTCCTCTCAGGCTCTGTCAGGTTGGATGGAGACCATTGATGGACAGCTATTTGATTGGAGACCAGGCTCTGGCTAGACAGCTTAATGACATTCACAGAGTTGTCCCTAAGTCATACCTGTAATGTCTTTGCTTTGTGTCTTGCTGGAAGGTGACTGTAAGAAAACAAAGGGAACAAGATAAAGGTTTGGGGGGATCCACCCCATATATTGTCTGGATTGCTGCAAGGCAAAATAGCTTTGATTATCAAGAGAGAAGTCGTTTCAGAGCGAGTCATATATCAGACTGAAGAACAGGAGGATTGTCGGGTTTATATGGTCAAGAGGGAGGAAGAGGCGGGTCATCAATGAGAAGTGACGTCATCCCAAGGGCAGTCTAATGCTGAAATAGGAAGTGGAGTTGTTCTTTCTTGTTCCTGCAAAGAATGAGAGAAGGTATTCGTGCACACAATTAGTCCCATGTGCCATTTCAACAATAACTTGCTGCTGTCTCCGATGGGTGCATGTGTGACAGTGACCCTTCATCCCAGTTTGAGATCCAGAGTGCATTGGAGCACGGGTTTTCATTAAGGATATCTCAGTCATTTGTTCCTTTAGCTTTCCCTCAGCCCTGTCTAGTCTACTAGTCCTCGACCCCACAGCATGATGCTTCACCATTGGAGTGAGTGGTTCTGGTTTCCTCCAGATATGACACTAACCTTGGTTTCATCAGACCACAGACTTTTGTTTCTCACAATCTGAGGTAATTGTAGATGCTTTCTTTCAAACTCCCAGCACCACTCTGTCATAACGCCCTGATTGGTGGACTGTTGCAGTGATTGTTGTCCTTCTGGAAGTTTCTCCCATCTTCACACGTATTCTTTGGACCTCAGCCAGATTGACCATTGGGTCCTTGGTCACCTTTCTTACCACTGACCTTCTCCCATGATGGCTCAGTTTGGCCAGCTCTAGGAAGAGTCAGAGTTGTTCCAAACGTCTTCCATTTCAGAATTATGGTGGCCACTGTGCTCTTGGGAACCTTCAGTGCTGCAGCCATGCTTTGTCACCCTCCCCAGATCTGTGTGTCGACACAGTCCTGAGCCCCGCAGGCAATTCCTTAAACCTTGTGGATGCTTTTGGCTCAGCTGTGGGACATTCTATAGACAGGTGTGGACATTTCCTGATCTTGTTCGGTCAATTGAATTGACCACATTTGGAATCTAAACAAGGTCTTCAAACATCTCAATGATGAACAATAGAAAGGGATGCACCAGAGCCAAATATCAACTGTCATAGCCAGGGTCTGTTCAAGGGGTACATTGCAGAATTAGTTACAAGCACCCTAAAAAGAGACATCTAAAACAGACACCCCTTTTAAGATCCACAGAAATCCTGAAATTGATGAAGGAGGAAGTGGGCGAGTCCACCTTGGAGACTGGCACCCTTGTGATTGCATATGTAAAGCAACACATGGAGTGTTCCCCTTTGAGATTGACACCCTTGTGTTTGCATATAATAATAATAATACAATTCTTTACATTTATATAGTGCCTTTCTGTCTACTCCAGATGCTTAACATAGTGAGTGGGGAGCCACTTAAGCCACCACTAATGTGCAGCATCTGCCAGGATGATGCAACGACAGCCATTTTTGCATCAGTATCCTCACCACACATTAGAAATTAGGTGGTGAAGGGGTGAGAAATAGTTAGAGATAGGGGATGGTTAGGGGTTAGAATGACTAGGCCATGGTGGGCAATTTAGCTTGGACATCGGGATACACCTTACTCTTTATGATGCCCAGGGATCTTTTATGAGCACAGAGAGTCAGGACCTCAGTTTTACGTCTCGTCCAAAGGACAGCGCCATTTTAACAGCACAGTGTCCCCATCACTCCACTGGGGCATTGGGATCCACACACAGACCACAGAGTAAGTGACCCCTGCTGGCCTCACCAACATCTCTACCAGCAGCAACCCAAGCTTTTCCCAGATGGTCTTCCATTCAGGCCTCAACATGCTTAGCTTCAGGAAGATGACCTTTTCTGAAGTCTGAAATGAATGTGGTATGGCTGATGACATATAAGTGACAAGCAGTTGCAGGGTGGTCCCCCTTGGAGATCATCACCTTCCTGATTGCATATATAAAGAGACAAGTGGTTGGGAGGTGCCCCTTTGAGATCAACACCCTCGCTATCACATATAAAAGTGATGAGCAGGCTCGGGGAGGTGGGTCACCATTGCTATCACAAATTTAAAGCAATGACCGGGGGTGCCCCTTTGGGATTGGCCAATTAGTGATCACATAGGAAACAAAGGCATGGCACCACTAGACCGGTTGGTGTCTATGCCCTGAGCTGACCCTAACAAAGGGTCTGAACGATTGTGTCACTGTTTTAGTTTTTTAATAAATTTGTAAAAATTTTAAAATCCTGTTTTTGCTCTGTTATTCTGTGGGGTTGAGTGCTGTGTGATGAGGGATGAATTGAAAAAATGAATTTGAATGATTTCAGCACAAGGCTGCCACATAACAAAATGTGGAAAAGGGAAGGGGTCCGAATACTTTCTGAATCTAATGTTCAAACACAAGTATTTGAGTGAATTCATAGCAAAACAAAGGGGGGCACCCATACACAAATGCGCTTTGTAGTTCAAGCTCCTCCACGCTCACCACAGCCGCCTCTCCCTCTGCTTGGACCTCACCCTGGCTCATTGGACCATACCATTTGAATCGTAGGGGACTTAAAAACAAACAAACAAATTCTTACACAGATACCTTCATACTTTTTACAAACTTTAAAATGCTAATTTATTATTGGACAGCCTTCACAATTTCAACAGGTGGCGCAATCAAGTTTAAGCCATTCTGTCCATTTTAGTTAGTCCACACATAGTTAATGGCTCCCTAACAACTGGCCATGTTCCCACTGCCTTTAAGTCTGCTGTTGTCACACCAATTCTTAAGAAACCTACTCTGGACTGCTCAGATATTAACCACTACAGACCAGTATCCCTGCTCTCTTTTCTTTCTAAAGTACTGGAACGAGCAGTGTATAACCAACTTAACTTGTTTTTATCTAATAACGCCCTTCTTGACCCTCACCAGTCTGGATTCAAAGCAGCTCATTCTACCGAGACTGCACTTCTTGCTGTCTCTGAAACCCTTCACACAGCCAGATCTACCAACCTGTCCTCAGTCCTCATACTTCTGGACCTATCTGCAGCCTTTGACACGGTCAACCATCAGATACTTCTGGAAACTCTCACTAGTATTGGGATCTCAAGCATTGTCTGGCAATGGTTTGCTTCTTACCTTGCTGACTGGACATTCCAGGTTGCCTGGCAAGGCTCCCAGTCAGCTCCACGAAGACTGACCACTGGTGTTCCTCAGGGCTCTGTCCTAGGACCCCTTTTCTTCTCCTTATACACAGGTTCTCTTGGGAAGGTAATAGCTGGACATGGATTCTCTTACCACTGCTATGCGGATGACAGTCAACTCATTCTCTCCTTTCCACCCGATGACCAGCAGGTCTCAACCCGCATCTCAAACTGCCTTGCTGATATCTCCTCTTGGATGACTTCCCACCACCTCAAGTTGAATCCCAGCAAGACTGAACTCTTGTATATCAGAGGCAACTCATCTCCGAATCTTGACCTGGCAATCTCTCTTGACAACTCGGTTATCGTCCCCTCAAAAACGGCAAGAAGTCTTGGTGTCACTCTAGACGAAGAATTGTCTTTCTCTCCACACATCAGCAACCTCTCCAGGTCCTGCAGATATCTCCTTTACAACATTAGGAGAATCCGCCCCTTTCTCACTACAGAGGCTACTCAGCTTCTCGTCCAGACCTTGGTCATCTCTAAGCTGGACTACTGCAACTCTCTGCTGTCTGGACTTTCACTAAAGGCAACACGACCACTTCAACTGATCCAGAATGCAGCTGCAAGACTCGTTTTTGATATTCCCAAATTCTCGCACACTACACCTCTGCTGCGGAACCTGCACTGGCTCCCTGTGGCTGCCCGCATCAGGTTCAAAACCCTAACACTTGCCTTTAAGGCCAAAACTGGAGCTGCACCACCTTAGATATCAGCACTGTTCAAGCAGCGTGTCACTTCTCGCTGTCTCAGAACATCAAGCACTGCACGTCTCGAACCACCCTTACTTAAAAGAAGAGGACGACATGCATCAAGACTCTTTGCAGTGTTGGCTCCTCAGTGGTGGAACGAACTTCCTCTTGCTGTACGAACAGCGGAGACCCTCACTGTCTTCAAACGTCGCCTGAAGACACACTTCTTTCAACAGCACTTGGACTAAAGTCCCTATACTTTTTTTCTACCCTTTTTTTTTCAAAAAAAAAAAAAAAAAAATTTGTACTAACTTACTATTTTCTTCTAGCATGGTTTTGTGTACAACTTGGTCAGCGGTAACTTGTTAATGACAGTAGATTTAATCCTAGCCTTAAAGACTGAAGAACAGTCATAAACTACTAAGCACTGTTGTAAGTCGCTCTGGATAAGAGCGTCTGCTAAATGATGTAAATGTAAATGTAAATGTTTAGTTGAACAGCCACAGCATTGCAAAGGTGGCGCAGGCCGCTGCTCTGGTTTGGCCACTGCAATCAAACTCTGCCTCACAGCCTAACACAAACAAGGTAAGAAAACATTTACTGAACTACTGACAAGTGTTTTTTAAATTTCACTACTTACATTTCTTTAAACCTAAAAGGTAAACTCCTAGCTTAGCTGCAGTAGATGTGTTATGAACCAACTGTGATGGGCACATCACCCCCCATTGTGTTGTGGCCTCATTAAACAAGTTCTCCAGTGATAACTTCATGATGGCCTCTATCCATCACACTTGTGAGGAGCTGGATCCTCATCCAGGGTTGGTCTCCTCCACTTGAACCCAGCCACGGTTGGGACAGATGATGTCTTCCTACAAACACTAAGCTTCATAAGAGGGCTGATAAATAGAAGGCGGGTCATTTACTTCTCATGCAAGTCACATTTGCTTCACTTTTGGGTGGCACAGATGATCACAACCTGTCTCGCCCCTACAATGGGAGCTGAGGCAGACCTCATGTAACAAGACATTGATTTGGAACACAAACTCAGGTCCTGACCTACTTGTGTTAAAAAGAACTCCATCGTCCATTCAAGCCTCCTTTGTTCTGCCTTTAGAAAGAGGGAGGTGATAGCAAGAAGCCCACTTAGCTCCTTCTCGGCTCTCTCTTTCACTGTTGTCTTGTGATTTTTTGTCTGAGACAACTTCATGATGAGCAGATCCACCTCCCGCCTGTCACTCCTAAAGTGGCTGGTCTTTCTTTCAGGGTCCCCCTGACTTTGGTCTCCATTCTTCAGCCCCGCAGACTAAGATTCCTATGATGCTCCCCCAGTTCTCACTTAAATAATAATACATTCTTAATAATACTAGGGGGCTTCACCCCCTGCTCCCTTCGTTCGCCAATCCCCGGGCAGGCGCTATACGCCAACCACTTGGCGTCTCTGCTGCTCATGTATGTGGATTTCACTTTCACCAAACAACAAATCTTTTCATTCTCGCAGATACGCCTCTTCATTGGGAAGAAACACTACTTTTCCCTGATCGCAACATGAATTAGACGATCTGCAAGTCTAAGACTTAAAGTTTAAATCTGAACAAAATATTAGATCTCTTATTGCTGTTCCGTTATTTCAACAAGTAATAATTTTCATTTGTTTGCGCTAATGTGATCTTTACTATCATTTTTTTGAGACTTTCAAATTTTAGTTCTTTCATTATCTCTAACCTGCTCTGCATGTGTATCGCGCCAATGTTTTGGAATTCTTTACAACGTTCTGCTTTGTCATCTACTCTTTGTCTTTTATTTCCGGCCCTGGGCATGGTTAAATCTCTTAGCACAAAGTCTCATCTCATGGGATGTGAAAGTCGGTCATTGTCCAACCCGCTATATCCTAACACAGGGTCACGGGGGGTCTGCTGGAGCCAATCCCAGCCAACACAGGATGCAAGGCAGAAACAAACCCCGGGCAGGGCGCCAGTCCACCACAGGGCACACGCACACCAAGCACACACTAGGGCCAATTTAGGATCGCCAATCCACCTAACCTGCATGTCTTTGGACTGTGAGAGGAAACCCATGCAGACACGGGGAGAACATGCAAAGTCCACGCAGGGAGGACCCGGGAAGTGAACCCAAGTCTCCTAACTGTGAGGCAGCAGCGCTACCACTGATGTGAAAGTATCTCTCTGGAAAAGTCTTGTTTTGTCCCAGGATTTTTTAAAATCCTTAATCCAATCCAATACTTAATCCAATCTGGTGATGATTCCAGCAGCACTGGATGCAAAGCAGGAAAAAGCCCCATTAGTGGGCACCAGACTTTCCCCAATGGTTTACTCCCAGAAGAATATCAAATTTAAAATATCCCATTAACCGACAATGTGAGTTATGGGAAGAAAATCCACACAGAAACAGAGAGAATAAGCAGACTCCACATTGACACCAGGCAGGGGATGGAGACCAGACACCTGAAATTTCCCAGTTACTGTTCGGTGTATCAGACACAGTTTAGGTGTCCTAACTTAGGGGTCTTCAGACTTGGCCTTGGGGGTCCACTGTGGCCACAGGTTTGTGTTCAAATCAGCTTCTGTTTTCAGTTGGACTCCCTGAGCTAATTAAGTGAACTGTTATGTCCCAGATTCTTTGTTTTAGGAGCAATATAGAAATTAGAAAAGTAAGTTTAAGTAAAAAAAATTATTACAATGTACTAAGCAGTTATATGGGAATAATGTATTTTTTTCTTTTTAACAATAATTTCATCTTGAGTTTCATTTTACTTTTCCAGGTGTTCTAATTGGTTAATTAACCCATTCTTTTTACTAATTAGTGGCACAAGCTCATTCGGCCCTTTTACAGGTCTATAAATGCACACATTCGCTCTCAAACTCGCACTTGCACATCTCCAGATAAAAAAGGTAAGCATGTGTATGATAAAGGTGCAATTTTTGCTTCCTGCAGCAGAGGGCAGCAGTGGATCATATTTCATAGTTGCGCTCCAATATTAACACCTGGGAATTCTCAGAAAGAAGAGAAATAAAAAAAAAAACAAATCTTGTAGATTTTTTGCGTTTTAAGGAGCACCGCTTAACACTTAAGTCACCCAAAATGTCTTATAGTAGCGACGTGAAGTGCTTTTTTAACTGTACAGTGGTCAATCTTTGTCTTAAATGGCCATGTTGGCTATAGCACATCACAGAGCACACGTCTACACAATTATTATTACTTTATTTTATATCAGTATGCTGCTGCTGGAGTATGTGAATTTCCCCTTGGGATTAATAAAGTAAGGGTGGCACGGTGGTGCAGTGACCTCGTAGTTAGGAGACCTGGGTTCGCTTCCCGGGTCCTCCCTGCGTGGAGTTTGCATGTTCTCCCCGTGTCTGTGTGGGTTTCCTCCAGGTGCTCCGGTTTCCTCCCACAGTCCAAAGACATGCAGGTTAGGTGGATTGGCGATTCTAAATTGGCCCTAGTGTGTTTGTGTGTGTCCTGCGGTGGGCTGGCACCCTGCCCGGGATTGGTTCTTGCCTTGTGCCCTGTGTTGGCTGGGATTGGCTCCAGCAGACCCCCGTGACCCTGTGTTCGGATTCAGCGGGTTGGAAAATGGATGGATGGATTAATAAAGTATCTATCTATCTATCTATCTATCTATCTATCTATCTATCTATCTATCTATCTATCTATCTATCTATCTATCTATCTATCTATCTATATCCATCTACAGTAAGTAATCAATGTAGACCTCAGTGTTAATGTTTGCAGTGCACCACATATTGGAATGTGTTTTGTAATGCATGTATTAATACAAGATGCATTGCATTGGTCATTCCAACAGATGACGCATCACAAACATTTTTTAGTGATTATTATTAACCATTTATTCACCATATGCAATTTCTTGTATTAGGAATTTGTTTTTGTGCACATGCACTTACTTACTCTCCACACAGTTTTTTTTTTTTGGTCAGAGTGCAGGGTCAGCTATTTACCCCTGGAGTAATTGCAGGTTAAGGGCCATCCTCAAGGGCCCAATTCCTTGTGTCACTGCCAGGATTTGAACCCGCAACTTTCGAGTTAACAGCCTAGATCTTTTAGTCAGAGAGCCACCACTCCGCCTTAATTTGTAGAAATGAAACGCATTACTTCAAATATTTGTGGTGTGCCATCTTTTAGAATGAAAGACCATATGTCTCTGTTATATGCCACTTAGTATGGGATTCGTATAAACAGCAGTAATGTCTGTGGTGCCATCTGTTGGAATGACAACATCAGTGCTTTTTAGTGCTACAAATGATTGTGACGTGCCTTCTGTTGGAATAACAGAAGACATAGCAACCAGAATGGATTCACAGACACTTGTCCTTTTAGTAAGGCAGATTATTGCTTATTATATCGTGACTGACAATTTGGTGACTCACAACATGTGAGATACAATTGGTTACATTTCTTTTTTTTTTTTTTTGCTTCTCCAATTTTCACACATGCAGGTGAAGTGACTTGTTCAGGGTCACACAGTGTCTGTAGCAGGATTGGATCCCACAACCTCAGGGGTGGAAGTCCAAAGCCTTAACCACTACGGCACACTGGTGTGCATTTAAAAAGTATTCAAACCCTTGGAAGTTTTCAGATTTTATTGTTATACAACACATTGAATCCCGGTGGATTTAATTTGGCCTTTTTTGACTGTGATCAACAGAAAAAGCCTTTTTTAATGTCAAAGTGAAAGCAAATCTCCCAAGGTCTCTGATCTGTGAAAACAGAAGCCTTTAGACTGGCAGACATAGTTCAAGACACACAAGCACATTGCTGACATTCTGCATCCCGCTAACTCTTGAACAAATACCTCCACGTGTCCTTCAAGGGTAAGACTCACATTTCCACAGAATGCAACAGCTGGCCTGTCTGCAACTTGAAGGTCTCATTCCAGCACAAGCCCCGTCCTTAGGACGTTTACATCAGAGGCCAATAAGAGCTGCCCTGGCACTTATGAGGAACTGGCCATGAGGTTCCATGGGCACGGCTTCCACTAACAAAGTCTGCCTGTGTGGCATAGCGAGGGGGAAGGGGGCTTCCAGGGCTCAAGCCCCTGATCTCTGGTGCACTGCCCCAGCCACACCAGTAATAATGGCGCGATACACCAAGTGCCACCCTGATTTTATATATTGGATAGACGATCACTAAACCTCAGGGGGGACCCCTCCCCACTCTTTACAAATAATGGAGGAGGCTAACACCCTGATTTCTACAAATCCTAGTGACACCCCTGCCGTGGCCTGTGGTGCATCGTTTGATATCCTTCAGCCCTTGGTCAAGCCACCAATGTCTGGAAGTGACTCTCATTAATGATCTGTTATTCTCAATGAATACTCCAGGGTTCTCTGTGCTGGAAAAATACAGGAACAGATGCAGAGAAGAAGGTTCAATTCCCAGTTTAAATGTTGAAAGTATGCATTGCAAGGACATTGTTACTGGCATACATCCCAGAGGTAGATCAAGTCCTATCTTTTTCCTAAGTCTGAGCATTTCTTGATAAAAGTTGCATTATATTTTGGAAGTTGATAATCGGTCGACATGTGAGATTGTGACACTCCTTAAATAATTACAACAAGATACTTGAAAGACATATCAGTACCAAAACTGAAATCTTTACAGTTTATTCAGCCCAAGAGAAGACTTGCTAAATCATTCCAACAGATGGTGCATCGCAAACATTTGTAGTGATAAAAATGCATTGTGTTTGCCATTCCAATTGATGGCACATTGTAGACGTTTGTAGTAATTCATTTTATTACTGCAAATATTTGTGATGCACCATCTGTTGGAATGACAAATGCAATGCACTTTATTACTACATACATTACCAAATACATTCCAATAGATGGTGCACAGTAAATGTTAACGCTGAAGTCTATGTTGATTACTTAGATTTCAACCTGTCTTAGACAGGTAGCACAGCTAGTATTTAAATAAAACAGTAACAACAAAATATATATAATAACAGAAAAATACATGGAAAATAGTCAACAGAAATGACAATAAAGCATACAAACTATAAGACAGAGAACAGACCCTGGCTGAATCCTAACACTTGCGTCTCATGCTGCCAGGACAGGTGCTGTGTGATTTTTAGAAACACAGATTAAGTAGATGTAGTTTGCAAGAACTTAAACTGAAGTTCTTAAAATGGATGTTGGTAGCTCCTGTTTCTCCTGTTCTCTCCTCTGTTGTCAAACAGCTATGTTTTGTTAGCTTGCTTTCTGCTGAAGATGAAGTTAGTTGTTATGAGCTGAAGAATTCCTAAGCATGAAAGTCCCAAAAAGGCCCACCAGAGGGGGAAATACTGTCAAACCCCAACTAGTTGCAAAACAGGTCCATGAATCTAAAAATACATCCATCCATTATCCAACCCATTATATCCCAACTACAGGTTCCCGGGGGTCTGCTGGAGCCAATCCCAGCCAACACAGGGAGCAAGGCAGGAAGCAAACCCCGGGCAGGGCACCAGCCCACTGCAGGGCACATGCGCACACACCAAGCACAATTTAGGATCGCCAATGCACCCAGCCTGCATGTCTTTTGGACTGTGGGAGGAAACCCACGCAGACACGGGGAGAACATGCAAACTCCATGCAGGGAGGACCTGAGGAAGTGAACCTATGTCTCCTAACTGCAAGGCAGCAGCACTACCCACTGCGCCACCCAAACAGACATACCAGAGGCAAAAAATAATCAAATATGCAATCCACAAGGGCAAAGTCAAAAAATAGAGTAAGGATTCAGAATATCTAGAATTCACAAGAAGCACAGAATAAACTCAAGAGAACTCACCACAGCATGAGGGCATTCAGTGAACCACAAGGGATTGTGGGTTTTCCTCCAACCTTTATGGAATTATGGGCGGTCCTTGGTGGTGATAGACAGGTGGCCCCTCCTCTTGGGGAGCCACCCACAAAACACAAGCAGAACAAACATTGATGCCTGAAAACTAAATAATCCACGGTGGTAACGTAAAAGTAGAACAAAACAGAAACAAATGACAGATTTGAACCCCTAGCCCTAACACCAGTGACTTATCTGCAGTGGTTTATTCAGAAATATTTTAAATAAAGGTATAAAACTGATTTGTGTCATTAAACTTGATCAATGACTCAAAGATCATTTGACTTCTCGTGAAGTTCACTGGCATCTGTTGCACTGGACGGGATGAACTCTCATGTCGAATGGGCACTCAAAGCGGTCAAACACCATCAGGCCACTTTTCCTTTCACCAGGCTTTGCCACAGAAAAGAAACGTCTTAATTTAATTTTAAAAACAAGTACATTTGAAAGCTACTGAATGGATCGGCTATGATCTCCACTCTGCAGATGTTTGGATTTCTGAGTTTTAATTAGAAATGTTTACTGCAATGAAGTTACAATCCATGACTCATAATGTGCCAAGAGCATTTCGTCATCTAATGTGTGTGTCCAAAAAAAGTCAAAAATAACAGTGACATCTTTAAGTTCCTGTGTTTTATAAATTATTTTACATGTAAATGGCCATATCTGGGGACCCCGCACCTTTCTAAGTGTGGCTCCACTTGGCCCCCATTTTAATTCCACTATTTTCCTCATCTGAGTCCGGTGTGTCCGCAGCTCCTTTCCAACTCGGCTCTTTTTACCGTAGTCTAACAGGGTGGGCTCTGTGCTGCTCACAAACCTGACTCACCACGTTACTATCCATTGTGTTCAGCCTGGCAGTGTCACTTTAACTTTTGTTTTTTGTTCCTATTATTTATTCTGAGGTGAATACATTTTTATTTAGCCTGTTCTAGTTTTATTTTTTTAATTTTGGAAATACAATAAACTCAATTTTACTTTTTCCTTTGTGACTCAAAGGCTCTACACACAAAATGAGGCCTGGCCTCAGGCTCACACTTATTTTTTTTCCCCTGGTATCAAAAGTGCAGCTCAGTCCCTTTCCAGACTCTATGGTGGATCTACCGTCAGGTCGTTCTGGGTGTGCGCCCAGGGCTCTGTGTCGCAGCCCAATGAAACGATGTAGTATCCATGTGACAAAATGATCAGGTGTGAGACCCCCACCCTGCTCAAGGAAACAATTAAGTAATGGCGCTACATTAAACAAACCAGTGTCCATGTGCCAAAATGATCAAGATGGGACCCCCAACCCACAGCGCTTGACAATACAATTGAGTAACAATGGCGCATTAAATGACGTGGGATCCATGCACTGCATTGTTGAAAGTATAAGCAACTTATACTTTGTTAAGGAGCTAAGCTGGGGGGGCTTAAAAGGTAAATTCAACATTTTTCAAGTTGAAGTTATTTCTTCACAAACATGGTATAGAGCAGGGGTTGGCTCTCGTTCAGAAAGTGGACTCCAAAACACCAGTTGTTTTTAAGATTAGGCACCCTTACACTATTTTAAGATTAGGCACCTACTCTAAATTTCTAAGATTACGGACCCTGGTGTACCTGGCCTTACTCCCACAAACCTTAAGTTCAGGGTTTGTATATAAATAAAATGTATTATTGTAAATATGTATGTATTATCGGGCAGCACGGTGGCGCAGTGGTAGTGTTGCTGCCTCGCAGTAAGGAGACTTGGGTTCGCTTCCCGGGTCCTCCCTGCGTGGAGTTTGCATGTTCTCCCCGTGTCTGCGTGGTTTTCTTCCGGGCGCTCCGGTTTCCTCCCACAGTTCAAAGACATGCAGGTTAGGTGCACTGGTGATCCGAAATTTTCCCAAGTTTGTGCTTGGTGTGTGTGTGTGCCCTGTGGTGGGCTGGCGCCCTGCCCGGGGATTTGTTCCTGCCTTGCACCCTGTGTTGGCTGGGATTGGCTCCAGCAGACCCCCATGATCCTGTGTTAGGATATAGCAGGTTGGATAATGGATGGATGGATGAATGTATTATTGTATATAAATAAAATGTATTATTATTATTATTATTGTAGTAGGGGTATGCCAGTCTAAAACAAACAACAACGAGGAGGAGGAGGAAATGGCGTCCGTTTTCTGAACAAGACCCCAGGGGTTCTCAAACTCGGTCCTGTCGCTGCAGGTTTTTATTCCAACCATCTTCTCTTTTTAATTGGACTCCCTGAGCTAATTAAGTGAACTGTTATTTCCCAGATTCTGTGCTTTGTGAACAATATAGAAATTAGAAAACTAAGTTTGGTAAAAAAAAAAAATTAAAATGTACTAAGTAGTTATATAGGGGGCAGCACGGTGGTTTCCTCCCACAGTCCAAAGACATGCAGGTTAGGTGCATTGGCGATTCTAAATTGTCCCTAGTGTGTGCTTGGTGTGTGGGTGTGTGTGCCCTGCGGTGGGCTGGCACCCTTCCCAGGGTTTGTTCCCTGCCTTGCGCCCTGTGTTGGCTGGGATTGGCTCCAGCAGACTCCCGTGACCCTGTAGTTAGGATATAGCGGGTTGGATAATGGATGGATGGATAGTTATATGGGAATAATGTATTTTTTTTACAATACTTTCATCTTGATTTTCATTCTACTTTTCCATGTGTTCTAATTGTTTAATTGATCCTTTATTTACTAATTAATGGGTTTGACGCTAAAGTAGTTGCAGCCTTTCACGATTCAGAGTTGTTTGCCTGGGTGTCTGCTCTGCTTGTTTTTAATTGTCATTATTAAGATGCAATGAATGAAGCAAACTGCACAGAGAAAGAGCAAAATGTAATGAAATCAACAAAAGAGAGTTAAGCATAAGCAGAAATATTTCTAAATGTCTTATAAATGTAAAAATCTTGCTGTTGTGCTTTTCTGAATGTAGAATAAGAGAAGAGAAAAAAAATACCATCTAATAAAATGAGATCAGTGTTATCAGTTGTTGTCACTGATTATGAATCTGACTGGAAGAAAACCCAATGGGCCCCCAGGACCGAGTTTGAGAACTCCTGACACATTTGCCACATGAAATTGTATTCTAAAGTTAAGCGTTTTTTTTTTTTATAAATTTTAAGAAATATTTTGCCCTCACTGGCACAATACAATGAAGGCTGATGGGGCATGGGGCACCAATGGAAAATAAAAGCCTAAAAACTTACCGATGATGGGCTAAACTTTCAATATAAGATATCATATCTTCTGTGTTCCTGAGGCATATTTGTTACAACAAAAGTGAGCTGAAAGTAATCATTTTATCGCATATTCCTGATACTGTTTTTTTTTTTATGTAGTAAGGATTTCTATTTGCTTGTGTGAGTTCTCACCTAAATACAGAAGTGGGTCAAAACAAAACCAACCACATAGCACAAACAGTTTACTATGATTTGGTCTTTCAAATGGAAATCACACACCCGGGGTTGAAAGATTATTGTGGAAGAAGACAAGTGGTACCCCATGCCCCATTTGCCACTGTTGTCAAGTGCCAGGGAGATCAAAGATATTCTTTAAAATTTAAGGGAAATGCTGAGCTTTAGAACAGTTTTATGTGACAAATGAACATATGCCATGTTTGTAAATAAGTACCTTTGACTTGAAAAATAATAAACTTATCCTTTAATCCGGCCTTGGGCTGGCACATTTTTCTTTATCCCTTAAACAATCCTGTTATAAATCTGTGCTCTGATTAAATGTGACCTTGTCACAGTTTCTTCTTGCTATTCAGTAATGGGTACTGCCTGTACCCTCAAAGCATATATAGAACGTTTAATGTTTCACTGTTATCATACTTAAACAGAAAGCTTTAAAATCATAGTTTATAAATGTCATTCACCAGTGTTATTTCCAAATGCGTATTCCCAACCGTTTCTTCCTTAATTTTCCGTTTCTTTCTGTAAAGGCAGCAGATTTTGATAATTAAGCCTGGTCTGGCAGCTCTGGCTGCCGTTTTTTGCTTCCCTTTCTCTTTCTTAAGAGCAAAATGTGATAAGACAGCAAAAAAAAAAATCTCAGAACACAGGCAGTTTTACTTTAACTGCACTTCCTAGGTGGCGAACCGTTTGAATAGGGAATGATGGCATTATGCGGAAGACATTGTTTGAACTACAACTCCCAGGTGTCTTCGCGGTTGCACACACAATCGACGTCACCATACGTTGTGTCTTCTGGAAGCGCGGCGTTGCTGTGGAAACTCGCTCATGGCGGAAAGCGACAAGGGACGAGACGAAGTTTCAACAGTTTGGAAAACAGCCCGGGTAAATCTCCTTACATTTTCTGGACGTTTACCTTGCGCAGTCAGGGCTGCGGACTTCATGCGGCGGAGTGAGTAAAGCGAAGTCATTTTCATTAGCAGAAAGCTTCTGAATGAACTATTTATGGGTCGAGGATCCGAGGTGTCTCGAGACTTTGTATTTTTTAAATAATCGTGTCATGCCTTGCTCAAGTGCCGGGTGAGCCGGTGAGCCACTTTCCAAGGCGCTCCATGATGTTCCAGGCGGGCGCAGTGCAGCTGCTGTGTCTCACAGCCAGCAGCGGCGTCCCCCTCTTCTGCCGCGGGCGCGGAGCCTCTCGGCAGCTGCCCTTTTCCGTGATCGGATCCCTGAACGGAGTGCACATGTTTGGCAGCAGTCAGGACGCCCAGCTGTCTAGTACTGTCACGGAATGGGGCCGGGTGCTGTGGAGGGTCTACCACGAAAGCATCACCCTTATCGCTGTCAGCTCAGAGGAGGGCGCTAGTGAGCTGTATCTCGAACGCCTTCTGGAGAATGTCTTCAGCTGCATGGTGCTGATCCTGGGCTTGGACGACCTGGCAAACATCAAGAATGTGGAGAGACTGAAGCGGGATCTGCGCTCCTGTTACAAGCTTATCGACAGTTTTCTGGAGGTACCCAATGAGGGTGTCGGTGATCTGACACACTGTGCAGACTGTTTAATTCCTCAGGAACCGACCATCCTTCAAGAGTGCTTAGATGGCTTCTCCCAGGCTGCTGAGAGTGAGTTTGGATGCCTGTTGGTGGATGGGAAGATTGTTGTGGCCACAGAAAAATGGTGGCGCCTGGCCCCGCAGGAAGTGGTTCTTCTCTCGTTTCTAGTGCGCTCTTTGGGAGGAAGTTCTTCTAGAGACTATCCTGTGTTCCTACCCCAGGGGAGTCCTAATGTCCCTCATCGTCTACTCTGCTTTCAGTTACTTGCTGGGGTCGATGTGTGCGTACTTTGTGGGCCCACCCCTTCACTGCAAAAAGTCGAAAGAGAGCTTGTCTGCCGGTTCTGGTCCCCACTAATTGACTGCTTGCGCATCTGCGTTCGCCTGAAGGGACGTTGCTTCCCAGGCACAGTGTCAATCCCACAGGGGATTCTGGGACTGCTTCTGATCAACAGGGATAACAGTCGGGCCCTCTGTTCCATCCAGGGTTTCCAGGAGTCGGCCCAGAGCAGTGCATCTTTTTCACAAGAGAGACGGAGGGAGCTGCTTCGACAGTTCTACACGCTGGCCACCACCCGCTACTTTTTAGCAGAGCCTCAGGGGGAGAAGCACAGGGCCTTGACTGAAGAGTTCCAGTTTGGCTTCACTCATGAGCCTGTGCAGTGTTACCTGGTTACAGATGATTGCAAATGCTTTGGAATTCAGACCCCACAGTACCAATGCTTTGTGCTGACCACTGATAGTGTGCCCACCTTTGCCTTGCGGTCTCTAGCCACTCGCACACTAACTGCTCTCACCACCCAGACTGCTTTCTGAAGAGAAGTATGCCAGCCGGGAGTCACATTGGTCTTGTTAGCATACGAGTGTGTGTTCACCCGCACTCCTCTGTGTCCGGGCAAGAGACTTGGGGTCCTAACTGCTGGCCGAACAAAAGGATTTGACAAGTCCCGATACTGAAATACCTTTTGAATCTTATGCTGCTTGTATTTTTTAATTCACCTGTCACTTTTCAAAAGTTTAAGGCATACCAGTTATAACAATATGTTGTCAGAAACAGTTTGGCTTGATAAACTGTTCTCTGTTCTATACTCCTGCGTTTTATTAAAAATGTTAAAAATGGGACTGCATATCTTGAGCCTTTCTGGAAAGTTCTGGGCCAATTGTCAAATCATGTGAGGTCAGTTTATTTTTTTATTTAATTTCAAATTTAAAAACACTGAAGGTCACATTATCTTAATACATAATTCGCCAGTCTCCTCACTCACTCACTCACTCACTCACTCACTCACTCACTCACTCACTCACTCACTCACTCACTCACTCACGTCTGTCCGAAGCCGAATGCACAGTCGCCTTCTGCGCAGCTGCCCGAAAAACCTTACGAGACCGACATCGCGGCAGGCGGCGGATTTACGGCCGCGAAAATTCAAAGAGAAAGGTGACTTCGATTAAAGCTCTAGAGGCCTGAAAGGCGATTTCGACTACAGCTCGAGGCCTAATTTACGCATTCATTCAGTACACCTATATCAGGTTTGTGGTGCCTATACTTATTATATATTACTAGTCATTTAGCCCGTTACAATAACGGGCGCTAGAACAGCAGTGCATAAACATTAGTAGGAACAGTCTGTATTAAATGGCAAGGGACTTTGACCTCATTCTTTTTGTTGGTCGTATTTTTCTTTCTTTCAGCCTTTCTTTTGTTGATGTTTACTTGCTGAGCTGACCGTTCTTCGTGGGCTGCCGCCGTCTATTGTATGTCTTTAATTTTCTGTGACAGTAATACTGTCTTGTACGACTCTATTCAATAAGGGTGTGTAGATAATTTAGTTCAAATGGCTCTGGAATATGTGAAGAGCAACATGTGCAGATCTTTATTTACGCGCGCCTTTATTCGCTGCGCCCAATTGAGGTCGTCCTTTTGAGGCTCGCCTTTTTGTGCGCGCCCTTATTGAAGGATACCGTCTTGTATGTCCGCTGGCTTGTACGTCTGTAATATATGTCCGTACGTCCCTAATATACCTTTAATTTTCTCTGGCGGTAATACAGGCGTGCGTGTTGGTAATATGCCTTTAATTTTCTCTGACAGTAATACTGGCTTGTATGTGGCTGTAATATGCGTCACTGTATTGTGTACCTTTAATTTCCTCTCACAGTAATACTGGTTTGTATTTCCGTAAAACGCCTCTAACTTTCTCTGACAGTAATATCATGCATCGCACCGTGCCCCGCGCATGCGCACTTCACCAGAAGACACCCACACATGGACACCTGGATGCACATAGGGATTTTATATATATTGATACTATTCCACTCGTGCCTGTTTCGTCTTACGTTGTCGAAACGGGCTCTTTGTCTAGTCAATTATAAAACAATACATCAAAAAATAGAAAAGTTATTTCTTCACAATCATGGCATGAATTATTGTGCCGTATAAAATTTTGTTCTAGATAAACCTGAGCGATGTGGCATAAACATTAAAAACATTTATGGATGATTTACAATTTATTTAAATATTTTAACATAGAAATCACTTCCAATATTCTTGTGAAGAAAAAATACATAAATGAATTAAAAATGACGTCCACAATTTGCATAGTGAAAATATGTTAGAAAATGTACTAATGGTGTAACCTTCACTTGTCTTTGTGGCCTGTGCAGACACTGTAGCCCTCAATGGACTGTGTTCAGTGTGTCGGTTCTAGAATTTTCTTAATCCATTTCTGAGTTGTGGGGGCCAAAGGCTACCCCACCAGGATTGGACAAAAGCCTGAAAACAAGCCTGGACAGGACTCTAGTCCATCACAGGGACCACTCACACCCCCCCCCCCCCCCCCATATTTCCAAGTTGCCATGGACATAACCTAAATGAATACAAATTTTGTAATTAATTCCGCCTGTGGTTGAGAATGTCTGGCTGTAGTAATTTACATGAAATGACACTTGTAAAGCTGTTCAGTTATGACAAATATTAAGAGAATAACAGAAGTTAAAGGTCGCCTTTATTACAGTGAGTGACCATTGTGGATATCAGGTGAATGTGGCACTCGGATGGTAAATTACAGGGTGACCAGATTTTCAAAGTTCCAAACCGGAAAACTTGTGTAGCATATGTGCCCACGCATAATGGCTGCTTTATCTCATCATCATCATCAATTAGAGGGATCAGGGCACAGATAATAACCCCTTTTGACAAATGATTCCACCCAGTGCTTTATGTTTAAACAGATACAGTAAGTGACGGTGCTCTGTTTTTCTCCGCTTCTTGTTCCTTGTTGTGATGCTGTTTAACTCTTTCAGGGCTGAATATTTTTTCCAAAAAACATAGTTTCTGAAAAGAAATGGCTTCACACAGAAATCAACATAAAACGTCTGTTGCTGCATGCTGCAGCTGCCAGTTTGACAAGAATGGGCGGCAGGCTTGCTGCCAGGCTGTCTTCACGAGGCTGGTGCAGTCATGGTCGCAGTGCATTGCAATCTGGTTTCTACCTCTTATCATTGTTAAGTGATGCCGTAGGTGTGTCAGCACCATGATTAGCTGGGGACCAGTCACATGAAGCTAGAACCTCGCATTCGTTTTCGATCACTTGTGTCAAAATCAGAGTCCGGCAAGTCCAGTTCATAACGGTCAAAACTTTGTCCATGGAGTATTTTGCGTTACGTATTCACTTTGATCTCTCGCCATTATGTCAGGGCCATTTTTGCTGTGGTTTGCGCTGTGCTACTCACACAAGCCCAGGAAATCACGGTCAAAACAATGAAGCTAACTTTCCTTCTAGCAATGGAGTCCAACTAAAACATAACGGTTGGTTTTGTCACACTTTACAGTTGATAACCATCGTCAACTCCTCCTTTTGACAAAAGTCAAGAAAGAGTTCAAGCACGCAAGTTGTTAATTAAGTGAGGTTCCATCATGTTTCATGTTTCAAATATATTATGGAGAGGTTTGTTTCGGCAGAGCGATGGTTTATTAGATGGGGCATCTTGTTAAACCCGGGACATTTTGATATTTTTCAGTTATTTATCGGGACACATAGCTTGAAATCGGGACTGTCCCTGTCACTGGGACGTCTAGCCACCCTAGTAAATTTATATTGTCAGTGAAATAGCCATGCCACAGGGTACTTCATTCATATCTCATAATGTTTTATTTTTCCATGCTTGCATTTTATACTTTTATGGTTAGGAAGATCATTCATTTACAGTGGTTTTCAACCTTTTTTGACAAGTGGATCATTTTTAGACCTTGTGGACCGGGGTGATCTCCGTGGAGTTTTGAGCAGCTTGACTAATTAATGTTCTGTCAAAAACAGGGGGTGGGTCCGCTGTGGGGTTCTGAGCAGCTCAATCAATTAACAATAGATAGAAAAGCGTGCTGCTTCTGTGATTACAAGCAGTGGAGTTCCACGGACCGGTGACAATTCATATCCAGCTTTTTTGCAGTCCGACAGTAGACAATGACAGCATTAATATATTTACCATATCTGCCTTCTCGCAGACCAGCACAGAATTTCTACAGACTGGTGCTGGTCCATGGAAAACATGGGCTTTAAAGCATTGGGAGACGTGCAAAGCAGTTGCTTGAACCAGCTGATGTGGTTTGGGCATCTGATTAGGGTGACTCCTGGACGCCTCCATGGGGAGGTACTTAGGGCAGGTCTGGGAGGAGACCTCGGGGCACACCCAGGACACACTAGGGAGGTTAAATGTCTCAACTGGCCTCGGTATTCCCCCCTGGAGGTGTTGAAAGAGGTGACAGCGAAAAGGGATATCTGCCAGCTCAGATCTAGATTAGTGTCAGGAAATGGATGGATGGATGGAAGGCAATGATGTTGGACTTGGTTCTCTTCCATTTGCACTCAAGCCACTGAGAAGACTTCATTATGTCACGATCAGGACTGAATTTTAGGGTCTTATGGCCTTTTTCTATATTATATACCATTTTGCGTAACCGCTGTTAGGGTCCCATCCTGCATTTCTAGTGGCATGGTCTCTGGGGCCGTGACGGCGACGGGATAAAATGTCAGCATTTGCACCAAGCTTTACAGGCATATGATCTACAGATAAATCCTTTAAACACTAGAAGAAACTCTTTCTATGCTTTTAATATTCATTGACTCTCGCCTCTAGTCTGGGTTTTGGTCGCTTTGTTTAATTTTGATTTGTTTTGTTTTGCCTTTTGCACACATTTCTCAGTTCATTTTAAAAAATGAATTATCTGTTTCCTGCTGAGGAAGAACTCATTAAGCAGAAATAACATGCTAATCGAAAGGTTTCCACATGCACCTGGCTGGACTTGCAGATGCCGGATTGCACACCTGCGCAAACATCCAGTGACGGCGAGTAATTTTTCCACCCACGCATGCAATTGGGGTAAAAAAACAAAAACCATGCACATGTCGTGCTCGGAGTTCAAGACCCTGCTTGTATGTTTTTTTCGGCCATGGTAACCTTGATGTGTTCCACCTCGTGCTTTACAATTTTGTCTCGGAGTTGTAATGGAAATGCCATGTATCGTCATCCATAATAACCAATGTGTTGATTTGCAGAAAGATCGGTCACAACTTCAGGCCGCTGCTGTTTCTGTATCATCTCTCATGAATTCGAGACATTTGGGTGACACTACACAGCCGTTCCAGGTATTCAACTGTCACACCTCGCCCAACTCTTTCCTCCTTAGAAATACACAAAATTTTTATTGTCAGTGAAGAGAGGTGCAAATTAAGAAAACACCTTTCTGTGCAGACTTTTCTGTACATTTTGTTTTTACATTTGCAGCCCTCCACCTCCACATTTCTTTCACAACATTTACAGGCAATTCTGCAGTTTTCTTTACAACTTCTCCTTTTTGTCACCCCTCACTGTTCTTCCCTATAGCTTAGACATGACGCCCACTATAACACAGGTCAGTTTTCCATTCCCCCCCCAGACAACCAGTTTAGCTTGCAGAACACACCAGTCAGCTTCTACCGTCTACTACAACTACAGGTGTCCAGCCCGTAGAGGAGTCTCTTCCTGTATGTCCACTCTGATAGCCCTCCGACCTCCTACTACGGACAGAATGCTCGTTCGTTCTTCTCCTCACCACAGCCTAGTCACTGCTGCAGACTGAGACAGCATGTTGGACAGTTCCGGTATATTCTTCCACCGGCCACCGGACAAGGAATGCTTTCTTCCTAACATAATCATTCTGTCTAATGGGATATATAATGGGGAGGGCACCTTGTGCAGCGCATGCTGAAGCCATCAGTTGCAGACAGGCTTTACCTTCGTCCAGAACTTTCTTGTATTTGTTCCTCTCCGTTGGGTATCTTGGCTTTAAGTGCTGAAATAAACTGGATGTGCTGCCACTTTGATCTGCTATCTCCATTCAGCAAACTTAGTGCTTTACATTTGTTTGTTTGACATCCTCTCTTCCAAATCCACTCCAATCGTAGACATCTGAATTAAAGTTACGGCCTTTCTTTGCAACAAGCTCATTCATTAGAGAAACGCCAACGGCCACTCGTCTCCATCGTTGCATTATTTGCTTTTGACTGTACACGCGGGACCAACTGATCAAACTGGAGTGATTGGTAGCCTGATTTTTCCTTGACTGTTTAACTACCAATTGATACTAAAAAAAAAAAACAAACGTGATTTTCATTTTTGAATATCACTTTAAAATGTTATTTTGAATTAATCAATTTAATAATAACTAGGGGGCTTTGCCCCCTGCTCGCTTTGCTCACCAACCCCCCCGCCTGCACTATGCACCAGCAACTTCGGGTCTCTGTCACTCACGTATGTGGATTTCACTTTCACCAAACACGAAATCTTTTAATTCTCATGGATACGCCTCTTCATTAGGAAGAAACACGACTTTTCCCTGATGGCAACACAAATTAGACGATCTACAAATCTCCAACTTAAAGTTTAAATCTGAACAATATCTACATACTTCTGTCATATCACCTGTGTCCATATATTCAATCTCTTTTCGCTTTTACCTTTTCGTCAATATCGCATTGAATTTTGATTCCGTGTTTGGAATTATATCGTGACAAGGCAACGTAGAACTGCAATATCATTTCTTTTTCTCTACAAGAACTGTGTCTGACAATAGCATTCACACAAATGAGAAACGATTGAGCCGTGTGGGTGGTTATGTGGGCAGGACTTTTCCAAATCTCTTTGCATAAGCTCTTGTCTCTCGGGGCTTGAAATTTTCTCTCGCGGGATTTCACTTTCACCAAACAACAAATCTTTTAATTCTCGCGGATACGCCTCTTCTTTGGGAAGAAACACTACTTTCTTTTTTCCCAGATGGCAACACAAATTAGATTATCAACAAGTCTCTGACTTAAAGTTTAAATCTGAACAATATATTCAATCTCTTTTCGCTGTTCCGTTATTTCACTGAGTAATAATTTGTTTTTTGCGCTAATGCAATCCTTTTTTTTGAGACTTTTGAATTTTCGTCCTTCCATTATCAATAACCTGTTCTGCATCTGTACCGCGCCAACGTTTTTGAATTCTTTTCAACGTTCTGCTTTGTCATCTACTCTGTCTTTTATTTCCGGCCCCGGGTGTGGTTAAATCTCTTGGCACAAAGTCTCGTCTCGCAGGATGTGAAAGTTTCTTTCTGAAAAAGTCACGTCTCATCTCCTTTCAAGATTTTTTTTTATAATAGAGAGATAAAAAAAAATGCCCTACTCTAGTTCTAAAGTGAAGCGTGTTTTATAAGTTTAAAGAATTCCTTCTCTGTTCTTGCAGCTAACAAAGGGACTGAAGGGTATAGGGTCCATAGGTGACAGAAAAAGTCTTAAAACTTACCAAAGATGTCCACTTTGAAGCACCAGAGGTTCTGATTTAAGAAAACCTACCTTCCAGGTTTATCAGGCATCCTTGTGAGAACAAGAGGAAACTGGAAAGAATTCATAAACTCTTGAAACTGTTTTTCTTGAGGCAACAATATATTTCCTGTGTGTTTGTCTGCTTGTGAATAAGGGAGTTGATGAGCATGAAGCCAGACACGTAACTGAAACTGTTTAGAGCAATTCTGTCTTTAGAGAACATGGTTCAGAAATGTGCATATCCAGGCTGTAAACATAAATTTAAAAAGCAAAGCATTTAGAGTTCCCATTGATAATCACGATACCTTACAGTTATAGCTTATAGCCCTTAGGTTGGATGTGAACACTCAAGTGGAAGACCACTGAAAGCAGACCTGCAGATCTGTAAAGCTCATTTTTTTCAGGACTAGTACTTGCAGCTGAATAGGAAACCAACTCTGAAACATGGGGTTTGGGTTGCTTAGCTGCCTCAGGGTCTATTTATACATTTGTATGTGCTGTATGTACAGTACTGTGCAAATGTTTTAGGCAGGTGTGAATAAATGCTGTAAACAAAGAATGCTTTCAAAAATGGAAGTGTTAATCATTTATTTTCATCAATCAACAAAATGCAGTGAATGAACAAAAGAGAAATCTAAATCAAATCAATATTTGGTGTGACCACCCTTTGTCTTCAAAACAGCATCAATTCTTCTAGGTACACTTGCACACAGTTTTTGTAGGAACTCAGCTGGTAGGTTGTTCCAAACATCTTGGAGAACTAACCACAGATCTTCTGTGGATGTAGGCTTCCTCACATCCTTCTGTCTCTTCATGTAATCCCAGACACACTTGATGATGTTGAGATCAGGGCTCTGTGGGGGCCATACCATCACTTCCAGGACTTGTTGTTCTTCTTTACGCTGAAGATAGTTCTTAATGACTTTGGCTGTATGTTTGGGGTCGTTGTCCTGCTGCAGAATAAATTTGGGGCCAATCATACACCTCCCTGATGGTATTGCATGATGGATAAGTATCTGCCTGTATTTCTCAGCATTGAGAACACCATTAATCCTGACCAAATCTCCAACTCCATTTGCAGAAATGCAGCCCCAAACGTTCAAGGAACCTCCACCATGCTTCACTGTTGCCTGCAGACACTCATTATTGTACCGCTCTTCAGCCCTTCGACGAACAAACTGCCTTCTGCTACAGCCAAACATTTCAAATTTTGACTCATCAGTCCAGAGCACCTGCTGCCATTTTTCTGCACCCCAGTTCCTATGTTTTCGTGCATACTTAAGTCGCTTGGCCTTGTTTCCACGTCGGAGGTATGGCTTTTTGGCTGCAACTCTTCCATGAAGATCACTTCTGGCCAGACTTCTCTGGACAGTAGATGGGTGTACCTGGGTCCCACTGGTTTCTGCCAGTTCTGAGCTGATGGCAGTGCTGGACATCTTCTGATTTCGAAGGGTAATAAGCTTGATGTGTCTTTCATCTGCTGCACTAAGTTTCCTTGGCCGACCACTGTGTCTACGATCCTCAGCGTTGCCCGTTTCTTTGTGCTTCTTCAAAAGAGCTTGAACAGCACATCTTGAAACCCCAGTCTGCTTTGAAATCTTTGTCTGGGAATGACCTTGCTGATGCAGTATAACTACCTTGTGTCTTGTTGCTGTGCTCAATCTTGCCATGACATGAAACTGTCTTCCACAACCTCACCTTGGTAGCAGAGTTTGGCTGTTCCTCACCCAGTTTTAAGCCTCCTACACAGCTGTCTCTGTTTCAGTTAATGACTGTTTGGTAGAATTGGTTGATCAGACACCTGACTAGAATCCTACAAAATCCCTGACTTTGTGCAAGTGTACCGATAAGAATTGATGCTGCTTTGAAGGCAAAAGGTAGTAACACCAAATATTGATTTGATTTAGATTTTTCTTTTGTTCACTCACTTTGCATTTTATAAATTGATAACAATAAACAATCATTATTTATATTTCTGAAAGCATTCTTTGTTTACAGCATTTTTTCACACCTGCCTAAAACTTTTGCACAGTACTGTATATGGAGATTAAGAGTGGTTCAGTCTCCTGTATGACATGTGGCAGTGTCCCTCTCCCCAGTTAAGACACCTACAGGGATGCATAGGACTTGGAGTACAGAAGTGCTGCCCTGTTGGGGTCCGGTCCTTGGCTGCTGCCAGAGGAGGAAGATCTCCCTGGTTTTCATATACCCATGCAGTGCTCCCAACAGGCCAGGCCATATTACCAGAAGCATTCCTGAGCCCAGCTTAAAAAGAGCCCACTGCTTCACCTTAAAGTGTCTCAAGTTGGGAGTCAGCGGGCGACACTCACCAGGTAAAGCATAAGGAGGGGAAGAACTTACAGAGAACTTAGGATTGTGGTGTCGTTGGCTGTGCACACATGGAAAGTGTGGATATCAGGTGAAAACCCTTTATTTGAACCATGGGACAGCGTTGGGTGCTATTGTGTGTGAGGGTTGGGGCTCGATGGCACCCCTTTGTGGCTGCTAATATATACACACTAACTGAAATACTCAGCGTTACTCGGAAGGAAAATAAAGTGTTTTTTTTTTTTGTCTGAGAAAAACAAAAAGACACACACAACTTTAAAAATAAAAATAAGTTAATAAGCAATGAAGACTCACTAATGTGCTCGTCTTGAGGTCTTGTATGTAGGTTATCATCCAGTTGACGCTCAGAACCGGCCAACTCTATTTCATTTCAAAAGCAACAGAGGTGCGGTGGTGCTCAAACAAAGAATGCTGGCAGTCACCTCCAGTTCGCCCTCTGGTGGTTGTTCCGAGTGTCAACTGGATGATAACATGCATACATGACCGCAAGATCACCCCCCACCCTACCCAGAAGGGGGTGGGTTATGGTTGATTTCACCCTCCAGTATTTTAGTCAACCAATGAGGAACATGTGTACCAAGTTTCATGAAAATCGCTCCACAGATTGACTTTTTATACAGCACTTACCTTTTCCACCCCACCTTTCTGGGGTCCCTGTATGTGCCCAGCTTGCACCTTCTCTCAAATTCTGTACAGTATGTGTTATTACTTTGAAAAGTTCATTAAAGTTAATGTTACACAAAAAGTGCAATCACCCAAAGTGAATGAGGAGTTCTCCCATACACGGGACTATTTATGTTGACTAAGTTTAATTGGCTGCTTGAATGCTAATTTGTTTTAAACTAGGACAATTTTACTAATTTAAACTGAAATGGGTGGTATAATTCTATTAAGGACATCCAAGAAGTTAGTTTTTTCAGTGTTATTATTTTTTAACTTATTTCAAAAGTGTAAATTTTACATATTAATTATAACTGGACGTTACTTAAATATGAAACTAGTTGAATTTACAGTACTCGATAATATTGCTTGAAATATGTTGCCATCATTTTTTGAGGAAATCCAACTAATCATTTTTTAATACACTGAAAAAAAGACGTGAATAAAACATGTGAAAAATTGTGGACCCACTCCAGCGGATTCTCCAATGGCTTATTTTTACTTGACTCGCTTGACCTTAACTGAAGTCAGGTGAAGACAGTCCCAGTGTTGAATTAACGCTCCGACTCGTCTGAAGAATAAAGGTCATTGATTCTTGCAAATCGTAGGAAGACTATACAATGATAAATACTTCTAGCTTTAAATTTCCACTCAAAATGAAAGTTAAAATGGAACGACTGATGCCAAGGAAGACCCAGAGATTACCTGCTTGTAAACCGGTCAGATCTGCAAAGCAGACCCCAGTGACAGACACAAAGGCTTAGACGGTGATCCACATGACACAGAAATAATCAGCATTACTGAGTTGTCAAGAGGAAGCCTCTCCCGTGTCCTGCAGTATGCAAAGCATCCATTTATTTCCTAACCTGCTTATCCAGTTCAGGGTATAGGAAGCCGGAATCTGGGCAGCAGTCCATATTGAAGCCGACTGACACACACGCTATGTAATTGATCTTTAGTGCACCGTCTAATGCAATGGAAACCAGGAGGTGCTGTCGGGGCTCCATTGTTGGCGGACCACTTAAATTTTAGACTGATACTTGTAGAAGATTTATTGGCTATGGAGAATGCTATCAGCACATTCTAACCGAATAAATCACTTAACGACTTACATGGTGATGTGCTAGCTGGGATAGGCTCCAGGCAGCTCCCGCGCCAACTTCACCTAACAGATCCAGAATCCCCCAAACAACCGACATATAGTCTGTATTAAGCAGATTATAAAATGACAATGACCTCAGACGGATCTGCAGGTTAAAAGTCACTCGGCATTATTGTTTACATAGACACAAGCCCTTTTGAGCTGTGTGTATAACATTTAAATGGCCGTTTCTTCAGGCGGACTGGCGCAATGGATTGCAGAGCCGTGAACTAATTGGTCACCCTGATACACAACGCTGTGGCTGTAGTTAGATCAATAAAGACATAAAAACGCCATCTCTGGGTTAAAGCGGGACTCTCTTCAACGTCAACACAGTCGGAATTAAGGGATCCTCAATCGCAGTAATCCACTGTCACACTCCATAACACCATCGAGATGAAGATGCTCTCAAACAAACCGCGCGGGGCTTCTATACAAACTTATTTCTCAAATCTTGGTTTCCTTCCCAAAATCCTCTCGGTGCCGGTCGAAGACACGCCCCTTTTCTATAGGACCTGCTGCTGCTACTCACGCGTCATTCCCCGCCCACCTTACG
Organism: Erpetoichthys calabaricus; assembly: GCF_900747795.2. Taxonomy (NCBI): domain Eukaryota; kingdom Metazoa; phylum Chordata; class Cladistia; order Polypteriformes; family Polypteridae; genus Erpetoichthys; species Erpetoichthys calabaricus. The sequence continues at coordinate 197,768,105 of NC_041399.2, forward strand.
TAGCGTTCGGCCGCCTTCCTGCCAGAACAACACCTTTTCAATTTTAAGTGCCAGAGCGGTTTTAAAGGGCGACCATTTAAGGGAACTATTTTTGGTTTCTTAAAGAACCATCCAGAGAAAGATCATTTAATTAGTAAGGTCATTAATAAATTATGAAGATCAGCAGGTTTCACTCACTCTGGCCAAAGAAATCCCCTTACGGCAGCACGGCACGTTGTTCAACAGTGGTGCAATCCCGTAGCAGAGTGTTAATATTCATTTGACATTAGCTATAACAAGACCAAAACTCTTACAATTTTGGTTCTTTAATGGCATTTTGTGGTTCTTTACTGGGTTGTGTGGTTTCCCCCAAGAACTATTGCTTGACAAACCACCATTTAATTCTTGGAAGGGTTCCTTGTATGTGGAGTTGGTACTTTGAAAAACTTTCTAAGACGTAGAAAACCATCTTCAATGTATGGTAGGCTACCTAGCAGGACAAGATGATACATGGGGGAAGCACAGGGCTACAGATGACAGAGATGCCTGTGTGGCACTTAATCTGCCTGGGTATCACTTGTAAAGCACAGATGTTGACAGTTGGACCATAAGCCCTTGTCAAGTGTAAGACTGTGGAGCAGTTTAAGGGCGCACAGGAGAGTCTTTCACTGGTTTTCTCAAAAGACTCCAGCTGCGGACATCCAAAGCTCCACTCGATTGAGGAGGTTGTCGCCTTACGTTATACGTCAGTAATACGCCTATTACACTATAGTTAAGATTAGGGTTGGGGAAGGTTTATCTGACTCAAGTTGAGTAAACCAGGTGACAAACACCTGCAATCCAATTGGCTGTCCAGCAGAGCTACTGAATCACGGAGCTGTGGAGGTCTGCAGCTGGATCCATCTCAGCTTTCTTCTCCTGACCTTAGAGTGAAGCATATTCTCCCCAGACGTCACTTAGTCCTCGCCTTCAGCTCCACTCCTTCTAGTGATAGACTTCATCAGAAGACCGGTATAGGAAGTGGACCAACACACTGAAGGAAACACCGATAGGCATTTGCTTTGTGAAACATTAAGAAATGTTTGAGGACAGAAATGAAATGGTGTTCTCCCACCTGAGATCTGAACTCTTTTTCTTCTGTTTTTGATTTATTGTCTTATACATTTTACTTGTAAAGCACCCTGGGTTGTTGTTGGTAGAAAAGATGTCATAAAAATGAAGGCTGTTTTTTGAAGGGTCTTTAAAATTCAAAACTTTTCTGGACATGTACATTAGTGCATTTTTCAGTCCATATCCGATAGGTGTAAAAATGAATCTCATTTCTATATATTGCCCTTCATGTGTAATTCTAGCTCCAAAAGCCATTTTTTGGGCTACGCACATAGTGCTAACGCTTGATACTTCAAGGGACCCGTGTTGAATGCCTGGTAACTGTCTCATTGGAGTTTGCATGTTCTCCCTGTGTCACTGCAGCCTCCATCTTGTTTGATCCCTCATCCCATGTGTGACTAAGTTAATTGGCCTGCCGGGACTGTGCCATGCAACATATTTGTGTCCCATTCAGTGTTGGTTCCTGGCTTGCTCCCAATTTCAATGAGTACCAAAAAAAGGTGGCTGGCTGGCTGGTCATTAATCAGACTAACTAGGTGACTCAGTGAGGGTCTTGACTTTGGTGGGGTTTGATTGAACCTACAGTATATTCTTAGGTTTGAAGATCAACTCCTTAACCACTAAAGGTTGGAAAGTGGAATCTCAGTGGGGGCACACAGTGAAACTTTGCTAGCATAGACATGCAGTGATTTTTTTTTTTAATACCCCTGGGCACTGACTGTGAGATCTTGAGATGCTTGTCACGATTCAAATAGCAGCTAGCTGGTTGGGACAGGCAGACTTCATTCCTAGCCTGTCTTCTGGAAGGTCATTATTGTTTATGTTCTTTCTCTAAATCAAAGCGCTTTCTATTTTTATAGATTTACTGGGTTACACCTGCTGAGCACCATGAACACGTTGCTTGTGCCAAGGTGGTGTGGTCACTGAGGCAAGTAGAGGGCAGCAGGACAGACTTAGACCCAAAGTCCAAGCTACAGTTGGCTTTTAACGTAGAGGCCAGGTGACCAGACAGACAAGTCTGCAGAAAGCAAAAACAAACCAACCAAAATGCACAGTACAGGCGTGGGGTGTATCTGCCCACCGTATGCCATCTGCAAATAGCTCAGCGGGAGCAAACAGTTCTATACAGCCTCAGCCTACACTATGCCTGTCAGTTTTGTGTAGTACACTGTAGCTGGAGCAGGGTCTGGGGGTAAAGGGGTCTTTCCTATATCTGGCTTATGCCCAGCCCCTCCATTACTAATACTCTCTAGTAATTCAACCATACAGTGCATCCAGAAAGTATTCACAGCGCATCACTTTTTCCACCTTTTGTTATGTTACAGCCTTATTCCAAAATGGATTAAATTCATTTTTTTCCTCAGAATTCTACACACAACACCCCATAATGACAACGTGAAAAAAGTTTACTTGAGGTTTTTGCAAATTTAATAAAAATAAAAAAACTGAGAAATCCCATGTCCATAAGTATTCACAGCCTTTGCTCAATACTTTGTCGATGCACCTTTGGCAGCAATTACAGCCTCAAGTCTTGTTGAATATGATGCCACAAGCTTGGCACACCTATCCTTGGCCAGTTTCGCCCATTCCTCTTTGAGGCACCTCTCAAGCTCCATCAGGTTGGATGATAAGCGTTGGTGCACAGCCATTTTAAGATCTCTCCAGAGATGTTCAATCAGATTCAAGTCTGGGCTCTGGCTGGGCCACTCAAGGACATTCACAGAGTTGTCCTGAAGCCACTCCTTTGATATCTTGGCTATGTGCTTAGGGTCGTTGTCCTGCTGAAAGATGAACCGTCGCCCCAGTCTGAGGTCAAGAGCGCTCTGGAGCAGGTTTTCATCCAGGATGTCTCTGTACATTGCTGCAGTCATCTTTCCCTTTATCCTGACTAGTCTCCCAGTCCCTGCCGCTGAAAAACATCCCCACAGCATGATGCTGCCACCACCATGCTTCACTGTAGGGATGGTGCCAGGTTTCCTCCAAACGTGACACCTGGCATTCACACCAAAGAGTTCAATCTTTGTCTCATCAGACCAGAGAATTTTCTTTCTCATGGTCTGAGAGTCATTCAGGAGCCTTTTGGCAAACTCCAGGTGGGCTGCCATGTGCCTTTTACTAAGGAGTGGCTTCCATCTGGCCACTCTACCATACAGGCCTGATTGGTGGATTGCTGCAGAGATGGTTGTCCTTCTGGAAGGTTCTCCTCTCTCCACAGAGGACCTCTGGAGCTCTGACAGAGTGACCATCGGGTTCTTGGTCACCTCCCTGACTAAGGCAGTTCTTCCCCGATCGCTCAGTTTGGATGGCCGGCCAGCTCTAGGAAGAGTCCTGGTGGTTTCGAACTTCTTCCACTTATGGATGATGGAGGCCACTGTGCTCATTGGGACCTTCAAAGCAGGAGAAATTTTTCTGTAACCTTCCCCAGATTTGTGCCTCGAGACAATCCTGTCTCGGAGGTCTACAGACAATTCCTTTGACTTCATGCTTGGTTTGTGCTCTGACATGAACTGTCAACTGTGGGACCTTATATAGACAGGTGTGTGCCTTTCCAAATCATGTCCAATCAACTGAATTTACCACAGGTGGACTCCAATTAAGCTGCAGAAACATCTCAAGGATGATCAGAGGAAACAGGATGCACCTGAGCTCAATTTCGAGCTTCATGGCAAAGGCTGTGAATACTTATGTACATGTGCTTTCTCAGTTTTTTTATTTTTAATAAATTTGCAAAAATCTCAAGCAAACTTTTTTCACGTTGTCATTATGGGGTGTTGTGTGTAGAATTCTGAGGAAAAAAATGAATTTAATCCATTTTGGAATAAGGCTGTAACATAACAAAATGTGGAAAAAGTGATGCGCTGTGAATACTTTCCGGATGTACTGTATATAATGTATTATATAGCACCTTCCTGAGCAGACTTTATCAAAACAATATGCAGGTGTCCCACGAGACAAGACTTTGTGCCAAGAGATTTAACCATGCCTGGGACCGGAAATAAAAGACAAAGAGTAGATGACAAAGCAGAATGTCATAAAGATTTCAAAAATGTTGGCACAATACACATGCAGAGCAGGTTAGAGGTAATGGAAGTACGAAAATTTGAAAGTCTCAAAAAAATGATAGTAAAGATCGCATTAACGTAAACAAATGGAAATTATTACTCGGTGAAATAACAGAATAGTGAAAAGAGATCAAATATATTGTTCAGATTTAAACTTTAAGTCGGAGACTTGTAGATCGGTTAATTCGTGTTGCCATCAGGGTAAAGTAGTGTTTCTTCCCAATGAAGAGGCGTATCCGCGAGAATTAAAAGATTTGTTGTTTGGTGAAAGTGAAATTCAAATACGCTGTCACACTTGGGTCACAGAATTGCACAGATACACAGGAGATTTTAGAGGCAGAAACGTTAATAATAATAATACATTTTATTTGAAGCGCCTTTCAAAAAACTCAAGGTCACTGTACAATCAAGTAAAAAATAAACATTCAATAACTAGAAAATTTTAAATCCAAATAAAACATCAGATAAAACACCAATAACAGTTACAATGAATAAGCAATTTTGAACAGATAAGTTTTAAGATTAGCCTGAAATTGGTGAAGGGTAGTCATATTCCTAAGATAAGCAGATAAACAGTTCCATAAGGAAGGTGCCGATCTGCTAAATGCTCGATATCCCATCGTAACTAGACGTGCTGGTGGATTATTTAAGTTAATGGAAAAAGAGGATCTGAGCATACAAGAGGGTTTAATGACTTGTAGGAGCTGTGAGAGGTATTCAAACACTTCACACAATAAATCTCTTTAAGGAGTGAATGAAGCTCCGTGTGTAGTCAGAGGGGACAGTTCCGTCTCTCAGTTAAAAGAATAGAAAACCTTTCTTTTCATAGGGGCGCGCCTCAGGAGTGGGACCCCCCCACAAGAGCAGAGGATGTCTGGGGGAGAAGAGAGACAAGGCAGTGAGACAAAAGGACAGCTGCTGTAAAGGCTTTTAAATGTTTGAAGCGCCACACGAGATGCAGATCACGCGGCACGGCAGCAGCAGCAGCAAACCAGCAGCTGATCGAGCAAAGAGGAGGTAAAAAAAAAAACCCAACTATATTTGTTTCCCATTGTATCACCGTTTAAGAGGGGGTTTCGGAAGGAGTGACCGCGTCTCCTTGGGGTGCGTTCAGCCCCCCTCTTCACAACATGAACAGCAGAGATGGAAAGTGGCTGGGGCGTAGCACAGGCTTTTGGTGAGCGAAGCCCCCTAGTTATTTCATCATGTTAACAAAATCTTCTTGTATGAAAATGTCACACCCTGGTCAAAGTGCTGCCTATAGTGGTCATCTTATACCACACGCCAGCCCTGTTCCCAATACTGGGCAGACTGGGATTATGAAATGGTTCGACAGATGGATGGATTTTATCCACTTTAAAAATAGAATTATAATTTAGACTTAACACTGGGGCAGCATGGTGGCGTAGTGGGTAGCGCTGCTGCCTCGCAGTTAGGAGATCCGGGTTCACTTCCCGGGTCCTCCCTACGTGGAGTTTGCATGTTCTCCCTGTGTCTGCGTGGGTTTCCTCTCACAGTCCACAGACATGTAGGTTAGGTGCTTTGGCGATCCTAAATTATCTCTAGTGTGGGTGTGTGTGCCCTGTGGTGGGCTGGTGCCCTGCTTGGGGTTTGTTTCCTGCCTTGCCATCCGTTTTGTTGGCTGGGATTGGCTCCAGCAGACCCCCCCGTGACCCTGTACTTAGGATATAGCGGTTTGGATAATGGATGGATGGATGGCTTAACACTGATGATGTTCCTCATGGCTTCATGTTGCCTTATTTTCCATTTGGAAAATTTTGCCTCATATTTAAAAACAGTTCTGGTAAACAAAATGATTAAAATAATTACTTGGACCTTTTTGTTTGCTTTTTTTATAGCAATAAAAGGTTTGCTTAAGGAGGCTCATTAAGGTGTTATTTCTGGAAATTCACCATGAAATGATGACAGGGCAGGAAGTCTCCCCCACAGTCACATGCACTTGGGCCCACCGCCATCTGCGTTTCACTAGACTTCAGCAGTTTAATGCGTGACGGCTGGACTCCAAGTAGAATACATTCAGGCAACTCCAAATGACACCTGAACAGGCTTCAGTCTAATGTTTAATGGATGACGCTCTGGTACTGCTTGTCTCTTTGTGTGAGGCCTTTATGTGCAAACCAATACAATCATTAACACGCATGTTTTACAAGTGCAGCACATGAATTTTAAACAACTAACTAAGAGTTTTCTTTCCAAAGGCTTAGCCAGTGGGCCACAGGCATCCATTAATGAGTATTTCACACAGCCTCATGCATTGAGCATCATGGCTTGGGTGTTGTCTATGTGGGCTCTGCACACTTTCCCCATGTCTGGGTGATTGGATTTATCTCTCAAAGCTCCAAATATGTACAGTTTGGTTAAGTTTTATATTCTTCATTTGGTTTATTTGTCATTCACATCTGGTATAGACTCTGATAGTTTCAACACTGCAGTTACACAGCCTTCCGTAAGGTTTGGCACAAAGAGACATTTTTCTTTCACTTAGCTCTCTGCTCCAAAGTTCAAAGTTACAAATCAAACAATCCAGGCATGATTAAAGTGAAGGTTGCAGACGTTCATTTTCAGGTCTTCACATACATTTTGGTCTCACAACACTTTTTACACATGCTCCCCCAATTTTTCAGGACACCATAATGTTTGGCACACAGCGATGGCAGGTCTATTAAAGCTGTTGTCATATTTAGGACTTTGTCGCGTATCCCTCACATGCAATGACTGCTTGATGTCTGTGATTCACAGATGTCACCCGGTGCCAAGGGTCATGTGGCCATTTTCAGATCCTGCTTGTTTTGGGGCCTTGTCCCCTTAAATTTTCTCTTCAGCATTTGGAATGCCTGCTCAATTGGATTTAAGTCAGGTGACTGGCTTGACTATTCAAAATTTTCCATATTTTTAACTTTGATAAACTTTTGTGCTGCCTCAACAGTCTGTTTGGCTCATTATCTTATTGTAGGATGAAGTGCCTTCCAGAGAGTTTGGAGACACTGACTGGAACTTGAGCAGATCAGATGTTTCTACACACCTCAGAACTGCCGTCAGCCGTTCCACCATCAATGAAGAGAAGTGTGCCAGGACCTGTGGCAGCCATACATGCCCAAGGCATAACACCCCCACCACCATCTTGTTTAATAGATGAGGTGGTCTGCTTTGGACCCTGGGCAGTTCCTTCTCATTTCCACACATTGCTTGTGTCATCACTCTGTTCAGGTTCATCTTTGTCTCGTCTGTCTACCAGACCTTTTCCCAGAATTCTGCAGGCTCCCGTTTTGCAAACTGTAATCTGGCCTTCCTGTTTTTGTGTCTGACAAGGAGTTTGCATCCTGCAGTGTGTAAATCTGTATTTCTGATAATGAAGTGTTCTGCTGATAGTCGTCTCTGACACACACACATATCGGCCCCCTGATGTCTGTTTCTGGTCAGTCAGACAGGCATTGGAGACTTTTTCTGTACCATAATGAGTTCTTCTGTTGTCAGCAGTGGAAGTCTTCCTTGGCCTACCAGTCCCTTTGTGATTACTGAGCTCACCAGTGTGTTCTTTTTTCTTCGTGATACTCCAGATAGTTGATTTTGGTTATCCTAAGGTTTTTCCGATGCCTCTAATGGTTTTAATACACACACAGATCATCAGAGGCATATGAAGACTGTCTTTGACTATACTATGTCTACCAGATTGCATTTATCAAAATGATCTCATAACTGCAAACTAAAATGGTCAGCTTCTATGATGTGTTTCAGTGCAGCAAATATCCCTGCTTGTGAGTAAAGCTGCTGAGCCTATGTGCTAAAAAAAGAGATTCAAGATATGTCCTCAACTTGATTTACCATTTCTGAACTTTAAAAGCAGCGCACAGAGGGCTTGGTGATAACAAAAATATTATGTACATATTCATTATTTACCAGACTATACTTTCTTAGACAAAGTGTTTCTATGGTGTTTTTAACCATTTGAGACCTAAGCACCAAAAATCCACCTAAACCTACAGTACATTGTTTTTTTTTGTCTGTAAAATGCAACCAGAATTTACTGAGAAAATCTAACTGAATTAAAAAATAAACCACTCCTCTTTATGGCCCCTGTGGTGTTTCTGACCAATCCTTTGCCAGCTTTTTGTAACAGTGAAATATAAAAAAAAAAAAAAAGCTTTTCATTGTTCCTAAAGAGCACAGCCGATGAGCATCAGCAGGTAAAGAAAGAAGAAGAAGCAAACGTTTCTTGATAGATAGCATCATTGAGTAAAATCAAAAACAAAAATTTAGTAAAGTGAAAGAGCATGTCCTTATATTCAATTAGACATTGAGTATCAGCTCTAAAGACTATACTATAAAATAGTAAAATAAAAAAAAATGGAATTTAATTTTAAATAAAAAGCATTGCTGATGTGTTTCAGCTCTTAAAGTAAAAATTTGGGAGCCAATTCATAATAATAATATTTGAATTAAGATACCTCCCCAACATCTAAACCACTCAATGACAAAACATGGTCCATCTCAGATCAGCACAACTCCTCATCACTGTGCCACTGCAATTTGCACCACCATCACCTGATCAAAGCACCATGATGTCCCTACATTGATGGATTAAAAGGCCAGAAGTCCACATGACCGTCATCTTCAAATTCTTCCATGTGAGCCCTGAATACAGTGAGGACTGATTGTGAGGTCATTTATGTTAGGTAGAATGCCTAGAGGGGGTAAAGCGGTCTCTTGGCATTGGAACCCCTGCAGATGTTATTTTTTTTTTCTCCAGCCATCTGGAGTTTTTTTTTTTGTTTGCTTTTTCTGTCCTTCCTGGCCATCGGACATTACTTTTATTCTATGTTAATTAGTGTTCCCTAATTCTATTTTCTTATTTATTTTGTCTTTTTTTCTCTTTCTTCATCACGTAAAGCACTTTGAGCTACATCATTTGTATGAAAATGTGCCATAGAAATTAATGTTGTTGTTTTATTCTTGTTTTTCGGTCTCATAATGGTTTCTTTGACTTTCATTGGGACAGCTCTTGTCCTCATGTTGAACAATGGCAGCTACAGTCTCCAAAGGGTAGAAGCAAGCTGAGGTATCTTATGAGGCAATGAAACCCACCTGAGGAATCACAAACACCTGTGACTCCCTGAAGTAGGGGGAAACCATGTAGAAAAAGTGTGACTGAAATGTACGCAAATCCCCTTCAATTAAATTGTGCAATGAGTGCTTTACTCGCGATGTCCGAATTGTTTGATGTGTAATTTTAAACTCTGGGGAATTTATGGAAAAAGGTGTCTTTATCACCAGAAACATGGTGTCTATTGCTGATACTTAAAAAACGAGTTTAGATATTTCTGATTTTGTTCATTTTCATCCTGTCTCTCATCTTCCTTTTCTTTCTAAAGTTTTGTAAAAATACGTTATAAACCAACAACAACCAACAATCTCATCGAACAATTTCAAACTGGATTTCCAAAGGCTCATAGCATTCAAACCTATAGAAGGTTACTTGTGGCAAAATTAAATGCAACCCAGCGTACAGTGAAAATATAGTGCATATGCAGAGGTGTATTTCATTTTGGCACAGCTTAATCGTGTCATAATTAAAAATGTGATTGATTCCTTTTATGTATGGCACACAATTTCCATGTCAGTCTAAAATGCAATACAAAAACGTACTGCATTTTAATTTATGTTCGTAGCTCGTGTCTCATAACTAAAAACAAAGCTGACGTATTGCATTTCACTTAGTGGTGTGACCACTAGGGGGTGTTGCAGTACCCCAAAACCCAGACACCACTGCACAGACACAAGCCCTGGGTTCAAGTAAAACAGTTATTATAATAAATTACCTTAACAAATGGCTTCTTTGTATATAATAACTCCACAAGAAGATCAATCGCTATTCTTTATCTCTTTCTGCTCCCTTCTTCACTCCTCCCATGTGAGCTTTGTCCTTCTTCTACCCGACTCCAACTTGTCTAAGTGAGGCAGAGCAACTCCTTTAACCCAAGACCATGATGTACTTCTGGAGCTACAGCACCCATGGAACCCAACTGTGTGGCCTGAAGGTAAATACAGTTCCCAGCATGCTTTGTGGATGCTGCCATCTAGCATATGGAATCCTCCCCAATCGCTCCATTAAGTTGTCCTCCCGGTCGGGTGAAGGTCCTTCATTTACCCCTGTAGGGATACTGACTCACTCCACAAACTGTTGGCTCCACATGCCAGCCCCATGGCAAAGACAGGAATTCTCCTGCCTTTTCTTTCTCCTGGCCTCTCAGCCAGGTAATGGACTGGGACCCATCCTGGCAGGGATAGCGTGCCATCCATGACAGCAGCTGCTCTGTGTGTATTGCATTTCGATTCAAAACCATGGATTAATTGTGCCATAATTGAATATAATCAAAAGATCAATGAGCATCTAAAGGTGGGGCAAGAGACTATTACTATCTTGCTTCCTGTGCTTCCTGGATAAAACAAGTTTAGATGATGGATGGATGGCTGGATGGATAGGTGTGATTTTGGCAGGCTTTCTGTTTTCATAGGCTTCCCTGTTACTTTCTCTGAAGCTACTCATTGGCATGATGAAATGCAGGCTCATATGGTTGGTGATTGATGCATCTTTTCAGTGCCATTGCAGTATTCTCATATTGTTTTTGCTGAAACGGGCCTTAACAAATTAAGGATGGATGAAAGCTTTGTGTTTGGTTTCCTTAGGAAAACATTGCCCTAACCCTTGGCCTACATTGTCTATGGAATTTTAAAGTACAGGTAGGCCCTTGGAATGCAAACAGATAAGTTGCACCTTTTAAAGAAACTGAAAGTTTTAAATCCTTTAAACAGCACTTCCTTGAGTGGCAATTAGAAAGATTTTACTTTGTTTTGTTTTAACTCCTGATCCTTTCTGCACGGGCAAGGAAAGCAACTTCACTGTACTCCACTGGAGCAGACAGACAGGCGCTGCCACTCTGTGCGAGAAACGACAAACAATTACAGAACCCGAGCCACCTGCTCATTTGTTGGGCCTTTAACATGGCAGGGCCTGTGATGTTGCAGTCATCTCCTTGGCAACAATTGGGGGCATTTTTAAGATTCATAAGGGCAAAGAAGTTCATTGATGTTAGGCGTGTTTGCCATCCAACTTACATTGTCCTGAGCTACACACTTTGATGCTAATCAGCTCTTTTACTTCTTATCTCGGGAGTTTTCTGTTTGCCTGTGCGCCTTTCCCCTCCAGCGCCTGCTGCTTAAATATAAGCTGCATTTGTTCAGCAAGGTGACCTGAAAGCATGCCATCTCAGTCAACAGAAGGAGTCCTCGCATGCTGCCAAGAAAGTCAAGAGAAGCTCCTTCTGGATTATGGCGTCAGTTGTGAGCTCGGAAGTGAAGCTGGCAGGAGGGGCAGAGGTGCACGTCTGTATACTGACTTTAACTCCTATTAGACTGTATGGGTGGGAGTGAGCCACCTGTCATCAGCGGCCATCAATTTATGTAACATAAGTATGTGCAGAGTCTGAGAAGGGAGGACTTTAAATAAGCAAAGTGTGCCGCATTGTTACAAAGGATATATTACTGCTGAGCGGACACATCGTCATCATCATCTCCAAAAGATACATACAATAAAAGTGAACTCATTACAACTAACATGATCATTATAAAGTCTTTGTAGCAAATTGACTGGGGTGAGAAAAACAATCACCATAGTATGGTAAAGCTTAGCCCACAAAGACACAGACAAGTGGATGTGAAGGGCACTATACAAAACAGAAACAGATGTGAAAAGGGACATATAACACAACAACAGATAGATAGATAGATTGATAGGAAAGGGCACTATCCAAAATACAAACAGAATTACATATAATAAAGGGTATATATAAAATAGCTAAATCTAAAAAGGCACTATATTACATTAAATAGAAATAAAATATATAGAAATTTTAAAAAGGTAATAATAAAACAGATATATGGGCTGAGAAAAAGAATTTACCATAGTATTTTAAAGCTTAGACCATAAAGACGCAAAGAAATATTAAAGGCACTGTGAAAGGCACTACACAAAAGATAGATAGATAGATAGATAGATAGATAGATAGATAGATAGATAGATAGATAGATAGATAGATAGATAGATAGATAGGAAAGGGTACTATCCAAAATACAAATAGAATTACATATAATAAAAGGTATATATAAAATAGCTAAACAGAAAATGCACTATTGAACATTAAATAGATATATATAAATAAAAAAAAACCCTCGCACACACTTTTTGATTTAATTTAAAATACTTTGTTAAGCCATAAGGAGAAAAGTGATTTTCAGTTGCTGATTTTGTTTCCATAATTTTTGTGAGTTGGTGGCCATCACCTGTGACTGACGGTATGTAGTTTGACATCTCCAGTGATACAGTCCAACCATCTGTGACGTCTTTCATTTTTTCTTAAAGGAATACTTATCCGAATAATGCTATATTTAATATTTTACTTACCCATGTACTTTGTAGTTGTAATTTAGAAACAATTTTTTTTTTTTGGTTTTTTGTTCTTTATTTCATCTTATACGATTTCTCATATTAGAAATTTGTTAGTTTTCGCATACCCCTTGGGGTCAGAGCGCAGGGTCAGCCATTGTACAGCGCCCCTGGAGCAATTACAGGTTAAGGGTCTTGCTCAAGGGCCCAGCAGAGTAGGATCTCTTTTGGCAGTGACGGGGATTCGAACCAGCAACCTTCAGGATACCAGCGCAGATCCTTAGCCTCAGAGCCACCACTCCACCCCAATTTGCATCTCATATTATCATGTAGAATAAAGAGAAATATGTTTATCACATATCAGAACTCCATGATACACTCTTAAAAATAAGAGTAATGGCACTTTAGGTTGTGTAGTTCTTCATAGAGCCATCACTTGATAAAGAATTGTTTCGTTCTCTGAAGGGATCTTTACATATGAAATTAGTTCTGTGGGCTTTGTAAAAGTTCCTAATATATGAAAAACATAAATCTTTAATGTATAGTGGGGTAACTAGCAGGATACAACAGATTAAGAAAACCTGAACTTTGCCTGTGTGATTGTATGGAGCAAGAGCCCCTTTAAAGTCCTTTTAAAGTCAGGAACTCAATGGTATTTTATAAATCTGTTATTATGTATTCATGGTCTAGATAAATAAAGAATATTTCTGGAACCTTCATGTGAATATTTCTTTAGGGAACAAAATATTTTTTTAGCAATTTCCTTTTATTTTTTATAATAGTATGGCCAGTACTGTACAATGGCAAACAATGCAAAAAACGTCCACAGCTGTATAATGTACCTCTGCAGAAATGTTTTGTATGTCTGTATTATGTAGTATCACACACCACATGAATGTCAAATATAAGAATTATATATTGTCGATTGTATTTTGTAATATCATTGATTAATAATAATAATAAAGTTGTAGGAGTCTGGAAAAACCTACAGTTGTGGAAGAAACCTTACCAACCTTTAAAAAGTATCTGGATGCAAATTACGAAAATGGGCCTCCTCTCGTTTGTCAAACTTCTTATGTTCCTAGGTTTAAAGAAAAGAGAAGAAGGCAAAATGAAGATGAAAACAAGAACTCTCCTGTCAGCCTCCTCCTCTGAATCCTCTTGACACCTTGAACTCTGTGTGATGTACTGGTTGGCCCTTGCACGTTTTAGGAATAATCCCCAGCATCCAAGTTAAGGACTGTAGCAGGAGTTGCACAGATAAGGACCTAATGAACAACCTGAGGGGTAGGCAGACAATTAATGGACATTAATGTAATGCAATTTCTGACTATCCCAACCCACTTTGAACGTTGGACCATTCCTATAAACTGCAGAAAAATCTTAAACTAGCGTCAAAGGCTCACCAGTTCTGATGTCAAACTGGGGTGTTGGATTTTGGCACTGTAATGAGCTTCATTCAGTTAGTACATCTTTAGCGATCTACTGCTACAAACGTCACATAAAACCAGTTCACATCATTACGCATACACATGGCCGGATTACGGTGATTGATGCTGCAGCATTAGGCCCATTCCTGAAATAGGCCCAGATGAAAACAGATGAGAATTTTTCGGAAGCTGAACAGTTTTTGTTTGCTATACTAACCTCAAAATAATTATTAGAATGAAATTTGGAGTCCAACTTTCGAACGCCTAGACACAGCGTTGCTTACTATAGTTACTATTGTTCTTTGCGCTGTGACGTAACTATAACGTCGTTGTGTTTATTGTTAACCGAAGATTTCAAGTTAATGCTATCAATTTTACGTTAAACAGTTTACTTAGTAATTTAGCCGCGTTTTTTGCAATATCTTGGGGATTGTTGCCACTTTATTATTGTTCGGTAAGTGCCACATAGTAAATTTTTCACCTTGAAAGTTATGTTGTACAGTAAAAATCGATGGCTATTTAAATGGTTATCTGTAAAGGTAAAACTAAAAGCCGGCCCATGGGCCGGCAAGGATGTTTAGAATTTTTAAAATCCTCGACAGGATTCTGGTCTATTATGAAATTTAAATCATGGACAAATTTTTACCCTCAAGAGCCTGAACTGAGTCACTTTGACTCAATGTCTCTGCAAATTCATTTTTTCTTACTCTGTTTCGTAAGTGAATTGCGAAATTTTGTTTATTTCATTGTTAGGTTTTCTGCATTAAGTGCACTTTTCAGAGAATTGCTATTGAATGTTGATGTTACATAATTTGATGTTAATCTCGAGTTGTTACGATACTACGTCGTTATTATTATTTATGTTCAATAAAAGCTGGCTGGTTGCGTCACAAGCAATTAAGGCTCCTTGGTCGGTCTGAGTGCGCATGTACGGTGAGTGTCGAATGCGCATGCACCAATGCCGAGAAAAAATAGGCCTTTTTTTGCGCTGCAGCATCAGGCCCAATTTCGTCTTGCACATACGTATGCTGTCAATAATACAAGATAGGTGCTGCTGCATTGTTACAATTTGAAAGTGTATTTAGAGTACTGCTATTATTATTACTTTTATTTATTTATCGTCCACTACCACATAAGTCAATACCCGCAACAAGGCTTTAAATCAGACCCGGGCGGGACGACTGTCGTTTACAATACCTCCCTAGTAGGTTTAGATTCATCGCGTGTCTTTAGGATGAGGCATATTACCCGAGATCCTGACGAAAATCAGCGCAGTACTTTAATACACAGCGAACAGGGATCTGGCTCAACTCTCATCGCTAAAACACTCCCTCACAAGACGGACCACAACCACGGATCTTCTTTTCACGATAAAGGCTCGACGAACCAACTTTATGATTGTTCATTCAAGTCCGATTGCGGTCAGGCAGTAGCAGGTTCAAGAAGCGAAGCAAACACCTCAGCACGCAGGCGCATCCCTCATACTGCTAGACAGTCACTACGCGCGCCGAGTCTTTTGAAAGCTGTGCACCTGCGCAGTAAGCACAAAGGAATCGGACTTCACTTTACCGGGACTCAAACGCTGGACTCTGCGGCAGTGAGGTAGCAACACCCGGTTCTGATTTATCAGTAATCTGTTAGTCAATTTGTACTTTATACGCTTATTTTGTCGTGCGTTGGTTTATATCCAGTTGCGCTTTTCTTTGTTTCGTAGAATTACAGTTTGATGGTTTTGTAAAGCTTCTATAACTGCTCAGATTAAACGGGTTTGTAAATGGAAGGGTGGATGGATGAAAATTTTGCAAGGCGACTCGTGAAACGACGCCGTAAAAGGTGCAAAGTAAAACACATTTTTAATGAATTATTTGTGTTTTTTTCACAACTGAGAGTTTTGTAATGCCATTTAGTGTGGATGTCGTCTACTTGAATGTGCAAGATGATGGGCTAAAGTCCAGTGCAGGATTGATTTCCACCTTGCGCCCAGCATTACCAAGACAGGCCTAATGTGCGGTGGATTTAGAAAGTATTCAGACCCTTTCACTTTCCGCACTCTTTATTGTATTGTAGATTTCATGTTAAATAGATACAAATTTCCACTTTTGCACATTTTACACCTAATAGCACCCAATGGCAAAGTCAAAACGTTTTCTGAAAGGTTTGCAAATTTCTTAAAAATCGAAAACTGAAATATCCCATTTATATAAATATTCAGACCCTTTGTGGCGCTTCAAATGTTGGTCAGGTGCACCCTGTTTGCTTTAATTCTCCTTAAGATGTATTGATTGGGGTTCACCTGTAGCTAATTGGATGGATTGAATATTGTTTAGAAAGAGACCTGTGTATCTGTCTGTGCATGTAAAGTCCCTCACACATTCCAGTGCTTTACTGTCCAAAGAGACATGGCTGCCTTTAAAACCTCACGTGAGCCACCGGCTATCTCGGTTGAAGCAAAATTTCTTCTTTCCTCTCCCTCTTAATGGCAGAGTGGTCCCTGCTTTGTGGGCCATACTGCTGGTAGAGGCTTTGACTACCAGGGATGATGTCACTTTATAAAGGGGGTCCAGAGGCTTGGTAACTCTGTCAGAATTGTTTGCTTATTTAATTAGCTTAGTTTTGCATAATATCCAGTCAATCAGTCTTAATTTGGACCGTGTGAGGTACTATAAAATAATCTCAAAACACTTAACAAAATAAAGCTTACAATACAAAATACAATGTAAACTCAATCATCCATCAATTTACTTTGGTGTCACAAGGAACTGGAGCCAAACCCAGCATAACTGGGAATGAAGCAGGTGCCAGTTCGATGCAGTGCACATTTGCCAGTACAGGGGATCCAGAATATATTCAGACCCCTTCACTTTCTGAACAGCTTGTGTTGTATATTTCATTTTAAATGGATAAATGGGCCATTTTTTGGCCATCACTCTACACCCAATAGCACATAAAGACAAAGTGAGAAAGTGTTTTCAGAAAGGTTTGAAATTGTATTTACAATCACAAACTGATATCTTTCATTCCCAGAAGTATTTAGACCATAGGTTCCCAACCTTTTTTGGTTCTGAGCCCACTTTTTCAAAGAATGATTCGATAGCTCCCCCTCGGGTGAACTACTATACTATAGATTCAAAAACAAGGACAGATTTTTTAAATTAACAACATTGGTGTATTGCTCAAAGTATGATTAAAAAATTAATATTATTAGTGAGAAGGCGTTGAGCTTGGTGTGATGACACTAATTTTTCAATGTTTGGTGCCATCGTTGTCATCAGCAATCTTAAATCGCCGCATTCCAGTATTGACAATCTTTCTTTTCTTTGTTAATAGATTGTTGACCATGCTAAATCCTTTTTTGGCTAAATATGATGATGGGAGTCTTGTAGATTGGCTAATTCGTGTTGCCATCAGAGAAAAGTAGTGTTTCTTCCCAATTAAGAGACGTATTCACGAGAATTACAAGATTTGTTGTTTGGTGAAAGTGAAATCCACATACGCGAGCGGCAGAGATGTGAAGTGGCTGGCGCATAGCGCAAGCCAGGGGGTTGGTAAGTGAAGCGAGCAAGAGGCGAAGCCCCCTAGTTTTTAATAAGTAGGTCCACGTAAGTTTTCCTTTGAATGTGATCTGTAGGTACCACACTGAAAGTTTAGGTTTGCACTTGCTCTGAAGGAATCCCGAAACAATCTGGTATTGATAAAAAACTTATCACGTATTTACAGTAATGTTCAATGAACCTGTCAAAACATGTATAGATTCGGTCCTCTGCAGGTGCGTTAATCTTGTAAGGACTTGCATGATCTGAGAATGCACGACTTGTGCAAACTTGTAAATCTAATGTACCTACTATTTAATATGGACGGGTCTTTCTTAATAGACATTTAGAATAATTGGTTGAAACATGCGTTCAATGATTTTTAGTATTAATCAAACTTTTCAGCGGGCTCTTGCGAGTATTGGTGGCAGCTGGTCCTGAATGCCCCCTTAGATTTCTGTCTTGGACCAGAAATGCCTGCTTAGATTTCTTCAGTCCCCACCAGTGGGCAGTATCGCCCCTGTTGGGAACCTTAGATTTAGACCCTTTGCTGTGGCCCTCCAAATTGTGCTCTGGTGTTTCCGTTTTGTTGTAATTCTCCTTGAGATGTGTCTAGAACTTGATTGGGGTACACCTGTACAAAGTGAACCTGATTGGACATCATTTAGAAAGGCACACACTTGTGTACAGAATATAATGCTACACATTTCACACTGTATGCCAAGACAGAAAGAAGCTATGAAATAAAAGCAACTCTCTGCTCACCTCCACAATCAAATTGTGGTAAGGCATAGATCGGGGCAAAGGGGTTAAAACTATTTGTAAAGCTTTCAGTGTTCCAAGAAGTACTAAGACCTCAATAATTGTGACATGGAAGATGTTTGGAACTACCAGGAGTCTTGGGCTCTCTGCCCAAACTGAGTGACAAGGCAAGTGATGTGTTGGTCAGGTTGGAAGCTGAGAACCCAATCATCACTCTATCAGAGCTTCAGAGGTCTTCTGCTGAGATGAGAGAACCTGTTGGAAGGATGACCATCTCTGCAGCATTCCATCAATCAGGTAGCGTTGCTAAATCCTCCTTGGAGTCTATTAAAAAGGTGTTTAAAGGACTCTGAAAGCTTGAGCAAAAAGATTCTCTGGTCTGATGAGACAAAAATTGAACACTTAGCACCCAATGTCTGATGAAGACCAGACACTGTTCATCACCTGCCTAATACCATCCCTACGCTGAAGCATGGTGGTGGCAGCATCATGCTGCGGCAGTGCTTCTCAGCATCAGGGACAGGGAGGCTGGTCAGAATTGATGGAAGAATGAATGCAGCAAAATAAATAGAGCTCCTTGAAGAAAACCTGCCCCAGAGTGCAAGCAACTATAGACTGGGGTGATGATTCACCTTTAAACATGAGAATGACCTGAAGCATACTGCCAAGAAAACACTGGAGGGGCTTTGGGACAAGTCTCTGAGTGTCCTTGAGCATCCCAGCTGAAGGCCAGTCTTAAACATCTTTAGAAAGATCAGAACATAGCAGTTTACAGGCACTTCCCATTCAATCTAATGGGGCTTGGAAGAGTCTGTTAGGAAAAATGGCATAAACTGCCCAAATTCAGATGTACAAAGCGTGTAGAGACTCACAGAATAGAATCCAAGCTGTAATTGCTGCCAAAGGGGCTTCTACAAAGTGCTGAATTAAGGGTCTGAATACTGACATACATACTGCATGAATGAGAGGTTTCAGTGTTTGATTTTTAATAAATTTGCGAACTGTTCTAAAAACATGTTCTCACTTTGTCAGTATGGGTTATTGAATGTAGATTGATGGACAGAAAAAGCAAATTTATTCTTTTTAAAGTTAAATCTATAACAGGGGGTTGGAATACTTTTTGTTTCCACTGCAGCACACAAATCTCTGAATTTCATGGGTTTGTCGGTGGTTTATGGATACTGTGTAATTTATTATGCCAGTTGACAGTCCTTGTAAATTCTGCAGTTTATTCCATAACAATGGTAACCTTACTGTATACAGCTGTATCTTTAATCCTTATTTTGGTGAGAACACTGTCTTATAATTCTTTCAACAATTTCACTGTTTTGTAATTTAAAACAGGGGCACAGCTGCTGCCATGCCCCTTGGTTCGAATTACACCTACTGCCCATGTAGACTTTATTATTTGGCGGTGCCTTTATTGAATTTCAACATCTGAAATACAATTAGTTCTATTTCTTTTTGTTATTCCAGTTGGAGCACAGGCAGGTGAAGTGACTTGCTCAGGGGCACACAGTGTCATTGGTGGGATTTGAGCACACAACCTCAGGGTTTGAAATCCAAAGCCTTAACTACTATGACACTGTTCTCCTCTTGTAAATTTTCCCCTTAAGTGTGTGGTGGGTCTTCCAGCATTCAGAAGTCATGACGTGTCGCTTGATTTACAGCTGTGGTAGAGGGCTAGTGGATGGGCCTGTACGTGAGTGTGCCCTGGGGCCTATCTAATTTTCATAGTGATGCTCTCAAGTTAAGAAGGTACCCATTTCTGCCAGAATTGGACAAGCAGACTAAAAAATGTGTGGCTGGATAGGGCTGATGTATTTTTTACAGGTGTTACTCTTGAGGATTTAAAATCCATGTAGACAAAAACCACTAACAGAACATACAAACACAATAATACTTTTGACGAGAATAGGACATTCAGTTCAACATAGCTGGTCCACCCTTACACAGCTAAATTTTGCAGACTGTCATGCTGCGAACTGTTTGAGGCCACTGGAAGTACAACTATCCACCAAACTGTTTGGTAATTTTATTCCATGAAAACTTTCTAACATTTATATTAAACCATTGTGTTCAGTATGTGGTGACTTGCCCTTGTAGAAGAATTAATTTTATAGTAGCAAGTTAAATCCATTCATCATCCATTTTCACAAAGCAACTTATCCAGATCAGGTTTGCAGGGAAGATGGAGCCTATGTCAGCGAGTATTGGACACAAAGCATTAACAATCCCTGGTCAGGGCACCAGCACAGCACAGGATGAATACACAGACAGAACAATTCAGTTAATCTGCTTGTCTTTGGGCTGTGGACGCAGAGAACATGCAAACTTCATGCAAGACCGTGAACCCTGGTCTCCTTAGCACTGTGCCACAATGCTGCCTGTGGCTGGAATTACCACATGTCAGGCTGCATAACGTAACATCCTATTAGCTTTACAAATCTCTTCTGTACACTGTCAGGATTCAGACATGATGAGCCCACTATGACTCATTAGTACTTTCCACAGAAAGTTCCAGACTCTTCCCTTTTGCTGCTTAAATCTAACATTTCTACTAACTGTGTGTAATGCTGTAACTCTGACTACATCCATCTGTAATGATTCTGATGACTATAAAATGTCACCCATAAGTGAAGTGTCATTCATTGGCACACTTATGCAGGTTGTTACAATGCCTAAAAAAAGCCTTCCCCTGCTCTTGGATGTTGTCACATTTTCTTGTTATACAACATTGAATCACAGTGGATTAAATTTGATGTTTTTGACACTGATCAACAGAAAAAGAGGCTTTAATGTCAAAGTGAAAACAGATCTCTTCAAAGTGATCTAAGTTAATTATAAATACAAAACACAAAATAATTATTGATCACTGGGGGCTGCGCTACGCGCCAGCAACTTCACATTTCTGCTGCTCGCGTATGTGGATTTCACTTTCACCAAACAACAAAACGTTTAATTCTCGTGGATAGGCCTCTTCATTGGGAAGAAACACTACTTTTCTCTGATGGCAACATGAATTAGACGATCTACAAGTCTCCGACTTAAAGTTTAAAGCCAAACAATATCTGCATACTTCTGTCATATCACCTGTGTCCATATATTCGATCTCTTTTCGCTTTTACCTTGTCGTCAATATAGCATTGAATTTTGATTCCGTGTTTGGAATTACATCTTGACAACGCAACGTAGAACTGCCCGTGAGTGAATATCATTTCTTTCTCTCTACACGAACTGTGTCTGACCATAGCATTCACACAAATGAGAAATGATTGAAGCGTGTGCATGGTTGTAAATGTTTTAGATGTGGGCAGGACTTTTCCAAATCTCTTTGCATTAAGTCTGGTCTCGCAGGATTTCACTTTCACCAAACAACAAATCTTTTTATTCTCGTGGATACGCCTCTTCATTGGGAAGAAACTCTACTTTTCCCTGATGGCAACGCGAATTAGATGATCTTCATGTCTCTGACTTAAAGTTTAAATCTGAACAATATATTCAATCTCTTTTTGCTGTTCCGTTATTTCACCAAGTAATAATTTCCATTTGTTTGCGCTAATGCAATCTTTACTATCATTTTTTTGAGACTTTTGAATTTTCGTACTATCATTATCTCTAACCTGCTCTGCATGTGTATCGCGCCAACGTTTTTGAATTCTTTATGACTTTCTACTTTGTCATCTACTCTTTATCTTTTATTTCCAGCCCTGGATGTGATTAAATCTCTTGGCATAAAGTCTCATCTCGCGGGACGTGAAAGTGTCTCTCTGAGAAAGTCACTTCTCGCCTCTCTTCCCAAGATTTTTTTTAGTATAATAAAGAGACATATGTTTTCACCCCCTTTAATATGACACCTCTAAATCATTGGTGGTGCAGCCAATCGGTGTTAGAAGTCCCAGAAGTAGTTCAATGGACAGCACTTATCTGGAATTTTAGGTGACTGTCATATTAATGCACCTGAAAGTGAAAAGGCCACCTTGTGGTGAGTCAGTATGGTGGTCTAACCTACACCTACACAATGAAGACAAAAGAGCAGTCCAAGCAACTATGTGAGAATGAGATTGAAAAGACAGGGGATGAAGATAAGAAAACATCCAGTTAAATTTATCACTAAGAAATGGAGAGTTTGGCAGAGTTGTAAAACTGCTAGAGCAGGCCATCCACAAAAACCGAATGACTGGGCAAGAAGCTGATGAGCAAGAGAAGCCACCAAGAGACCTCTGAGAATGCTGAAGGTGCTACAAGCTACAGTGGATCAGAGTGGAGAGGCAGTGCAGGCAACCCTTGTTGACTGGGGGCTTCACCACTCGTAGCCGTATGGAAGAGTGGCAAAGAGAAAGAAAGCTACTGTTAATAAAGCACACAACACATCTGGTTAGAATTTGCCAGAAGACACATAGAAGAATTAAGTCACCATGTTTAAACACTGCAAATTATCAAAAACATATCCACTCCACTCCAAAGCATGGCGGTGGCACCTTTAGGCTGTGGGAATGCCTTTTTGCAGCAGATCCTCGAAGGCTTCTGAGGGTAAAATGAATGTAGCAAAATATGGAGAAATGTTGGAGATAAACCTGATGCAGTGTGCAAGAAATCTGCACCTTGGGAGAAGATTTGTTTTCCATCAAGACAAAAACTCCAAGGATAAAGCCAAAGCTGCACAGCAATGACTTCAAAATAACCGTGTGAGTGGCCAAGTCAGAGTCCAGACCTCAAACCAACTGAGAATGTGTGGCTGGACACAATGAGGGCTGTTCACCCACCATCTCCACAACACCTGACAGAACTTGAGTAGTTTTAAAAAGAAAAATGGGGAAAAATGGCAGAGTCTAGATGTGCAAAGCTGATAGAGCGAGACCTGAGCACACAGATTGAGGGCTGTCATGGCTGACCAAATGTGCATCTACTACATACTGACTTGACAGGGGTTAATTGTATCTTTTGGGGGGCAAATAAAGTCAATCTATCTATGAATTTAAATGGTTTTAGGACATGGCTGCAATGTAACAAAATGTGAAGAAATTGACGGGGTCTGAATGCTTTCTGAATCCTATCCATCTATCTGTCTGTCTCTCATTTTGGTTTTTTATTTGTAATTAATTTAGGTCAATTTGCAGACATCTGTTTTCACTTTGACACGAAAGGGTCTTTTTCTGTTGATCAGTAGGGAGCAGGTTGAGGAGACCCTGGAGAGGTGGAGATATGCTCTAGAGAGGAGAGGAATGAAGGTTAGTAGGACCACCAAGACAGAATACATGTGTGTAAATGAGAGGGAGGTCAGTGGAATGGTGAGGATGAGGGGAGTAGAGTTGGTGAAGGTGGATGAGTTTAAATACTTGGGATCAACAGTACAGAGTAATGGGGATTGTGGAAGAGAGGTGGAAAAGAGAGTGCAGGCAGGGTGAAGTGGGTGGAGAAGAGTGACAGGAGTGATTTGTGACAGACGGGTATCAGCAAGAGTGAAAGGGAAGGTCTACAGGATGGTAGTGAGACCAAATATGTTATATGGGTTGGAGACGGTGGCACTGACCAGAAAGCTGGAGACAGAGCTGGAGGTGGCAGAGTTAAAGATGTTAAGATTTGCACTGGGTGTGACGAGGATGGATAGGATTAGAAATGAGGACATTAGAGGGTCAGCTCTAGTTAGATGGTTGGGAGACAATGTCAGAGAGGCAAGATTGCGTTGGTCTGGACTGTGCAGAGGAGAGATGCTGGGTATATTGGGAGAAGGATGCAAAGGATAGAGCTGCCAGGGAAGAGGAAAAGAAGAAGGCCTAAGTGAAGGTTTATGGATGTGGTGAGAGAGGACATGCAAGTGATGGGTGTAAGAGAGCAAGATGGAGAGGACAGAAAGATATGGAAAAAGATGATCCGCTGTGGCAACCCCTAACGGGAGCAACTGAAAGATGAAGAAGAAGTTACAAAAAAGCCAAATTAAATCCACTGTGATTCAATGTTGTACAACAATAAAATATGAAAACTTCCAAGAAGATGAACACATTTTATAAGCCCTTTTAGTTCCATGTTCATCTTGAGCACTGCTACTAAATAAAATTGATAGTCAGCCCACACTGATCATTGAGGGACACCAGTTTTAACTTTGCCTAATTCAATCGTGATCTTTTGCTTTTGCACCAATCTGCAACGCTACCCCTTGAACTTCCATCTATTTTAGGTTTGATCACAAACCTCTTATGCAGCATTTTATAAAAATGATTTTGAAAATCAAGGCAAGTAATAACATCTGCATCTTTCTTGACAGATGCTTTTGTTCAGCCCTGGTTTAAATTCCAGCATTTTAGTGAAACACAGTCGTGCCATCTAAACCTGCCTGCCTACCGTTCACTAACACACCTTTACTTGTCATGTGGCACTTATTTTTGTGTCATAAGAGTCGCTTCTGTTATTTTACTTTTGATACAAGCGTACCAGTCTATAGTGTGGCAGGCAGCTGGGGTCCATGCCCAGTTGGGATGCCCGTGCACACTGTATTCAGGGGGAGCAGCCCTGGACAGTGCAGTACATCCCCCTGGACGCTAGATGGCCACCTCCCTGGGTTGGAGCGGTGCCTCAGTTTCCCGCAGGGCTCCATGGGAATTGGAATTGGGTGCAGCCCTATTGGGTCCCGCAGGCACCGCCAGGGGGTGCTGTATTTGGGAGTCCTGGGCCCGCGTGGGCAGCGAATTCGTCACACTCGGAAGTGCAGCAAGTACTCGGCGATCAAGCACCTGGAGCACTTCAGGGTGGACTGTAAAAGGAGCCAGCGACCACCACTCAGCAGCCGCAGTCAGGTGGAGGAGGATAAGGTTGCCTGGGAGGAGTGGTGGTGCCAGAAAGAGAAGTGCTTGGTGTAACTTGTGTGTTGTTTGGGACTGTGTATTGCCTGTAGGGTTCACGGGGAATATGTGCCCCACAGGTGAAGAAAAATGAATATTTTGTTCTATTTTACACATGCCTCCATGTCAATCTGTGTCGGGTCGTGCACAATATATCGCCTATCTTACAATAGGTACTTACATCAACCTCTGTTTAGATAAGAGGACAATGTGTACTTACTTCTAAAAATTAGACAATTTCCTGCATCAAATTATCCCCACAAAATACGCGTTAATAATTAGATTAGATAAACTTTATTAATCCCAAGGGTAAATTTAGATGCATACAGCAGCAGAAACATAAAAAAAAACAAAGATACAGGCTCACAGGACAAGTAATACAATAAATCATCCATCCATCCATTTTCCAACCCGCTGAATCCAAACACAGGGTCACGGGGGTCTGCTGGAGCCAATCCCAGCCAACACAGGGCACAAGGCAGGAAACAATCCTGGGCAGGGTGCCAACCCACCGCAGGACACACACAAACACACCCACACACCAAGCACACACTAGGGCCAATTTAGAATCACCAATCCACCAAACCTGCATGTCTTTGGACTGTGGGAGGAAACCGGAGCGCCCGGAGGAAACCCATGCAGACACGGGGAGAACATGCAAACTCCACGCATGGAGGACCCGGGAATCGAACCCAGGTCCCCAGATCTCCCAACTGCGAGGCAGCAGCGCTACCCACTGCGCCACCGTGCCGCTACAATAAATCAATATATAGATAAATAATACTGTATGTATTTTTACAGAAATAGCAGATCAATAACAATATTCAATTTAGGATATTGAGAAGTAGAGGTGCACCTTAACACACGGTGGCTAAAAGTACTCCAAGAGAGCGCCTCCTGGAGGGGATTTTTTCATGATGGCATCCAGTTTTGCCACCATCCACTTTTCTACAACAGCTTTAAGTGTTGGCCCTGTGATGGATCAGGCTCTCCTGATAAGTTTGTTCAGACATTGTGCTTCTTCTGAGCTGAAGTTGCTTGCCCAGGAGATCACAAAATAGGACAGTACCCTGTGGATTAGTAAAACATCTCCCACAGCTTGCTCCACACATCAAAAGATACAGGGACATGCAATCACTAACTATCTTATGCATGGTTGGACGGAAGTCATCTGGTACAGGTAACTTACCTAATTTTCAGACTTTTTATTTCTAGCAGCATCTCTCTGTAAATGTTCCCAAATCACTGAGTACCTCCTTAACTACCGACAAGGAAAATAAATCCCAGCAGGAAGAATCGATTTGAAACAAAGAGCTATTTAAAAAGAGGTATACAGGTGTAAAGAATACATGCGAGTGGAAATGAGGGCATTGTTTGCTGGATGAATGCATACCGTGTGTTTATTCACCAGCACGCATTGTGAATCTATAAAGCCTAAATGCTAATCCCCCTCAGTAATACAAAGTTGAACAAAGAAAAGGCCAGGAAACGGCATCTCAAGAGGTGGTTGGGTTGCGTAAACACTACCTGGTCAGACCTGAAACCCTTCACTAGTGACTGACCACTATAACGGAAAGGACAGGACATAAACTGGTCCACTTTTTAATTCCATAATCGGCTGACAATTGTTACGATTCATCTTTTTGAAATTTGATCAAAGAAAGTAGTTCAGAGCTCGTCAAGATCTTGCATCCTTTAGGCATTCCATAAAGCAGGAACTTTTTTTCAGGAATAATAATAATAATAATTCTATGCATTTACAGTTAGGTCCATAAATATTTGGACAGAGACAACTTTTTTCTAATTTTGGTTCTGTACATTACCACAATGAATTTTAAATGAAACAACTCAGATGCAGTTGAAGTGCAGACTTTCAGCTTTAACTCAGTGGGGTGAACAAAACGATTGCATAAAAATGTGAGGCAACTAAAGCATTTTTGTAACACAATCCCTTCATTTCAGGACTCAAATGTAATTTAACAAATTAAATAACTGGAAATATAATGTTCATTTCTAATACTTGGTTGAAAACCCTTTGCTGGCAATGACAGCCTGAAGTCTTGAACTCCTGGACATCACCAGATGTTGGGTTTCCTCCTTTTTAATGCTCTGCCAGGCCTTTACTGCAGCAGCTTTCAGTTGCTGTTTGTTTGTGGGCCTTTCTGTCTGAAGTTTAGTCTTCAACAAGTGAAATGCCTGCTCAGTTGGGTTAAGATCAGGTGACTGACTTGGCCATTCTAGAATTTTCCACTTCTTTGCTTTAATAAACTCCTGGGTTGCTTTGGCTGTATGTTTTGGGTCATTGTCCATCGATATCATGAAACGCCACCCAATCAATTTGACTGCATTTTGCTGGATTTGAGCAGACAGTACGTCCCTGAACACCTCAGAAATCATTCGGCTGCTTCTGTCCTGTGTCACATCATCAATAAACACTAGTGTCCCAGTGCCACTGGCAGCCATGCACACCCAAGCCATCACACTGCCTCCACCGTGTTTTACAGATGATGTGGTATGCTTTGGATAATGAGCTGTTCCACACCTTCTCCATACTTTTTTCTTGCCATCATTCTGGTAGAGGTTGATCTTGGTTTCATCTGTCCAAAGAATGTTTTTCCAGAACTGTGCTGGCTTTTTTAGATGTTCTTTAGCAAAGTCCAATCTAGCCTTTCTATTCTTGAGGCTTATGAGTGTCTTGCACCTTGCAGTGCACCCTCTGTATTTACTTTCATGCAGTCTTCTCTTTATGGTAGACTTGGATATCGATACGCCTACCCCCTGGAGAGTGTTGTTCACTTGGTTGGCTGTTGTGAAGGGGTTTCTCTTCACCATGGAAATGATTCTGCGATCATCCACCACTGTTGTCTTCCGTGGACGTCCAGTTCTTTTTGCGTTGCTGAGTTCACCAGTGCTTGCTTTCTTTCTCAGGATGTACCAAACTGTAGATTTTGCCACTCGTAATATTGTAGCAATTTCTCTGATGGGTTTTTTTTTCTGTTTTCGCTGCTTAAGGATGGCTTCTTTCACCTGTATGGAGAGCTCCTTTGACCGCATGTTGTCTGTTCACAGCAAAATCTTCCACATGCAAGCACCACCCCTCAAATCAACTCCAGGCCTTTTATCTGCTTAATTGATAATGACATAACGACGGACTTGCCCACACCTGCTCATGAAATAGCCTTTGAGTCAATTGTCCAATTACTTTTGAGCCCCTGAAATGAAGGGATTGTGTTAAAAAAATGTTTTAGTTGCCTCACATTTTTATGTAATCGTTTTGTTCACCCCACTGAATTAAAGCTGAAAGTCTGCACTTCAACTGCATCTGAGTTGTTTCATTTAAAATTCATTGTGGTAATGTACAGAACCAAAATTAGAAAAAAGTTGTCTCTGTCCAAATATTTATGGACCTAACTGTATATAGCACTTTTCTCACTACTCAAGCGCTCAGCAATTGCAGGTTAAGGGCTTTGCTCAAGGGCCCAACAGAGCAGAGTCCCTTTTTTGACATTTTGGAACCCAGAACTTTTTGGAAACGCAGGAACTTTTGTAACATTCAGAAACTTTGGCCATTTGTAGCTCCGCCTCCTGGTGTCTACTTCCTGGTACTTTTTTTTTTTTTAGCTCCTACAACAAGTTATTTACTTTTCGTTAAACTAGGAACTATCTTGGGTGGGCAATGAATTATGCAGATTGCTTGGCAACAAGCACTGGTGCCATCTTACAAATCTGTTATTTTAGGACTTTGAATAGTTATCAGTAAAAATGGAGCACCCTACTTTGCACCACATCACTCTTTATAGCCATCTCAGTGGTGCACCTCATCAAAGTAGTAATCTCCCCCAGGAAGTTGCAATTGCTTCAAAGCAATACGGTGGGGGTGGGTGACCTACCAATTGTTCCGCGATGCACAGCGCATCACTCTTCATGACCACCTCCATGGTGTAAGTGATGCACCATTTTGAAGTAATTAATGCAGTAAGTGGGGTTCCCTCATGAACTCCAGATCACGCCTCGCTTCGCACCACATCACCCTTCTTTGCACATCACATATATTGCCTAATGGCTACAGTCACTGTTGTGAGGTGGGAACATAACACCCGAATGTGGACAGGGACCCCAGGGCCCACATTGTACAGGAACACATTGGTTCCTGAAAAAAAGTTTCTACAGTGGAAAAACGCCTGTTGTTGGCATAGTCTACATCTCGCATAAGGCTCTTTTGGGAAGAACTAACAATAAACTAAAACAAACAAGGAATGTGATAAAGTACAGCGGAGAATTACTGTACTCCTCAAATTGTAGATCTCGCTCATAATTTTTACTTTGGGATTATGTGGTGGTTAAAGCAGCTTCCTCAAGGTCCAGTGTTTTGGGCTCAGATCCCAGAAATGAATATGGGTTGGGTTTAGGTTCGTTTACACTCGTTTAATTTTCACTCTTTCAGTAGGTTCATCAGAGTTGTCTCCTTTCTCTAATATAACACAAAAATTGCGCATTCGATTAATTTGTAAATCAACTGAAGCAATAATATTGAGTGTAAACGCATTTGGACCCGTCGATGGAATAGCCCGCCATATTTCGGTTGAAACGGAGCCGTTGCAACTACATTAGTGAAACTTCACGTTTCCTTTCAGTCTCAATAAATAATAACCAACAACGAATACTTTATGCTAAAATGTAATATAAAATAACTCCTTTTTTTTTACTGTATATTTGATTATCCTACAAAACAAAAAATTATTTAATGTATGGTAGGATATCTAGCAAGATAAAAAAAGACCGATAGCCTGAACTTGGCAAGTGTTGCGTGCAGCAAGAGTACTAATAAAATCATGGACGCATATTTCACAACGATGTTGCACACATGGTTACTTGTGGACCTCTTACGGCTCTAAATCAAATTTAGGAGTGTAGCACTGCACCACCGTGCCTCCCATATTTGACATGGTGACCTCAGAATCTGCACGACGGACTGACGCAATGTGAGCGAAAAGGCACACTGACTGCTGTTGGGTAAAGCAAAAGATAAAATGGATAAGCGACAGAAAATACCAAGAGAGACTGAAGCGCAACCTGCTGCTGTGTGTGAATAGCGGTGGACTCGCACTGTGCTGTCCTTGCTCTTCCACGCGGTAGTGCATGCAGAGTTCTGATTGTGGAACCCCGTATACTATGGGGAGTTTTGTACTCCGAGGTCACCCTGGACCGAAAAGGGTTATTACTAAATAGACTGACCAGACGTCTCTTAGTGCCGTTTTTATGCATTGCGTCCCGTTTACTCCATTTTGTCCAGTAATTTTATAAAATGTCCTGTTTTTCCAGTTTTTAATCATGGCAACTCCAGTGAGGATCCAATTCCATCGAATTTTTTTTTTAATAAGACATACGAATATCAAAGGGGGGCCTGCGCCGCTCTTCGATCTACCCAGCGTCAGCGACACTCACTGGAATGAGTCGTGTCACGTTATGGAGCCACTAAAGTCTGCTCAGCCCATACGCGTGCCGTTTGATCGCATCCGATGATTCTCTTGCAGTCAGGCTCGGGTATCAAATTGCACTGCCACGTAAACTGAAATGAGATGAACTCCGCCTGAGATTTCATTTTAAAGTTCATTTTCAATGTTCGTCGCTTTGCTGGTCCCTTCTACATTGATTATACACTCAACAAATGATTTGTTAAATAAACTTAATTCATTCATGGACTGTACGATTACATTGAGTAGTTTTAAAATGAAGTAGTTTTCAAATTTTGAGCTTAGAAAACACTACATTAAAGTAAAATAAATGAATGTCTTTGTGTAGAATTAAAGTTTCCAAATTCCTTTCATTAAACTTAAATAACATAGGTTTATTCAACTTTTATTTTAGTTGAGGATACCTACAGTATGTTTCTTAATTCAATCCAACTAAACCTTCATTACATATGAAATTTTGGAAAGTGGTGCAATTTAGTAAATGCACAAAACACAAAAGGTTGGTTAAGAGTGTAGGTTCACTTATCACTGCTGAAAACAGTTCAATTTTAGTTAATTGCATTTTTCATGTAATCTTTACATTAACTATATATTATTGTATTCGAAACAAAGAAATTTTTCTGATCAAAAAGGTGCTTCTTTAATGGTATTTCATGGTTCTTTTCTGGGTTGTGTGGTTCTTTGTTGAACCTTTGCTTGACAAAGCTCCTTATAATTCCTGAGAAGTGTTCTCTGCATATGAAGTTGATGCTTTGTGCTTTAAAAAACTTTCTTAGATGTCGAAAAAACTGAAATGTTTAATATATGGTTGCGGTGGACTACCTAGCAGGACACTAAGAAATTAAGAAAACCTGGACGTAGCCTGTGTCATTTAAGCATGAATTCTTTTAAAATCATGACTTTTTCACAAGTCTGTTACTATCTCGGTTATTTACTGTATGGAGCCTGTTACTTATCTAAAGAAATAGAAGGTTCTTTCTGGATCCTTGGATGGGTCTTTTGGGGACCAAAACTGGTTCCCTGTGGCATTGCTCTGAAAAACCACTCACCTTTATTTTTAAGAGTGGGGAAACTATAAGCCCGACGAACCCACGTGAAGAACTCCGCACAGACAACGACCTCGCATGGGATGAAACCAAAGACTCGGCAGCAGAGCTACTCATTTTATAGCAGCACTGACACCTGCTCCAGTTTCTGCATAGAATACCGGCACCTATTCGAAAATCATCGCGGGGGTCCCAGTCCCAACAACCCGCTCTTCGATCGACTGTTGAGTTATCCCGGCGCTCAAGGATTCACGGGTTCCCGGGCGCGGGATCCAGGACCGCCCTCAACTCTGTGATTGGATGTTAGTGTATCGTCATTTATACAGCATCGCTCTGAAGAACCACTCAGGTACCTCTATTTTAAATAATGTAGGGTGGGCGACGTGTATAAAAGGTATGATAAACCGGCTACCACAACACCAGAAAACCCATGACAGTAGGGGAAAAACAAGTTACTACTAGTCTTTCATTTTCTATCCAAGTATACAAAGGTGCCGGGATCCAATGGAACGTATTTACAACAAAGGGGCGGTTCTTTATGCAAAATAGCAAACTTTATGCGCATCTAGGATAGTTCTTGCCAAATTGCCCCTTGGGGACAAATAAAGATCTATCTATCTATCTATCTATCTATCTATCTATCTATCTATCTATCTATCTATCTATCTATCTATCTATCTATCTATCTATCTATCTATCTATCTGCATACAACTTGATTATTTTAAGTAAATCGACGTAATGTATCTGAGTAGATAGAAAATGGGAATACTGCGCTTTTTTTTTTTTTAATAAGTATTAATTTTGAATAAGATTAACATACAATAAGTGAGTAATGACAAGAGTCCCTGAGATGGACTCTGCTTCTGTTGAAAGAAAATAATCAGGTGGCTTTATTTCAACACAAAAAATATTTGTGTTAGTGTGACATCGACCAAATTTAAGTCAATGTAACTAGAACAATTTAAGTAATGTCAGCAAACAAAACTAGTTTCAGATAAAGTAAGTTGTATGAATTAAACATCCCTCAATAGCTTTTTCGTTTTTATTTTATTTTTTGAGTGTACCCCCAGTACACCCCAAACTCTGGCACTACTTGTTCAACTGACGGCTTGCAGTCACAAACTTCGTTGGGCCTTACAAAGCAACACCGAATGAACTCTGAAGTGCATTCTCTGGTGTAACCAGCTGAGGGGGGCTGGTGTGACGATTTAAAGTATCTAAAGTTTTAGGTCAAGCTGAAACAACATTTAGATGTATGTCAAAATGCATTTTTAGATATTTTAAAAAATATTTTAAAACGTTGTAAAATTAATTATTTGATAAAACATATGTTTCAAGATATCTCCTTTAATCAGTCCACATTTAAATTATTCTGACGTCTTTGAACCCAAGGCTTCTGCCACAATGCTCTCCTAAGCAGAACGACAATCGCCTGTTTTATCTGATAATAGTAAAGGAAAGCTAGTTTTCACCGACGTGTTCCTTAATGTTTAAGATCTTCTCAAGGAAGCGCCAGAGCACACCCTCACATTCTTGCATATTTTTAAATACTGTATGTCATGTGTTTACTTTTAAATGTTTCTAAAGGGTTGAACATTGTTGTTTATTACATTTTTACAAAGTTATATTTTTCCAACTTATAGATTACGTTTGACCCCATGACAAAAAGCTTCATGCTTAGTAACCTTATGCTCCTCAGGAGACTTTAGGTCCCTGACTTAGGAGCTTTGGCCTTCAAGTTGAGTTCAAATTCTAGTATTGATGGGCATGGTGACCCTACCAAACTCCCATATACTCTAATCTTTTAAAAGAAATTAAGCGTGTCTGCTGTGTTAAGGTGCTATAAGGAGTTAAAGCCTGACTGACTGAACACCTGCACTCTTAAAAATAAAGGTGCCAGAGCAGTTCTTCAGAGCGATCCTACAGCATTTTTGGTTCCCAAAAGATCCATCCATGCGGAGGTTCCAGAAAGAACGTTTATTTATTTAGATCCATAACAGGCTCCATGTAGTAAGTAACCATGAATCGATAGCAACAGATTAGTGAAATACCAAACGGTCATGATTTTAAGAGGCATCTTACTGCATAGTTCCAGTAGCACAGGCTAAGTCCAGGTTTTCTTAACCTGTTAGTGCCCAGCAGCCTATAACATATATTAAATATTTTTTTTTTTTTTTTTAAGTATTAGGAAGTTTTACAAAGCACAAAACTAATTTCGTATACAAAGAATCCATCATAAAATGGTGCATTGTAAGCAATAGAGCTTTGAAGACCCATCCAACCCAGAAAAGAACCATACAGTGCCATTGATGAACCAGCATTTCTAAGAGTAATGAATGAGGAGTACACTCATTATGTACAGTACAGCTACTGTATACAGTATGTGTGTGACACCAAGGTCTGGGCACAAATAACCAAGCACCAGCATTGAGTACATCCAACAAGTTTTTTTTTTTTCAGTGTTGTTTTTTAATATATTGACATATTTTTTAAAATTAGAAGAACTTCAAGGTGGTGCAGTTTGCAATGCAGGGAATCTGCACGTTCTCCCTGTGTCCGTGCAGGGTTTCCTCAGGGTGCTGCTCTTTGTCCACAGGCAGGAAGGTATTGGCGATGCTAACCCGTACGACTGCACTCCACTCCCCCACATTGATCTGCACCAAAGGGGAATGCCGTGACGAGCCTAGATGTACTGCATTAAATAATGACCCATATTTCTGTTTAATTAAATGATGTCCTGATATAAAACAACTACAGTTCGGTCCATAAATATTTGGACAGACAACTTTTTTCTAATTTTGGTTCTGCACATTACCACAATGAATTTTAAATGAAACAACTCCGATGCAGTTGAAGTGCAGACTTTCAGCTTTAATTCAGTGGGGTGAACAAAACGATTGCATAAAAATGTGAGGCAACTACATGCCGAAATGCATCGAGTTTATGCCATGTGATTAGATATTTGCCATGTACAAGCAGTTGAACCAATAAAGTGGCCTGTGAGTGTATACATATAATTATATTAACTTGATGGAATTACTTAATCCTCACATAATTTAAATTAGACGAGTAAAGGCATTAACCCCATAGGCTGATCATCCATCCATCCATCCAGTATCCAACCCGCTGAATCCGAACACAGGGTCACGGGGGTCTGCTGGAGCCAATCCCAGCCAACACAGGGCACAAGGCAGGAAACAATCCCGGGCAGGGTGCCAACCCACCGCAGGACACACACAAACACACCCACACACCAAGCACACACTAGGGCCAATTTACAATCGCCAATCCACCTAACCTGCATGTCTTTGGACTGTGGGAGGAAACCGGAGCGCCCGGAGGAACGGGGAGAACATGCAAACTCCACGCAGGGAGGACCTGGGAATCGAACCCAGGTCCCCAGATCTCCCAACTGCGAGGCAGCAGCGCTACCCACTGCGCCACCATGCCGCCCCTAGGCTGATCATGCTTCTTTTAAAAGAAAATAAGAGTGTTTTTGTTTCAACATAATTAATTGTAGGCCTACTAACGTGACATCTAACATAATTATGTCAACGTAACTAGAAAAAGCTACACGTAATATCAATAATCATGATTTTTTTTAGTTAAATAAACTCGAATTAGGTGAATAAAGAGAACAACCCCATGAGTTCATTTTACAGTTGCACACTCTCTCTCGGTATCTGTTCTTGTGTGGTGTCGATTCAAGTTTAGGCGGCTCTTAGCTCTTGACATGTCCTGCCAGTTTTTTTTTTTTTTCTTTTCTTTTTGTGGTTCCTTCAAAACATCGAGCCGAACGGTTGCTTAAGTCCATGCCACCACCCCCTCTAAATCCGTTCCCACATACGGCGTCAATAATCGATAATTAATCAGCATATGGGAGGACAAACTGGAAACTCGACCTCAGGAACGCGCAAACTCCTCAGGCAACGACCATGAGTTGGGTTAAACCAAAGATGTTGGACCAGCGCGATAGCAAAGCTACTCACTACACAGTAGCACTTTAAGTGGGCCGACCCTCATCGATACGCAGCATCTGCACCTGCTCCGGCTTCAGCATAGGAGCACCGGCACCTCTCCTTAGCGTTTGGGCACCTTTTCGGGAATTTTCACGGGGGGTCCCGACCCCAAATTCCGCTCATCAATCGAGTGTCCATGCATCCGGGCTCCAAACATTGCTCAATAGTATATGTTTAAGTGTAATTTTTCCTTCTGAACGATGGCAAATCTAAAATTGCTGCAGCAAAACTGTAAAGGTCAAGGGATGTTTAACAGCTGCAGATTTCGGAGGATCTGGTAATGCGCCTCATTTCATGGATCAAAGTGTAACAAACTGTGAAAAACCGTAGAGACTCCTCAGTGTACGGTACAGTCGGTTAGAATATGTATTGGTGAATATTTCATCTAAGTAAGGGAAAGTATTGTAACCGTCCAAAAATTCCATGTCGAGATGTCCATGAATCTCGGATGTTTTACACCTCTCTGAGTCCGAAAATGCTATTTTTGGAATTGTGTCTGTGTGCGTGGGTGTGTGTGTATATAATATATATATATATATATATATATATATATATATATATATATATATATATATATATATATATATATATATATATATATATCCATTTTCCAACCCGCTGAATCCGAACACAGGGTCACGGGGGTCTGCTGGAGCCAATCCCAGCCAACACAGGGCAGGAAACAATCCTGGGCAGGGTGCCAACCCACCGCAGGACACACACAAACACACCCACACTAGGGCCAATTTAGAATCGCCAATCCACCTAACCTGCATGTCTTTGGAATGTGGGAGGAAACCGGAGCGCCCGGAGGAAACCCACGCAGACACGGGGAGAACATGCAAACTCCACGCAGGGAGGTCCCGGGAATCGAACCCAGGTCTCCCAACTGCGAGGCAGCAGCGCTACCCACTGCGCCACCGTGCCGCCCATGTGCAAACCAATACAATTATTAACATGCATGTTTTATATATATATAAAATGTTTGTGTAAACATGATAACTTGAGTACACTTTCACTTAGGTCAACCAAATTACAGGTATTAAGTACAAACATAGATTTCTATCAACTTTTGGGCTATTTCCGTTAACCGGAAGTGGTACTTTACCTTTTATTCGTGTAGCTGCAGAGTCCGACTTATTCAACTTTACTTTAATAATATATCGAACAATTATTATAAATTTCATTTGATATGTTGTTGATGGTTCTTTAATGTACCTAATATAAAAATATATTGTCTTGCGGTTTACTCATCAAATATCCATCCCCATATCTGAGTATAAGAGAAAGTCTAGGGGTGACCACTCCCGATATTTATGTATGCGTTTATGTGTATGACCATAGCTTGAAGCGAAACCACATTACTGTCTATAGAGTCGTATTCATTTGTTGACGTCAGTGACGGTTCATTAGGTCCACCTCGAGCGCCTCGATATAGGAACATTACATTGTGAAAGGGGTTGGTTGTGGGGTTCCCTATCACACATTGTCACCAAGATAGATTTGAATTCAAAATGTATTTAAAAAAAAAAAAAACTGCTGACTGCGCAATGAGCTCTCGTCCTATCCAGGGTTGTTTCCTGCCTTGCACCAAATACTGTCGGGATCGGCCATTACCCTAAATTAGATTAAGCAGATCTGAGAGTGACTAAAACTTCAGCGAACACAATACTAATTTGCGAGCTGCACGAATGAGCACCAGAGTTGGACGGAAGATTAGGAGGGGAAGTTCTGCTGTATTAATTATTTGGCAGACGCCTTTATGCAGATTATAAAAAAAAACACGATACTTGGCAGCCATATGGTTCGATTGTTTGAAATGTTCTAGACAGATGTTCCAAATCAGTCTTTTCCAAGGGTACAAAGCAAAGTCGTCAGTATTAAATGAACACAAGTGTGTAAGTGGGTCCACTGTGTATTGTTGAAACTGACGGCTTTTACATTCCAGGAGGCTCTGCGGCGCCGACTAAAGGAGGTGGGGTTTGACTCTTGCGGGTTGTAGCGGTTGTTTGTATTACATGTACTTGTATGTACAACGCTACCAGTATCAAGAAAAATTGTTTTAAGTGTTTTTCTTGATTAAGCGAGTGTGTCTGTTCATCACAATATTTTTAAATTGTCTTTTGTCGCGGGTGATTTTGCCGTGTAGGGTTCAAGGCGCCCCACAGACATTTGGGGTTGGTGTGCTCCGTATTGTTTTAATTACTGTAAACGCATTAATTCGAGCAGAAGTACACAGCCGCTGAGACTTCGCAGTGACCGATTAGTACAAGCGGGTTTGGCAGATGAGCACACAAGATTCAAGTACTGTCTCTTTAAGCCCAACCTCGGTTATGTTAATTCATTCCGTGTCCCGAAGTCGTAGTCTCCTCCCTCCCCAAGAAAACCCTTTTTCTGCTTCGCTCGTGCCTTGCGAGAGCTCTCCTCGCATGCTGCACGCCGGAGAGGTAAGGTGGGGAGCGGGGGGGGGGGGGGTCGTGAATTCGCCAGCTTTGCTTGCTCTCTCATGCTCGATCAGGTCAGCTTTGAGTGGGGGGGGGGGAAGTGAGGCTCTTTACCCCTCGAGTTTCTTATTAACAGTACAGTCACGTTCAGTCAGATCTCGAGCCCTTTCTATCAATCGCTTTCCCGCCCCCTAATTAAACTTTCTGCCCGGCGTGTTTTGTTGAGCTTCGGAACTTTAAACTTTTCCCCCAATGCGTTTCTCTCTGTTTTTTGCCGACGCGAGGGCTTTTATCTTTGTTTGATTACTTTCAATTATTGACTTTTCCTTTTCTCCTCTCTCAATGTTTTACTAAACTTTCGCTCCGTGCGCCAGTGCCAGTCTCAGCCGGGCTGCTATGGGGTTACCTTTACACCGAGTACTTGGGGGGACTGTCACTGCCGCACGGGGCGCCCGCGTGCTGTTGCCCGAGATGTTCAGTCGCATCGGTGGCCGCAGCAGCACTAGCAGTAACCGCAGCATCCCATTAGTGTTCTCGTTTTCTCATCGCAGGTGTCTTTCAAAGATTTCTGTGACCAGCAAAGTCGAGATGTCCATCAACGGAGTAGCGTCCCAGAGCAAGGTGCTCACCATTGACACCCTGAACCCCAGCATCAAGAAGGTGGAGTATGCAGTGAGAGGTCCGATAGTCCTCCGTGCCATTGAAATCGAGAAGGAGCTCCAAGAGGTAAGGGCACGTTTCAGCTGGGCTTATCTGACAAGAACACATTACATGTTGTGACAAGCTGAATATGATGTGACAAGCTGAATATGATGTCTTATGATCTCTGTGGTGTTGGAGAGTGGAACTGTTTAACCTTCTCATGTTTAAATACTGAATGTTGACTTCTCAGAAGTTATCATTTGAGCGAAGGACTTTAGAAGACTGGCACCTTGCCCAGGTTGCTTTCCTCTATGTGGCCAATCATACCTCAACCTGAAGGAGAAGCTTAGAAAATGGAAGAATAGATGGTAGGATGACTGGTGACTTTAAACTGGTTGGGTATGGCTGTGCCCTGGGGGGTGCCATCTAAGTATGGTTACTGATGTTGGCAGCATGCTGCCCAGATACATTCTTAAAAACACTGGTTCTTTAATGGCACTTTCCTGGGTTGTAGAACTGTTGCTTGACAAAGAACCATTTAATTCTGGGAATGGTTCTTTGCATGTTAAGTTGGTTCTGCTTTGAAAAGGTTTCCAATATTTGGACAAAACAGAAATCTTTTAATGTTGGCGCTATATAAATAAAATGTATTATTATTAATGTATAGTAGTCTACCTATAGCAAGATACTAACAGATCAAGAAAATGTGAGTTATTGTATGCAGCGAGAGTCTTTTTAAAATCAGGAACCAACTGGTATTTCTTAAATCTGTTATCTGTTCATTGTGATATATGTAGAGCGTATTCTGGATATAAATTTTAAGTTTCTTTCTGGAACCTTCATGTCAATGGTTCTTCTGAGAACCAAAAATGGTTCCCCTATGGCATTGCTTCAAAGAACTGCTTTGCCACCTGCATTTTTAAGAATGCCCCTGAATAGGAAAAGTGGCTTAGGGAAACAGCTGGCTAGAAGAATGGAAGTATTACCTGTGTAGTCTTTCAGGTGTGGGGGACCTTCCCCTGCAGCATTCATTCCTTACATGCATCTATGAAGAAAATTTGTCTGAGGGGCAACATTGGATGGAGGTTTATTAGCAGCCAGCCACCATACTGGCTGCATCTCAGAACAGGTGATCCTCTTGAAGCTAAGCATGTTCAGGCTCGGCCAGAACTTGAATGGGAGACCATCTTAGGAAATGCTTGGGTTACTATTGGAAGTGGTATTGGTGAAACCAGCAGGGGGCACTTACCCTGTGGGATGTTGAAAACCACTGGGCTGTAAAAACTGGCACCATCCTTCAGATGAGACATAAAACTGAGGTCCTGAATCCCCGTGATCTTAAAAAAAATCCCTGGGCATTGTTCAAAAAAGAATAGATTGTACCCTGATGTCCTAGCTACATTGCTCACCAAAGACTGGTCACTCTGGCCACCTGATATTTCTAATTGGCTATCTCTCTCACCCCTTCACCTCCTAATGGCTAATGTGTGGTGAGCGTACTGGCACAAGAATGGCTGCTGTTGCATCATAAGTGGATGCCACACATTGGTGGTGGTTGAAGTGGATTCCCACTGTCTGTGTAAAGCACTTTGAGTAGGTTAGAAAAGCACTATATAAATGTAATTAGCAATTAATATTGTATTATTCTGTAGTGTAGCACCATCTCATGTCTTTTTTTGTGGGAGGTCAGTTGTAGTGCCTCCACAAATTATGGAGGGCAGGCTTAACATCTGCTTACATTTTCAAAATTTCAAGAAGCGTAAAGGATGGCACAAGTGGGACTTTCCAAAGAACATGAACATTTCAAACTCCTTATGCACATCCCTGTGAAGCCTCTAAGTAAGCAGCAATATCATTGAAGTGTGAGTGATTATTGAGGTACGTCAACAGATTGTGATACCCGCTTATAAAACCCAACCCAAGAGTACAGTCACAATTACTGGAAATTTGTAAAGAGACCAAGAATAAAGTTCTCATTCAGACCAGAACATCTTTACATCCCAGCCATTCCAAAATGTTGTGCCCAATTTGGTGCATGGACTAAGCTGGTTTGAGCACCCAAGATTATATTAAAACATTCAGTGAGGATAGGCTCCACCTCCATGGGCGGAGTTTAAGGAGTGGCCAAGTTAGCCTGTCCCCAGCAACAAATGCATTATGTTACTAAAATAAGCCTCAAGGGAAGGATATCT
The DNA here is from genome assembly GCF_900747795.2 of Erpetoichthys calabaricus. NCBI lineage: Eukaryota > Metazoa > Chordata > Cladistia > Polypteriformes > Polypteridae > Erpetoichthys > Erpetoichthys calabaricus. The sequence continues at coordinate 197,809,096 of NC_041399.2, forward strand.
ATTAGACTACAGATAATGTAAATACAGTATGTAAATGATTGAAGAATATGGTAGTGCTTCTGCCTCTTATTAAGGAGTTGGTTGTTGCTCCCTGGGTGGTCTCTTTGTGGAGTTTGTATGTGTGTCCATGTGGGTTTGCTTCAGTTTCCTCCCACAGATCAAAGACACATAGGTTAGGTGAACTGCTGATGCTAATTTGGCGCGTGTGTGTGTTCGTGCTCATCCTGTAATGGACTGGCACTCCGTCCAGTGGTTGTTGCTGCCTGATAGGCTCCAGCTACCCCTTGCCCTGGATAAACAGGTTTAGAAGACAGATGGATCCGCGAATACTATAATCCATCCCACCCAAAGCAAACACTCTCTTGTACGTCACCAATTCTTACAGCAGTGTGGTCGATGGAATGATTGCAGGTCACAAATTGAAATTTTGATGTGCCAACCCAATTTAATCAAATGACCGTTATAAACAAAATATGCGCTTAATGGCTCCAAAACACACGAAAAATAGGGTTTCACTGTCGACTAACAAAGAAATCCTTAGTGGCAATAGCAAAGAGGTCCATCCTGTGGTATGCTCATGCATTGAGTGACACCTCCTTCATGGATATATAAATATGAAGGGTCTGGAAAGGGTAAGACAATTGCCCTCACTGGGGGTGTTCTCAGCACTGTGCAGGGAATAGAAAAGGATAAGGTTGGCGCCAGTGCCCCCTCTTGACCCTGGGTGGTAGTACATACCTCAGAAGAGCCTGGAGGATGATCCATTGACGTGCATGTGTTACATCAAACAGAAAAATATTCTGTACAATTTTAATTACAGATTAGTTTTCTGTTTCCAATTTAGCTTGAAAGGGCTTCTTTCAACTTGTATACTAGTATTTTCACCAAACTCTCTCCCACTCAAAACACTGATCCCTATTACAAAATATTAAAAAAAAAAAAAAGTGACTCTTTGATGAAACGAATAACGGGAAAACGCTCCAACTTTCAAATCAGTTAACTAAGTTCAGGAATGGATCCAAATTTTGTGCTATGTGTACATTTTGTTAAAGTAAGAAAGTGCTTATTTTGCCACAATTATAATACATAGAAAACAAAATTATCTTTTGTTTGAACACCATTCATAGTATTTGTGTACGTTTTTGTAATTTAGAAGTTTTGAATGTGTTAATGTAAGGGAGACTTCCTTCATATTGTACGTTTAGATCATGAACATTAGATGTGATGTAAATATGTATCAGTACAACTGAGACTCTAAACAGTGTGGTGTAATTGTTAAAGTTTTGGACTTTAGACTTGAAACTCTGAGGTTGTGGGATCAAATCCCGCTACTGACGCTGTGCGACTATGAGCAAGTCACTTCACCTGCCTGTGCCGCAACTGAAGAAAAAAAATTAAAAGAAATGAAAGACGTTGTACCTCAAATGTTGTAAGCCACCTTGAATAATAAAACGTGTGATTATTTTTTTATGGTTCATCTGGCTCCCCCAAACCTAAATGTCAAACTCTTCCCATATCCACCACCCTACAACCTCACTGTAAATTTGATTGAGCAGGTTTGTGCATGTATAGTCTCGCTGAGCCATACTTATAATATACAGTATATACGTCTGGAGACAATCAGGAGGGAATTTTGCTTAAAATTGGGTGGGGACAATTAGAATCTCTTGACTGTCACATATCTAAACCAATCCAATGCCTCATGAAGGCGACACTCAAAGTAGGGGCGGGGATTTTGAACTGCAAAAAGCAGTGGTGCTCTTGTTAATCTGATCCGACAGAGAGAAAGCTTCTGATTACGGTGAACTTTCTATAGCCAAAGTCTCCTAAAAAGATACTGTTAGACATATAAATGTGTGCTGCATGTGCAGAGAGCACATTGCACATGTTACAAATAAACACAACCTGTTGCAACTGAGAAACCTTTCAGTAACATCAGATTATACATTAGCATTCAAAGACATCAGTGGACGAGTGGTAAATGTGAATGATGTGTTGTCGCAGGGGCTGTGTGCGCCGTCTGTTGTTCAGTTATGTCGATGTAAGACTGAAAGAATTTCTAACTATGAGTTGTAAAATACTGTATGCATTCAAAGTATACAACAACAACAACATTTATTTATATAGCACATTTTCATACAAAAAGTAGCTCAAAGTGCTTTACATAATGAAGAAAATAAAAATAAAAGACAAAATAAGAAATTAAAATAAGACAGCATTAGTTAACATAGAAAAGGAGTAAGGTTCGATGGCCAAGGAGGACAGAAAAAACAAAAAAAAATTCCAGATGGCTGGAGAAAAAAAATAAAATCTGCAGGGGTCCCAGGCCACAAGACTGCCCAGTTAGGGTTCTCACGGAGTCACTTGATGCTGATGGTCATACAGACTTCTGGCTTTTAATCCATCCATAGAAATAGTGAATGAATATAAATACTTAGGAACTTACCTAGATAACAATCTTAACTGGAATACAAATACAAAAAAAATATTTTCTAAATGCAACCAGCGCTTATTTCTCCTCCATAAACTCAAACTATTTAAAGTAGACAAGGACCTCATGTTGTCCTTCTGTCGTAGTATGATCTAGTCCGTGATCACTTTCAGTTTCATTGCCTGGTTTAATAGTCTGACAAACCAAAACTCAAAAAAGCTCCAGCAGATTACGAAGTATGCAGCTAAAGTTATTGGGGCTGATGTAGATGATTTGACTAGTGTGTGTCAGAGGGCAATGCTAAAGAAACTGGAAATCATCTCAACTGATGACAGACATCCATTACATGTAGAACTAAACTTCAGTAAATCAGGAAGGATAGTTGCTTTGAAAACCCACACAAATCGCTCCAGTAACTCCTTTCTTCCTAGTGCCATACGACTTTTCAATAAGAAATATTGGAGATAATGATTAAGGTTTTGATATATATCCTGTTACCTTTTTTTTTTTTTTTGGTATAAATATGTTTTATCTAACTGCCTTACCTTAACCTTTCTTATTTCTATTTGTCTGTTTTATTTCATTCTGTCTGTTACCTGTTATTAGATGCAACTGAGAAGGCAAATTTCATGTTTTCCTGTGTAAACATGACTAAATAAAGAAACCTAACCTAACCTAACCTATCCATCATTGTTGGAACATCACGATGCTTTGAGTAGATGGTGGTGGTGCAAGCCACCACCAAAAGGACGCCGGAAAAGGAAACAGAAGAGAGAGTAGGGGTTAGTACGGATTTTAGAGCCACCATGATTAGTTATTATAATGAATTGGATATACAGAGTATCAGGATTTAAATTACAGTGAAGTTATGAGAAGGCCATGTTAAAATAATGTGTTTTCAGCAGTTTTTTAAAGTGCTCCACTGTATTAGCCTGGCGAATTCCTACTGGCAGGCTATTCCAGATTTTAGGTGCATAACAGCAGAAGGCCGCCTCACCACTTCTTTTAAGTTTTGCTCTTGGAATTCTAAGCAGACACTCATTTGAGGATCTGAGGTTACGATTTGGAATATAAGGTGTCAGACATTCCGATATATAAGATGGGGCGAGATTATTTAAGGCTTTATAAACCATAAGCAGAATTTTAAAGTCAATCCTGAATGACACAGGTAACCAGTGTAGTGACATCAAAACTAGAGAAATGTGCTCGTATTTTCTTTTCCTGGTTAAACACATACAGTGTGTCACACCCCATCAAAAAGGCTGCCATTAAGAGAGCTGATAATGGAGAGCCACTGGAGACGTAGATTTTAGTACTCATCTGCCTAACAACACCAGTAAAGTACGGAGGAGGCTGCACAGCATCCGCCTTCTGACTACATGACTAAACAAATAACTAAAGTAAGTTACCATTACTGTCTAATTGGAAATGCAAACATGCCATTCCAGAATATAGCTACAGCGCTTTATCACATAGTATATCCATTGACCACAATAAACTCTGTTTGCTGTTGTTATGCCATATAGTGATGCAATAGTAAAAATGACAGAAAGATATCAAAGTAGACAGAAGCGCTTCTTTAACTAAGTGGGGCCAAGTAGCTGCAGTGGTATACGTGTGTCTGCCTGTCTGTCTCTTCTGGTGCAGCACTCATTACAACATACAAATTAATCATTAAGCTTCAGTTACCTTGTGCTGCTGAGCTCTGGAGTTGGTAACAGCAATTTTAGCTTTTTATTTTCTCTTCGAGTCAGGTGTTTTGTTTAGTTTCATTGGCTCTCTCCCTGAAACCCCAGCCAATTAAAGTGCACAGACTGGAGGAATTGGGGGCGGGCATTTCAGGAAGAAGCCCTTTGGGCGGAGCCTTTGAAGCTGCCGATTTTCTCCACTGTTCACTACAAACTTTTTAACAGGTTGTCCCCAGATGTGTATTCTTGCTTTTGAATCACATCTGACCCCGTGAGACCAGTGAATATATGGTTATGGTAATCGTGCCACTGGGATAGCCACCCACCTGCTCTACAACCAACCATGACTCCAAATTTTATTAGGCAGGTTTAGAAAGGTTATGCTAGATTAAATTTACATAACCACCTACAGAGCAGATAGGCAAATTAATATAATGCAACTCAAAAATTGTGAATAATAATGAGGTGAAAAACAGTGAGTTGAATTTTATTATGAAAATGGTTATGAGGGTGTTTAAACAATGCAGTAATGCATATAACAGTGCATAACCCAAACCACCTTAGCTAGTGCCTCATACAAGAAGCAGCTCTCATCACCCTCTCTCAGCCAAGACTTATGTGATTGTTGGTGACCCATGAATGAAATCACAAATCTTGCCTTTCTAATGTTTTGCTGCCCAGAGAGACATGTTTGCTAGCTAAAAGTGTCTGACTATAAAACCCCACCTCTGCCACCAACTATCTGAACCCCAGTAAGATTTTCTCTATGCCCTCACTCTTAATGGCAGGGTGATTCCTGCTTTGTGAGCCATACTGCTGGCAGAGGCTTTGGATTTCAAAGGAAATGTCATGTTATAAAGGGGGTCCAGAGGATGGGAACTTCTCTCCCAATTTGTTTATTTCATTAGCTTAGCCAGTTTTACATCATACCCAGTCAACCAGCTTTTATTTTATTTAACACCTTTCACAATGCAAATCGTCCCAAGGCACTTGACAAAGCAAAGAAGCGTACAATACAAAATAAAATGCAAGGCCCATCATCCGTTTTTTCTAGACGTAACAAGAAGCTGGAACTAAACCCAGCACAAATGGGCATGAAAGTGGCACCAGTCCAGTGCAGTGCATATTCACATGTAGAGTGGATTCAGAAAGTATTCAGACCCCTTCACTTTCTGCATACTTGATTATGTTATAGATTTCATTTTAAATGGATACATTAATTAGGTGCCATAGAAATGCAGTAAACTAGAATTGTTATTCTGCTTCTACCAGTGGGGTCCTGGTAGGTTAACAGAATTTCCTAGGATCAGACAATGCGTTAACAGAGGACTTTTAACTAGCAACCCTGTGACTTAATATAGTGTCTTTCATTATTGAATGTCACGTTAAGGTAGAAGTTCCCAAGCTTTTTTTTGTTTGTGACCCCATCTTGAAAACTGAGCTTTTTTCACACCCCCAGTTGTTTGAAACATTGATGTTCATTCACTTCCTATTCAATATAATGTATAATGTTTTTTTTTTCTGTTCTTAAATATGCAACCCCATTAGCATATCTGGTGACCCCAAGGTTGGGACACTCTGTTTTAAGGAGATATCCAGGTACAGTAGAGTTGTGTGTTTTATATCTATGTGGCATGGGCAAGTGAATTGAATTTCCCAGGATCACAAAATGAGTCAGCAAAAGACTTTTAACTGGTAATCCCATGATTTAAAATAGTGCCATCCAGCCCTGCAAGCAGGTCCTCCAATTTACAGGGAAAGCTTGGACGTTGGTGGCAGGATTGGCACTCCAGCCACCATTTAAAAAAAAAAACAAAAAACAAACCAAACCTCACACTGTTCCAGTGCCAACCTTTCATCATTGAATCCTATGTTAAGGTGACATACAGGTAAAATAAATTGCTATTGTGTTTCTGCCACCAGATTACTGGCAGTTTACGTGTGAGACAGTGAAGTGACCACTTTATAATTTTAAGAAGTGACTTTCTATAATGACCACTACCACAGGGCACTTTGCAGGTACAGTACAATTGTTTGCTTACTGGCATGTCAAACCATGAGTGAGTGGTGAGGGTACATCTGGTGACCCTGTGACTTAATGTAGTGCCTTTCAGTATACATCGCCATTCTACATTTACTTTATAGTTTTTTCTGCCATTGGCTAGCTAGCAGGTTTCTTGACAGGGTCACACAGTGAGTGAGTGGTGGGGACTGACCTGGTCACCTGCTGGTTTTTCTAGCATTCTCCCACTACACCTCACCCCCTATTCCTTACAGTATGTATAATCCTGTTGTTGGACCTGTCATTTTCTTAAATACATAGGTACAAGGTGGTACTTATAGGAATAATCTCCTGGTCTGAACTGCCTGCTTTCACGTGGTGATTACTGTATATTATCTCTATATGCCATTTCTGATATGGAGATATGCAAATAAAATAACTGACTGACTGACCTGCTCTTGAGTCAACAAGTGCATTTTTTATCAACTCTGCCCTGCATTGTCCTGCATTTCGCAAAAATCCTACACTTTCATTTTGTTGCTAACATCACTTCATTGAGCAATAAAATATACAACCAAGCGAAACTTGCTGTGTGATCGGCTTTATGTGACAGGTCAGCATTCTTGCAGAGGGTTTTCTATGTCTTCATATTTAGACATATGACACATTTCAAGATAACAGGAGCTTTTAGAATAGTGTAACTGTTTGGGTAAATGATCCATTTCAATTTAATAAACACTGGTCAACAAGCATTTTGCTACTGGGATTCTTTCACCTGTACTGTAATAAATTTCACTTGCTGACTCCAAATCTGAAAATCATTTTCGTCCAGCACGTCCCGTTTTTTAGTTATGATGTTCAAGGTCTTGGACAACTAGGGTGACTGGACAGTAAAGGCGATGCGTTTCAGCATTTAAGAAATAAGTTTGGTCTCAAGAAAAGTGAAGCCAAAATTAAGGAAGGTGTTTTTGTTGGCCCTGAAATCCGTGAACTGATGCTTGACAATGAGTTCAAAAAGAAACTGGAGCCAACTGAATCAGCACCCTCATTTGTGCGGGTTGTCCAGAATTTTCTTGACAAGCACAGAGCAGAGAATTATACTGAGCTTGTGGAGAATATGCTGAAAGTACGTATATTGGCTTACGGGAGCCAGAATGTCACTGAAGATGCATCTTTTACATTCTCATCTCGACATTTTTCCACTAAATCTAAGCGATGTCAGAGATGAGCATGGGGAAAGATTTCATTAATATATAAAGGTGATGGAAAACTGACATTGGGGAAAATTCACCCTGAGCATGATGGGTGACTACTGTTGGTTCTTGCAAAGAGAGACAGATGTGCAGTACAAGCGCAAAAGCGAGTGCCTCCAACATTTTTGGGCACATTGACCTCACTTTTATATTGAGGTAAATTGCCATAAATATACTTTAACGTGTCTCTGGTATCGTCTTCTGGTTTGTTTTCAGAATAAACACATCAAAACAATTTTGGTAGGACATAGACCAAACTCCAGATATCGTGTTGATATATTGATATTCAAAAGTGTCAAAACGTCAATGATGTGAATTTCAAAAATCTGACTTGCTAGCTTAATTCTGATATCATATATGAAATCATTGTAAAAAACTTAATAAAAAGCTGCTCTGAAGTTCCCAGAAGCAAACAAAAATATTTTCTTGTAGACCAGTGTAATGATTCATTTTCATTGTTGTTTATATACGCTAAAAGCTTCACTTTGCTAACGATTAATTTCTATTTTGAAGCAATTAAGTTGAAATCCGATACCAAACAGTTATAACAGAAAACATGATATACATAAATGTAAAAAAATAAAAAGAATCGTGAGCCGCAAAGTATCAATGAAACTACATATTTGTTAGTACAGTGGCACAGTGACTTGACGTCAGTTCCCGGCCTGTCTGTAAATTAATACCAAGAGTCAATGCCATTACACCTTGTACTGTATGGTGAGAGCAGGCAGGTTATCTAAGCTCAGTGCATTACGCAATTACTGCATACGGAGAAGGCAGAGTCCTCAGAACTTTTACAATGTCTGAAATCGGCATTCAATAATTAAAAGTTTATAAGACAAATAAAGTCACCTATTCCTGTGACCTCACACTTCTCTTTATTTGGCATAATATTCTGGGTACAGATTGGCATTTCATCCAAGCCTTGGTCTCACTTCTCAGATTCCAGGTCTGCACTACTTGATTACGGATATAGAGAACGGAAGGACAGAAGACTGCTATGGCAGTGAGTTAATTTAATGGAGTTTGGCTTATGGGCTGTGACATGCAGTGAGCTCACAGTGGCACTGATTGTGCGTCTCACGTGATCTACAGAACATGGAGATTGTTGCTGTGCTCTAAAAGTTTTAGGTTTATTCCAGCTGACACTTCCTGACAGCGCTGGAATCTCTGCTTCATTATTTCTTGCTGCTTATGCTTGATGACACCAATTCGATCAGAGCGGGCCCCATTTTTGATGTTCACTTTCAGTAAGATGAATGCGGTGGCGGCGTCAGGGTGGGAAGTTGGTGCAGCTGCACTTTGCCCTTTTGTAAATGTGCAAGTCACAGCCGCCAATCTCGAGACTGTTAAATTCTGATAACGTAGCGCCTTGGTGCTATTGTATCTGTAGTCTATTCGTTTATGGCAGTGTTAGCAGAGACCACGTTCCTCTCAGTGTGCGAGGCTCCTCACCCATGGCTCTGAGATGGAAGCCATTTATTTCAGTAGCCTGGCTGGGTAGGACTGTATTGCTCATATTGTTGTCCTCTGTCTTCTGTGGCTCTAATCCTGTGTTCCATTTGAACTGAAATGTTGGACTTTCTGAGTCTGGGTAAATGATCCATTTCAATTTAATAATGATTCATTTTCATTTGTTGTTTATATATGTTAAAAACTTCATTTTGCTAACAATTAATTTCTATTTTGAAGCAATTAAGTTGAAATCAGATACCAAACAGTTATAACAGAAAACATGATATACTTCCATCCATTTTCCAACCCGCTGAATCCGAACACAGGGTCACGGGGGTCTGCTGGAGCCAATCCCAGCCAACACAGGGCACAAGGCAGGAAACAATCCTGGGCAGGGTGCCAACCCACCGCAGGACACACACAAACACACCCACACACCAAGCACACACTAGGGCCAATTTAGAATCGCCAGTCCACCTAACCTGCATGTCTTTGGACTGTGGGAGGAAACCGGAGCCCCCGGAGGAAACCCATGCAGTCACGGGGAGAACATGCAAACTCCATGCAGGGAGGACCCGGGAATCGAACCCAGGTCCCCAGATCTCCCAACCGCGAGGCAGCAGCGCTACCCACTGCGCCACCGTGCCGCCCCATGATATACTTAAATATAAAAAATAAAAAGAATTGTGAGCCAAAAAGTTTCAATGAAACTACATATTTGTTAGTATTAAGAAGTTTCGCCTGGAATGCACACTAGTTGGATTTCCTACTCCGAAAGTCAGGAGAGCCTCAAAAACCCTGACCTTAAAATTCATGATGGCTGCACCACACGTGAACAGAAGTGAAAGATGTAGCATTATACGATTTATTAGCATTTCTGTCTAATTTTGTCTCACTAAATCTTTTATACACACAGAACTTCTGTCTGTGGATATATTGTTACGGTGTTCAGAGACACAAAATACTGTGTAATGTGTTGTTCGGTAGTCGTCTGCATACCAAAACAAAGGTTTTCCTGGAGATTTCCATGTTAATTTTCTGAATATTTTACTGGAACATGGTCAACTTGGGTGTGACAACATTCCCAGCTCCGACATCTGACTTCCTAGTTAAATGGAACGTAGCATTAGTGGCCCACATTTGAAGAGCCCTTGTCTTCATGTCGCTGGATTCCACCAACAACCATCCAGGTCTGTTTATCTTCCTACTTCATTTTTCCCTCTGCATATCCATACTCACAAATCTATTTGTGTGAATATTCTACCTAGTCTTTTATTTCTTTATTCTAATCCTGCAAACCCTTTGCATCCCATTCCTAAACTGGGCCTGGGAGACCTCAGACCAAGCTGGATGTAAGTTGTGAAGCAACTTGTGAGAGTAAATCAATACCCAGCCCACCTCTTCCAAGTCTGTTGCCAGAACATCCTCTGCTGCTCCAAAACGAAACATTCGCAAGCTTCCAACGACACACAAGCACACTGACTGCAATCTTTACCATGTGGGATGAAACCAAAGTGCCTGAAGAAAAAGCCATGCAAACTATGGATAAATCAGCACACCACAACTGGATACAGGATTTGAGCCCTGGGTGCTAGATATGTGGGGAGGTGGTATAATCCACTGCATCACCATGCTTCCTGAAATAAATGGAAAGTGTAAATTGAGGAAATATGGAGCCCCACTAGATAACACGTCAGAATCTTGTACCAGCGTTTCAGAACTATACCCCAATGAAGTAAATGGAAGGATGAACTGTAGGCTTGACATTGATGCCTTTTTGACACATCAATGATTGGGCAGGAAGCATTCTGGGAAAAATTATCTTACTTTGTCATTATGGGGTTTTTGAATTGAGGTTGATGAGCAAAAATGGCAGATTTATCTATAAAAAATGAAAGCTACACCACGATAAAATGTGTAGAAAGTGAAGGGGTCGGAAGACTTTCTGAATTCACTGTAATCATATATAGCAGTAGAAAGGAATGAATCTGTATTGAGAATTAGACCCTCCGCATTATCCAACTGTGAATGCACAATAGCCTTCACCCCTTCGTGTGTGTTTTGCAAGTCAAAATTAGTCATGTCTCACTGGCCGGGAAGCTTCTATTTTGGCAGCATATTTTTGAGGAACGGGCTGTCCACTGCATGACCGTGACGCATTTGGTTAGTTTGCTGGCTGGCCTGTGGAGAATCATTTGCCAGAGTTTTCTGTTGGCTCAGGGCTTCTCTTGTTGTTGGCTGAATCTGCCTTTTGCATATCATTGCCATTGTTCATTGTGGTATCTGTTTTAAGTGAGCAATGTGGTTGCTTATGCTACTAATAGAGTAAGGTAACTCAGTCATGCAGTGCTTGTATAAAGTTTTTATCATTTTGTCATGTGAATCTACATAAAATCAAAAGAGGTTCCATACGTCGCTTTGAAAGTATGCCTAAATGATGTGACCAAAAAATTGGTAGGAGAGGACAGGGATAATGGATATAAATTACAGGGTACATTATGTTACGTCACACTGTTGTGGTCACCTAGCTCTATTAAGAATATAAGAACCTAAGAAATTTGTGACAGTCCATCAATTTCGTTTATTTAGCTAATAGCTAATCTGTCCCAATATCTCATCTAGAAACTTAAAGGCTGTCAAGATTTTTGCTTCAACTCCATGGCTTGATAGTTTGTTCCATACTCCCACAACTTTTTGAGTAAAAAAGTGCTTCCCGGCTTCAGTCCCCTTAATTTCTGCTGGCGTCCTTAAGTACGTAATTCACCATTAAGCTGAAAGAGTTCTGCTGGATCTACTGTACTTTGTCAATGCCTTTGAGGGTTTTGAAAGCCTAGATTAGGTCCGCACGCAGTCTCCTGTGAATGGAATGGTAAACAGTAAATACAAAGCACAAATTATAATGTAATTTTAACACTTCCAATGCTTTAAGAATTGTTTGATAAAAAAGAGTGCCAATCAGTTATTGAATATTGATATTTTATGGTGTACTTAATGCACTGTATAAATTGAGTAAACACTGAGATTCTTACCAGCTATTTGGAATAAACCAATAAAGTAAATAGATGCAAGCTGGTCAAGTACCTAGGATCAGAGAGGTACTATTCCAGAGATGGAAACTGGCAGCAGGTTACGTGTAACAGACCTGAAGACCCAAATGTAACTGAGTTAGAAAAACTCGAAGACAAAAGACCGTATTGTCAAAACTGAAAGTTTTAATGAAAGTCAAAGGTGCTTTGCAAAGAGTCCACATACTACTGTAGTACTATTGTAGATCAAGGGTTCTTAAAATTTTTAATCCGGGACCCAAATAAGAAAATTGATACCATAATGGGACCCACAATAAGGATTATTACAGTAATGACATTCTATTTATGCATAATTTTCATTATGAATATTACTAAAAGAGATAAATGGAAAGCAAACATATTATTAATAAAACATTAATTATCATTTAAAACAAGAACTCGATTCCTGAGGCGTATCACTATCAGTATAAATGCTTGGTGCAAGCTTTAGTAAAGCTGAGGGACATAAATTTCTAGGATGTGGTGATTGCCGAAGGGCAGTATGAATGGTCACCTACCTAACTTTGCCATCCAACTCCTGGCACTGGATAAGTATTAAAGTAATAAAAAAAATTAAATAATGTGTCGTTTTTTAAATAATGCTTTTCAAATGAGCTCCACCATTAACAACGAATTCTTCTGAGTAAATTCACAAATTGTTACATCTGTTCTGGTTTTCATTTAACAATTCAATAAACAGAGCGCAAAAAGTTGAGTCATGTAGGCAAATTATTCCTAAAAATGTGTGCAATATGTGTCTTTTATACGGGTGACATGAGAAATCTTGAAGGATTGGTCGGGCAGTCCAGTTTGAAATGTTTAAGTGCTGCTGTCTGATGTCGTCCTCCACACTATCAATAGATTGAGGAATTTGCCCCCACTGATGCACGATAAACTTTATACGAAATCTTCTTTGCCCCTCTGTTACACACAAAGAGGTCCGATCAGTTGTACATTGCCAATGAAACTCTGTTTAGGATAAAATATGGCCACTGCACTACATACATCTCCAGCATACAGACTAACCCTCACAACACTCCAAAAATCGTCACATCCTTGTGCCTCCCCAATTCTTTTTGCTTTAACATTTCAAACTAGCTCTACATTCCCTTCACTTTACAAGCTTCTCCGTGTCATTATCTCCTCTCTCTAATTTTGTTATACAACCCCAAATCAGAAAAAGTTGGGACAGTGTGGAAAATGTGAATAAAAAAAGAAAAAAGCAAGTTATAAATTCTCCTCAAATTTTATTTCATTGCAGACAGTATGAACACAAAATAATTTATGTTTTTTTTTGTCAACATCATTTGATTTGTAAATAAATATCCATTCTTGCCATTTAGGCTTGCAACACATTCCAAAAAAAGTTGGGATGGGGGCAATTAGGGGTAGTAATGAGGTATAATAACGAAATAATGATTTGATTTGAAACTGGTGATGTTAACAGGTGATTGCAATCATGATTCAGTACAAAAGCAGCATCGAGGAAAGGCCTACTCCTTTAGGAGCAAAGATGGGCAGAGGATCGCCAGTTTGCCACCAAGTGCGGGCAAAAATCTTTGAAATGATGAAGAAAAACGTTTCTCAAAGAGAGATAGGAAGAGATTTGGGCATTTCTCCCTCTACAGTGCATAACATAGTGAAAAGAATCAGGGAATCTGGAGAAATTACCGTGCGCAAAGGCCAAGGGCGCAAGCCTAAACTGAATGGTCGTGATCTCTGAGCCCTCAGACGGCACTGCATTAAAAACCGTCATTCATCAATAAATGATATAACTGCGTGGGCTCAGGACTACTTCAGGAAGTCACTCTCAAGCACTACAGTACGTAGTTACATTAGGAAATGCCAGCTAAAACTGTACTGTGCCAAAAGGAAGCCCTACATAAATAGTGTCCAGAAGCGCCGTTGACTTCTCTGGGCTCGGAGGCATCTGGGATGGTCCATTGTGCAGTGGAAACGTGTATTGTGGTCAGACGAATCGGTTTTTCACATCTTTTTTGGAAGAAATGGACGCCGTGTGCTGTGGACCAAAGAGGAAAAGGACCATCCAGACTGTTACCAGATACAAGTCCAAAAGCTAGGGTCTGTCATGGTATGGGGTTGTGTCAGTGCCTTCGGCAAAGGTAACTTGCACTTCTGCGATGGCACCATCAATGCTGAGAAGTATATCTGTTTTGGAGGAACAAATGCTGCCTTCAAGACGACGTCTTTTCCAGGGACGCCCATGCTTATTTCAGCAAGACAATGCCAAACCACATACTGCGCGCATAACAAAGGCATGGCTGCGTAAGAAGAGGGTGCAGATGCTTGACTGGCCTGCCTGCAGCCCTGATTTGTCTCCTATAGAGAATGTTTGGCGCATTTTGAAACGAAAAATGCGTCAACGAAGACCCCGTACTGTTGCGCACCTAAAACGTTGCTTGCAGGAAGAATGGGACAAACTAACACCTGCAACACTTAGTCACTTGATTTCTTCAATGCCTAAACGTCTTTTAAGTGTTGTTAAAAGACAGGGGAACTGTACAAAGTGGTAAATGCTGTGCTGTCCCAACTTTTTTTGAAATGTGTTGCAAGCCTGAATGGCAAGAATGGATATTTATTTACAAATCAAATGATGTTGACAAAAAAAAACATGAATTATTTTGTGTTCATACTGTCTGCAATTAAATAAATAAAATTTGAGGAGAATTTATAACTTGCTTTTTTCTTTTTTTATTCACATTTTCCTCACTGTCCCAACTTTTTCTGATTTGGGGTTGTACATGTCTTTGATCGTCAGTCATCTCAGTTTGACTGTTCCACAGGTTGGTGTCGTGGGTAATATTAACTCTGTCAGTACCACAGAAACAAAAGCTGTTAGTGATGCATCAATGGCACGGTTGATAGTATATGCTTTAAATCGCATGCTCCTGCAATAAATCACAGACAAAATACAGAACAGTTTATCTCAGAATTCACAATTGGACAAACTTGTCTAATTTTAGTACACAATCATGTGGCGATCCATTAAAAGCATGTCCAAATCCAAAATCATCTTTGTATCCCTGCAAAGAAACTGTGTTTAAGACACAAAATGTTTCAGAAATGCTGCACTATATCATCAACTAATGTGAAAAAAGTTTGCTTTTGCACTTATTCACAGTTTTGGGTAGTACACAGTTTGCATGGTCTCTTCTGAAAGACGTCAAGAAATGCAACTTCGAGGGAAGATGTTCCTAGCACTCAATCACCGCATCCTAATAATGAGGTCACATAATGGCTTACCAAAAACAAAATATGAAGTTAAAAAAAAAAATGAAGCTTATTCTAAACTTATTCTGGGAAGAAAATATGAATGTACAAGGGTGTACCCAGAAATAACCGGAATTAAAAAAAATATTTTAATAATTTTTACTTACTGAAACTTTAGTCTCTTTTTAAAGTATTCTCCATGTGAATGAATGCACTTGTCCCAACGGGTCTCCCACTGGTGGAAACATTTTTGGAATTGCTGAAGAGGAACATTGTCCAATGCCTGCAGTGATTTTTCTTTCACTTCCTCCACGGTACAAAAATGTTTTCCTTTGAGTTCTTTTTTCATATGCGGGAACAAGAAAAAGTCACATGGTGTAAAAAGATCAATCGAGTAGGGAAGGTGGCAAGAACTCCAAGACACACAAGTCAAGTCAGAAAACTCTTCAATAGTCTGACGACGATCTTCAGAAATTGCATTGCAGACTTATTCAAGATTTTCATCATTCCTAATTGTGGAAGATCGGCCAGATCTCGGTTGGTCTTCAAGTGACATTTCCCCTTGTTTGAAATGCAAAAACCACTCTTAGACCTGTGTTTTACTTAAAACTTCCTCTTTAAAAGCAGTTTCAAGCATCACTACAGTTTCAGCAGCTGTTTTCCCTAAGAGAAAACAAAACATAACACAGACTCGCTGTTCTTTATGATCACCTATCACAAAAATCACCAGAACACATTTAATAAGCACCAAGAAAAACCGACACGGAATGCCATACAAACAATACAGAGCCATGCCACTTGTCAGACTGCCACAGGAAAACTGCAAGTATGCTACACCTAGCAATGAAATTCTCAACTAAATCAAGATTGTGCACCAGGTACAGATTCTGGTTATTTTTGGGTACCACCTCGTATATTAGAATTTCTGACTCTTGGAACCTCAAACTCTCACTCTGGAGTCTGAATAAACTCTAATCGAGTCATAATAAAAATCCCATAACATACCACGACAGCATTGTTGCCAAGGTGTATTTCAGAATATTGAAGTAGAATAATAAAAGAGACCATATGGGTATTCAGCACTGATTTGAATATTAGGATTCATGAGCCTTAAAGCAGAGGAGGGTTCTGGAGAGTAAAATTTATAAACCTGGTTGAGTAATGTGAATCAGGCATACCTAAAGCACCACCCATCTCCCTCTCCAGTTCTGCCCAGTGCCTTTGCTGGTAGAACGTCTGTGGTTGTTGAGAAGCTGATGTTTGTCACACATGTTAAAAAGTTATATTATCACAATGTGAAACTATTTATTGAAGCTGACACTCCCGAGTTAACACTTAGTGTGGTTTGTTCAAAGTTAAGCTTTGTTCATTTTTGGTTATGTTTGTTTGGATTAAGCCTTGTGCTAAGATGATCCTCCCATTCATCATCCAATCCCTTCAGTTTATTGGTCACTGGGGTGGAGGTTAGTGCAGTAGCATCAGGTAAGGTAAGGCTGCTGGACCATTGCAGAGCATAGTCATGCCCTCATCCCTGCCCATTCAGGGAGTTTGGTGTTGATAGTTAATATATTTGGATATATGAGGAAAACCTATGCATGGATGGGGAGAACATGCAAGGAGTGCTGAGATCCTAAACTTGGAATCTGGAGCTTTGAAACACATGTGCTGCTCTGATCAGTTACAGTATATAAAACCAGTCTGCAATATTCACAGAGAAATCTGGAAGTAATTTGCTTTTTATATTCAAGGGGCCCACCTGGTACGAGCAAGCAGCCTGTCTTGGTGCCTTTGCCATTTTAGCAGCTGTTCTGTCCTTGTGAGTGAAATGAATGGAGTTAAGTAGACAGCTGCTAAGCTTGTGACTGTCTTATTGCATTATTGATCTTTTCTTGAAAATACAGTGCACAGTGAAACCTTTGCTCATTTAGTTCCTGTGTTTTCATTACATATGATTTTGAACAGACTGATGGAACAATAGTTAGTGTTGGTTCCTCTCAGCTTGAGGGAGCTCAGTTCATATCTTAAATGCTGTCACGGCCTGTGCCATAGGTTGAAAAAATGAAAGAGTGAAGAAGAGGTTCTTAACCAGATATTAATGTGTCAAAGCCAAATTGAAAGATAAGATTTGTGTTCTGCCTGGAGAAGTGTTGAGGCATTTTAAAGTGCAAGGGGCCAGAAGATGAGATTCAGCTGAAAGTGTGGGCTAAAGTTTGTTCCTGTGAGATCAAAACTAGAAGTGATCAAAGCCAAAACACTGAACTAAACTGTTGTCAAAATTTCGGAACAAGGATCAGAAAACAGAAACACTAAACTATGAAGCCCTTCATCCACCTATCTGTTTATCTGTTGGTCTACCTATATTATATAGTGACCTTCACCCACTAATCTGTTTACAGTGACTTCACACCTCTTCACTTTTTACACATTTTGCTGTTGCAGTCTTGGGCTGAAATCATTTGAATTATTTTTTTCCCCACATCAAACAACACTCGATAGCCCAGAATGACAGAGTGAAAACAGGATTTTAAAAATTCTTGCAAATTTATTAAAAAGAAAAAACTGAGATATCACCTTGACACAAGTATTAAGGCCCTTTGCTCAGTACTTCATTGAAGCCCCATTGGCAACATTTCCAGTCTGGAGTCATCTAGGGTTTCACGCCACAAGCATCACACACTTGGATTTAGGGATTTTCTGTCCTTCTTCTCTGCAGATCCTCTCAGGCACTGTCAGGTTTGATAGTGACCATCGGTGGTCAGCCATCTTCAACCCAGCCACAGGGGATGCACAAACCAGTGTGTTTCTTCGTGTCGGTCCCAAGCCCGGATAAATGGGGAGGGTTACGTCAGGAAGGGCATCCAGTGTAAAATTTTGCCAAATCAATATGCGGACAACAATACAAATTTCCATACCGGATCGGTTGAGCCCCGGGTTAACAATGACCACTACCAGTACTGTTAGTCAACAGGGTGCTGGCGGAAATTGAGCTACTGTTGGCCGAAGAAGAAGAGGGGGGAGATGTGTCCAGAGGCAGGAGGAGAGGAGAAAGTTAAAGAGAGTGGAACTGAGGGTAGGAACTTTGAATGTGGGCAGTATGACTGGTAAGGAGAGAGAGTTAGCAGATATGATGGAGAGAAGGAAGGTTGATATATTGTGCGTGCAAAAGACTAAATGGAAGGGGAGTAAGACCAGGTGGATCGGAGGTGGATTCAAATTGTTCTATCATGGTGTGGATAGGAGGAGAAATGGGGTAGGAGTTATTCTGAAGGAACAGTATGTCAAGAGTGTTCTGGAGATGAAAAGAGTGTCAGACAGAGTAATGATTACGTAGCTGGAAATTGGAGGTGTGCTGATGAATGTTGTTAGTGCATATGCCCCGGAAGTTGGGTGTGCAATAGATGAGAAAGAAGATTTTTGGAGTGAGTTAGGATAGTCAGAGAGATGCAGAAAGTAGACAAGAGTACAAGGAGATAAGGCACAAGGTGAAGAGAGAGGTGGTGAAGGCTAAAGAAAAAGCATATGATGAGTTGTATTAGAGGTTGGACACTAAAGAGGGAGAAAAGGACCTGTACCGATTGGCTAGATAGAGGGACCGAGCTGGGAAAGATGTGCAGCAGGTTAGGGTAATAAAGGATAAAGATGGAAATGTACTCACAAGCGAGGAGAGTGTGTTGAGCAGATGGAAAAAGTACTTTTAGAGACTTATGAATGAAGAGAACGAGAGAGGGAAGAGGTTGGATGATGTGGAGATAGTGAATCAGGAAGTGCAATGGATTAGCAAGGAGGAAGTAAGGGCAGCTATGAAGAGTATGAAGAATGGAAAAGCCATTG
Organism: Erpetoichthys calabaricus; assembly: GCF_900747795.2. NCBI lineage: Eukaryota > Metazoa > Chordata > Cladistia > Polypteriformes > Polypteridae > Erpetoichthys > Erpetoichthys calabaricus. The sequence continues at coordinate 197,828,052 of NC_041399.2, forward strand.
GTCCAGATGACATACCTGTGGAAGCATGCAGGTGTTTAGGAGAGATGGCAGTGGAGTTTTTAACCAGATTGTTTAATGGAATCTTGGAAAGTGAGATGATGCCTGAGGAATGGAGAAGTGTACTGGTGCCGATATTTAAGAATAAGGGGTATGTGCAGGACTGTAGTAACTGCAGGGGAATAAAATTGATGAGCCACAGCATGACGTTATGGGAAAGAGTAGTGGAAGCTCGGTTAAGAAGTGAGGTGATGATTAATGAGCAGCAGTATGGTTTCATGCCAAGAAAGAGCACCACTGATGCGATGTTTGCTCTGAGGGTGTTGATGGAGAAGTATATAGAAGGCCAGAAGGAGTTGTATTTCGTCTTTGTGGACCTGGAGAAAGCATATGATAGGGTGCCTTGAGAGGAGTTGTGGTATTGTATGAAGAAGTCGGGAGTGGCAGAGAAGTACATAAGAGTTGTACAGGATATGTATGAGGGAAGTGTGACCGTAGTGAGGTTTACAGTAGGAGTGATGGATGCATTCAAGGTGGAGGTGGGATTACATCAGGGATCGGCTCTGAGCTCTTTATTTGCAATGGTGATGGACAGGTTGACAGATGAGATTAGACAGGAGTCCCCGTGGACTATGATGTTTGCTGATGACATTGTGATCTGTAGCGATAGTAGGGAGCAGGTTGAGGAGAACCTGGAAAGGTGGAGATATGCTCTAGAGGGGAGAGGAATGAAGGTCAGTAGGAACAAGACAGAATACATGTGTGTGAATGAGAGGGAGGTCAGTGGAATGGTGAGGATGCAGGGAGTAGAATTGGTGAAGGTGGATGAGTTTAAATACTTGGGATCAACAGTGCAGAGTAATGGGGATTGAGGAAGAGAGGTGAAAAAGAGAGTGCAGGCAGGGTGGAATGGGCGGAGAAGAGTGTCAGGAGTAATTTGTGACAAACGGGTATCGGCAAAAGTGAAAGGGAAGGTCTACAGGACGGTAGTGAGACCAGCTATGGTATATGAGCTGGAGACGGTGGCACTGACCAGAAAGCAGGAGACAGAGCTAGAGGTGGCAGAGTTAAAGATGTTAAGATTTGGACTGGGTGTGACGAGGTTGGACAGGATTAGAAATGAGGACATTAGAGGGTCAGCTCAAGTTGGACAGTTGGGAGACAAAGTCGGAGAGGTGAGATTGCGTTGGTTTGGACATGTGCAAAGGTGAGATGCTGAGTATATTGGAGGAGGGATGCTAAGGATAGAGCTACCAGGCAAGAGAAAAAGAGGAAGGCCTAAGAGAATGTTTATGGATGTGGTGAGAGAGGGCATGCAGGGTGATGGGTGTAACAGAGCAAGATGCAGAGGACCGAAAGATATGGAAGAAGATGATCCGCTGTGGCAACCCCTAACGGGAGCAGCCGAGAGAAGAAGAAAAAGGTGGTCAGCCATTTTCAGATTCTCTCTAAAGTTGTTTGATGGAGGCTAGTCCAGGATTTCTCTGGGCAATTTAAAGAGAATCCCCAGAACTGTCCTTAAGCCACTCCTCTGTTGTTTTTGGTTTGTGTCCTGTTGGAAGGAGAACATTCATCTCAGTCTGATGTCCATAGAGCTCTGGAGCAGGGTTTCATTAAGGATATCTGTGTACTTTGCTCCTTTAGCTTTTTTCCTTCAGCCCTGGCTAGTGTCCCTGTCCCTGTTGCTGGAAAAGAACCCCACGGCATGATGCTGCCATCACCATGATTTACCACTGGAATGATATTGCACAGGTGTTGAATGGTACCTGGTTTCCTTCAGACATGAAGCTAATCTTGGCTACATAAGAGCAGGGAATCTTTTTTCTCACAGTCTGAGAGTCCTTTAGATGTCTTCTTGCAAACTCCAAGCAGGCTTCTACGTGTCTTTTATTCAAAATTATCTTCTGTCTGGCCACTCTCTTAAAAAGCCCTAATTGGTGGAGTGATGCAATGATCGTCCTTCTAGACGTTTCTCCCATCGCCACACACATTCTCTAAAGCTCAGCCAGACAGACCATTGGGTTCTTGGTCACCTACTTACCTTGGCATTTATCCACCTGATTGCTTAGTTTATGTGGGTAACCAGCTCTTGGAAGAATTGTGGTTGTTCCAAACTTCTCCCATTTAAGAAATATATAGGCCCCTAAGCTCTTGGGAATGGTCGATGCTTCAGATTTTTTAGTCACCTTCTCCATATTTGAGCCTCAACACAATCCTGTCTGTAATCTCTTTAGGTAGTTCTTTCGACATCATGACTTTTGCTCATTTGTGAGCCCTTCTGTAGACAGGTGTGTGCCTTTCCTAATCATGTGCAATCAAGTGAATTGATCACAGATAGATTCAAAATGTAGAAACATGTCAACAATGATCAATAGAATAAGATGCTCCTGAGCTAAATCTCAAGTGTCATAACAAAAAGGTCTGAATACTTGTATCAATGTGATTATTCACTTTATTTTTAATAAAGTTGCCAAAATTTCTAAAATATTATTTTTGCTTTGTCACTTTGGGGTAAGCATAGCACATGTAAATGGTAGGAAGATTACATGATCCTGCTATGTTCACACAGTGGGTTTTGAGCCTGCAGCCTTGCTCCTTTCCTTTACACCAGGGGTAGGCAACGTCGGTCCTGGAGTGCCACAGTATGTGTAGGTTTTTGTTCCAACCCAGTTCCTTAACGAGAACTCAATTATTGCTGATGAAGCACATATTGCTTAAGTGACATTTTAATGCTTCATTTTAGTGGTCTCGCTTGTTAAGGTTCTCCAACCTTAATTGCTTATTTCAATCTTAAACTGCTGCATTCAGTGTTTTAATTGCTCCTTATTAGCAATAAGATGTAAAACAGGGGTAGGCAATGTCGGTCCTGGTGAGCCGCAGTGGCTACAGGTTTTCATTCAACCCAATTGCTTAATTAGAAACCAATCATTGCCAATCTCAGACCTTATTTAATTTTATGGCTTGTTAGTCTGTGCAATGTAAGGCTTTTATATCGTAGATTTTTTTCCTTTCCAAGGATATCATCCAAATGATTTGAAGCCTAAAACAGATCATTTTCAGTCTGTCACATTTTTCTATTAAGTGTTTTATTAAATCAAACCGTGCATGATGAACACACACAGATGTAATTGGAAAAAAGCTAGCTGGAGAACTGCTGGCTGCTTTGTCTTTTACATCTTATTGCTAATAAGGAGCAATTAAAACACTGAATGCAGCAGTTTAAGATTGAAATAAGCAATTAAGGTTGGAGAACCTTAACAAGCGAGACCACTAAAATGAAGCATTAAAATGTCACTTAAGCAATATGTGCTTCATCAGCAATAATTGAGTTCTCGTTAAGGAACTGGATTGGAACAAAAACCTGCACATACTGCGGCACTCCAGGACCGACGTTGCCTACCCCTGCTTTACACCATTAAAATGGTCACTCTGATTTGGTGGTGGTAGGAAACTGTGGACATGCCTACAATGGGACCATCTGGCTCGGTCTACAGCAGGAGCTGAGTGTGATGGATCATCTCTGTTGTCTCGTGTTCTTCACAAACCCAGAATACGCCAGTGTCATGGGTTCTAGGTGCTCGTCGATGTATTCGTTTGTCAGTTTTAATGTGAGCGCCATCAGCATCTACTTGCCTTCCAAAACAGAAGCCAGTTTCTTGTACAAGACTAGAAATTTGTGCTTTCATTTGAAAATTTTTCAACACTACTTCTTTCTTTTCTCTGTATTGTTCTTTCTCTCCAATCTTTGTTATGGTGTCCTTTCCATTATGAACATTATAAAGCAGTTAACAAAACTACACAAAAAACAGCAGAAAACATTAAACTCAGTGTTGGTTACATTAGACATGCTAGAGTAAGATGAATCTGTATAATAATATCTTGTGAAATATAATGAATGAATGTTTTTTTGTGACGTTTTGGCAGTGATAACACCAAACGATTCAAAAATGTAACATAATGAATGATTTAAACAATAGGCTTTTTGTCCATCCAAGGACAGAAAGTGAAGTAAATCGGGTCATTACAGTAACAAATACAGACAGCCTTTATATAACACCTCACATATTACTTTACAAAGCAGTCAATATTAACATTAAGGATCAGAGAAGGTTGCAGTGAGCAAAGGCATAAAAGGAAGATGGGATAAGTAAGTTCACCACAGCAGTGGTTCTGAAATTTTTTTTTCCCCTCACGACCCAATTTTAACTTTTTTGTATTTTCAAGACTGAGAATCGCTGCTGGCGGCCATCTTTGTTCACCTTGGAGAATCACCATCACAGGTTGTAGTGGGGCAATGTTGTTTGCTTAAACTGTCCGCAACATCCCATCTGTAGTCACTCCGCAACAACCCATCTCCAGTCACTTCAAAAACTGTACGAGACCCTTTCCCATTGAGTGCTGTTATGAATCTCGACTCTGCATAACCTAAACCCAGACAAGACATAAGAACCTGTGCACTACAGTAGTAAGTTAATTCTATCCATTATTTCCATTTCCAATCCCAGCAACTCCAAGGGAGGCATCATGAGGGGAGTTTAACTACAATCTCTGCCCTTTAGACTCTCTCCACGCTCTCACCATTAAGTAAGAGTTTCTGATCCTTGGGAGTCCACATCAGCAAGGACCTGTCATGGACTAAAAACACGACAGCAATAGTCAAGAAAGGTCTTCAGAGGCTCCATTTTCCGAGGAGCCCGAAGAAAGCACAACTCCCACAACAGCTGCTGGTTAACTTCTGCATGTGGATCATAGAGTCTGTCATCATGTACTACATTACAGTGTGTTACTCTAGCTGCACCTCTGAGAGCAGGAAGACCCTCCAGCGTACCATCAAAACAGCTCAGAGAATTACTGGTGCTCAGCTATCATCACTGGAAGATATCTTCACTACCCGCTGCAGCAGAAAAGCAAAGAGCATTTGTAGAGATCCAAGTAACCCCAGCCATAGCATTTGTACTCCTCTGCACCCTGGCAGGAGCTTCAGAGCCCTGCATGCCCACACTACCAGGCTGAAGAACAGAATTTACCCCAAAGCTATCAGCCTATTAAATGCACAGCAATCACTGCCCCTTCCTATATGAAACCACCAGAGATTGGAACTGAACTTCTACATCAACTGCACTTAGTCACACACTTGTACATGACTCATGTGGAACTCATAACCTTTACATGGACTGTAATCTTCACTGTGATGTCATTTATTATTTTTCTATGCTTACATGTTTACCTTTACTTTTACTGTGTACATGTCCTACCTCTTTGGAATCTATATATATAATTCACTAAGCCGACAGGGCAAGCAAGACAACCATGGGATACGCACGACTTGCCACGCCCACCAACTCTAAGACCGTGGGATACGACGACAACTCACAGAGCCACGCCCGCCGTCTCTAAGAATTCACTAAGTTCATGGCAAGCAAGACGCACGCAAGACGAAGCCCCGCCCACCAACAATTTGCGCGAGAGTGAAAGCATTTGCCAAGAATGTTTTCATTAATCAAGAAAGAAAGTCGGAGGTTCGAAGATGATCACATACCGTCGTAGTTCCAACCATAAACGATGGCGACTGGTGATCCAGCGGGGTTATTCCCATGACCCGCCGGGCAGCCAACCGGGTAACCAAAGTCTTTGGGTTCTGGGGGGAGTAAGGGTGCAAAGGTGAAACTTAAAGGAATTGACAGAAGGGCACCACCAGGTGTGGAGCCTTTCGCGTAATTTGACTGAACACGGGAAACCTGACCCGGCCCGGACACGGAGAGGATTGACAGATTGATAGCTCTTTCTCGATTCTGTGGGTGGTGGTGCATGGCCGTTCTTAGTTGGTGGAGCGATTTGTCTGCTTAATTCCGATAACGAAAGACACTCCCTCCTGCTAAATAGTTACGCGACCCCCGAGCGGTCGGCATCCAACTTCTTAGAGGGACAAGTGGCTTTCAGCCACAGGAGATTGAGCAATAACAGGTCTGTGATGCCCTTAGATGTCCGGTGCTGCACGCGCGCTACACTGAATAGATCGACGTGTGTCTACCCAGCACCAAGACACGTGGGTAAGCTGTTGAACCCCATTTGTGATGGAGACTGGGGCTTGTAATTGTTCCCCACGAACGAGGAATTCCCAGTAAGTGCAGGTCATACACTCTCACTGATTAAGTCCCTGCCCTTGGTACACACCACCCCGTTGCTACTACCATGGTCGGGTGACTTGATGGATTATATATAGAAAAGCGGCCGGAACCGCAAAAAACAATGAAAAGTCAACGTGGCTCAGAGGTGCATGTGGACTGTAGCAGAGACGAAAGTGACTGAGGCGGTGTTTGGAAAATGAACAGTCAACGTGACTCACAGGTGCATGTGGACTGTACACAGACGAAAGCGACTCAGGTGAGGAGTTGGGGGTGGGCACATGAGCAGGCAGTGTGTACTGAACGATGACTAAGAGATGACTAAGAAATCAGCAGACTACAATGGCGGGGGGGCCGGTGCGGAATGGGCGTCCTTCCCCTCTCCCCCCGTTCCGCCCTCCGCGCCCGAGCGCCGTCCAGCCCCGTCCCTCGCTCTGGGAGGTGGAGGCACGACGGCGGTCCTCCAGTTTTCAGTCACGGACAATTGTATGTTGCCCTCTCCAGAGTTCCATCTTTTCATTCACCTACAGTAGTATCCTCAAACCCTCCCCAATTGGACAACTGTGTCTTTCAGGAAGTGTTCACCCATCAATACATAATTATGCGGCGTAGCATAGTTGTTAATAGTAACTGTGCTTTTCATAGTTTAATGTTTACTTAGTTTATTGTCTACTCTTATGTACTTTTATATAAGGCATCTATAGGCTTGCTCCAAACAATATTTCATTGTACTGTATGGTGACAATAAAGGTATCTTGCTCTTGCACTCCATATTTTAAATGTCTTTACAAGTGCCCAGCCTATGGAAACCGGCATATCCCATTGGCAAAAACTGCACACCCTAAAGCTTTAAGTGACTTTAAACAAGTGGCACTAACTTCTCAAATCATGAAATCCCTTGAGAAGTTAATTAAGAGACAACTACTTGATAAAACTGAGGCCCATCTTGACTCTCACCAATTTGCACACAGAGCAAAGAGGCATGTGGAGGATGCCAAAGTAACACTTCTGAATTTACTGTATGAGCACTTAAGATGTCAAGCAAAATGACACGTTTAATTTGCTAATTTAACAGATTTCAATATTCAAGCTTTTGAGGCAGCTCAGGCCCCTTCTCCCTGACCAAAGCTCTCCTTGGCCAGTTACTCAGTTTGGCCAAACATCCAACTCTGAGAAGAGTCCAGATAGTTCCAAAATTAATCAATTTCACAATTATTGAGGTCACTGTGCTCCTGGAAACAATCAGAGTTTTAGAAATGGTTTTGTACCCTTGCCCTGATTTATGCCTCACTACAATGTAATCCTGAAGGTCTCCACACAGAGTTCCTTGGACTTCATGGCCTGTTTTTTGTCTTGACATGCAGTGTGGATTATGGGGCCTCATATAAACACAGGTGGGCCTCATATAAACACAGGTGTGTGTGCCTTTCTAAATGATATCTGATCAGTTCCGTTTGCACAGGTGGACTCCAATGAAGGTCTAGAATCATCTCAAGGAGAATGAAAGCAAACAGGATGCACCTGAGCACAGTTGGCAGTGCCACAGCAAAAGGTCTGAATAGTTCTAGGAAGGAGAGATCTCAGTTTGTGATTTTAAATACATTTGCAGCCTTTCTGTAAACATGTTCTCACTTTGTCATTACGGGTTATTGACTGTAGACCAGTGTTTCCCAAACTCAGTCCTGGGGACACACAGTGGCTGCAGGTTTTTGTTCCAGCCGGATTCCTAATCAGTGATACCACCTAATCACACTGATCTCATTTAATTAGCTGGTATTTTTTTTCTTTTATTCTACATTCAGAAAAGCACAGCAGCATGATTTTTACATTTATAAGACATCTATATATATATAATTCACTAAGTCCATGGCAAGCAAGACGCACGCAAGACCGAGCCCACGCCCACCAACAATTCACTAAGCAGCCGACCATGGTACACGCACTACAGAGCAACAATTCGCGCAAGAGCGAAAGCATTTGCCAAAAATGTCGTTAATGAAGAATGAAAGTCGGAGGTTCGAAGAAGATCACATACTGTCGTAGTTCCGACCATAAACGATGCCGACTGGCGATCCGGCGTTGTTATTCCCATGACCCGCAAGGCAGCCATTACACCCACTGGCACGCCTCCGCATAAAGTCAAACTTAAAATTAGTTCAGTCGTCATGCTTCTCAGAAACCTCATGCCAGCAAGAAGTCTCTGTAAAGGCACTAGACTGTTCTCAGCATTCACCGCAATGTACTGGGGTGTAAAACAATCGCAGCTCCTACCTCACAAACTGTCCTTATTCCCCGGATTTCCCTGACCCCATCAGATGCAAATTTGCCTTTTACTTTTATACGCAGACAATTTCCTGTTAGATTGGCCTTTGCAATGACAATTAATAAGGCGCAGGGACAAACTTTCAAAAAGATATGTCTGTATCTGCCAAAACCAGTTTTCAGTCACGGACAATTGTATATTGCTCTCTCCAGAGTTCCATCTTTTCATTCACTCACAGCACACAGGCGCCCGCGTGAGATAGACAGACACACACACACACACACACACACACTCGAGAGAGAGAGAAAGAGACATGCACATGCACAGACACGAGAGAGAGAGAGAGACACACACACACACACAGGCGTGAGAGAGAGAGAGAATCCCTGACCCCATCAGATTCAAACTTGCCTTTTACGTTTACACGCAGACAATTTCCTGTTAGATTGGCCTTTGTAATGACAATTAATAAGACGCAGGGACAAACTTTCAAAAAGATATGTCTGTATCTGCCAAACCCAGTGTTCAGTCACGGACAATTGTATGTTGCCCTTTCCTGAGTTCCATCTTTTCATTCACCTACAGTCGTATCCTCAAACCCACCCCTTTTGGACAACCGTGTCTTTCAGGAAGTGTTCACCCATCAATACATAATTATGCGGTGTATGCTACGCCGCGGGTTGGCTAGTTTAGAAATATTTCTGCTTTTGCTATAGATTTAAATGCTTAACTCTCTTTTGTTGATTTCATTATACTTTGCCCTTTCTCTGTGCAGTTTTTCTCCCTTCATTGTATCTTAATAATGACAGTTTGAAAAGAGCAGATCAGACACCCAGGCAAACAAAACTGAATAATCAAAGACTGTAACTACTTTAGCATCAGACCCAGTAATTAGTAAATAATGGATTAATTAAACAATTAGAAGACCTAAAAAAGTAGAATGAAAATCAAGATGAAAATACTGTTAAAAAGAAAAAATACATTATTCCTATATAACTGTTTGGTACATTTTAATATTTTTTTTTTAGCAAACGTAGTTTTCTAATTTCTATATTGTTCCCTAAACACAGAACATGGGAAATATCAGTTCACTTAGTTAGCCCAGGAGTTCAATTAAAAACAGAAGCTGGTTGGAACAAAAACCCGCAGCCACAGGGGGTCCCCAGGACCGAGTTTGGGAAACACTGCTGTAGACTGATGGACAAAAATGGCAAATGTATCCTTTTAAAATGAAATCTATAACTCGGTAAAGTGAGCAGAAGTTGAATTGGTCTGAATATTTTCTGAATTGTACCCCACTGGTCTTTTTAATAAACATTCCCACAATGCCGTTAAAAGTACAGTATTTAGCCCCTTTCCTAATTTCTTCTTTTATTCATAATTTGTTGACACTGTTTATTATGCAGAGCTTTATGAAGTTTAGTGTTACATTCTTTGTAATGTTGTTATGCATTAATTGCACTGAATTGTTGTTGAAACACCAGCTTGCATTTGTGGCGAGTTTTCTTTTTAGGACTTCTGCTTTTGGGGTTTTTTTCAGTGTCTACCCTGTAGTATGTAAATCTTGGTTATTAACCCCAGTTTCACATGCATATTGTAATCCCGGCAGTGGCAGAAGGAATGCTACTCCGTTAGGCCCTTGAGCAAGACTTTTCACCTGCAATTGTTCTGGGAGGGGGGCACTGTATAAGTAGCTGACCCTGCACTCTGACCCTAAAATTCTTGAGTAAGTTGGGATATGCAAAAAAAAAATCTGTATACAGTAATCCCTCCTCCATCGCGGGGGTTGCGTTCCAGAGCCACCCGCGAAATAAGAAAATCCATATGTTTATATGGTTTTTTTTATATTGTCATGCTTGGGTCACAGATTTGCGCAGAAACACAGGAGGTTGTAGAGAGACAGGAACGTTATTCAAACACTACAAACAAACATTTGTCTCTTTTTCAAAAGTTTAAACTGTGCTCCATGACAAGACAGAGATGACAGTTCCGTCTCACAATTAAAAGAATGCAAACATATCTTCCTCTTCAAAGGAGTGCGCGTCAGGAGCAGAGTATGTCACAGAGATAGAGAAAAGCAAACAAATCAATAGGGCTGTTTGGCTTTTAAGTATGCGAAGCACCGCCGGTACAAAGCTGTTGAAGACAGCAGCTCACACCCCCTCCGTCAGGAGCAGAGAAAGAGAGAGAGAGACAGAGTTTGTTTTTCAATCAAAAATCAATACGTGCCCTTCGAGCTTTTAAGTATGCAAAGCACCGTGCAGCATGTCGTTTCAGGAAGCAGCTGCACAAAAGATAGCAACGTGAAGATAATCTTTCAGCATTTTTAGACGAGCGTCCGTATCGTCTAGGTGTGCGAACAGTCCCCCTGCTCAATCCCCCTACGTCAGGATCAGAGAAAGTCAGTGCAAGAGAGAGAGAAAAGTAAGCTGGGTAGCTTCTCAGCCATCTGCCAATAGCGTCCCTTGTATGAAATCAACTGGGCAAACCAACTGAGGAGGCATGTACCAGAAATTAAGAGACCCATTGTCTGCAGAAATCCGCGAACCAGCAAAAAATCTGCGATATATATTTAAATATGCTTACATATAAAATCCGCGATGGAGTGAAGCTGCGAAAGGCGAAGCGCGATATAGTGAGGGATTACTGTATAAGAAATTGTAAATGGCAAATAAAGCAAATTATTAATTACTAGGGGGCGTTTGCTCACCCACACCTGCACTACATGCCAACCACTTTGCGTCTCTGCCGCATGCGTTGTGAAGAGGGGGGCTGCACATACCCCAAGGAGACGCGATTGCTCCTCCGACACCCCCTCTTAAACGGTGATACAATGGGAAACGCATAGCTTTTTTTTTTTTTTTTTTTTTTTACATCCTCTTTGCTCGATCTGCTGCTAGCTTACTACTGCTGCTGCCATGCCGCGTGATCTGTATCTCGCGCGGCGCACTTCTGTCATATCACCTATGTCTATATATTCGATCTCTTTTCACTTTTACCTATTCATCAATATCACATTGAATTTTGATTCAGTGTTTGGAATTACATCGTGACAACGCAACGAAATACTGCCCGTGAGTGAATATTGTTTCTTTCTCTCTACAAGAAATGTGTCTGACATAACCACGCAAGACTTTTCCAAATCTCTTTGCATAAGCTCTTGTCTCGCGAGGCTTCCGGCCCCTGGCGTTGGTTACATCGCTTGGCATGAAGACTCGTCTTGTGGGACATGAAAGTGTCTCTGAGACAATCACATCTCGTCTCCTTCCAAGATTTTGTTTTATAATAGAGAGATTATTATTAAAATGGCCAATAATGGACAATTGACCAGTTAGATTGAAAATTAGGAGCTTTGCGTCAGTGGATTTTAGCACTGTATGTCACTCAGATTTTTTTTTTTACTCTTTCCCTTGTTCCTGTCTACAGTACATTTTTGTTGAGGATCTCCTCATTTCAGGAGATGGGAATTCAAGCAGGGGCCTGTGTCTTAGCTGCCTGACTAAAATAAAAGTAAACTGTTATCCTTTGAAAGCTTGCCCTAGAGGAGAGGAGTTGGCAGACCAGTTTGTCTTCTCAAAGGATTTCTCAGAGTGCACTTGAGGTGACGAGTGAAACAGGAAGAAGACAAAGAGAGAGGGTGAGAGGAAGAGTGAGAGGGTGTCTCACGTGTCGCTCTGTGAGGCAGGATACAGGAAGTACAGAATGTTACAATTCCTGCCCACCAGCTGCTCAAGAAGTGTTGCACTACCACACAGATTTAACAGCAGAGCGCCATCCAGGGCTCCTTTAGCACAGACAATGTGAAGCCCTTCCAAACTTTGAGATTCTGGATCCACATCAGCAGGAAACAGCAGACAGGAAAGCTTTGTGTCTGCATGTGAGTTCTGGCAAGGAAACTGGGATAGTTGATCTGTGTGGCGGCTCTGAGGTGCAGGACTGACGCCGAAGCTGTGGATTAGTCTGTCTGTTGGACTGTCATAGTGTCTTTTCTTGTCTTTTTTTTTGTTATTCCGCATTCTACTTGGTTTTACTCCAAAATCCTAAAGTAATTGTGCCTTTCCTCTCTATCTACTTATCTGTCACTCTATCTTTTATACTGTGCCATTTCTTTCTGTTTATCTATTATATAGCGCATTTCCTATCTCTTTGTCTGCTGTAGCCGAGTGCAGGAATGACATGCATTCACATGAGAGAATGAAAAGTTGGGACACCAAAAAAAACAGTCAGTACACACAGACTCTTGGGCAAACAATGAAAGTGTTTGGCTCTTCGCTGCAGAATTAAGTGTCAATTACTGGAGCTCCATCTGGTGGGTCGCTCTGATTGCAAAAGACGCCTCTTACCAGGCAGCTGTGTTACTTATGTCACATAAACTGGAAGGGCTGGGGCTAAGTGTCCTCACTGGGCGGTCTCTCAGAGGCGTGGAGAGAGAAGAAGAAGAGAATGTTAGCAACAGCGCCCCCTCTCGTCCTGGATGTTTATCACCTGCCTCAGTGGAGCCTGTGAGGAGGTCCTCCGACACGCATGCATAACAGTGCCTATTATATGGTGCCTTTCCAAGTCTGTCTTTATTTTAGTGTACCTTCCTATCTATCCGTCTGTCAGTTATGTACTACCTTTCCTATATGTATGGTTATCTATCTGTCATACAATGCCTTTCTTATGTGTCTGACTACCTGTTATATTGTGCCTTTCCTGTCTGTTTGCCTGAATGTCTGTCTGTCTATTACTGGGATGGGCAGCGTCACTCCTGGAGTACCACAGTGGCTGCAGGTTTTTGTTCCGACCCCGTTTCTTATTGAGAAGTCAATTATTGCCGATGAAGCACTTATTGCTCAAGTGACATTTTGATGCTTCATTTTAGTGGTCTCGCTTGTTAAGGGTCCCCACCCCTATTTGCTTATTTCAGTCTTAAACAGCTGCATTCATTGTTTTTAATAGCTCCTTATTCGCAATAAGATGCAAATGACAAAGAAGCCAGCAGTTCTCCCTCAGAGTTGTTCTTGTTTACACCTCTGTGGATTCATCAGGCACTATTTAGTTTTAATAAAACACTTAAGAAAAGAAAGTGAAGGACTGAGAATTATTTATCTGTTTTACGCTTGAAATCATGTGGCTGATATCTAGGAACAAATCTACAGTATAAGAACCTGACATTGCAGAGTTAAAAACACTAACAGCCCATACAACTAAAAAACAAAAAAAGTCTGAGACTGGTGAGTAATGGTTTTTAATTAAGCAATTGGGTTGTAACGAAAACCTGCAGCCCTCCAGGACCAACTTTGCCCACCCCTGGTCTTTTCTATCTCTTTGTCTGTCAATATAGTGCCTTTCTTGTGTGCGTGTGTCTGTTTGTTTGTCTATCTGTTAAAAAGCATCTTTCTTATTATCTATCGTGTCTATTATATAGTGGCTTTCCTGCCTGTTTGCCAGTCTATTATATAGTGCCTTTCCTACCTTACTGTCTGTTTATTAAATAGTGCTTTTCTCACCTCTTCTTCATTCTACCTCTTACAGATATATAGTGCCTTTTATATCTGTGTGTCTATTATATACTCCCGTTCCTGTCTGTGTGTCTGTCAGTCTTTCTATCTGTTATATAGCATCTTTCCTACATTTGTCAGTTTATTATATAGTGCCTTTCCTGTCCGTTTGATTGTCTACCAATGAGGCTACTCTGTCTCTCTGTCTCTTATACAGTATAGTGCTGTTCCTCTCTGTCTATCCATCTCTTATATAGTGCCTTTCCTATCTGCTTGTTTGTCTGCCAGTCTATTATACAGTGCCTTTCCTACCTCTTTGTCTGTCTTTCTCTTATATAGTGCCTTTCCTATCTGTTTGTCTATTATGTACTTCCATCCCTATGTGTGTGTGTCTGTCTGTTTAACTGTTATATAGTGCTCTTCCTATCTGTCTGTGTATCTATGATAATAGTGCCTTTCCTGTCTGTCTTTATTTTACACATCACCATTCAAGTGAATTTACGTATCCTTCTTTAGGAGCTTGAAGGCAAGGCCGGGCCATGGTGCCACCAGAACTTGTAAAGGTGCCTCTGTGGCAGTGACATTCCTTCAGCACTGCTGCCACCTGTTATTGTGCTGTATGTAGTGCCTTTCATGATGAAGAATTTTTTTCCTTGATTTATGTTTAGATTCTTTTTATTTCAAGAAAGTATGAAAGCGAGTGAGGCCTTGGCACCTCCACACTCTCCACACTCCTTCTTACTGTGTGTCTTTCCAAGGTTTTACTTTTAACTTCCATAAATGTACATGTACTTGTAACAGGCCTTCAACCATCCAGACAGACTTCACTGAAATAATACAGAAAGCTTTCCCCATCTGTGCCCCCCACCATCCACGTCCTTAACGCTGTTCTCATTGCGTGCATGCTGCTGCCCCAGGAGTGTAAAGTAAAGAATTCAAACTGGCCTCCTGGCTGATATCGAGTGTCCGTGTGACGCCCTGAAACTTTAGCCATGACAAGGGAGCTTCGTCCTGCCTGGCTTGAGTTGTGTTGTGAAGCCAAAACACAGGCCTGCGCTCTTCAGTGTGTTTGTCCACTTTGAAACTCCCTCGACTTTTATTTGTTTGCTGCGTTGGTGATGTGAGGGGTGCTGAATGGTGGTCCAGTGACAGTCCATTTACTTTTGTTATTTAGCTGTGGTTTTAGTGTTGAATTCTGCTGCCTGACAGCTTTGGGGATCTCGGTTCAGTTCCTGGTCTGGACCTCTTCTCTCCTCGACTGTTTGTTTTTTTCTCTGGAAAAATGCATACAATTACATAAATGTGGACCTAGGTGCAATTTAACACTTGTGGCATGTGGCTGGGGGTGGTACCCAGCCGGGATGCCCAAGAGGACCAGAGGAGTGCTTACACCTCCTCTAGACCATGAGGGGGCGACCACCCTGGTGGCTTTGAGGACCACGGGTACAGAGCTTTGAAGCTCAACCCTGTAGGGGCCTGTGGTCACCGCCAGGGGGCGCCCCAATGCCTGAGGAGCCGTGGCCCTCAGCACATCCGCCACACCCTGAAGTGCTGGGGGGAAGAAGACCAGGGACACCCGGAGTGCTTCCGGGTGCGCAGCTGGCACTTCCACCACACTGGGGAGTGCCGGTGGAAGATTGTCGGGAGGCATCTGGAGCACATCCGGGTGATTATAAAAGGGGCCGCCTCTGTCCATTCGATGGCTGGAGTCGGATGGAAGAAGGACGAAGTCTTGGTGGAGAGGAGTGGAGACGGACCTGAGAGCCAGGCACTGCTGAGAAGGCCTGAACTCTGGGGGAGTTTTGGGGGTTGTATGCACAGTTGTAAATATTAGTGGTGTAAATAAACGTGTGTTGGGTGATTTAAACATGTCTGCCTGTCTGTGTCCGGACTGCTTTCCACACACTTTAAGACTGTAGTGTGTTTTGGAAATCAACCACAAAAGATTATTCTTGAAACTGAGACCAACGTCAGGCAGAAGCTGAATGGACCTCTCTGCTTGCTATGTAAGGTAATCCAGCAGAGGATAACTCCAAAATCCAATGGCAGCCGCTGCGTCACCGACATGACAGGACAAGTCAGGTGACATCATTGCAGCATTGCATAAGTGAATAGTAACATAGCGTTAAAAAGTTTTAACATTATTAAGAATAATACAGAGAACCAAATAAACCACAAAATTTGATTTTTCATGACAAAATTATAGAAAGAGAGTGAAATAAGACGTACATAAACAAAAGTAAAGGAAATTAACCATAATCATAATGTGTACAGCACACATTCTTACTTATATGTGTTAATTAACATACAACACTCCCCCACTCTGCAGTACTGGGATTAGTGGGTAGAATGTTCTTCTTCTTGCAGTGTTTTTCATATACTATGAAAATTTAAAGGGGTATGCTTAGGAATGGTGCTGTTGGAGGACAGAGTGACTATTCCTAATTGATTGTATTCAAGGATAAGGTAATGGAAGATGTGAGATCAATGCTCTGATTTCTTTTCAAAGATGTGTAGTTCATGTGAAATCTTTCTGGCATAAATGAACCCCCGGGTGGCTTGGCATTTCATCCAGTGTCATATCTGATGATGCTGGCATAAACGTCAGCTCCAGGAGACCCAGGAATTGAAAAATCAGTTTTGAAAAATGAATGGATGCTATCCAGTATGATTTCTAAGTCAACCGTTCAAGCCCTAAATTGCAGGCAATGGATAGCCCGGTGGTTCAGAGTATTTTAAGTAGGTAGGTAGAAAGATTGAACTTTATTTGTCCACACTGGGAAATTTGACTTTTTACTGAAGCCCTTTAAATTAACAAATACATAAATAGATAGAGAAATATGGTCTGAACACACACCAGAATGACAAAAAAAGAAACAAAATGTTTGACTTGGCAGACCTGGTCCCAGTGAGGCACTATACAGGTGTATTGCTGTCGTTATAAAGGAACGTTTCCTGACACACTTCTGCTGCATAATTCATTGGCTAAAAATCCTCAGTCTTAGTGTTTCTGAGATAAGATGTGCAGGCTTGCTCATAATGGCACTCGGTTTTGTTTTCATGCTCACCTTTGCTAAGACCTTAGTATAGGAAGAAGGAGGAGTGCAGCCAGAACTAAAAGGGCAAGTGCTACACTGACAGGTTCAGAGAATTAAAGCTTTTTTAGTTTTGAGCAGAGAAGGCTGTGCTGGGACCTAATTCACGTCTTTAAAATTCCCAAAGGCATCAATAAAACTGATCCAGCAGAATTCTTTCAACTAAAGCCGATGACACATTACATGACTTTAAGTTGGGAGGGGATGTCAAACTTGATGAGTGCAGTTGCTGATCTCGTTGCTTGAGGAAGTCTGATTACACAACCCAGAAACTTCAAGGAATGACATATTAGACGACTCCATACACTTTTCCAGCACAATTTCACATTTCCAAAATATTGCAAGCTCACCCGTTTCCTGACAGCCAGTAAATGTGCTGCCTGACAGCGCTTTTCATGTATGAATGCTTCTCGGGTGCAGGGACATCAGCCACAATCTCAGCCTTTTTTCTTTTTTCCATTCTATTGTGGTGTGTAAAACATCACACATCATGCATATGAACATCCTTTCTCTTTGCAAGGTCCTAATTCCTCTTAGGTTCATTGTGTGTGCTTTCATTGGCCATTCAGCTCTTGCAGACTCTAAGCCTGTACCTGTGACTTAAGACTTTTGTTGGCGTGAGCCACAGACTGGTCGGACTGAATCCATGGGTAAGTCAGACAGTGCTGTGACTGCCCCGACTCGCTAAGATTATGTAACTGAAGTCTGTGACTGAAAATTGCTACAAAAGTCATGTAATTAATATGACGTTATTATTGACTATATTTATTTAGCTTTTGCCCTTTTTCCTTTCTCCTCTGAAGATCTACCACTTAAATTGGGGGTTCTATTTGCCCTAGCATTTGATTCTTTCATTAGTTTTTTTTTTTTTTATGTATTTTTTACTTTAATTGTTTCAACCATCATTTTGTGTGTTTATGGTCGCCACCATTTTGTGTTCCAGTCACTAAGGTGGCTCCCATGTTGCTAGGGGCGTGCCCGCAGGGGTTATGAACTTTGACTGACAACTGTCATGAACTGGGAGTCCCAAAAGCACACAAGTCCCAAAAATGTTTCCATAATTACCCACTAGTGGGGATTTACAATCCAAAGCCTGACTAGACACCAAAAAGGCCTTGAAGAATCTTTATAAAATAAGAGATTTGTTTTTTAACAAAAATGCTCTGTTTTAAGAGAAAAAGGAATTTCCTGATGGCAAGGCAAACACACAGTCCTAATACAAATGTCAAGGAATGGTCAAAAGACAGAGCAAAGGTTCAGAAATCCAGGTACTCCGAATAAGCACTTTTGAAACACAAACTCTCCACTCCCTAGCACATTTGAAATGAACCACCAGGAACTGTGGAAGATCCTGTAGATCAGCTGTGCGCAACCTGCGGCCGTACGGCCGCATGCGGCCGTGGGCAAGGACTTTGGCGGCCGTGGACGTGTATATTAAAGTGTACATAATGGCGGCCGTGCAGGTGTAGGGTCTCTGGACTCCAGCGAGTAAGGGGTCTCAACGCCGCAGAATCTTTGTCGGCCGGGTCGGTATGGTGACGCCGAAAGCCGATTTGGACTCTGGGGTCTCTAGACTCCTGCAAGTGTAGAATCTCAAACACCGCAGAACCTTCCTTAGCCGGGTCGGTATGTTGACCAAAATGTTGCCCTTTATATATTCATCGAGGCCTAGGGACTCTCGAGCTTACTCCGCATTTCCTGGGAGAAATGGGGTGAGATGGTGCAGCGTGGATAAACAAATGGAAGTAGCATTCGATGTAGCACTGCCATCTCCTAATGGTCTCCAGCGAGTCCCCTGACTTTGCAAGTCTGTCTGCAAACATGCAAGAGCAAGGAAGCCATTAATGGCGATGTTTTCCAAACTTCCTGAAACAATTGCTGTAAAGGTTTTTTGTCCTATATGACGTTTCGTAGACATTTTTTTACATATGTAGACCAGTAAATTGAATATTGTCAGATATATCATACTCTGTTTTAATGTGTAATCTGTAAATTTTTACATAAATCATAAAACATTATTAAGTTTACTTGGACTTACTGGCGGCCGTTATTAAAGTAAAAAGTCTGTAGTGCGGCCGTTATTAAAGTAAAAAGTCTGTAGTGCGGCCGTCAATAGCGGAAAGGTTGTGCATGCCTGCTGTAGATTTATAGGATGGATGGCATTCCTTGTGGTGATTTGCAGGTGGCTCCACCTCTTGGGGAACCACCCACAAAACACATGGGAGATAACTAAGGCACTGGTACATGGACAAAATGGAAAGCAAAGAATATAGATAAACACAATCAATATTAATATAAACAAAATAATCATAAATGTACAAAAAGAGCAGAAAACAAAGATTTGAACCAGAGCCAGAGGATGAACCCTGATTGAAACATGACAAGGACACGGCAGATTTAAAATGTTATCCTGAAGATCACATCTTTATTCATGTTCAGCAACTTAGCTGTTCTTTTTGTTTCAAGAATTTCCCTCATTTGTAAAAGTCCTTACTGATTTTTGATTCATGCTCATTATTTTCACTTTTGAGTTTTGACTCCTTTTTTCGTTTTGGTATTAGTTCAGTTATTTTTTAATTTATTTTTTTGCTTTTGTCTATGCCTTTTCTTCCATCCATCCATCCATTTTCCAACCCGCTGAATCCGAACACAGGGTCACGGGGGTCTGCTGGAGCCAATCCCAGCCAACACAGGGCACAAGGCAGGGAACCAATCCTGGGCAGGGTGCCAACCCACCGCAGGACACACACAAACACACCCACACACCAAGCACACACTAGGGCCAATTTAGAATCACTAATCCACCTAACCTGCATGTCTTCGGACTGTGGGAGGAAACCGGAGCTCCCGGAGGAAACCCACGCAGACACGGGGAGAACATGCAAACTCCACGCAGGGAGGACCCGGGAAGCGAACCCAGGTCTCCTAACTGCGAGGCAGCAGCGCTACCACTGCGCCACCGTGCCGCCCCTTTTCTTCCAGTATCCCTTAAATTTTTTTTTCTAATGATCTATCTTAACAGAGACAGAGTCTTAAATAGTGAATCACATACCTGAGAACACCAGTGGAAATTAAGAGGAAGCCCTTTACTAATGGGCAGTTTAAACGGCTGCCATAAATATTACTAACTAAGAGGTGTAATAAGCGTTTGTGAATCATTCTGCGTCTCTTTACTGTATAAGGTGCTAGAGTCTCAGTACATTTTCTCCCTCGATCTCTTTTTGGGAGCCAGTTACGTCTTTCCATTGTCATTGCCCAAGAGTAACCAAAGGAACTGAGAATCAAGAGTTAAATCCCTGTGGAGCCCCTCCTGCTCTCAGTGTGGAAAGGTGGCACCAGTCCACAGCCCGCATTTTGATGCCACTTCTTTTATTCAAAGCTCTTGTTCCTTCTAACCGAGGCTCGGTGCCATGTCTCCATGGTAACGAGGTCACACATTTGCATGCGTGTTGAACATCGTGAAACAGTGCACGCCGAGTGACTGTGTGCCAAGTACACTCTGGACTTGATGATGAAGGTGCTAATGTGAAGAATTTCTAGAGGAGTTCTAAGAACGTCTTTTGATATGTGAGCTTTGTGTCCTTCCAAGAGAGCAGCTCTTACCTGGTGGACGTCACCCACTGGAGTTCTGCATACTTCTTGGACATTTTGTTATCTGTTGCCATCATTTGCTTAAGAATTAAGAGTGTAATGATGCCGTATATCCATTTATTTTCACACCAGGGTAGACAAGGAGTGTGAGGAGTGGCAAAATAAACACAGAGGTATGAACATTCTGTCATTGCCTAAATTGTGTTTTGTTTTTTCATGATGGAGTCGCTATCACTGTTAGCACAAATCTAAGCCAAATAAGTTTACCACGATAGGTTATGGATGTGTAAAGTTTTCCCACTGGCTGTTAACTATCTGCCTGTACTTGGCAACCTCTTTTTTTCTTCATATGCATAATGGAGAGATCTGGACATCATAGACATCACCAAGTTTTGTAGAGGTCATAAGCATTCTAAGGAAGTCACTTTAATATTATAATAATTCTCTAATTAATTCTAAGCATGCCTTCATATGCCCCAGAGTCTTATTGTGTTTAAATCACTGGTCATTTAAAGGATGCATTCAGTGACATGGGTCAATAATATTGTAATAAAAGGTGATAGGGGCAGTCATTTCAAGATTTCAGATGATAGGCCTAAAAATTTTGTTAATTGCCAGTTGTGAATCCTTTGCAATTATTGCGTTATGTTTAAGTGATATAATGTACAAAGTTCCAGAGATACAGTAATTCTGCTCTTTAATGTATTCTTCTTCTTCTTCCACCTGCTCCAATTTAGGGTCGCCACAGCAGATCATCCATCTCCATATCCATCTATCCCTGTCTTTTACATCATTTTCTGCCACACCAACTGCCTTCATGTCCTCCCTCACCACATCCATAAACCTCCCCTTTGGCCTTCCCCTTTTCCATTTGCCTGGGGGTTCCATCCTCAACATTATTTTCCCAATATACCCCTCCTTTCTCCTCTGCACGTGCCTAAACCATCTCAATCTAGTCTCTCTCACTTTGTCACCAAACTGTCGTAGCTGTGTTGTCTCTCTAATATACTCATTCCTAATGCCTTTGTTACTCCGAGCAAAAATTGTAGCATCTTCAACTTTGACACTTCCTGTTCTGCCCCATCTTTTTGTTATTACCACGGTCTCCAAAAGATACAATGTAGCTGGTTTCACTACCATTTTATAGGCCTTCTCTTTCACTCTTGCAAGTACTCTTCTATTACACATTACTCCTGTCACTCTTCTCTTTCCAGTCTACCCTGCCTATCCTCTCTTCTTCACCTCTCTGCCACACTCTCCCTTGCTTTGGACTGCTGAACCAAGTATTTCAATTCGTCTACCTTCACCACCTCTGCTCCTTGTAGTCGCACCCTTCCACCACCTTCCCTCTCATTCACACACATGTACTCTATGGTACTCCTACTGACTTTCATTCTCCTTCTCTCCAGTGTGTACATCCACCTCTACAGGTTCGTGTCAGCCTGCTGTCTACTCTCACTACAGATCACAATGTCAAATGCAAACTTCACAGCTATGAAGACTCCTGTCTGACCTTATCTGTCAGCCTGTCCATTGCCTTTATCATCTTCTTACATTCACATTTTTTTTCATTCTGAATTTGCCTCGAAGCTATACTTGTTCTTACCTTAGTTTGCCATTGCTTTGCTGTGTTTTCTACATCTGGCAGTGAACCTTACCTGGGGCTCCACATAGACTTTGACCACCACTTCTAGTAACCATCTAGAAACACACTCAACAAAAAGCACAAAAATGGAGGCAACTAAAAAACAAAATGGCACTTTGGGAAAAGTAATTTGTTCTTAAAATTGTAAAAAGCACTTCAAATCCCAAAATAAATATAAATTACCCTAAAGGAAAACTCTTTAAAAAGTACAGAAAAATATTAAGATCAGAGGGAAATCATAACAGCTTCAGTTAGACTACAATCTGGCTGCACTCACAGAGTTTGGAATGGGGTGCGCACTTCTTGCTCCATCCTTCTGTTTTCTGCCAACATAGTTTAAATGTTACTTATCTAATAGTTTTGTCTCTGTGACACTATTTGCTGGTAAATCTTTTTAATAAAAATTTGATCATCAGTTAAATCCATCCATCCATCCATCCATTTTCCAACTCGCTAAATCCGAACACAGGGTCACGGGGGTCTGCTGGAGCCAATCCCAGCCAATACAGGGCACAAGGCAGGAACCAATCCCAGTTAGGGTGCCAACCCACCGCAGATCAGTTAAATCATCTTGTTAAATTAACCCTAGCTGGAATGAATCTATTAATTTTTTACATTTAAGATTTCTCATTTAAAGATTTATCAATGTTGTTTCTTGTCCTAGAGTGTGTATATAAACACAGGGAACTCCAGTCTCTGTATTACATCTTGCCTGAAGAAGGGGCCTGAGTTGCCTCGAAAGCTTGCATATTGTAATCTTTTTAGTTAGCCAAAAAAAGGTGTCATTTTGCTTGGCTTTTCTCTACATTCATAATGGCTAACACGGTACAACACCCTAGTACTATCATCAGCTTTAAAACTTAGTGCAATAACTGCCTTCTGAAATGCAATGTATTAGCCACACTGGCAGTATCTGTGCCCACGATGGAGACATTTAAGCAACAAGACAATAAGGTGGCACAGTGGTAAGGAGACATCCCAGGTGTTCCATGCACGGAGTTAACATTTTCTCCCCTTGTCCACATGAGTTTCTTCCAGGTGTTCAGGTTTCCATTTACAATCCAAAGACATGCAGGTTAGGTGCATTGGCATTGATAAATTGGTCCATGTGTGTGTGTTCACCCTGCAATAGACTGATGCCCTTTCCAGGTGTTGTTCTTGCCTTGTCCCCTATCATTACTGGAGTGTGCTCCAGGTGCCCTGTGACCCTGCCCAGGATAAGCGGGTTAAGAAGATACTGTAAATGGTTGGATGGTGACATCAAGCATGGATTTGCACAACTATCATTCTGTGCTGCTGTCTTAACTCTTTTCTTCTGTCTTGTTTTTACTTAGGGAGTGAAGAAGCCTTTCACTGAGGTGATCAAAGCTAACATTGGTGATGCGCATGCCATGGGCCAGACTCCCATCACCTTTTTGCGACAGGTATGTGATGGTATCTGGAAATCTGTATAAAAGTTAGAGATGCATCCTCCCACTGTGGCTTATTGATTCATACCCACATATATCTTAAATGGGAAGAAGGGTAGAGATATAAACCCGCCCCAGGGTGGCACGAGAAATTGAATGAGAAATAAATCTACATCAATGTAAAAAATCAGGCTTGCTAGAGAGACAGAGCTACATAAATCCTATAGAGCTGGATTACTGGAGAGATGACCTACATTAATTCAGCACAGCATGTAAACTGGAGATTTGATCCCCTTGTTAATCAAGTAAAACTGGTTTGGTAATGAGATGGGTCCATGGTAGTTGAGTTGAGCAGAATTAATCAACACCTGCCCTGAAAGGCATGTTGATTACAGATGTGGACCCATAACTACCCAGTAGAACTGATTGTCAAGAGATGTTGATTTAAACTAATCCAGTAGATCAGGATTACAAGAGCAAATGACTGATCTAGTAGGAAAGGTTGACTAGAAAGATGTGCCTGCTTTTGTATTTGAAGCTTATTAACTATGCTGTAGATTTGGACTGGAATCCATGCATTAGAGCAGACTGACTGATCAGCCCACATCTTTTCAGTAGCATAAGCTAATCTTGTAAAACAGGTTAACTAGAGAGATAAGACCATACTAATCCAGTAGGGTAGGCTGACTTGAGTAATGGACCTGCACTAATCCATTAGAGAACGTTGACTACAGAGTCATACCCACATCAGTCCAATAAGGAAATTGTAACAGCAAGATGGATCCACATTAATCCAAAAAAAGCAAGCTGATTTGAGATATGGATCCACATATACTGTACATACAGTGAATATCGTCGTGACTAGAGACCTGTACCCACCCCCATCCTGAAGATGAGAACGACTATAGAGATACACCCACATCATTCCCGTATGGCATGCCAGCTAGAGAGATTAGCAGATATCTGCTTGGAATGCTTTTTACAGATTATAGTGTGTACTGATGGCCATACAGCAAAGCAGACTGATTTCAGAGATGAATCCACATTAGTCCAGAAGAGCATTTTAAAGAAATACACCACCCAAAAGGAAGTCTATGGTGACCAACTTCAGACAACAGTAAAACGCATCAAAGAGTCTGTAGGAAAAACTCTAATTACTTGTGTCGCATAACTAACACATGAAGTCATCCAGTCGTATACTCACAATGACCCAAACACATGCATTATTACTAAAATGTTGTTAAATAAGTCACTTCTACTGCCATACTTCAACAGTTAATTAATGGACAGATGTTGACAGATGGTTGGCGGCACGGTGGCACAGTGGGTAGCGCTGCTGCCTCGCAGTTGGGAGATCTGGGGACCTGGGTTCGCTTCCCGGGTCCTCCCTGCGTGGAGTTTGCATGTTCTCCCCGTGTCTGTGTGAGTTTCCTCCGGGCGCTCCGGGTTTCCTCCCACAGTCCATAGATATGCAGGTTAGGTGGATTGGCGATTCTACATTGGCCCTAGTGTGTGCTTGGTGTGTGGGTGTGTTTGTGTGTGTCCTGCGGTGGGTTGGCACCCTGCCCGGGATTGGTTCCTGCCTTGTGCCCTGTGTTGGCTGGGATTGGCTCCAGCAGACTCCCGTGACCCTGTGTTTGGATTCAGCGGGTTGGAAAATGGATGGATGGATGGATGTTGTTGGTTTCCATTTATGTCTTTTGTTTTCTGTGTGTTTTAACAATTATCTATCTTCATGTGCACTAATTGTATATGTAGTAATTTGGAAGATCTATACTTGCATTTTACCGGAGAACTTGTCACAGCATTCTGCACCTGCACTAATTGAAGAGTGCTACACAAAAATAAACTACATTGAACTTCTGGAATATGCTTTTGTGAAGTAAAATTGAGTGCGCTCAGATGCAAATGAGCTTTTGAATTTTAGATCCGTCTACCATCATTACATTTATATTCACATCCTTAACAGGAGTACCTTGAAGTTATTGGTAGCAGGCTGTGAAACTACACTGCACATTACCCTTCCTTGTGTTGAAGCGTCTCAGATATGCGCGAATACAAGGCATATTTTTTTCACGATAATGAATTCGCTTGCTTTTCTTTAACTTTTAATGTTTAGTTTTACACTTTACAATGTTGATA
Organism: Erpetoichthys calabaricus; assembly: GCF_900747795.2. Lineage (NCBI taxonomy): Eukaryota > Metazoa > Chordata > Cladistia > Polypteriformes > Polypteridae > Erpetoichthys > Erpetoichthys calabaricus. Next base: position 197,853,802 of record NC_041399.2, read on the forward strand.
TTGTTATGCAATAAATAAGCAACTCTTTAGTTTAAAATCTTGTTCCATTTGAGTGTGTTCCATTCTGTTCATGAAAACATTTTCCAGAAATTGCTTTTTTTAAACAATAGTTTAGTAAAAATAAATTTGATTCAGAAGCTGTGAGCATATGACTGGATGACTTCACATGTGGATTATGCAACACGATAAATATAAGGTTTTTCATGGACATTTTATTTTGTTTACTGTTGTCCAACGTTGATCACCATTGATTGATCTTGCATCAAACATGAGATTAAAATGTTTTCTCAGCCATCACTACAAACTACATGAGTTAAGTAACATATATAAAAATATCAGTTTTCGGTGGAGTATTCCTTTAACTAAAGGGATGAACTCTTATTAACGGAGTAGAAAATGATAATTAGAGAAGACTGATCCATGGTAATCCTGTAGAGTAGGTTAACCAGGGATATTGGCCCCCACTGATCTAGTAAAGCATGCTAACTAGAGTGATGGACCAGCATTTATCCATTAGAAAATTTTGGCTAGAGAGATAAGGCTACATTTGAATTGAATTTTATTAACCCTAACATGACCAAAATGGAGGGAAAAAAGCTCCAAAACTCAAAAGAGCAACTTAAATTAAGTTTCACACATTGTAATTGAAAGCTAATCCAGAAAGTGAAAGTCTAAAGAGAATAGAAAAATTCAAAACCCAAGAATCTTTAACAAAAGTCCATTAAGAGCACCATATACAGTAGCAAAACTATTTCAAACTATCTCAAAATAGACTTGATATGAGCTAAATGTTGTGAGAAAAGGCAGTCTAGAGGGATCCAAAACACAGCAGAATAAAACAAACTAATGCCACAGCAGCTTGCTGAGTCAAGTGAGGATATTTAATAGTCCTTTCTGGTAACTGCAGAGCCAATAATCACAGCAGATGAGAGTGGGACCACCACCCTTGCAGAGAGCGAGCACAGTTGATAATTCAGGACTAGGAAAAACTACAGACATAAATGAAAACTTGAAAGCAATAAGGAAGTTGGAGGAAACTTAGAAAATAAAGAGAAATGTGAAGAGAGGTGAGCCACTGATGAAACCATGCAGATTGTCACCTAGTGCAGCATTTCTCAGCCTTTAAGTATTTGCGACCCGAGTTTTCATAACAGTTTTAATCGCGCCCCCCTAACGTTTTTTTGAAACCCTAATAAAATGTATTCTTATATTTTTTGCTGCCGATACACTGGTACAAGTTTAAAATTTCCCTACAAATAGAGAAATTACGCCACATATGGCAACATTCGCGCCCCCTTTCTTGTTACTTCGAGTCCCCCTAGGGGGGCGCACCCCACAGATTGAGAACCGCTGACCTAGTGCTTGAAGTGGGCAAATATCACCAGCAGTCTGTACTGGCATTTCGCCATTCTGCCCATATGAGTAGCTGGCACTTATTGTATGTATACCAGTGTTACTGGCACTTCACCCATGTAGTTTAACAGAGCTTCTTCAGTTCCAAGGGGAACCCGCTCTTAGACAGATCTTCTATAGATCAGCACACCATCAGACCTCCAAGTGCAATAGTTTCTGTATGTCAATATCCTTTTGCAACCTCCAATGGGAAGGCTTGCTGAAATTTATTCAGTAGTTATAAGCTAAAACAACAATTTTTCACTTCAACAACTGCTTACGCCCACTCAGTAGAGCAGGGATGGACCACCTGTAATCCATTAGAGAACACTGATGAGATAAGTGGGCCAACATTCAACCATTTCAGACTGTTGACTAGAAAGCTGGACCCTCAGTAACCTTTATAATAAAGAAGGCTGATATGTGATGACTGTTGCTGACCCATCTGTTTTAAATATTTTTTAATTATCAGTATACTTTTTTAAAATACTTTCTCAATGAAATGTTTGTTTTTATAATCGCTGTCTTCCATTTTGCTGGTTTTTGGCACTTGGAGTGTGTTCACTTTTCTGTCAAGTCTGCACATGGAGAGTTCCAGAGTATTTATTTATTTATTTGCACTAAAGGTGATTGCACTGTGCATCTACCCAGAACTGCTGAAAGACAACAAGTTTCCAGAGGATGCCAAGAAGCGTGCCCGTCGCATCCTGCAGGCCTGTGCTGGTGGCAGCATTGGTGAGTTCGGGGCTCCTGAGCTAAGTTTGACTTTAATGGCTAATCCTGATAGCGATGTCATTATACCAGAATTTTTGTATTCTACAGTATATCAATACCAGTGAAATTTTATGGTGCTCGATACTTTTTGACACCACAGCAAAAACATAAAACCCAATCAATGTTTTTTTATTAAATTACCTCTACTACTCAAGTGAACAATATTGTGCCTTTTCTGTAACACACTATAAAATAAATAAATACCAATAGTAACAGCAGCTTTGAAATACTTGTATGTTTATCAAATAATTGCCCGATTATCATTTAGGTGAAGCATCATTAAAGTTGTGGTATTCATAAATATCACATTACAGTGCAGGTTTTCAGTTGGAATGTGTGGCGTAGATGAGGAGTCCTGTACTGTAACAGCGAAGGGGAGCTCATAATTTCAGCATAGTGTCTATAAATAATGATATCATCATAAATTACCTGATTTATCTTAGCATATACACATTTTACATTTATTCAGATCTTTCACTCCAGTAATTAAACAATACTGCCTAAGATCAATACTTAAAATCAAAATTCAAACATTATTATATCTGTGCACTTGAATTAGTGAATTCCAGCATCATCTTCTTCTTGTTCTTTTGGCTGCTCCCATTAGTGGATCATCTTGTTCCATATCTTCCTGTCCTCTCCATCTTGCTCTGTTACACCAATCACTTGTATGTCCACATCCATAAACCTTCTCTTAGGCCTCCCTCTTTTCCTCTTCCCTGGCAGCTCTATCTTTAACATCCTTTTCCCAGTAAACCAGCATTTCACCTCTGCACATGTCCAAACCAACACAATCTCGCCTCTCTGACTTTGTCTCCAAACTGTCCAACCTGAGCTGACCCTCTAATTCCAGCATAATGCAGAATATTCCATTTAAACCAACTCTTTAAAGCTGTTTTTGTAACAACATGCTTTTAATGTTTGGTTTGTTTGTGAACCAATCAGTTAGGTTTGAAATATTTGCTATTGTAGGATTTATATTTGAATCATTAGCTGGGTAAAAAATATCCTCCATTTTGGGGCCAGTTCCAAGCCCGAATAAATAGAAAGGCATTCAATCATAAATATCATGGAGAAACCTCTAATGGAAAAGTCTAGTAAAAAAAAAAAATAGTGACCCCTTATAAAAATGGGAATCGCAATGGAAGAAGAAGAAGCTGGTTACACAAGAGTAAAGATGAGTTCAATTAATTCAAATTTTAAATATCATAAACTCCTAGGCTTTTCATTTTCCAAAATTCTTCCTTCTTTTTTCATTTTCAATTGTCCCAACTTTAAAGAGTCCTGTGTGAAATGAAACTTGTACAGTACAGTACAAATCCAGAATTTACTTTGGCTGTTGTTACTGGTACTCGGTGAGATGTGCTTTCGTTTACAGGTTATACTAATTAATAGTAGTTTGGCTTCAAAACTCAAAAAAGGACACACATTCAGTGTTTGCAGATTTGTATTTTTCATTTGTCCTGCTAATTGTGTATTTCAGCGCTTATGTGTTTTTGTTAAGAGTCATATTAACAGGGAGATTTGCCTTGTCCTTCAAGCACTGAAACACTAAATAAGTTTTGTTTTGGTATTAACAATTGGAGCTGCTCAGGTAATCGCCAGCGTGGAAAAGCCAGATAGCCGCTTTGTTTGAGTCTTGCTACAACTGTTGTTAGTGCTGTCAGTCCTTCCACATCTCATAGTCATATATGCATAGCTGTGGATATGTCTAAGCCCCCCCCCCCCCCCGTGACCCTGAAATGTATACACCAGTTAGAAAATGGACAGATGCATGGACTGATTGACATCAGTAAAAGTGTTCATTACAATCGGAGAACAAATGCAAAGCCTCTGTTCGTTATATGAAAAAATTTGGGAACCCCTCGCAGCCTACATAATAATTGACTCTACTTTCAACAGAAAAGATAACAGTGGTATGACTTTCATTTCCTAGGAACATCTGAGTACTGCAGTGTTTTCCGAACAAAGATTTTTAGTGAAGCAGTATTTAGTTGTATGAAATTAAATCAAATGTGAAAAACTGGCTGTGCACAAATGTGGGTCTCCTTATAATTTTGCTGATTTGAATGCCTGTCACTGCTCAATGCTGATTACTTACAACACCAAATTGGTTGGATGAGCTTGTTAAGCCTTGAACTTCATAGACAGGTGTGTCCAGTCATGAGATATAAAGGTATTTAAGGTGGTCAGTTGCAAGTTGTGCTTCCCTTTGACTCTCCTCTGAAGAGTGACAGCATGGGATCCTCAAAGCAACTCTCAAAAGATCTGAAAACAAAGATTGAGTATCAAGGTTTAGGGCAGGGGTGGGCACATTCATTCCTGGAGGGCCGCAGTGGCTGTGGGTTTTTGTTCCAACCCAGTTGCTTAATTAGAAAACAATCCTTGCCAATAATTACATTTCATGGCTTGTTAGTGCTTTAACTCTGTGATGTCAAGTCATTCTCATATCCTAGATTTTTTTTTCCATTCTAAGGATATCATCCAAATACTTTGAAGTGTAAAACGGATGGGAAATTCTCAATCCTTCACTTTTTTCCCTTCTCTTCCCTTCCAAGTATTTAATTAAACCAAATAGTGCACGATAAATACACACAGGTGTAAAGGGTAACAAGCAAAATGGATAACTGCTGGTTTCTTTTGTCATTTGCATCTTATTGCTAATAAGGAGCAATTAAAAACCAAGAATGCAGCTGTTTAAGACTTAAATAAGCAATAAGGGTTCATAATCTTAATGAGGGAGATAACTAAAATGAAGCAGACGTGTTTCTAGAGCAATAAGTGCTTCTTATTAAGCAATTGGGTTGGAACAAAAACCTGCAGCCACTGCAGCCCTCCAGGAATGACTTTGCCCACCCCTGGTTTAGGGGAAGGCTACAAAAAGCTATCTCAGAGGTTTAAACTGTCAGTTTCAACTGTAAGGAATGGAATCAGGAAATGGAAGGCCACAGGCACAGTTGCTGTCAAACCCAGCAGGTCTGCCAGGCCAAGAAAAATACAGGAGCAGCATATGCACAGGATTGTGAGAATGGTTACAGACAACCCACAGATCACCTCCAAAGACCTTCAAGAACATCTTGCTGAAGATGGTGTTTCTGTACATCGTTCTACAATTCAGTGCAATTTGCACAAAGGACATCTGTATGGAAGGGTGATGAGAAAGAAGCCCTTTCTGCACTCACTCCACAAACAGAGTCGCTTGTTGTATGCCAATGCTCATTTAGACAAGCCAGATTCATTGTGGAACAAAGTGCTTTGGACTGATGAGACAAAAATGGAGTTATTTGGTCAGAACAAAAAGTGCTGTGCAATGCAGAAGAAGAACACCACATTCCAAGAAAAACACCTGCTACCTACTGTCAAATTTGGTGGAGGTTCCATCATGCTGTGGGGCTGTGTGGCTAGTTCAGGGACTGGGGCCCTTGTTAAAGTTGAGGGTTAGATGAATTCAACCCAATGTCAACAAATTCTTCAGGATAATGTTCAAGCATCAATCACAAAGTTGCAGTTACGCAGGGATTGGATATTCCAACAAGACAATGACCCAAAACACAGTTTGAAATCTACAAAGGCATTCATGAGAGTGGGAAGTACAATGTTCTGGAATGGTCGTCGCAGTCCGCTGACTTGAATATCATCGAAAATCTATGGGATGATTTGAAGCAGGCTGTCCATGCTCAGCAGCCATCAAAAGTAACTGAACTGGAGAGATTTTGTATGAAGAATGGTCAAAAATACCTCCATCCAGAATCCAGACACTCATCAAAGGCTATAGGACAGCGTCTAGTTGCTGTTAGATTTGCAAAAGGAGGCTCAACTAAGTATTGATGTAATATCTCTGTTGGGGTGCTCAAATGTATGGACCTGTCTAATTCTGTTATGATGCATATTGCATATTTTCTGTTAATCCAATAAACTTAATGTCACTGCTGAAATCCTACTGTTTCCATAATGCATGTCAGATATTAAAAGGAAGTTGCTACTTTGAAAGCTCAGCCAATGATAAACAGAAATCCAAAGAATTAAGAGGGGTTCCAAAACTTTTTCATATGACTGTAAATAATTATACTTCATGTAGTTAGTCATGTTTTTTCACTCTCAAAGAACACACATATCTATTTCTGAACTAACTCCACAATGGGTAGTATATATATAAAATGCTTACATATAATATGATTCCTGAAATCTTGCACTGTAATTCTCCTGCTTCAAACTCAAAGCACTTCCACACATAGCTTCTGCAGTTTTTCTTTTTGACACATATCTTGATGCAGTTTTGTAGTGTCACCAATGTGAGCCATTTCCATATGAAATTTTATTCATGGTTTTCCCACATATTAATGTGCCTTCTAATTTAAATCATTTACTTTCAGCCATGCAGTCACATATGAGCAAGGTATCGAATTTCTCTGTACTATCGATATTGTAAAAAAGCTAGTATGATTACATTTTCAGAACTTTGGTATCAACTGAGTAAAGAAGTTTTGGTTTTTATGACATCCTTAAATCCTGAACCTGACCCATTTATGTGATGTGTGCTTTTGCAGGTGCCTATAGTGCCAGTCAAGGCATTGAGTGCATTAGGCAGGATGTGGCCCACTACATCGAACGTAGGGATGGAGGAATCCCCTCAGATCCTGGCAATATCTTCTTGTCGACAGGAGCCAGTGATGCTATTGTGGTAAGTGGGACAGTAGCAGCCTTTTTGCACATACTTAAAAGTTTGCCAGAGATTGGGATTGCAGTTTGTCTTGTTGGCTCCCTTTCATGACCTTTGGTGCAGTGTGAATTTATTTGTATTTTATGTTCTTGTTTTTTTGTTAATTTTGAGTTATTGTTTTTAACGGGAGGAGGCCCCGGGGAAGACCCAGGACACGCTGGAGGGACTATGTCTCTCGACTGGCCTGGGAACGCCTTGGGATTCTCCCGGAAGAGCTAGAAGAAGTGGCCGGGGAGAGGGAAGTCTGGGCATCTCTGCTCAAGCTGCTGCCCCCGCGACCCGACCTCGGATAAGCGGGAGACAATGGATGGATGGATGGATGGATTTTTAATGTCTTTAGAAACATAAGAAATTCGACAAACAAGAGATCATTCAGTCCAACAAGCCCATTTGTTTAGCTGAGAGCTAAGTCCCAATATCTCATCCATATCTCTCTATATTATATAAAAAAAATCCTACGACAAGACAAGACTTTTTTTGAGAGATTTTTTGAAGTCCTGCAAGATAAGACTTTTGACATGAGATTGTTTCAAGTGACGCCATCCTCTCAACTGTGTTCAAACATGCACACGGTCCACTCACATCTCATTCATGTGAATGCTTTTGACAGACACAGTTCCTGCTCTCTCAGCTCTTATAAATTTTTACATTTTCCTCACTTTAAGTTCCCAATTAAAGAAGACGTATTATGTCCAAATCTTATTGATGAATTTAATCCCGAAGGGATATCAACAGAAGAAATGAGTACACAGGCAATCCTAGCACTGAGAAACAATGAAGTCAAACGAATTAACATGAAAATGGTCGATCGGTTATATGGGAAATTGGTTAAATGCATATCAATAGACTAAGCTGAAACAGTTGGTGGTGATGGTACAGAACATGAAAACATTAATTTACATTATATCGTAGAATAACTACAACTGTTAACACCATCCGGTCTTCCACTGCCTGAATTACTGTTGAAAGAAGGATGTATTCAAGAAGGGTAATGTAGTACATCTTCCCCGGATAACATTACACAGCAAAGGAGATCTTGATACGCCATTCATGTTAAAACGTTAACTGTTTCCTGTTAGAATAACTTTTGCAAAGACAATTAACAAATCACAGAGACAAACATTCCAAAAAGTCAGTTTATTTATTCATGGGCAGTTATACGTTACATTGTCACGATGCAAGTCCAAACACAGAATCAAAATTCAATGCGATATTGATGAAAATTTAATTCAAAAAATTGTTTTTACTGAGGTTTTACAGTAAAAATGTAAGTTTACAAAATATTTGCGCGTTAATTTCAAAGCCAAAGCAGAATGTAATTGTATAATGCAACAGAAAACTCGACCGCAACATGAAACATATTTTACTTTCAAATTATCACGTTTTACTATTTTTTAATATGGTTAATTACTCGCTGTAATGTAAAATAGTTCTTTTATGCATATGTAACAATTCCCATTAAAATAACAATCTGTTTAAATTGTACATGCGCATCCCCATACGTGACTGGCAGAATTGCAAAGTGGCTTGCGCGTAGCGCTGGGTCAGGGGATGGCGAGCGAAGCGAGCAGGAGGCAAAGCCCCCTAGTTCTTAAAGGTTTTCAAGGTGTCTGCCAGTGCTTTGTTATTTCTGTTGACTTAATTTGTAATTGTGTATTATCCTTTTAAATGTCTTAATGTTCCATGTGCTTTGTGTGTGGTTCCCCAGGAAATGGGGCCTCACTGGCATCATGACTGCTGAGCCCTTCCTCTGGCTATTTGTCTACTGAGATGGCTCAGAAACTAGAGATCATTAGTGTATTGTGTTGTCCAGTAGGTACTACGACTTACTTTTGGATTTACATTTTTTTTTTATATTCTTGCTTAGCTTCTAAGCAGTCTTAGTACGGTTGTTTGTTTTAGTCGGCACTGGAGTGTAATTAGCAGGTAGTAACACTCTAGAATCCCACTTTTTGCTCCATCTTTCCCAGCAGGCACTGCACTCTCATCCAGCTTGACAAGACTTTAGACTAAAGCCCTTTCATCTGATATGTGTACGTGGAAAAGAGTCCCCATATACAAACTGAATGGCCTCTTCTGTTTGTCAGACTTCTTAAATTCTTATTAAGTTGGGCTGTTGACTTCTTCATTGAATGTTGTGAGTGAATTCCTTGACATGGTAAAAAGGGTGTGAGGCCTCCAAATGCTCAACAAAAGGCTTTACAGGCCAGGCTTAATCCCAGTTCTAGTGGCTTGCCTCAGGCTTTGCAGGCCCATAAGAGATTTTAGCCAAAAAAAAAAAGAATTAAATGTCTCAAAATCTGGCCAAAAACTCCACAAGAAGAAGGATGACCATTCACCTTCCACTTGTACACTAAAAGGGCAACAGAATCTTTATAAATAAAGGATTTATTAGATAAATTAGATCAAAACAGCAAAAATAGGCAAAAAAAAGGAGCTGCCTAAAGGCAATGCTAAGCAAACAAGTCCCAATACAGAAGCGAGAGCAAGAAATTAAGCAAAAACTACACATGGAATAAATAGCCAGAAGGAAGAGCGAACAGCTGTGACAATGTGATGGCCCCGCCTACTGGGGCTCCACCCACAAAACACAGGGAACGGAGGCACATTTTAAAGAGACAATACACAAGAATGAACAGAAAAAACATAAAAATCTGAAAATCCTTAAAAAATTGCAATAAAACAAAAAATTCACATAAAGACCCTTATTTGACAGTGAAGCTCCTGCCAGATGTGCCTCAAAATCTCCCCACTCTCTTATGTCACTGAGCTTTTTTTTTTTTTACTCAATACAGCCAATGTAATGAACAGTTAGGTGTGCCCAGCATTGTTATGCTTGACCCTATGCCTGACAGAATGTTAAATGCTTAATTGTCTCATTGGGCACACCTGTAAGAACTTGTTGTCCTGATTTACTCAGTTGGCTCCTCAAATTTCTCACTTTCCTGTATTCATGCCATAAGTGTGTTTTTGTTTGCCTAAATGGGGCATCCACCTCTTATTAAACTTGGCTGGCTGACTGGCTTTTCAAAACAAGTTGACCTGAATACACTACTGTAAATGCTTGAAAGTGAGTTGATACTTTCTTGGCACTGCAGAGTACTTCTTACCTGGGTAGCAAAAGGTTCATATTAAGTAGATGATTCTTCCATCCTCTAGACAATTCTGAAGCTGTTGATGACTGGAGAGGGTAATACACGCACTGGGGTGATGATCCCCATTCCCCAGTACCCACTCTACTCTGCTGCCCTGGCTGAGCTGAATGGTGTACAAGTCAATTACTACCTGGATGAGGAGAACTGCTGGGCATTGGATGTGGAAGAGCTTCGCCGGTCTCTAAATGCTGCCCGCCAGCACTGTCGGCCAAGAGCGCTTTGTATCATCAATCCCGGGAACCCCACAGGTAGGTGGCAGTCTGGGAAAATGCAGTAGAAAACTGCCATTGTGTGGGTCTTTCTCATTGTGTGTAGTGTTTTGGGGTATAGTGTCCTCTAAGCCACGTGAGCCTAGAAGCTGTTTAGTAGTGCAAAACTCCTAGTTTTTTTACAAGTAGCTAAGGCATGGGACTTTAAACTGTGATGGTGATGGTTCCAAACCATCCTTTGACTCACTATTTCACCAGTAGCAAAACACTTAATCTGCCATTGTGGTAATTGCTTAACAGCATATGCAAGCCTTTATAAAACACCTTGGGGTGTGGTTTTCTTTAGAAAGTCCATCCATTCATCCATTTTCCAACCTGCTGAATCCGAACACAGGGTCACGGGGGTCTGCTGGAGCCAATCCCAGCCAACACAGGACACAAGGCAGGAACCAATCCCGGGCAGGGTGCCAACCCACCACAGGACACACACAAACACACCCACACACCAAGCACACACTAGGGACAATTTAGAATCGCCAATCCACCTAACCTGCATGTCTTTGGACTGTGGGAGGAAACCGGAGTACCCGGAGGAAACCCACGCAGACACGGGGAGAACATGCAAACTCCACACAGGAAGGACCCGGGAAGCAAACCCAGGTCCCCAGGTCTCCCAACTGCGAGGCAGCAGCGCTACCCACTGCGCCACCGTGCCGCCCCTCTGTAGAAAGTTCCTATACAAAATAAACAATTTAATAATTTTAATAGTGAATTGCTCTAGACAATCTTAACATCATAGGAGTCCCCTTGCCCCAACCCAGGCAGTTATATCCTGGACTGGTGTCAAGTATCCTATCCTGAACTTTACATCTCTGTGATGCGTTTCCTTTTCAATGGTGTCTGTTAGGATGAATTACACAACCATAATGATACCCTCCCTGCATAGGGTTGTCAGATTTGCTGAGCTTCAAACAGCCCAAATTTATTAATAAACCTTCACAAGGGGCTGAAAAGCTACCTCGTTTCAGTCAATTGTTCTCTTCAAGACCATGTCATATTACCCGACGCTTCCAGCAATTTTCAGTCATAGACTTTATTTACATAATGGGGGGTCTGAACATTGAACTTGCATCTTATGAGAAGGATTTAGGAGTCGTAATGGACTTTTCTATATCAAGTGCCAGTCAGTGTTCAGAAGCCATTAAGCAGACTAATAGAATGTTAGGTTATATAATGCCTTGATGTGCGGAGTTCAAGTCCAAGGAGGTTATGCTCAAGCTTTATAACGCATTAGTGAGGCCTCATTTGGAGTACGGTGTACAAAAAGTCCAGAGAAGAGCAACTAGGCTGATCCCAGGAGCGTAAGGGATGTCCTGTGTGGAAAGATAAAAAGAGATGAGCCTTTTTAGTTTAGACAAAAGGACATTGAGAAGAGACATGATTAACGTGTTTAAAATTATGAAGCAAATTAGTCCAGTGGATTGAGACTGTTACATTAAAATGACTTCAATAAGAACACGGGGACACATTGAAAACCTGTTAAGGGTAAATTTTGCACAGTCATTAGAAGGTTTTTATTCACGCAGAGAACCATAAGCACATAGAATAAGTGACCAAGTAGTGTGGTAGACAGTAGGACTTTAGGGACCTCCAAAACTCTACTCTCTTATTTTGGAGGAATTAACTATTCTCATCTATATTTTTCTAATGTTCTCATAATCGTAGCGAGCTGGATATAGTCCTGGTGCATTCTAATGAGCAGAAGTCACCAAGTGTGACATCCCCGGTGACTCACTCCAACTAGTCTGCAACTCTCCCCAGCTAAATCAAACAGTTTTGAGTTTGTCTTAAGTCGTAGGGGTAGGCTGTGTGTGCATGAGAGCTGACAACCAATGAATGCTCATCCAGAGGAACAATACATATTACGCTGCTATGAGGAATAAAGAACGTGGGTGTTTTGGACCTTGCAAACAGAAGAGAGACTTGTTTGTCTGATGTCTCATCTTTTACGTATCACAACAGAAAAAAATGGCTAAGATTACAACTGAACTCTCCATACCTGTAAACCCATCCCATGGCCAAAATAAGGGGTGGACTCACAATACTTTTGAAATATGAAACTGTACTACAGTCATATAATTTGACATCCCCAGTGAAATCTAGTTGTGCAAGCTGACATACTCAGTCAACAGACTCGGCAACCTAGCTTGACAAGTGCAACATCCTAGACTAGGCTAGAATATGTGTAATGTGAAATTGGCTTTTAAGCCAACATAAGTCAGGGCGCTTCATTTTTCTCATTTCAGCTTTTGTGAATAAGTTGTGGTGCTGTTTGCAAAGGCAGTCATGAACCGTACTCACCTATTGCCATTTTTTCGTTGTGAAAAAGCCCCACACAACAATGAGAAAAATCGCCCAAAATTAGGTGACTCTGCATCATCCAAAGCACTTCAATATGGCTTGAAGATGCCCAGGTGGGCTATTTTGGCCATAACAGTCTACATTTGAGTTATGCCCATATTAGAACGTTTTTGATGAGAACAGACCATTCAGCCCAACAAGCTCATCCATCTTATTTACCTCGTTGTCCAAAATAACATCAAATTGAGATCTCAAGGGAATTATAGTGTAAAAGAGATTGTGACATTCAAATATTGATACGATGTAATTTTGTAGAATCAGGCAAATAGGAACGAGTTGTTGGATTGAATGGCCTTTTCTCATCTAAATTGTTCTAATGTTCTAAAAACCATTGACCTCAGTGTTACGAAGGACTTGACAGGCACCTGCTCTTACGGCTTGCATCACAATTTTTCTAATGTTCTAATTAACTGACATAGACAGCAATCAAGCATGGTATTCAAACCCAGGATGGTAAAATGTATGATAGTCCAAATTTGGTCTTTGGAAGAGGAGTCCATCTTCAGAATTTGACGAGTATCTCTGCTGTATTCCACGGTTTGTATAACGTAACATTTGTTTGTTTTTTTTCTTCCCCATTTTGCTTACCCTTGCAACACAGTGGCACGCAGGTATCTTTTTGTTGTTCATATTCTTATGTGTGATGTTGCAGAAAATGGCAGTGCTGTGTGCTGTTGGTAGTGTGAACTTCCTGATTTGTATTCTTTTTCTTCTTCTCAGGCCAGGTACAAAGCAAGAAGTGCATTGAAGATGTCATTCGATTTGCTGCGGAGGAGAAGCTCTTGCTGCTGGCTGATGAGGTACGAGTATGCACCACACACTTGTCAGATTTTTGCCCTGTCTGGTGCTCCTTCCAGCTTGTTCGTTCACTGACCAGACCAAGAACTCAGGCCTGTATGGCACAGGTCCTTCTCACCCTATGCTATTCTCTTGTATTGCTGGTGCCAATGAATAAACACACATCCGTCCATTATCAAGTCGGTGATGTGTTCACTAACGTTGGTTAAAGTCAGTAGCAGCATTTTGAGCCAGTTGTAATCTGTTAATGCTTCAGGAAAGAAGATGGTTGAAGGTTTATTATGGTTATCTAACTGATGCCCTATAATGAGCTACCATCCCTTCCAGAGTTGGTATTTGCCTGGTTAACCAATGCTTCTGGGATAGGCTCCGACTCTGATGTTTTTAAAAGTTGTTGTAAATTGTTTCACTAACTGAATGGGTAGAGAGAAAGAAGGAATGACAGACTATGCCATAGCAATTTTCCAAGGCACTAGTTATGTGGTGGCTCAATGCCAAAAGTTGCAAACAAATGTTCATTAAGTGAGTTTGTGGTTCAGCAAGGCAGGGTGGAACTAAAATTATATAAAGGGTTGTGAATGCTTTTGGCAGAGATCCTTACTGTTTTGAAGCCTGCAGATGTTTAATGAGCAGTAACTGCTGAAATTTGCAAACATCTGAAGGATATTTGGACTTGCTTGTGTAATCCTTAATGATCTTTAAATGGGTTATTTTTTTAGGTCTATCAGGACAACATCTATGCCCAGGGCTGCAAGTTTCACTCCTTCAAGAAAGTGCTCTTTGAGATGGGACCAGAATACTCCAACACCGTGGAACTGGTGTCCTTCCACTCCACCTCCAAATGTTACATGGGCGAGTGAGTTGACTGCATGGGGCTCTAGCCAAAAAGGAGATTAAGGGGGTCACATCTAGAAATATTTGCTTAGAGATCTACCTATATGTGGTCCACAAGTTGATAACAGTTTGATTAACAGGGAAGACACTCTCCACATTTATTGAGCCCTGTACTCAACACAATGAAATTGTTACTTGCACGTCTCCTCAGAATAGTTGCAGTGATACAATATCAGCAGCAAAAATGCAACACATTCATACTTGCATGAAAAACGCTGTGCTACCAAATCAACCAAATCATAAATATCCTCCCTTCGAAGTACGCACATTATCAAAATAGTTATTGTTGCAACCTTATTTATCTGTTAGGACAAATGTGTTCTGATGTTTTTCAGCCTGGGAGATAAATGTTTCAAAGTAAGGCTGTCATACTTACTGATTATGATGCATATACAAGGAAAAATTTCACCATAGTTTGTACACAAGGCAATAAGGACCTTAAAAACACCATGCACAGAAAGCAAAATGTATGCTAATATATATATATGCAACCATTCTATGATCTGCTTCTCGCAACTGAAAGAGGGCACGTGGCGGATGTTAGCCGACTTGCTGACCAACCACAAGCGTTACCTGGTAGGTAACCACCCATACAATCAGATTGTGATTCAGACTATGAATGCCGTGAATGTAATTACCCCGATCTACATGCTGTCAAATAAACGAACCACACGCCGTGGCGCAACGTTAGGGGCTTCACCTCTAGCGCTGACGTTCGAGGTTCGATTCCCGAGAGGGAGTGCAGTAGAATGTGTACGCCTGACGAGCCCAGAATTAGGGCGAAACACGTGTCGTGTACTCTTTGCATTATTTGACAGTAAACTATTTCAACCATTCTATGATCTGCTTCTCGCAACTGAAAGAGGGCACGTAGCGGATGTTAGCCGACTTGCTGAGCAACCACAAGCGTTACCTGGTAGGTAACCACCCATACAATCAGATTGTGATTCAGACTACGAATGCCGTGAATATATATATATATATATATATATATATATATATATATATATATATATATATATACAGTATATGAATGTGTATATATAATATTTATCTCCTTAGGTCTTATCGCAATTGCCGACCAACCTCAAGCATTACCACCCAAATAATCAGATTGTGATCAGAACTATGAATGTAATACTTTGATCTTACACTCTGTCAAGTAAGCGAATCAGCTGCTGTGGCACAACGTCTGAGGTTTTGCGTGTCTGATGCCCGTGTTGTGAAGTGGGGGGGCTGAATACATGCTAAAGAGATGCAGTCACATCAACTGCTGGCTTGCTGCTGCTGCTGTCGAGCTGCGTGTTCTGAGTGTTGCGCTACGTGTTGATCATTTAAAAGCCTGTACAGCAGCTGTCCTTTTGTCTCACTGCCTTGTCTTGCGGGACGTTAAAGTGTCCCTCACGGGACATTAAAGTGTCTCTCGCGGTACATTAAAGTGTCTCTCGTAGGACGTTAAAGTGTCTCTGAGAACATCACATATCGTCTCCTTCCAAGCCTTCCAAGATTTCTTTTTATAATAGAGAGAGAGAGAGAGAGAAAGTGAGTGAGTAATAAAAGTATACAGATGGAGTACTGGGGACCGTTATAGATTACTTATTTCATTCCATGAGGTAAAAGAACAAACTGGAAGTACAAAGACCATATGGTCTGGCATAAGGTGCTTTCCAGAAAGGCTGTGGCTCTCCTGAAGTCACATTCCTCTCCCTATCATAGGCTGGTTCTGTACAGAATGCTGACTTCTGGTCTGGTTTTATTTATATAACTGATGAGGAAGATAGGGTCTGGTTACCATGGTTTGAGAGGAAGTGACATCGGAGATCCTCCCGGCCATCGTCCATCATTCTAGGTGTAAAGAGGTAAAGGAAGTTAATGACTGTTCTACACCCCACACCGTGCCCCTGTCTTCTAGCTTCATGGATCCTGCAAAATGCTTTCTGGACATGCAAGACTGACTAAAATATACACAGGAGTACATACAGTATTTGTTATGACTAACTGTTGGTATGGAGATTGGGACGAGGCAAATTAAGAGGAGTCCAGATGAAATGGTAAAATAAAGTTGTATATTTACAAGTCAATGATCCACAAGAAAAATTGACAGAAGAGGTAGATGGCAATGCTATACATAAAAAAGTGGCTGAAAAAGCACTAAACAAAGGAGAGTCCAAACACGGGCATATGGTACTTTTTCAAAAATTAAAAAGAACACCATATAGTATATATTCAATACAGCGATAACACTTTCCTTATAAGATATGAGATACAGTCAGTGGATATCAAGAGTGCCTTAGTAAATTTCAAACAACGACTCGAAAGATATTAATTGATCAATTGGAGTAAATCCACATGCAATAGCAAATGTAAAGAAATACATCATGCTTCATGATCAGAATGTGCAAGCTACACCCAGGAAAAATACCAAGAACAGAAGCATGTGCAAAAATGGCACCTTAATTACAGAAAAGCACAGGGAGGAATAGTAAGCATTGTAGTAGTATTTAGTATTGTTACATGTTTAGAGTTCAGCAAAATCCTTTTGTGCACCTCCAGCCAACATGCATCATATTGACATTTTCCAGCCCCTTGATCTAAGATGCAGTGAGAATGCCAGCTTACTCATCTCCGTTCTCTCAGAAATGCACTTCTTGTTCAGTGTGATTTCATTGTTTTGGGTCTGTCCCAGGATTTTAGATGTTTCTTTACCAGCTAACAATTTCCCCTATTGTTTCCTCAGTGTTTTTCAGGATTTGGCCCTGTATCAGTGTCCTGAAGTCCACAACAAGGTTGTTTTGTTTTGATGACATTTGTGGTTGGTCACATCTTTCTTGTTAATCAGCCTATTTATTGTGCCAGAGAACCTCAAAACAAAAGAGATTATTAAGGAGAAAATAAACAGAGTCTTAAACAAAGCATAAAAATAGTGGAAGAAACCAAAGTACATCAGATTGAAATAAAAATTACCACAGTAGCAACTTGTCTTATGCTTTGTTTATAGGATTTGGAACCCTGCCTTAATCTCATGTTCATCTTCCCTCCCATATGTATTTTTTTTAAATTTCTAAGCTCTTGACAACTTACTAGGTATTACCATCAGAGGAAAATGATTAGACATACAGGAGTCAAAGGCAATATGTAGTAGCAGGTGAGGGGTTGGGGTTGATAGGGACATTGTAAGAGGGGTGGATTAATGACTACACAGGGCACGACACAGGGCAGTCCCCCTGACTCGCTACAGTGCCACATGTTTGGAGCATGGAAGCTGGCCGTGACCACCACCGGGGGTGCTTGGGGAACGGCAGAGCCCTTCTCTGCAGGACTGCCACCACACCCAAAAGTACACCTGGAAGGAGATCACAGTACATCTGGAGCAATTCCAGGTGCTCTGTAAAAGGAGCCAACTTACTCTGCACTGGGAGCTAGACAAAGGACAAAGCTTGCTGGAAGAGGAGTGGAGGCAGAAGAGAGAGAGAGACACAGAGAGAAGGCAAAGTGCCTTGTTGGTTATTGTATATTTTGCATTGGTGGGAAACTGTTGGAAAGGGTTTCCCACCACTGAGTAAAGTCATGTGTGTTGCTGGACTTGTGCCAGTGTCTGCTTGTGTTGGTTGTTGGGGAGCTGGAGGCCCCAGCTGGCCACAATATATATGTAGTGCGGAGGGGTGGAAGGAACATTCGTTGCCTGGGTTGCCCCTCTTAATCTTTAAGCAAACAAAGTAAACAGGTGCTCAATTTCACAGTCTCAAATCCCCTCAATGGCTGAATAACTCAATATTGCACTTGCGAGTGAATGAGAATCAGGGAGCTCTGTCCTCTCTTAACATTTGGGTCCAAATAAGTTGCCGACATTTGGGGGTGTCTCCCTTTTATAGCAGTCTCGCCAGAAGAGGTGTGGTCAGTTGTCCTCTGGGGACATCTTCTCAATACTGAGGATGAGAAAAGAGTCAAAATTGTTGGCGGTAGTGTCCCTTCTCTTCCTGGTGGGGTACTGCAAACTTTGAGTGAATTCTTGAGATGTCCCTTGGATGCGCATGCATAACAAAATATATATATAATGTATACATATAAAATCTATGTATAGCTTAAAGCTGTATATTTATGTATTCCATGATATTACATAATATCCAGAAATGAATGCAGGTCACAACTTGTGAAAATGAATGCAGTGAATATGTAGATAATACTAAACATATACTAGAAATTTCAATTTGGACAACCCACATAAAGAATACAGATTTTAAAGCTGATGCAGATGTGTTTATTTATAGCCACATTGCTGCAATGTATTTTCATTATACATTTCAGTATGCAAGCACGTGTGCCATTTCCTCCATCTTCAGTGCTCGGCAAACTTTAGATATTTTTAATATTATTGTCACCAGTATTTACACACTGCCAAACATGTGTTACTTGGTGTAGAGCAACCTTGAGAGCAAAAGTGAAATAAATAAATAAAGTGGATTCTCATTGAAGCCAGTGTTTTTACTGGAAATATTTTGTATCTTCTTCTTTCGGCTGCTCCCGTTAGGGGTTGCCACAGCGGATCATCTTTTTCCATATCTTTCTGTCCTCTCCATCTTGCTCTGTTACACCCATCACCTGCATGTCCTCTCTCACCACATCCATAAACCTTCGCTTAGGCCTTCCTCTTTTCTTCTTCCCTGGCAGCTCTGTCCTTAGCATCCTTCTCCCAATATACCCAGCATCTCTCCTCTGCACAGCCCAGACCAATGCAATCTCACCTCTCTGACTTTGTCTCCCAACCATCTAACTAGAGCTGACCCTCTAATGTCCTCATTTCTAATCCTCGTCACACCCAGTGCAAATCTTAGCATCTTTAACTCTGCCACCTCCAGCTCTGTCTCCTGCTTTCTGGTCAGTGCCATCATCTCCAACCCATATAACATAGCTGGTCTCAATACCGTCCTGTAGACCTTCCCTTTCACTCTTGCTGATACCCGTCTGTCACAAATCACTCCTGACACTCTTCTCCACCCATTCCACCCTGCCTGCACTCTCTTTTTCACACCTCTTCCACAATCCCCATTACTCTGTACTGTTGATCCCAAGTATTTAAACTCATCCACCTTCGCCAACTCTACTCCCGGCATCCTCACCATTCCACTGACCTCCCTCTCATTCACACATACGTATTCTGTCTTGTTCCTACTGACCTTCATTCCTCTCCTCTCTAGAGCAGATCTCCACCTCCCCAGGGTCTCCTTGACCTGCTCCCTACTATCGCTACAGATCACAATGTCATCAGCAAACATCACAGTCCACGGGGACACCTATCTAATCTCGTCTGTCAGCCTGTCCATCACCATTGCAAATAAGGAAGGGCTCAGAGCCGATCCCTGATGTAATCCCACCTCCACCTTGAATGCATCCGTCACTCCTACCGCAGACCTCACCACGGTCACACTTCCCTCGTACATATCCTGTACAACTCTTACATACTTCTCTGCCATTTTGTATAATGAAGGTATTTTCAGATTTAACATGATATTTAATTCAATGCAGCGTTATGTAGGCATACAAGTTTGTATACACAGAAGCATGTATGCATACAGCACTGTAAAACCTAATAAGCTGGTTTTACTTAAAAAAAGTATGCAAACTCGTTGCCTCAAAAAAATTAAGTTTTTAAATCTTGAGAAAATAAGTACAATTAACTTGTAATATTTAAGTTAGCAGAATTTAAAATAAATTGATAAATCTAAGTATGCTGAAATTACATAATGTAATTAAAAGAACTTAAAGCTGTCTAGTATATTTAAATTAAATAAAATGCTTTGTGTAAACTTGTTTTCATTCTCAGTGTACATGATAAAACTCAGTTGCCCTAACTTAAGCAAATAATTTAATTCAAATTGTTCATAGTCCTACAGTGTTTACATACTTACTATTATTAAGTTAATTCAGCTAAAGGACATTAATTTACTTAAGCTTTTACAACTAAAAGTACACATGACTTATTTAAGGTATCCGTCAATAAGGGCGCGCACATAAAGGCGACCTTCAAAAGGGCGACCTCAATTGGGCGCGGCGAATAAAAGCGCACATAAATAAAAGCGATCTTCAAAAGGGCGACCTCAATTGAGCGCCGAATAAAGGTGCGCGCAAATAAAGGCGAGCTTCAAAAGGGCGACCTCAATTGAGCACCGAATAAAGGCGCGCGCAAATAAAGGAGCGCTTCAAAAGGATGACCTCAATTGAGCGCCGAATAAATGCACGCGCAAATAAAGGAGCACTTCAAAAGGATGACCTCAATTGAGCGCCGAATAACTGCGTGCATAAATAAAGGAGTGCTTCAAAAGGGTGACGTCAATTGGGTGCAGCGAATAAAGGCAAACGCAACAAAATTACAGAAAATTTATTAGATAAAGGCAATGATTGAACGTATAAAAAGGTGAAAGCAAGAATATTAAAACATGCAATTAATTAATGCATGAACTTCTAACGAACTACTTCTAACGAACTATTTCTAAAGCTCTCTATATTTCGTTGTTTTCAAAATTACATAAAATTCGATTAAGGCAATGACTGAACATATTTCGTTGTTTTCAAAATTACAGAAAATTAGATTAAGGCAATGACTGAACATATTTCGTTGTTTTCAAAATTACAGAAAATTAGATTAAGGCAATGACTGAATGTATAAAAAGGTGAAAGCAAGTTACACTTCAAGCTGTAGATTATGTGCAATGCCACGTAGATATTCAAGATGCGGTCTATTAGCATAATCAAGGGCAATTAATTTAATTCGCTCCGAAGGTCATCCTTTTGAAGCGCTCCTTTATTTGCGCGCGCATTTATTCGGCGCTCAATTGAGGTCGTCCTTTTGAAGATCGCTTTTATTTATGTGCGCTTTTATTCTCCGCGCCCAATTGAGGTCGCCCTTTTGAAGGTCGCCTTTTTGTGCGCGCCCTTATTGAATAGAACCCTTATTTAAGATGAGTGTTATTAACAAGTTTATAAAAATTAAGTTGTATCAACTCAGTATCGTCTATTAAATTCAATATTACGTTTTACAATGAGGTTATTTATTCATTTTCTCTTCCGTCTTTTGTGCATTCATCCAGTATTGCAGTCTCTTTCCATGGATGGCAGGATGTGCTGTTACATCTTGTGTGTATAGATATGTATGTACAGTATGTATTACATAATGTGACACTGGCTTCTTCTTCCCACATTGACGTTTATTCCCTCACTTTTCAACAATCACCTAGAGACACTGAAGAGTGACTTCTGTCAGTACGCCAAAGGATTAAGGATATTGATCTTGTTTTGCACCCTGGCATAACTACTATGTAACACTAATCCTACTGTGATTACCAATGTGCTGCTCAGTAGCCCTGCTAACCAAGATCATCTGTCATCTAAACTACAAAGCAAAGAAAGCCATTCTTTAATCTAAATCCTGACTTTGTTTTTTTTAAGGTGTGGCTTTCGGGGTGGCTACATGGAAGTCTGTAATATGGACCCTGAAGTGAAGCAGCAGCTTATCAAACTGGTGTCTGTCAGATTGTGCCCTCCAGTCCCTGGTCAGGCCATGGTTGATGTCATTTCCACTCCCCCTGTTGAAGGAGAGCCATCATATGAGCAGTTCGTCAAGGTTAGTGTGTTTAAGTTGACAGACCGGGTTGTCTCAAAATGAGAATTGCTGAATGATAAATTTACTGGGGGGTCTTGAGATGTATGACAGAGTGCAAACTGAGGGAAATGATTATAGAAGAATGGATATCTCTGTACTTTTCAGCACAGTGTTGTAAAAAATCTGCGCAAATCTTCTGCAACAGAGTAGTTATTGTCCATTACATTCCAGCTCCTACCATACTGGATTAAAGGGAAGTGCTCTTGTTCAGTCAAATGGTCAACATTAGTAGTCACTCACATATAAAAAAAATATTTAAGCAGTCTTGGAGTTAAAGTTATTTGTTTCACTGTTTTCCTAGCTGGACTGTTGTCCAGTGATAATGTATATATCAGTCGCACAATGGCCAGTCAGGCTTACAGAAGTGGGCACATGCACAGCGCACCCCCTCGATTCTGAGGACTGCAGAATAATGTGCCACCCTGTAAAACACACATGCGCACTTTAAGAACAAATTTGTTGTACTGTAGATGCTGAACGCTTGGTTGTTCCTAATTGTTTTGTAAGATACTAGGGTTCTTCAGGCCTCTTCAGTATATAGTACTGCTAAGGGCTATTGTTTAACTAACCACCCCACCACAGGCCTTTATGATTGTTTATACAGAAGTAATATTTGACAGCTACAGATAACTCATTACTGCCATGTTTCTGATAGAAAGCCCTGTGGAAAATGATGGTGCCTATTTATTTATTTTTGCACAGGAGAAGAATGCTGTTCTGGCCAGCCTGGGTGAGAAGGCCCATCTTACGGAGGACATATTCAACACCGTTCCAGGAATCAAGTGTAATCCAGTACAAGGAGCCATGTACTCCTTTCCCAGGATTGAGATTCCAGACAAAGCTGTGAAGGAGGCCAAGGTCATCATCCCTTTTTATTCTCTTGGTTTTTCAAGCCTGAATTTTTAAATACTCTTTGGGGAAAATGTACTATATGTGCGCCTCCCGCCATTATTCTGACCTAATTGGACAGAGTCCCCTCCTGCTCTGTTCAAGTTCCATTTTTGGGACAAGTCCAGTCCTCCTCCTCTCCTCCTGAGCATGTTTTGAGGCATATGGACCCTTTTGACATTTCTTCTCTTGGTGTTCTCTGGACTTCTTGGTCCTCACTGGGAAGTAGTGTGAGTTGTGACTTGTGTGCATGTGTTGTGTGGAGAGTAGAAAAATATCAGTGAGAGAAAATACGGATCATGGAGAAGAGCAAGTCAAGAGGCGAGCAAGGATTGTAACCATCAAGTCAAAAATACATGCAAACTTAGAACCAAAAATCAAAGACAACTGGACATGCCAAAAATGTGTTAACAAGAAGACCAGAATAGTATTAAAGAATTATTAGAACGAGTGGAGTTATCCATTTTCTGAGATAAGGATGAGACCAAAGAAATGAAGTTTTATCCTGTAGCTTTGATGACATCATGCACAGCACAAAACACATGGAGGCAGCTGTCAGTAAACAAAAATGGCGACAAAATGTCAAAAACAAATCTAAAAATGTCAAAGAATAGTCAAAAACAACAAACCAACATAATAATCAAAATCTTCATGATCAGATATTCTAAAATGGTGACAAAATACTAATGCGTTTGTGTGTGCATATATGCATGTATGTGTGTGTGTGTATGTTGTGTGTGTTGTCGCAGTAGAGGTATTTGTCCACCTCTTGAACCCTCAGGTACCACTCCAAACACCAGGTAAAAGTACAAGACTCTTTTATTTTGCAATAACGTGCACAAAGCACCCTCCACTCCACACTACTCATATAATAAACCAATCACTAATCAAGTACAATTCCTCCACTCCCAGACACTACGCCACCCTACCTCCCAGCTCAGCTCAGTGTCTGGGCTTTCCCAGAGTCCTTTAATACACCCTGACCCGGAGGTGTTCCTGCCCAATAGTCCATAAGTCCTTATTCCTTCCGGGTCAGGATAAACAGTCTTTATCTTCACCCCGGAAGCACGTTGTTTCTTCCTGTCCTGGGATTATGACGCACTTCCAGGTTATAAGGCATATACGAATCCACGGGCCTCCCGACAGCGACTCCCAGTGGTCCCCAAGGTATCCAGCAGGGCTGTGTATAAAAACTACATAGTCCATGAGGCCCTGCTGGAATTCGGAGCCCGTCCATGCTGTCGGGAGAGCTCCTCCTGGCGGCCTGGGGGTGAGGGCTGGAATATGAAGCCGGCCATCCTCCACAGTCTGTATATGTATGTGTATATATATATATATATATATATATATATATATATATATATATATATATGGTTTTGAAAATAGTGATCTGCTCTTCACAAACTGAGGGCACCGTGGCGGATGTTAGCAGATTGCTGGCCAACCACAAAGCGTTACCTGGTAGGTAACCACCCACACTATCAGATTGTGACACAGACTTCGAATGCCGTGAATATATATATATATATATATATATATATACGAGGGGGGACCCAAAAATAACCGGAAATATTTGTAAAACGTGTTTAATTTAATTTTCTGTACAAACTTATTAGTCTCCTTCAAAGTACTCTCCATTGGCGGAAATACACTTATCTAACCGTTTGTTCCATTGTTCGAAACATTTTTTAAATTCGTCTGAAGTAATGCACATTAATGCTCTGGTCGTTTCTTGTTTTACCTCTTCGACGTCAGCAAAACGCCTTCCTTTCAAGTCTTTTTTCATCTGAGGGAACAAAAAGAAATCACACAGAGCTAAATCCAGTGAGTAGGGTGAGTGGTTCAGGGTTGTCATACCATTTCAATAACAATAGTTTCTGCAACACTTTTTTCAAGAAGAAAACAAAATTTCACTGCCGCGCGTTGCTCATGATAATCAGCCATCGTAAAAAAACGACGCTTGCACAAAACTACTTTTATAAAAAAATTCACTGAACACAAGCACAACCTTCCAGACTGATGGCACTTGGTAGACTGACTTGTGAGGAGTGTAAATAGATCGCCCTAGCAGCCCAACCACGTACTACAAGTACCAACCTAACAACAACAAAATTCCGGCTATTTTTGGGTCCCCCCTCGTGTGTGTGTGTATATATATATATATATATACACGTGTGTGTAGTATACATTATATAGATCCTTTGTATAATGAAAGCCATCTCTAACTAATTTACAACATTGGTATAGTTACTAATGTTATTGTTAGTGCTGACCGATTACTGTTAAGTCCATGTCACATTTGATAACTTTTCCAATCCTAGTCTTCATTTACATGATCTTATCAAGTTGGAAATATTTTCAGTGGAGTTCAGCAACTCACTCCAAATACTTCACGACTCACTCAGTTTTGACTTTAGTTTTATGGGTAGCACTGTGGGCCCGAGAGCTGACAACCAATGAATGTTCATCTGGAAGAGAAACATCAATCTGATGTCTTTTGTTTTATGTACTACGACAGAATTGAAAAAAGAAATCAGAGATTGTGGCTAAACTCACCATACCTGTTACCCTTCTTACAGCACAGGCTCATTCAGGCAGTGCACTATTTTCAAAGTGACCTCCATCCCTAAGCACTGTAAATGTGTGGTAACCTATTTGCTTCTTGGTTGATTAAGTAACTTGCTCATAATCTGTCAGTGGGTCATTAGTGGTGGATTGGACCAGTAAGTGAGTTATGTCTTACAGTTCAAAGCTACTTGAGTGCACTACCTGCCTCGATTTCATACACACCTTCCTTTTTTTATATGCCTGTTGGATTTCTTTATTAATATTTTCTTAACTAACATTGTTATTTATTTATTTTTTTACAGGCCAAAGGTCTAGCTCCAGATATGTTTTACTGCATAACTTTACTAGAAGAGACTGGAATCTGTATCGTTCCAGGCAGTGGCTTTGGTCAGCGAGAAGGCACATACCACTTCAGGTTGGTCCCCTTACTAATGGAGGGTCAGTCACTGGAGTTAGGTGAAAATCTACTGTAGGCAGGAGGCTAGTCTAAAGGGATCAAATGGGCTTAGGTTCTGCTTCAGAACTTTTTCCTTCTTGTCCATTATTGTTTATTTCTAGGTATCATACAGTGTGAAGTCTTTCAGAATTGTTTTGAATTGCTTCATCAGTTTCATTTAAAATATAATCAGATCTTAATCTTAGTAATACAAATAGATTCAAAGAAAACAATAAAAGAAGTAACACACAATCAAGTTAGCGTAAGGCTGTGTCAGTGTGCATCTACAAAGGAAAAAAAGGGGTTTCCATACTGAAGTGAAAATAAGGTTAAAAATACAAGAATTTGGCAGTAAAGCCTTCATGCAATTGAAAAGGAAAGAGCAGGTAATATATGTGTGTTGGGAAGGAGAGTACAAAGTCAGGGCAGGTGAAAGGAGAAGGTGAGAGTTGGTGTGAAAAAGCTGCCATTAGAGTAGATGAAAGGAGAGATTAAAAAGTCAGTTGGTCATTAGGTTCTGGAGAAATATGTGATTCCAAGCTGAGGACAGTCTTCTCCTGATAATCTTTGATAAGTGTCTTTGAATCCCTGTGAAAGAACATGAACAGATCAGTGTGGACATCATCAAAGGATGTGAAATGTTCTACAATGGGCTTTGGAAAGTTTAGTTGCTTGAGCACACTCCCTGAAAAGTTCTGCTAACCATCTCCATGTTTCACCTCTGTACATCGATGGACACTTTCTACAAGAAATACAATAAATAATAATTTTAGACTGGTAAGAGTCCTGTTATTTAATATTGAATTTACCAGAGGGACCAGTTACAAGAGTATTGTTGGTGATATATTTGCAAGTGACACAGTGGCCCCTGTTACAGCTCAAAATGCATAGTGAGGAATGTGGCTGTCCTCTGTGAAGTCAACTGTGGAAAGTTAGCTAATGTAGGTTAGATGATCAATGGAAGGGGATAAAGGGAGGATCAGGAAAAAGGGCTCCCAAGGAAAGATCAGTCTTCAAAATGGGGAAATTTTGTTTGGTAACCTGTGGGAAAGACAGTGTGTTAGGATGTAATGTGAATACCAATGGGAATCAGGTTTCATTATTGGGATTCCTCCTGGAGTGGATGTTACGAGGTCCACTCCTGACTTGATTGAGGGCCTTGTCCACAAGATGAGAAATGCATCTTCTATCAATGAAGGATCTCCACATTCTTTGTGCTTCACTACAGAAGTCAAGCTCATCACAGCTAAGGCAGTGGAGTCTAAGGAACTGTGAAAGGGATGGAGAGCTTTTAGTGTGCCAGGGTTAGAAGGAGCTGAAGAGAAGATAACACACACAGTACTGTACTTTGTCCATTCATTTATTGATCAAAAGGTATCAGTGGCTTTGGAATTATTACATGGACTTCTAGGGTTATCACTTAAGTTAAGGGAAACATTAGAGTCAGGAGTATCAATTGATAGGGGGACAATGAAGTTAGGTGGTCCTCCCCAATTTAAGAAAGATAAACTTGAGACTTTGCTTTTCACCACACACTTTGTGAACGCATGCCATGCATGCCTTAATCAAAGGTGATGTCTGAGGACCTCAGAAAAAGACTTGTTCATGCTCTTCAGGTTGGAAAAGGTTACAAAACTATTTCTAAAGATTTTGGACTTTTAAATCCACTGTCAGGCACATAGCATACATATGGAGAAAATTCAGCACAATTTATAACTTCCCAGGATTGAGTTCTACTCATTTTACAATAATACATAGGCTCACATGCCTTTCCTGGTAGATACATGTAATATTTGTTTATTTTGATCAATATATAATGAAAAAGTATAACATTTTATGTATTATTTGTTTTATTGTGTTTTCTATATTTATATGACTTAAATTTGATCAGATAGTCTATGTAGTTAGTCAAAAAGGCTTCACAAACTTTCTAGCATCATATCTTCCTAATAGATAAAGGGTGCTAAAGGTTGTAAGGAAGAAGCTGTCAGTTATCTAAGGGAAAATTATAGTCACTTATCTGTTTGAGAATTTGTTTTAAAGGTTCCATGCCTACTCATCCTAGGAAGAGGTATTAGTTTCAAGATGTATATGCAAGCTAATATGTTTTCTGTTTCTTCTTTTCATTCTTTGTCTTCTCAGAATGACCATTCTTCCCCCAGTGGACAAGCTCAAAGTCCTACTTAAAAAGCTGAAGGAGTTTCATATAAAGTTCACCAATAAATATTCTTAATCTGCCAGTTCCTGCCTGCTTAAAAGCCTTTGTACAATACAGCCATGTGAGCCCTCCACACTAACAGCCGCTGGAGCATTACAATCTGTTAGTGGAAGATGCAACATTGTCTCCAGGAAGAATCCCAGTATTGCCTGAGAGAAGGGCTGCAGTCTCAGTGTCTTCTTGTTATGCCAATTAACTATTCGGGAACACACTCACCACTCACTGAAGGCCAACTCTGAAATGTTAAGGGGAAGATTTTTATGTGTGATAACACTTAAAACAGCAAGGTATACATAGCGAGAACCAAGATTTTAACATTTTTCTTTACTGAGATTAAAAATTCTGTGCTTTGGAAGATCCTAAGTTTAAATTCCAACTCAAGGTCCATTGAGAAGGTTGGTCATGTGGCAAGACCCCAAAAGTCATGATGGGACATACAGTATATCTCCCTTTCCACCATTAGATGAATTCTTAGCACCATTCTTTTTCCATCTTTTTGGAACATCCAGAACAGGCCTTTTGAATTTGGTGCAGAAGACAAGTTTCATGTACTCACTAACTTTTGGGCGCACATTGAGGGCAGTCACAGGACCTTACTGTGGTATAAAGGAGGGGTTTATGAATAGTTTATAACAGCACCTGGAGTTTTATCTATCCACCTCCCATTCTACTAATACGAAAGGTACACCCATTTTTTGGAAGTCAACATATCTGCCTTCTCTGTAACATTTTTAAAATGGATTCCTACCAGATTCAGCAAAAATATTGACGATATCTTTGTTCAAAGCTGGCTTTACTTGTCCTTCCAGTTCAGAAATCGATAATGAGACCTCCAACTTGATGAGGGATTCTGGGGGGCTTCATCCACTCCAGTGTTCATTATTTGAAGGAAGTTAACAAGTCGATTTGTGTGCAGATCTGTCCAAATGGAATGTCTAAAATGTCCAAAACATCGATTTCTTCTGGATTGCAAGTTTTGACTGAAGGTTTCTTTGCGTGTTTAATATTTGGTCAGCGTGGTCCTGTTCGCAACTTATACTTCTCATGGTTGTTGTAATCAATAAGCCACTACAATGATTTAGTGGCTACAGGCCCTAGCATACTACTCAAGGGACAATCATGACTAAGGTGTGGACATTTATCCTTTATTCGATTCATCCTCTATCCCTTTCCAATGTAAATGATTATTTGCTTTCAAACTGAAATATGTAGACATGGCAAGTTAATAAATTGGTTTACCAGGTGGATGGGACCACTTCGTCCTCTGTGCATCTTTCAAGTCTTTGACACGTCCACGGAGAAATGTTATCTAGTGCCCTGGCAGCCCATGGGGTGCATGTGTTCACCCCCTCCTTTAACCACAGTACAGTCCCCTCATTTGCCGAGAGACTGGTGTACTGCACCCAAACAGAGCTGCCTGCCACTTTGGAAGACTGGACAAGATCAGCAGGCTTCAGCTGGGTGTTTCAAATTTTTAATAGTTGTGACCATTTTAAGTAGCACTTGAATAAAGTTGATTCACATATTTTATATTGCGTCAATGTGTGTTTCAATTTTTGAGGAAGATGTGGGAGGGATGATAGCAGTGGAAGCCTTGGGTTACTAAGCAGAAGTGTGGACTGATGACAAATGAAATGCATAGCAGTGCAGTGGACCAGGAGCTGACATTGCCCTCTGTTAAGCAGATGTCTGGTAATCCTGAGCTGAGAAAACTTCATGTGCTTATGGGTGATGACCCAGATGGCAAACACTCTTGTAAGAGTGTTTTTAACTTTTCTTACTGTGTGCTGCTATTTAATTGGATGAATGCAGGGTGTGTTCAGAGGCTGTTGGGACAAGATAAGAATTTTGTCTTCTGGCTGTTGTTTACTAGACTGCAGAATGAAAGGGGAATTTGCATTAGTGTTTGCTAATTCATTTGAAGATGGATGATGGTGGTGTGGTTATAGCCCTGCTGCCAAAAAGATCCAGCACCTTCCGTTCCGGTTTTGTCTCTTGTTGTTGTCCAAGTGGACAATGCTGCTTAGGTTAACTGACAGTTCCAAACTGGCCCTATGTTTGTGTGCAACTGAATAAAGTAAGCCTCTTTTTACTGCATGTCACTTACTGTATGTATTAACATCAGGACTTTGGATATGCATGCTGAATACCTCAGTATTCAGACCTCAATATGTGCGTCTTGGGAACTGCACGTCTGACATTGTGGTCAGCAACACAGGAGCGCCACAAGGGACTGTACTTTCTCCGGTCCTGTTCAGCCTATATACATCAGACTTCCAACACAACTTGGAGTCCTGCCACATGCAAAAGTTCGCTGACGACACTGCTATCGTGGGCAGGAGGAGGAGTATAGGGACCTAATCAATCACTTTGTTAAATAGTGCGACTCAAACCACTTACACCTGAACACCAGAAAAACCAAGGAGCTGGTGGTGGAGTTTAGGAGGCCCAGGCCCCTCATGGACCCCGTGATCATCAGAGGTGACTGTGTGCAGAGGGTGCAGACCTATAAATACCTGGGAGTGCAGCTGGATGATAAATTAGACTGGACTGCCAATACTGATGCTCTGTGTAAGAAAGGACAGAGCCGACTATACTTGCTTAAAAGGCTGGCGTCCTTCAACATCTGCAATAAGATGCTGCAGATGTTCTATCAGACAGTTGTGGCGAGTGCCCTCTTCTACGCGGTGGTGTGCTGGGGAGGCAGCATAAAGAAGAGGGACGCCTCATGCCTGGACAAACTGGTGAGGAAGGCAGGCTCTATTGTAGGCACGGAGCTGGACAGTTTGACATCCGTGACAGAGCGACGGGCACTGAGCAGACTCCTATCAATCATGGAAAATCCACTGCATCCACTAAATAGTGTCATCTCTAGACAGAGGAGCAGCTTCAGTGACAGACTGCTGTCACCGTCCTGCTCCACTGACAGACTGAGAAGATCGTTCCTCCCCCAAACTATGCGACTCTTCAGTTCCACCCGGGGGGGTAAATGTTAACATTATATAAAGTTATTGTCTGTTTTACCTGCATTATTATTAATCCATCCATCCATCCATTTTCCAACCCGCTGAATCTGAACACAGGGTCACGGGGGTCTGCTGGAGCCAATCCCAGCCAACACAGGGCACAAGGCAGGAACCAATCCTGGGCAGGGTGCCAACCCACCACAGGACACACACAAACACACCCACACACCAAGCACACATTAGGGCCAATTTAGAATCGCCAATCCACCTAACCTGCATGTCTTTGGACTGTGGGAGGAAACCCACGCAGACACGGGGAGAACATGCAAACTCCACGCAGGGACGACCCGAGAAGCGAACCCAGGTCCCCAGGTCTCCCAACTGTGAGGCAGCAGCGCTATCCACTGCGCCACCATGCCGCCCTTATTATTAATCTTTAATTTAATATTGTTTTTTTTTTTTTTGCATCAGTATGCTGCTGCTGGGGTATGTGAATTTCCCCTAGGGATTAATAAAGTATCTATCTATCTATCTATCTATCTATCTATCTATCTATCTATCTATCTATCTATCTATCTGAATATTATGAGAGCAATTTAAGCTTTTACTATTTTTTGAAAAGTGTTTCTCTGGTGCGGAGCACAGGCGCAGTGCTTAGTACTACACTAATCCATAACTCCAGGGATCTGAGTTCAATTAGTGGCCTCATCACTGACTTTATGAAGTCTGTAAATTCTCCCCATGTCTGTGAGTGTTTTTTTTTTTTTCTCCCTTTCCTGGGTTTCAGCCCACATCCCAAACATATGAGGATTAGACTGTTTGAAGACACTGCATACACTTTATGGCAAAAAAAAAAAGTTTTGGAAACCTGTCCTTCACACCCTTAAGTGCTACTTTGGACATCCCATTCCAAAACTCTGGAACACCCACCTCCCCGCCCCCACCCCTTTCTAGCTATATCAGCCATCAGTATTCCACAAGATGTTGGAATGTGTCTGTGAGAATTTGTGCCCATTTTTCCAAAAAAGCATTAGAAGACCTGGCTCACGTTTGGAATTGTATTTTATGTCAGACATGTACAATAGGATTGTGGTTGGGACTGTATGCAGGCCATTCCAGTTTCCTCCATGTCATTATAGACCTGGCTATGTGTACAGGAGTGGCACAGTGTCATGGAACACTAAAGAGCCTTCCCCAAGCTGTTGGCATAAAGCTGTGAGTGCAGAATTGTCTAAAATGTCTTTGTATGCTGTAGCATTAATGGAACAATGGGACCTAGCCCAAACCCTGATAAACAGACTCATATTATTATCCCTCTTCCACCAAAACTTTACAGTGGGCAGTATGCAGTTCAGAAGATAATGTTCTCCTGGCATCCACCAAACCCAAATACTTCCTTCCGTCTGCCAGATAGTGAGAAGTGATTCATCACTACAGAGAACACGTTTTCACTGCTCCTCCTGAATCCAATGGTGCCTTACTTTAGACCACTCCAGCCAGCACTTGGCATTGCACATAGTGGTCTTGAGCTTGTTTGCAGCTGCTCAGCCATGGTAACCATTTCATGACGCTCCCAGCACACTTTTCTTCTGCTGATGCTGCTTCCAGAGGCAGTTTGGAACTATGTGGCGAGTGACGCATTAGAAGTTAGGCTGTTTTTATTCGCTATATACATCAGGACTAAGTGGCCCTTCTTTGTAGGTTTGTGTGGTCTGCTGCTTCATGGGTGAGTTGTTGCTCCTTGACACTTCCACTTCACAATACTAGCACTTGCATTTGTGCATAAGTGTCAGGTCAAGTCAGACTTAATGTCATGTGATATAGTACAATGGAATTCTTACTGGCATGTCTCTAAGAACAGCTGACAAAAATAAATAACGTACAGTATGTATACTTTTTACGTATCTCTCTATCTCTCACATTCTCACACACACACACACTGGTGCAGTGAGTCCTGGTTCCTCCCGGTGCAGGACAATGCCCGGCCTCATGTGGCCAGAGTGTGTACAACAACAACAACATCGTTTATTTATATAGCACATTTTCATACAAATAATGTAGCTCAAAGTGCTTTAGATGATGAAGAAAAGAAAAATAAAAGACAAAGTAAGAATTAAAATAAGACAACACTAATTAACAGAGTAAGAGTAAGGTCCGATGGCCAGGGGGGACAGAAAAAAAAAAAAAAAAAACTCCAGACAGCTGGAGAGAAAAAAATAAAATCTGCAGTTGTTCCAGACCATAAGACCACCCAGCCCCTCTGGGCAGGTGTAGGCAGGTCCTGGATGTCAACGACATTAATGCCATTGACTGGCCCACACATCCTCCAGCTTTCCTCGTGTAACGGATCGTCTCCTGGTATCTCCTCCATGCTCTTGAGACCTTCTTGCAATGGCACTTATGGATGTGCCATCCTGGAGGAGCTGGACTTCCTGTGCAACCTTAATCAGCTGCAGCTACTGCCTCGTGCTACCAGTAGTGATAAGGATGCTAGCAAAACTAGAGAAGAAGTAGTCATGAAAGCATATGGAGAAAACAATTGGCTATGGCCACCACCTGCAAAACCATTCTCTTTTAGGGGGCTGTCTTGCTGTTGCCTCTTCAATGCACCAGCTGTTATTTTCATTTGCACTAAAACAGGTGAAGTTAACTCACACTTATGTTTTCTAAACAGACAGATTGATATCCTTGAACCTTAACTGACTTGGTATTACACTGTGATAATTAAGTGTTCCCATAATGTTTTTTGAATATATATATATATATATATATATATATATATATATATATATATATATATATATATACTAGTCATTTAGCCCGTTATCTGCGGTGGGTTGGCACCCTGCCCAGGATTGGTTCCCTGCCTTGTGCCCTGTGTTGGCTGGGATTGGCTCCAGCAGACCCCCGTGACCCTGTTTGGATTCAGCGGGTTGGAACATGGATGGATGGATGGATTTAGCCCGTTACAATAACGGGCGCTAGAACAGTAGTGCATAAACATCAGTAGGAACAGTCTATATTAAATGGCAAGGGACTTTGACCTCTTTCTTTTTGTTGGTCGTATTTTTCTTTCTTTCAGCCTTTCTTTTGTTGATGTTTACTTGCTGAGCTGACTTTTCTTCGTGGGCTGCCACCGTGTATTGTGTGTCTTTAATTTTCTGTGACAGTGATACTGTCTTGTATGTTCGCTGGCTTGTAAAGTCCGTAATATACCTTTAATTTTCTCTGGCGGTAATACAGGCGTGCGCGTCGGTAATATGCCTTTAATCTCCTCTGACAGTAATACTGGCTTGTATGTGGCTGTAATATGCGTCACTGTATTGTGTACCTTTAATTTCCTCTCGCAGTAATACTGGTTTGTATTTCCGTAAAACGCCTGTAATTTTCTCTGACAGTAATATCGCGCGTCACACCGTGCCCCGCGCATGCGCACTTCACCAGAAGACACACACACACACGGACACCTGGACACACACAGGGATTTTATTAAAGAGGATATTATCATGCTTGTGTCACAGAGTTGCACAGGTTCATTCAGGGTTTTCAAGAAACGGAAGCTTTATTGGAATACAGCATAATAAAGCAAAAAGCAAAGGATGTCTGGGGGAAGACAGACAAGGCAGCGAGACAAAAGGACTGCTGCGGTGCGGACTTTCAAATGTCCGAAGCCCCATGCGAGATGCAGATCATGTGACACGGCAGCAGCAGTCTTGCAGCTGATCCAGCAAAGAAGAGATGAAAAACTGTTTTTTTCCCATTAAATCACTGTTTAAGAGGGGTTTTGGAGGAGCGGCCATGTCCCCTTGGGGGTGTGTTCAGCATGTTCACAATATATATAATTATCTTATATATAAACGTCTATGCATGGAAGTGTGTGTCTGTCCATCCAAGAAGTGAGAGGTGGAGTAGGGGTAAGGGCGCCACCTCCGAGGATACACAAGCGAGGCCAGCACGTTGGCAAAACGAAACCTCAGAAGAAACAGTCACTCCCTTTGCAGCTAATACAGAAGCGAGACGAGCAAATCAGCAAAACGGTATCCCTTTTACTTTTCCTCCCGCCACTAATACAGAAGCGAGGAGAGCACGTCGGCAAAACAAAACCTCCGAAGAAAGACAGTCGCTTAGCTGCTAATGCACAAACGATGCAAGCACATCAGCAAAATGAAACCTCTTAGGAGAGCGGTGCCCAGAGTAGTTCCTTTCAATTACCTGACATCTCTACATTTCAATTTTTTTTCTGATGATTTCAATAGTTTCTTGGACCCTGTGCTTTTTACAGCAAGGGCTTACACAGCTAGTATATTATACTAGTCATCCCCTGTGGCAATGCACACGTAGTAGTGAAATAGGACAGTGAGGAGGGCCCTGCCTGGCTCCCCACTCCTGACGTCACACTTCTTCCTCACCTTGCCCTGCAGCCTCTGTCTTGGATTAGCGCGAATATATCGCCCCTGCAAGCGAACTATGATTCTTAGCATGATGAGAGAAGTCGCAAAATGAACCAGAATGTTCAAGCATAATATAGAAAAAAACCCAATCTAAATCCGTTAAGTAGTTCTCTCATTCGCTAGCTAAGCAGAGGTAAGATACACGCCCCAAGCTTGGTGCGTTAGTGAGGAGGTCCCTGCCCACCTCCTCTCGTCCCACTGCGTGTCTCTCAGATTCGTGGAAATAAATCAGTACCGCAAGCGATCTATGATAAATAACACAATAAGAGAAGTCACAAAATTAACGGGAATGTTCAAGCAAATTATAGAAAAAAACCCGATCTAAATCCATTAAGTAGTTCTCTCTTGAAATGTAGACAGACAGACAAACAAATGTTGGATTTTATATATATATATATATATAAAAGGAAATCCTGGAATGGAAAGCAAATGCAAGGCTACGATATGTGATAATCTCGAAAGACATTTAAAAGACCCGTGAGACCAAGGAGACTTGCCGTAAACATGAGACTTGGTGCCAAGAGATTGTCCCAGGGCCGTAACAAAACTATATATAAGCTATAACCCCCCCCTTCCGAACGCGAGCAAGAAAGAATTGAAACACGCCTGGGGCCAGAAATAAAAGACAGGTATTGCTTTAACAACGTCACGCAAGACCAGGCAGTGAGCCATCATTAAAAACAAGTCAACAGACCTCTAAGCTAGCAGTTGTTGGATTGCTTTTGGCAGGAAAGCTTCATGTGTTCCCAGCTCTTAAAACAACGACATGCTACAGGGCAGAAGAGGCAGCTAGCAAGCAGCAAAAAGACAGCAAATGATCCAAAGGCATATCCTTAGCGTACGTTCAGCTGCAACACCCTTCACAACACGAGCAGCATTATACGTCTGGGAAGAAAGAGATGTAACCAGGCATGTGGCCGAAAATGAAGGACAAATATTGTTTTTACAAAAGTTTTTAAAGTAAAAGTGAAAATAATGCATATGTAACAATTCACAAGAAAATAACAATCTCTTTAAATTGTAGACTGCCTGCCTAAGGTAAAGTCATCCCTGGTGAATGGGGACTTGGGAATGAGGGGTCCTTTCATTGGATTAGCGCTATTTCAGATGTGGAATGGCAAAATGGGGGAGGCAGCTTGATGAATGAGGTCTCCAGGACTTAAAACAAATCCAAATCATCCATCCATCCATCCATCCATTTTCCAACCCGCTGAATCCGAACACAGGGTCACGGGGGTCTGCTGGAGCCAATCCCAGCCAACACAGGGCACAAGGCAGGAAACAATCCTGGGCAGGGTGCCAACCCACCGCAGAATCCAAATCATATTATGTGATATCATCTAATGTGAAATTCTACTCTGTACTTCTAGAATTTTTATTTTTATATTGTATTGAGGATTTATTCTGTTCTATGTATTGTACTGTACGGCTCCGAATTAAAAGACAATGAGTAAAATGACAAACTAGAACTTCATAAAGACATTTACAAACGTTGGCACTATACACATGTGGAGAAAGTTAAAGGATATGAAAGTAGGAAAATTAGAAAATATAAAAAAAGAAAGTAAAGATCACAGTAGCGCAAACAAACAAACTGCCTCATTTAACTAAGCACCAGTCTAACTTTGGTTTTACACAATAATTACTACACTATTGCACCTTAACACTTAATTCTACTTTATTCACATAATTGTACTTATTTATTATGTTCTACTATACTGTTATCTTTCAATCTATGACTTTTTTGTTAATCTAACTGATATTCTTCTAACTTTGCACAGTTTTTGATAAGCGGATCAGGATGCATTTCACTGCATGTTGTCCTTTATGCATGTGACAAATAAAGAATCTTGAGAATTTCAAAAACGGAGTTTACCGCACATGCATTTATTGGTTACTTTGTTCATGTATATATATTTATCTGTCTGCTTATTTAAAAACCTAAATTTACCTCGAGGAGTCAAAAACGTTCTGTCTAGCCCTTGTACAAAAACCTAGACAAAAGTTGGGGTATCACCTTGGTAACCCCATGTACTTTTGGAACTGTGAGAGGAAAATAGCACGACTTTACAGACAGGAGTCCAATGCAGAACTCTACTTACTTTTTTACTTTGTAAAAAAAAAATTATTAACTGCTGATGATTTAGATCTTTTTGTCTGTGCTGAAATTCCAAACAGAGAAACCTGTCCTGGCCTCATTAAAAAGATTCAGCATATTGGGACTCACAAGAATATAAATATTGTTTTTACAGAAGTTCTGAAATAAAAGTGAAACTAATGAAATAGCAACAATTCAAAGAAAAAAAAATCTTAAAAGTGTGTATCCGGAAAACCAAACATGGGGGTTGGCGAGCGAAGCCCTAGTATATATATATATTTTGCTACATACATTTGCTAAAAGTAAGGCGTGCGAAAACTGGTTGCGCAGGATGGTTGATATTTTTAATTATCCTGTTTGCCTTTC
This sequence comes from Erpetoichthys calabaricus, assembly GCF_900747795.2. NCBI lineage: Eukaryota > Metazoa > Chordata > Cladistia > Polypteriformes > Polypteridae > Erpetoichthys > Erpetoichthys calabaricus. Next base: position 197,891,813 of record NC_041399.2, read on the forward strand.
TAAGGCAGTGAATGTTGTATATGTAATAAAGGGAAGGCAGCTTAAAGTCATTAGTATGCTGTGCCACCTTCACTACACTCTTCAGGGCTTTACATTCTTGAGCTGATCAGTTGCCACACCAGGATGTGACGAGGAGAGTGAGGATAGACCCCACAGTGCACATGTAGAAGTTTATTAGAACTGATGGAGAAATGTGAGCTGTCCTCGGATGTCTGAAGAAGTAGTAACATTGTTGAGCCTTTTTGACAAAAGGTAAAACTTGTAGTGCCCACTTAGCCTCTCAGATATTGTCACATTGTCACTCTCTCCATAGCATCCCCTCTGATAAAGATCGAAGTGTGGTCTGCGTTCTGCTTTTTGATGTCTATGATTAGCTCCTTGGTTTTGCTGACATTAAGCCTGAGACCGTTGTCCTGATGTCTTTGAGTCAGCAGCCAGACATCTTCACCACTGGTGACCAGGCCTATGATGGTGGTGTTATTAGCACATTAAATGATGGGAGTTGGAGCTGTTTCTGGTCACACAGTTAGAGTTAAACCAAAAGTGCAGTAGGGGGCTTAGCATACTACCCTTAGCAGTTCCTCTCTTGAGGGTCAGCATGATGGATGATTTAAACAATCTTAACATGCTGAGGTCTGTTGGTGAGGAAGTCCAAAATCCAGTTGCAGAAGGCATCCTTGCATTTTCCAGTCACATTCTGTCCAGATTACAAGTTCATGGCTATGCAGGTAGAGAATGGAGATACGAGATTGGCAGATCTACACTCCTGACCCGTGTGACGCATTATGAACCTCAAAATATGACAAACGATGGCTTTTTAAATCTGCATAGCTGAAGACCTGCATAATGGATAAATGGGGGGAAAAATTCCACTTGCCCCGTGTGACGCATTATGAACCTCAAAATATGACAAATGATGGCCTTTAAAGACCTGAAGACCTGCATAATGGATGAATGGGGAAAAAAATTCCACTTGCTAGACTTAACCAGCTTGTGTTCTTAGTGACCAAACACTTAGCACGTGTGATTAAAAGAAATGGTGCCATTACACCGTGGCAAACACTTGACTGTCCCAACTATTCTGGAGTGCAGTGCAGTCATCAGATTTCACGTTGAGTGTTGTATTTTCAAGAAAGCTTTACATTCAGACTGTAAAAATCAAATATGTTGTAGTGTTTTGAATATATTACAAGGTGAGGAAAATATACAAAACACTATTTTTGTTAGAATTTTGAAGACTTTTTGAAATTGGTGTTTGTACATTTAGTGAATGGACAGGATCTGTAATGAATAATAGGTAAAATTCATTGATAGCTTGACAAAAGTGACTAGAGTCTGCAGACTGGTGACCAACTAAACCTATTGAGTTGTTTTTATTTTTTCATTTGCATTTATTTTTGATTTCAAACTTTTTTAATATAACAGCAGAAAATACCGCATATTGTGAAAATACTCTGGTGCTGGTACAATGTATTACTGATAATCTCAGATGCCGTTTCTGTGTTTTTCGCTGCTATTCATACTTTTGCATTACTTGCTGTTCTTATGTAGTGCCCTTTAACTCCTAACTTTGGCACTGCATTCTTGTTTTCCCCTGGGTCCTTAAAAAGAGCTACATGGGGCCCAGAGAGTGGATCAAGCCCAGAGTCCCCTTCCTCCTAGGTTCACCCCTGTATAGTCCATCCATTTTCCTTCACTTTCCCAATGATACCCAGACATCCCTTTTCTTCGCCAACTCCTCCAACTCCTCCGAGGAGATACCGAGGCATTCCCAGAGTAGCAGAGATATATAATCTCTCCACCCTGTACTCCTGTGTAGTGCATATCTGAAAGGTACATAGCATGTTTAGAGGGATTGCTAATGAAAATCAAGTCTCATCATTGGTTAAAGTGGTAAAGGTAAATGTTTGTTTTTTCTCATGAACACTAAAAACTGGAATTTGCTATTGCTACTCAGAAATAGACCACTGCCTTAAATAAAGACAGACACATCACAAAGTCTTTAGATTCATAATTCTGACTCGGTCCATTTTGACTTTATTTATTGATTGACTCATTCACAAGTAGATGTCACTTTTTCCAGCAGCAGTCCCTGCACACATCAGGAATATTTGTGCATGAATTTTAAATGGAAATTTTTGATTTTCTCCAAAGCGTCATCAAACTTCTCGGGTGGAACAAGGGTGCAAAACCTAGTTAAAAAGAAAACAAAATATTAATGTCTAGTCCCAAAGCAGAATGTTTAACTAATTGGATTTAACAGAAAATTTTCATCCTAGACCATATTATTATATCATAGGTGGAAACGTTAGCTGAATAAATACTGAAATAGCTACAATATTCTAAATCATTGCAGAATTATAAAAGTCAATAATGTTATCATTAAATAATATTGTTTATGTAATTTATCCTGTTTAGAATTGCAATAAATTTTTATACACCTACTGGCACAGATATATTAACTACTGCTATATTTTACACTAGCCATATTACCTTTCGAAGACTATTAATAGAATACATTTAAAGATTTTCGGTATCTCTTGCCCTATGTGTACCATCAACACTGCTTCCTATGCCTTTCCCCAGTGTCCTTCTGTGTCTGAACTTATCTTGACAGGCACTCCCCTCTTGCAAGCGCGTTCCAATAAAGCAAGCTTCTCAGATTCTATCATTTTGAGATGCCTTGCTCACTTCCTATCTACTGTTATACTTCCCATCTTTTAAGATGCCTCCTACACCTTTACTCCTTCTCATGTGTCTCACACCCGTACTTCCTCATTCATTTACATCACTAATGCCAAACCACCCAGTCACATTGCAGCCAAACTGACCAATCAGACTGCTCCAAGGAACTATAGTGTTTTATTATATTGTAGATTCTTTATATTAGATGATTAGTTTATAATTTACAGGATAATCTCTCCACTGTCAATATACCTGTTGTGGAAGAAGTGAGCTTCATTCTTAGTTTAGGTGAGAATGGGCCAAACATATTGTGTTAAAAATGTTAAAAAGAACCACAAGGGAATTCATGCACTGTGAGCACACAAATTCAATTCTGTGAATGTCAAGGGATGTGTTTTACAACTCATCCCAAATCGGTCCACGTCCTGCACAAAGACTTAAGCTTACAAGTCAAAAGTGGTTATAATTAAGCTTTGTAAAGCACTGGTGAAATATCACCTGAAGTACTATGCGCAGCTTTGGTCTCCATATTACCAAAAAGACATAACAGTGCTAGAAAACCTCTGGAGGAGAATGATTAGGCCAATTCCTGGACTACAGGGGACGAGTAATGAGGAAAGACCTTTTCAATTTAAGCAAGCAAACAGTAAGAAGGGATGTTGTTAGAAACTTGTTAAGGGGAAGTTTTGTACAAATGTTACAAGGTATTTCTTCACACAGAGACACATGGAATTAGTTACCAAGTTTTGTGGTGGACAGTAGGACTTGATGCTACTTTAGAGGAATTAAGTAGACAGGATTGGCAAGCTTTGTTGGGCTGAATGGCCTGCTCTCGTCAAAAGTTTTTCTAATATTTTAATGTTCTAATGTTCTCAGCCAGGGCGGCACGGTGGCGCAGTGGTAGCGCTGCTGCCTCGCAGTTAGGAGACCCGGGTTTGCTTCCCGGGTCCTCCCTGCGTGGAGTTTGCATGTTCCCCTCGTGTCTGTGTGGGTTTCCTCCGGGCGCTCCGGTTTCCTCCCACAGTCCAAAGACATGCAGGTTAGGTGGATTGGCGATTCTAAATTGTCCCTAGTGTGTGCTTGGTGTGTGGGTGTGTTTGTGTGTGTCCTGCGGTGGGTTGGCACCCTACCCGGGATTGGTTCCTGCCCTGTGTTGGCTGGGATTGGCTTCAGCAGACCCCCGTGACCCTGTTTTCGGTTTCAGCGGGTTGGGAAATGGATGGATGGATGTTCTCAGCCAAAGTGGTAATCTTACAGTTTGATCCATTTAATTACAAAACATATTCTGCTTCTGTAAAGGGTGAGTTTGTTTACAAGGTTACAGGGTGTGTCTTTAAGAAGGGTAATTAAATAACCTTACCAATAAAATGTGATATCATCAAAGTCTGACTAAGCAGGTTGAACAAGAATGCAAATTACACAACGTAAAAAAGTCTCTGCACAGACATTCTCTTCCCAAAGCTAAATAAAGTATGACAGATTCTTTCACATCATCAATATACAAAGCTGTTACTGGTAAACTATGGGAATTATATAAATTATAATTCTGCCAAACCGATATTTGGGGTTATCATAGACATTAAAATAATCAATTAAGAAAAATCAACTAATTTTAGGACATTAGAACAATTGTGTCGAGAACAGGCCATTCAGCCCAACAATTGCATCCATCCTATTCTCCTGACTGTCCAAAATAACATCAAACTGAGATATAAAAGTCCACAGAGTCCTGCTGTCCACCACACCGTTTGGTAATTTATTGCACGTATCTGTGTTTTTTGTGTGAAGAAAAATGTTCAAACATTTGTAACAATTTATACACAATTTTTTAGTTTAACTTTCACATTTTTTTATTCTTTGAATCTCATTAGTCTTCATGCCTTTAACACTTAGCATTTACTTTGTGACACAGAGAAGATGTAAGTCAGGGCAGCCTTGAGAAATTACTTAAAAATATTATTACAAAAATATGTAGTTTGTCATTTAGATAATAATTTAATAATGAGAAGGTCTTGTTTTAATGCAAGACTGATATTGTCTCGCGGAAAGAGTAATTCCTTGTAATCCAAGATTAATCCGTTACATAATCCACATCCACATTCTTGTGCATGCACTGCTCTGATGTTTTGAAGGAATTTATTTTACAATGTTTTAGCAAAAAAAATGCATGTGCTTTGCCCGTTGTGAGCATACTACAGGATGACTTTGTCTTTTACATAACACAAGTAACGTAAGATTTTTTCACACATTTTTTTTATAATATTTCCTGTGATGCAGCATTGATCTCCATTGGTGCCCTTTCTATTTTGCTATCTCCATTCTCCATGAAAACATGAACTTTTTTTCTCTGTCATCAATTACTATTGAGTTAGTTATATATATATATATATATATATATATATATATATATATATATATATATATATATATATATATATATATATATATATAATTTTTTGGTGGAGTATTTGTTTAAATTGAAGCAGTGATTCCCAAATGGGTGGCACGGTGGCGCAGTGGTAGCGCTGCTGCCTCGCAGTTAGGAGACTTGGGTTCACTTCCCGGGTCCTCCCTGCATGAAGTTTGCATGTTCTCCCCGTGTCTGTGTGGGTTTCCTCCTGGCGCTCCGGTTTCCTCCCACAGTCCAAAGACATGCAGGTTAGGTGCATTGGTGATCCTAAATTGTCCCTTGTGTGTGCTTGGTGTGTGGGTGTGTGTGTGCCCTGTGGTGGGCTGGTGCCCTGCCTGGGTTTTGTTCCTGCCTTGCGCCCTGTGTTGGCTGGGATTGGCTCCAGCAGACCCCCCGTGACTCTGTGTTAGGATATAGCAGGTTAGAGAATGACTGACTGACTGACTGATTCCCAAATCTGCTTAATCCAAAGCAAGATTTCCAGGGTTTGAGCCTGTACCAGAAGCACAGTGACCAAGACAGGAAACAACTCCGGACAGCATGTCAGTCTATTTGCAGTGACCACTCACACATACCTACACAAACACAATCATACCAATACATGAGCCAATTTAGAATCCCAACTAACCAAACCTGCATGTCTTTGGAAATGTAAGAGAAAAACTAGAGTACCTTGAGGCAAACAAACACACAAAGACAAAGCAAAAAAAGAGACCCACTTCAAAGAAGTAACATCCAAGCACAGTATTTGAACCAAGGACACTAAACCCACAAAGCAGCAGTACTAGCCATTGCACTACTATGCCACCCATACACTGAAATGTAGGATGCCAGTTCATCATGTTCATGTGAATAACTGGTAATTTGAGTATTCTTAAATCATTTTATACAACTGTACAAAGTATATTTGTCTCATTTCTTGTAAACTTTTAAGGAGAACAGTATTTCAGTGTTATGAAATAAAGAGTCTGCGGTGGGTTGGCACCCTGCCCAGGATTATTTCCTTCCTTGTGCCCTGTGTTGGCTGGGATTGGCTCCAGCAGACCCCCGTGACCCTGTGTTCGGATTCAGCGGGTTGGAAAATGGATGGATGGATGGATGGAAATAAAGAGTGCTACTCGGTTTATAATAAAACTTCAATTTGTAACAGGTGTTCTCTGTGCTAATTAGCTCTTGCTGAATTTCTCAGCAGCCTCCAGTGCCTCTACTATTTTTGGATAAATTTGAAACTCAAGACAGCAAAAGCACTCAGGCCTATTCATATACCGGATGTGGTCTCTTCCATCATTTTCACCAAATCCTGTTCCAGGATCCAAGACAATGCCAGTCTCTTCTAGGAGCTGCATGCAGTAAAATAAGCCGGGATAGAGATCCAGAGCCTGAGAGGGATAAACAATAAAACTTAACTTTAGCTTTCTGAGGTTTTTCAATTGTTACAGTGGATATATAAAAAAAAAAAATAAAACTAAACTTACATACCAATCTTGATGTACAGAGAGCAGCACACTGCTCAATGTAAAATCAAATAGTTCTGCTTTTACATCAGTGTGCATGCTACTGTACAGTAATCCAAAGTTATACAATATGGACATTAGAAAATATTAATCCAGGGTGGAGGATAGCCTAACATGATCAGCTACAAGGCAGGAGCCAAGCCTTTGGGTGCCAGTCCATCACAGTTCTCACAATCACACAGGACCAATTCATATTCCACAATTACAAATACTGCTGTATTTTGGTAAACCTGGGGTGAGCACTCATGTGAGTATAGTTTTCTGTGTTGTTTTTCAGCCATGGATCCTACATTTATCATGAATACTAACCCTATCTTGGGGGATGGGAGTCTCCTGCAGATTACCAGTTGTCTTTATAGGGTTATAGAAAGCTAATTCTAAGCCTTGATTTCATATGGGTGCACTCTTCTCTGTACACTTGACTGTAAGTTTGATCCCAGACACGACTTTTGTAGGATAGTCACTTCTAGAAAGATTGCTCATTTGGACGACATAGCTGAAACTGCGAGGCCATGGAGATCCAAAAACGTAGAGGTGACTTTGAAATCCTTCATCAACAACTTTTTTCATTTTGTTGGATAAATTTTCTTTGATCATGGCATGATGTGACTGGGGCGGCACGGTGGCGCAGTGGGTAGCGCTGCTGCCTCGCAGTTGGGAGACCTGGGGACCTGGGTTCGCTTCCCAGGTCCTCCCTGCGTGGAGTTTGCATGTTCTCCCCGTGTCTGCGTGGGTTTCCTCCGGGTGCTCTGGTTTCCTCCCACAGTCCAAAGACACGCAGGTTAGGTGGATTGGCGATTCTAAATTGGCCCTAGTGTGTGCTTGGTGTGTGGGTGTGTTTGTGTGTGTCCTGTGGTGGGTTGGCACCCTGCCCGGGATTGGTTCCCTGCCTTGTGCCCTGTGTTGGCTGGGATTGGCTCCAGCAGACCCCCGTGACCCTGTGTTCGGATTCAGCGGGTTGGGTAATGGATGGATGGATGGATGATGTGACTGTAGACCCATTTTGCCAATATCTATAATCTGATTTGGAGGGCCAGAGTTTATTATAGTGTACATCTGGTGTAAAGCAGGTCCAAACACTAACTGAAGTATTCAAACATCTAACACAATTATCATGTTTGTTCTGAGTTCACTGGTAGGTATAACACTAAGGTACAAGGTGACCAAGGCTTAGACAAGCAGAGGGTGATACCAAATGGATACAGGACCAAAAAAAATGTCCAGAAGATTTCAGAACAAAAAAGAGGAAATGACTACTGATGAGTCAGAGGTTTCAAAATCTATAAGGGCTCGTTTATACTTCACGTTCAGAACGCGGACGCGCACTCATCATGGCTGCCACACGTTCCCAGCATTCATTTGGCACGTCCTCTGAGCAGGTCTTCAGAAATTAAAGCGATGCGTGTGCCAGTTGCAGTACCAGCAAAATGTCGGGGGGCGCAGTGTGATAAAAGTTGGAATGTGACGTCATAGTCTCTGTTTACTATCTGCATGTGACAGAAAGCCGCTTTGTGGATCCTACAGGATCGACGTGCATGCTTTGATGTTTGATGAATGATTTGATGTGGTTAAGCAAAATATCGACATACAAATGTATTCGTGGTGCTTTTATATTCAACCGTTGCATATTCCCGATCGTAATGACACGAAACATTTGAAAAGTCTCACATACCATCTTTTATGTCGTCTTTTTTTTTTTTGCAACTTCACAACAGCAACATAATTTATGGCGTTGTATTTGAGCCACAGAGAAAAAAAAATTAAGGACGTGGTGAAAAGGTGTATTTTGTGATTAAAGTGGAAATTTCGGCTTAGTAGTTTACTTTATCATTAAAGCAGACCGTCGTAAATGTCATCCCAGTTGTTAATCGCTACGAGCTTCTGGGGCTTCCTCCTGCAATAGATCATCACACAGAACAAATTAAATGTATGATATGCCAACTCTCTGCACATTTAGAATCCTTAGATTTATACTTGATATCACTTTCATGATGAACTGCATTAAAGTATGTATGTTACATTTTACAGATAAATCGTTAATTTTGTTTAAATAATAAATATTGTTAATAATTACACACATGGGGGTGACACGGTGGCAAAGCAATAGCACTGCTGTCTTGCAGGGGTCACGTCCCTGGTATTCCCTGCCTGGAGTTTACATGTTTTCCTGCTGGGTTTCCACACTGTGCTCCGGTTTCCTTCCAAAGATATGCAGATTTGGTGCCACCAAAATGATGCCAGTGTATGCGAGTGCTCGTATTCACCTTGCGATGAGCTGATGCCTCGTCCAGGGTTTGTTTCTGCATCATGCCCAATACTAGCTGGAATGGCTACATCCCTGGACTGATGGATGTAATCAGTAAACATCCTTTTCAGAGATATTGCGGTAAGGTGTCATCTGAATTTAATGGGTGTTCCAGGCAATTCAGAACACAGCGAAGCCGAACCTGTTTTTACTGTGATAATATCTCGCACTGCCACCTGGTGGATTCTTCCAGATTTACGTAAAGTACGCATGCTTGTATAAACAGTAAAGCACATGCATCGCATCTCGTGAAGTATAAATCTGGCCTAAGATGGTAGAATCGGGGTTCATCTGTGTTATTTGTGTATTCTGTACTGTTGGGGTGAGAAAGGATGTTTATTAAGGACTCAGAGATGAACACAGTCAGAAACAAGCCAAGGTCAATACTGAAAGTCAAACCTATCTGTTGTCAGCTGGCCCCCAAAGGTCAATGGGATTAATACAGTTTACCAAAAAAAAAACTCAAAGACATTAACAGAATCAATTTTGGTTAACCAGGAAGACAGTGCTCAAGAATTCAATTTGCACGCTAGACAGGAGTTATCCATCTAACTCAGATACCAACGAACATCAGGGGTGCTCTTATATCCGTCACTTTGATGACATACTGCATGTTGCACATTCTGGGGAATTCTGGGAACAACCACCTAGGAAACACCTGATGCCTTTGCTCTGAAATGGAGAAGGGTCTAGTTACAGACTCCTGGAGCTTAGAGATTCAGAAGCTCTGCTAAACCGCTCTTCGAATTGCATGTTTATCTCAAATGATTTACTGAGTGTAAATTCCGAGGAGTTGTGACTGCAGACAGCAGCATTACATGGTAGACAGTCCTACTACACAGCATGTCCACTGCAAGACATGGCTACTGAATAGTCGTGATCATTACTTATAAAATGTGCATGTTTCAAAAGACACAAATGATTGGGTGTACTGTGCAATGCCACTGATGTATAGTTGAAAAGCTGCTGGAAGTCATCTGATGTGTGCAATTTGATTGGCTTGTGAACAGATGAGAGCTCTGGAGGTCTAGAGCTGGACTCTATGTAAAATGAATGCACCCATAACAAAACAAAGATGAAATGTGGCATAATGGTAAATATTTACAATGTCTCCAATTCATCATGAAAACAAAAACTAATCTGAAATTCAGAAATCTTGGCTACTGAAGAAAGTAGACCCTTGGTTGACTTGATCGACCTTTTTTAAGATGTTTTGAGCTCTGAGGTTTAGGAGCACCTGAGACCACCAGAGGGAGCTCTAGACATACAGCTTCAGGTATTCTACACTAATTCCAGAGCACACCTGGAAGTAGTTTCAGAAGGGTTACGGTGGCAGTAGGAAAAGAAGCTGGGATGTGGTGAAGGAGTCTGGTCATCGGAAGGGGGTAAGTAGGAATCTGACATTTTCACTTGGAAAAACTTAATAGTAAAAATTATATGCATTTTAATTGAAGCTTTAGAGAAGTATCATAGGATTTGTGACAAAATGAGAGTGGTCAGGAAATACTGTAGTTGTTGTTTCACTAAAGAATATGAGTATGAACAATTAAAGAAATAACATTGATACTAAGTGATAATCTCAATTCTAGCATAAATCATCCACTCAAAAGTCTACAATTTCTTTGAAATATCGAGGAGCTTTTGTCCAGAGCAATCCTGAATTTTTCTTTTATTGTTTATGCAAAGTTCTTACTCTGGTCTTTGATTATGGTAATATGATGGGGGTTACAATATTATACTGTCCATGAAAAACAATACACAAAATGGTAATGGCTTGATGGTGCCACTAAGCTTCACAGAGACACCTATAGATTTCACGGTTACTGTCATTTGTTTTACTGAGCTTGAACTCTCTTTATGTACACCTATAACAAAACAAATATGACCAAATTTGGCATGAAATATAAGGCAATAATGCAGATAGTCAGACAGATAAGTACTTTTTCATGATGTGGAAAGGTAAAAATAGTTTTTCATAGCTGATAAGGAGAATATCTAAGAATGCAGTCACTGCAGCTTACTAAGACCAATGGCAAACTAATTGGTCATGATGATGTTACATATGCTGTATCTACATTTATGTGACTGCCGATGACTGGTAGTCTACCAAGATGGCACAAATGACGGTATGACTGCATTATACAATATGTTGTGGGTTGAGGAGTTTGACAGTTTGGCACTTGTCAGAGCTTCCTATCCAGGCAGATGACAAAATGGCTAAATCGTATGATGTTGGAAGATCATTTAAAAAATTCAGTATCACCTACTGGAAAACCTGTGACTCCTGCTCTCCTGATATTTTGTGTGAGAAGACATAGATGTTAACACATAATGTCCATTAGGTCTGGTCAATTCCTCACCTTACACTGCTCCAGTGCTTTGCTGGGTAGCTCTAGCCGAGTGTAGCAGAACATGGAAGCTTGAATTGGATTGCACCTCAAACCAGGAAGAGCGTTTATTGTCTGCACAGCCAGTTTGGAGTTGCGGGCTAAAGTGTTCATGATGAAGGTTTTCTCCTGCAAAAGATTTTGAAATAAGATGAGGCCTTCCTCTTCCACCACAAGATATAATAGTTATTCTCAGATTCCCACAACATTTTGGGTAGGGAATGCCATTTTGATTTCCATTCTTTTAATTTCTACAGGTGGTGCAGTAGTTAGTGTTGATTCGATCTAGCTCCTGGGTGAAATTTTCTTCTAGGTCTTTGTCTGATAGGAATTTCTTCCTTTGTGTTTTTTTTATGATTCTGTGGTTTTTCTGTAATAGACATATGTGTTCAATTATTAGTGACTCTAAATTTGTCCATTTTAAATGTGTGTTTGTGGACTGGAGAAAAACTGGTTTCTATCTAAGGTCCAATCCATAGGAATGAAAAACCAAAAAAAGTATCTCTTAATATCTTTTTGATTTCTTCTAGACAACAATGAGATCAGAAAGAAATAAAATGGAGACATCTTCTTTTACCTCATGCTTCTCAGTTTCTTCACCTGAGAAAAAAATACCCCCAGTGTTCTCACAAGTGTCTCAGAGTTTTAGCAGAGATCTCAGCAAAGTCATACAATGGGCTCAGATTTGCCAACTAGTATTTTGACATTTTTTTTTTGTAATTTGAAAGTATTTGCATTGTGTGCTCAACAATATATGATAAAATGTACAGACAGTTGTTTGTGGACATAATACAACTCTTTACTGTGATTACAAAACTTCATTCCTTGCTTTTGAATAATATTAGTTGCTCTAATCTACATTGCTGTGCTCTAATTATGTCATATTCATTCTAGAAGAAAAGGCAGGCAGTGTGGATTTGTGGTTAAATCATTGGATTTTGCACCCAGAGGTTGTGGGTTTAAGTATTCCTACCAACACAGTGTGACCACGAACAAGTCACTTCATCTGCCTGTGCTCCAACTGGAAAAACCAAAGGAATGTACTGGTAACTAATCTTATCTCAGATGCTGTAAGTCACCTTGGATAAAGGCATCTGTCCAACAGCAGGTAAAAATTATGAAGTCTTAAAAGAGATTAAACAAAGACTAGAAAGATACCTCACGCTTTTCAAACCAAATTCTCAATTCTGACTCATTTCGCTTCAATTATATCTCATGCCTTCTTTTTGTCTGAAGCTATTTCTCTTAAATAATTTTAGTAGAAACATCTATGACAAAGTTGATTGTTAAATAAATCATAAATGAGAATCTCTTTCATGTCCGATGAGCCATCAAAGATCAACCTTTGAGCCATAAAATTGTCCTATGGGATACTGCTAGAAGAAGTGATAGTTTCCCATGACCTTGAGCTGGATTAAAGGTATACTCCACCCAATAATGATATGCATTTTTTAATTTGTTACTTACATCATGTCATTTGTAGTGATGAAAATACATGAAAATATGAGAATACAGAAAAAATGTTTATGATATAATGTCATGTTATGGTGGCCAATGTTGCATAACAGCAAATAATGTGAAATACATCCATGGAGAAAAGAAAAAGAAAATCTCAAGTTACTCATTTCGCATTAAAATTTCCCCTTTATTTAGTCATATTCTCAAAACATGCAAAGCACTTGCATTTTCTGTTAAAATATCTGTAATACTTTACTTCTGCAAAAATCAACATACAGCATAAACAGGAAAGATGCATTCCCATAATTCTGTGCTTTTGAAGTGAAGACAGAACTTTTGACCAATGAATGAGGAGCAAGAGCTCCCTTCAAGACCTCAGTATTATGGGAATGTGCCTTTCCTCTTTATGTTGCATGTTGATTTTTTTCTGGAAGTTAGTATTAAAAATACTGTATTTTATCAAAAAATACACACGTTTTAAATGTTCGCATCATAAATCTGGATTACAGACATATGGATTATGAGGCACATAAGGATTTTTTTTCTTTCTTCCATGAATGTTTGTCACACTGTTTGTCATTGTATATACATTCTATTATACCATAAATGTTTTTCTGTCATTTTTCATAAAAATGTGAGATTTTTTTTTCTTGGCCATCACTGCAAACTAAATAGGGTAAGAAACATATAAAAAATAAAATATCATTTTTGGGTGGAGCATTCCTTTAAGCAGATTTGAAAATGTATGGATAATTTTTAGAAGTGTCCTTGAAGGCATGTGCCACTCTTATGACATAATTTTGAGCTACTGAAATGTTTTATCAAAAAGAATGTGATGGCACATTGAACGGTAAGCATAGTGATTTTAAAGAGGTATGTAGGGTGGGCTTTGATATTGAATTATTAAAGCTGGTGCTCTATCTCAATTTAAATGTTTTACACAAATGGGAGATATTAATGAAGCGGCTGACAAGGTTATTGAGAGGATCCAGACACAGACCTTCTTAAGTTTCTCCTCTCTAAATGTCTGCATACAGTAATCCCTCGCTATATCGCGCTTCGCCTTTCACGGCTTCACTCCTTCGCGGATTTTATATGTAAGCATATTTAAATATATATTGCGGATTTTTTGCTGGTTCGCGGATTTCTGCGGACAATGGGTCTTTTAATTTCTGGTACATGCTTCCTCAGTTGGTTTGCCCAGTTGATTTTATACAAGGGACGCTATTGGCAGATGGCTGAGAAGCTACCCAACTCACTTTACTCTCTCTTGCGCTGACTTTCTCTGATCCTGACGTAGGGGGTGTGAGCAGGGGGGCTGTTCGCACACCTAGACAATACGGACGCTCGTCTAAAAATGTTGAAAGATTATCTTCACGTTGCTACCTTCTGTGCAGCTGCTTCCTGAAACGACATGCTGCACGGTGCTTCGCATACTTAAAAGCTCGAAGGGCACGTACTGATTTTTGATTGAAAAACAAACTCTGTCTGTCTCTCTCTCTCTTTCTCTGCTCCTGACGGAGGGGGTGTGAGCTGCCGCCTTCAACAGCTTTGTGCCGCGGTGCTTCGCATACATAAAAGCCAAACAGCCCTATTGATTTGTTTGCTTTCCTATCTCTCTCTGACAGGCTCTGCTCCTGACGCGCACTCCTTTGAAGAGGAAGATATGTTTGCATTCTTTTAATTGTGAGACAGAACTGTCATCTCTGTCTTGTCATGGAGCACAGTTTAAACTTTTGAAAAAGAGACAAATGTTTGTTTGCAGTGTTTGAATAACGTTCCTGTCTCTCTACAACCTCCTGTGTTTCTGCGCAAATCTGTGACCCAAGCATGACAATATAAAAATAACCATATAAACATATGGTTTCTACTTCGCGGATTTTCTTATTTCGCGGGTGGCTCTGGAACGCAACCCCCGCGATGGAGGAGGGATAACTGTATTCTCATAGAAGCTGGAGAAAAAAATTGCTGGAGGGCCAAGAGCACCACAGTGAAAAGGGAAAGAGAAACACAGACAGAGAAAGACAGAGAGAGGGAGAGAGACAGAGACAGAGCCATGTACTAGCAAATGCAGCTGAATCCATTCTGACGATATTCAATGGAGTTTTCCTGGCAGATCCTGACATGAATCGTACCATGAATAATTATATAATCCAAGGATGAAAATAAATCTGTCATCTTATTAGGGTGCCCAGCACAGACTACTCTTGTAGAATTCCTAGAAGCAATGTCTCCAGGACTGTGACTCTGTCAGACAGTGGACTGCCCAGAAGATTATTTTCTCTAGTGATGCTGCTGACTAGAATTTCTGTTTTCCTGCACTCCAGTGTCATCTGGTAATAATTCAATCCTAATATGAAAGTTCATATATCGTTAAGATACTTTCATGTCATTCTGTTTGAAACTGGCCATATTTACTCTTTTTTTATCAGATCTATATTTTTATGTGCATGCATTACAGTAATCAATCATTAGTAAAGTTTATAATTACATTTTACCTGTGTTACATAGCTCTGAGCATGAATGAAACTGAATACTCTTACATTGACATCCATTTGTCAAAGCCTTCTAATTTATCTCATGCATTCCTCCATGCTGGGGTTTATGTGAGCACACCATTCCACTGCTATGCATTGACTTCTCTCTGCACTGTCTAAACTATTCAACTAGTGGAGATGAGGTCATTTTTCACTCCAGATGAGTGAGTTTGTATGTGATCACTCTACCTTATTGAAGATCTCATATGATGGCTCTCCCGGTTGTGGGGGTTTCATTAAGATATCCAGAACAATCTGCCCACTGATGGATGGAAAGGAGCTGCTCGTTATTAGGATTCTCAACTGTGTAATGGCTTCTGGATCAATGTTGATAGTTTCCAAGTACCCACAGCGAAAGCCGCACCTAGGAATTAAAGGAGTATGTTAAGAGGACTACATTGTACGGACAAACTCTAAGGTGTTCAGGTTGAAAGTAAAATATTTTAAATGTAACACTACAATAAAATAGCCAGGACAATGTGGTGTCCAAACACTGTGCTCTGATTACATCTAAAAGCAAAAAAAAACCCAAAACTTAATATTCAACACAAAGAAATCACAATGTAGCAAGTTGTAAACACCATTTTATCATTTTGTAATGTAGATTAACAATTAATAGTTTGATAATTGTTTGTATATTGTCATTTAAAAATCCATTAGTGACTTAAAGAAAGAAACAACTTTCTATGAATGTTGTAGGTTACTGTAAACTCCCCAAAATTTTGGAAATGCTGTCACTGATAAGAACTTTAAGAAATTCTGATAAGAACTGCTGCTTTTTCAATGTAATTGGTGGTTAGAGGTGTTGGAGGCGTTCATCAATCTACTTGTAACCAGTTTTACAAGGACATTCTATGAGCCATTCTACCACGAAGGGACACGTTAACCTTTGAAACTGGCCAGCTAGCATCAGATGAAAGGGCAACAAGGATAGCCTAGAGATGGCATGGGGCCATGCTTAAACAAGAACTGGTATAAAATAGTGAGTAATTGTATCCCATTGGCTATTGGAGAACTGAGTCAGGAGAGTCACTCTGTGCAACAGCTCCCCATTAGTCCATGATGTGTGGCAGTAAACCAAAGGACTGGCATACATTTTGTCGTTTTGCCTGCAGAGCCGGCTCTAACTTTAATGCTGCCCTAGGCAAAAGTGAAAATGTCACACCCAAACCATTAAGTCTTGAAGATACACAAAGGGAGGTAAGTGGCAGTGGCAGCAGGGAAAAACAGGTGCTGGATGCCAAAGATCATCTGAATTCACCCTCCACCCCCCCAAATGCCAACAGCTTTGTCTAATATACTTAACAAGATGCCACACCCTGAAAACCTTTCTTCCCTAGGTGACTACCTAGTTGGACTGTATGTTAGGGCCAGCCCTGTGTGCCTGTCTCTCTCACTGCCATTTTTCATCTTGAGAAAACCATCTCTCTTGGTGGCCACTTTCACATAGGCTGCTTGGCCCAATGCAGATGATGACCTGAAGAGAGCAGACCAAATTGTTATCTGAAGACAGATGACCAGAGGAAATCGAGAGCAACTATACGTTTATGTGCCACTCAAAACTACACATCTAGCACTATCAGTTTGGATTGTTTGCACAGAATATTTGCACAGGTGGCGCAGTGGTAGTGCTGCTGCTTTGCAGTAAGGAGACTGTGGAAGATTGTGGGTTCGCTTCCCGGTTCCTCCCTGTGTGGATAGCACTTTGAGTACTGACACTGCTATCGTAGGCTGCATCAGGAGTGGGCAGGAGGAGTATAGGAACCTCATCAAGGACTTTTTTAAATGGTGCGACTCAAACCACCTACACCTGAACACCAGCAAAACCAAGGAGCTGGTGGTGGATTTTAGGAGGCCCAGGCCCCTCCTGGACCCCGTGATCATCAGAGGTGACTGTGTGCAGAGGGTACAGACCTATAAATACCTGGGAGTGCAGCTGGATGATAAATTGGACTGGGCTACCAATACTGATTCTCTGTGCAAGAGAGGACAGAGCCGGCTATACTTCCTTAGAACAGGGGTCCCCAACCCCCAGTCCACTACCGGTCCGCAGCCGTCTGACAGCTGGGCCGCGAGAGAACTGCCGGCAACGGCGACTCACTCAGACTTTTCAGAACACTTGGCGGGCGGGGCTTTGCAGCGGTGCAGAGAGAGGAGAGAGACCGAAGTGAGAGACTATTACAAGAAAGTATTTTTATGGTCCCGACAGTTTCCCCATATGACATGAGTCTATAGAAATCACGTTACTACGAAGTACATTCAACAGATGCTTTCATTACAACGAAGTGACCTTGAAATGCTTGAACGAATCATCCACAGAGCAGTTAGATCTGTGGTCGCAGCTCAGAAACATTGTAAAACAATCTCTTTCTTCGAACTTTCCTCGTAGTGGTTTTCAGTGATTCCTTTTGCTTATTGCTTGTCAACATTTGAAAAACATCCATTGGAATTTAACTCATTGTCACCCTCCTATAGAAATGGCAGACACGAAAAAAAGATTGCAGTGTTAATGTTTGTGATGTGCAATCTGTTGGATTGGCAAATGTAAAGCATATGTCTTTGTTATATGCAAAAAAAGAAGAAAAATCTCAGATTGCAAACGTATGCGAACTGCTTAATAACTTTAATAATAATGGAAATGTTATGTAAATTGTGTATAAAACTGCCCCCCCAACCAACCCACCGCCCCACCGGTCCGTGGAAAAATTTGCATCTAATAAAGTGGTCCTTGCTGTCAAAAAGGTTGGGGACCACTGCCTTAGAAGACTGGCATCCTTCAACATCTGCAATAAGATGCTGCAGATGTTCTACCAGACGGTTGTGGCGAGCACCCCCTTCTATGCGGTGGTGTGCTGGGGAGGCAGCAATAAGAAGAAGGACACCTCACGCCTGGATAAACTGGTGAGGAAGGCAGTCTCTATTGTAGGCATGGAGCTGGACAGTTTGACATCTGTGGCAGAACGACGGGCGCTCAGCAGGCTCCTGTCAATTATGGAGAATCCACTGCATCCACTAAACAGCGTCCTCTCCAGACAGAAGAGCAGCTTCAGCGACAGACTGCTGTCACTGTCCTGCTCCACTGACAGACTGAGGAGATTGTTCCTCCCCCAAATTATGCGACTCTTCAATTCCACCCGGGGGGTTAAACGTTAACATTATATAAAGTTATTGTCTGTTTTTACCTACATTTTTATTACCCTTTAATTTAATATTGTTTTTTTGTATCAGTATGCTGCTGCTGGAGTATGTGAATTTCCCCTTGGGATTAATAAAGTATCTATCTATCTATCTATCTATCTATCTATCTATCTATCTATCTATCTATCTATCTATCTATCTATCTATCTATCTATCTATCTATCTATCTATCTATCTATCTATCTATCTATCTATCTACTGAGAAAAGCGCTATATAAATGTAATGAATTATTATTATTATTGCAGTTATAATAATGTTTATCATCTATAATACATATATAAATTTGTAACTTTCTGCTGCCTGTTCTAGTACTCTGTCTTCTCTCCTAAGGTCATAGACATAAAAGGTAATGTAACATATGAGGGCTATAGCTGGTGTTTGATGGGCATTTTCTTAAGGTCTGCATAATGTAGAGTATAAAGAGATGAATGGGGTCATCCAAAGAATCTACATCAAGGTCTTCATAATAAAGAGTATAAAGAGAAGAATAAAAGAGTATAAAGAGAAGAATACGCTCACCCTATGGCCCTAACATAACAAAACATATTTAAACAAGAAAACAATAACCTCAAATTAAATTAGAAGAAACCTGAACTTATGTCACTATAAGACAACTTCAAACCCAGCCATCCATTTTGTTTGCCTACAAAACTGTTTCATAACATACAAAGGGTACAGCAATGTAACCATGATGGGATCCAGACGCCGATAGGTTAGTTCAGGGCACACAAATCCCTACTCACTCACACAAGTGCAATTTACAGTCACCTTTAATGAGAACTGTGAGACAGCACTGGCATCCCCACATTAACATGTAGAACACAAACTATGTACTGTATGTAGAAAGCACGGTGGTGCACAGCTGTGTTATCCTAATTTTAAACATGCAAAAAAGACTTTAAATGTCCTCTTCCTTCTGTTATGTTCAAGTGCTATGCTATGTTATCAGCTACCCTTATATTTTCTCTACAACCTCATCTGCTGCCTCAGTCATTTAAAGGACTTCAGGGTTATTTGAATTTATTGGGCTGTCATTTAACATCAGAAGACAGAAAATAGGAGTGTTGCCCTTTTAAAATTATTTTAAACAAACGTGGCACACAGCACTGCTCCTCCACAGCCACAGGTGGCTCAATCCAAAACACCATCCTTTCTCTCACTTCTTTGGAGTTTACATCTTCTCTTTGTTTCTTTCTGGGTTTTCTGCAGGTACTCCATTTCCCTCTCAGACATCCTAAAATCTGTTTGCTTAACCAGAATAACTAAATGAACTCTAAATGAATGAGAATGTAAAGTTATGTTCTCTCTTAAGGATTAAATTAGAGGGGTAAATGTTTATTAAATACAATGGGGATAGGAATATACCTACATTTAGAATTGCAATGTCCATTTCCCTGTTAAGTTGTAATGTGTTAGAAAATAGTGTTTATAAAGCTAAGCATTCAAGATCTGGGAAGATATGTGAGAAGAAGCAAGATTGTTTTTGTGTTGATTTGGCGCTGCCACATGCGTTTTTATTTTTTTTTAAACAGAAATCTGCATCCATCCAGTTCTTTTTGTTCCTAAAAAGGATTCCATCCACCTTAGAAAAGAAATCTTGTTACATTTGGTGGAAGCGATGGGATTCGAACCCACACCCCCAACGCAACTGGAGCCTCACTATCCATAACAACCTTCTCTGCCATAAAGTACAACTTCCTCCTGCCACAGATCCAATATATCAAGTAGTCATCCCCTCATCTCTTATACCAGAAGTTCTGGAATTTGTACAAGTAAATAAAGTATCTGGGCATTGTGCCATTGACGAAACCTTACACAGATGAAATCGCTTTTGTTACTGGCCTTATATGGCCTGTGACATCCGGAAATGGTGAGAGCAGTGTCCAAGTTGTGCAGCATGCTGTTCACCTGTCTCTTGCTATTGTGCACCCCTCCAAATAGTGACCTCTATAAAACCCTTTGAAATTGTACCAGCAGACATTTCGGAACTGCCACTCAGTTCAAGTGGTAATAGATATGTTTTAGTCATACAAGACTATTTCACAAAGTTTATAAAGCTCTATGCTTTACTAGATCAATGTACTACTACAGTTTCTCTCTGTTTTTTTGAGAACTTTATCACTCAACATGAACATTCCAGAACGTCTGCTCACAGATCAAGGTTGGCAGTTTGAATAAGATTTAATTTATTACATGTAACAATTACTAGGTTTAAAAAAAAGTCAAAACCAGCCCTTACCATCCACAAGTAACAGTCTAGTAGAGAGATTCAACCGGACTCTAAACGAGCCCTACTGCAACATTCAGGGGAATAGGATGAATTTCTGAACTCTGTGGCATTTGCGTACAACACCAGCACACACTCTAGGCACTGGCTATATACCTTTATTTCTTTCTCATGGTAGAGAGGCTCAAATGCCTGCTGACCATCTGTTTTCATCTGGCTCAACAACCGCTACAATTGCTTCTGGGACCCTTGTTGGCTATGTTAACCAACTGAGAAATAAATTCAAAGTAGCTTTCCACACTGTTGCTAGGAATAACCAGTTGGCTCACAAACAACAGAAGCATTTTTATGACCACCTTGTCAGACATGAGCCATTCTCCCTGGGATATCTTGTTTGGCCGCATGACCCTACGTCTACATGTCAGAAACTGTCCCCTCACTGGAAAGGACCATTTGAAATTGTGGAGTGTATGAGTTCTTCTGGGGATGACTTGGGTGTCACTTATCGTATAAGGTGCCCTTTTGAACCTACCAAGTTACAAGTTGTCCGTTCTAATCGTCTGAAGAGATAAACTTCTCCACTCCCCACTACCTCACCCACTATGCCCACTCGTTCCAAGACCTCCTAATGGAAACTTACCTGAACTGACTGCACTATCTAGCTCAGTCCCCTTTGTACCAGCTACTCAGATGCAACAAGAAACTGAGGTTCATTTGGGTAAGAGAACTTGACTCAATTTGGGCAAAACTCAAAACACTAATCATGTTGTTCAGCTGGAATCTTGCCCAAATCGGTAAAGGTAAAACACAGTTGGATACAAATATTGCAAAAGTGACCCAAAGAGAATCTTTAAATATTTTAGTAGTAAAACAACATTCAAGGAAAAGGTGACAGGGCATAGGAATGGTAAAGGTGAGCTAAAATGTATATACAGTGAAATAGCGAATTGTTCGAACTTTCACTTTAATGAAGTTAATATATGTGAAGAACTTGATAACGTTCTCAAAAGTAACAGGAACTACTAAAGAGGTACTTAGTGAAGAGCTCCATGGATTACATAGGCTGAAATCTAACAAATCACCAGGACCAGATAATGTTTACCCTTGAGATCTTAAGGAAGTTAGAGAGTACAGATACAAACCCCAGGTCTCTGCACACTGGGGGAGTTCCTAAAGACCAGGGGCTAGAAATTATTATCCTGTTTATAAATGGGGTGATTGGGATGATTCAAGTAGTTCTAGGCCAGCAATTATTAAGGAGAAGGCCGAGCAGCATATGTCAAGAGTTGGTCTGTTAGGAAATAGCATGGGTTCAGAAAAGGAAGGTCATGTTTCACTAGTATGCTGGAATTCTATGAAGAAGGAACAAAAGCAAACTGTAAGAGAGGTGCATGTGCCATTATTTATCTTGATTTTCAGGAGGCTTTTGATAAGGTACCATATGATGGATTATGATTAAAATAAAAGAAATGGGAATTCAAGTCACGGTCTGCAGGTGGGTACACAATTAGCTGAAATACAGGAAGTACAGTGTAATGGTACAGGAACCTTTTTTTAGAATTAGGTGATGTTAAAAGTGGTGTCCCTCAGGGATTATTGCTGGGGCTGCTGCTGTTTTCAATATACATAAATGATCAGGACAAGAATATAATCAATAAGTTGGTTAATTTTGTAGGTGATACCGAACTGGGAGGAATCAACTAAATATAATCATCTAAATTAGGAGCTTGAACAGTATAAAGGTTTTGGCAGCTTTGTGACAGATGAAATTTAATGTAAGTAAATGTATAGTATTACATGTAGGAAGTAAAAGCTCCAGATCTGAATACACAATGGGAGGTTTGAAATTTGAAAGTATCCCTTATGAGAAGAACTAGGAGTCATAGGGGATTTACCGCTATCAGCATCCAGGCAGTGTAGTGAAGCCATCAAAAAAGGAAAATAGGATATTAGGTTATTCAACACTATACAACACACTAGTGAGGCCAAACCTGGAGTACATTATTCAGTTTTGGTTTCCTTGTTTAAATAAAGACATAGCAGTGCTAGAGAAAGTCCAGAGAAGAGCAACTAGGCTGATTCTGGACCTGAGAGGCAAGAGCTAAAAATAGAGATTGAAGATGCTACACATTTCCAGTTTAAGCAAATGGACATTAAGAGGGAACATGATTGAAGTGTTTAGAATTATGAAAGGAATTAGTACAGTAGATCCCAATTATTACTTTAAATTATTCTACAACAAGAACATGCCAACACTGTCAAAAATTTGCTAATGGCAGATTTCCAGTTTAAGCAAATGGACATTAAGAGGGAACATGATTGAAGTGTTTAGAATTATGAAAGGAATTAGTACAGTACATCCCAGTTATTACTTTAAATTATTCTACAACAAGAACATGGCAACACTGTCAAAGATTTGCTAATGGCAGATGTAAGTTTTTCTTCATGCAAAAAACTATGGGCACATGGAATTAATTACTATATAGTGTGGTAGAAAGTAGGACATTAGGGACCTTCAAATCTCAGTTTGATGCTATTTCAGACAATTTAGGTAAATAGGATGTGCAAGCTTGTTGGGTTGAATGGTCCTGCTCACAGTTTTTCTAATATTCTAATTGATTGTGGGTGAGAGTAATTAGTGTGTCTTATGGCAGACAGGCCATCCAGGGTTTATTATTGTCAATCCATTTCAGGGCATACTTATGCACACACCCACATTGATGCCACAGTGAAGCAGTGGTATCAATAAGAAGAGTGGGGTTCAAGTCCTGGGTGCTCCCTATGTTGTGTTTTCATGTTGTTCACATGGGTTTCCTCCCACTGTCCAGACACATGCAGGGTAAGTGGCCTGATGATACTAAATTGGCCCCATGCTTGTGTGTGTGTGTGAGTGTGTTCACCCTGTGATGAACTGGAACCCTGTCCAGGGATTGTTCCTGTTTTGTGCCTGATGTTTGCTGGGATAAACTCTAGATTCCCTGTTCTGGTTAAACAAGTTTAGAAAATGGATGGATGGAAGGATGAATGGATAGACATACAAACCTATATTGACAATTGTAAATTAATCAATAACAACAAATTTAAGTACTTACTCCCCCAAGTAGGCTTTGGAGACAGAATTGAGTGACACAAGCTCCACATTGTCTCGGTACTCTGAGCCCATCTCAAATAGGACTTTCTTGAATGAAAGAAAACTGCAGTTGTCCCCAAAAACCTGATCTTGGTATACCTGCAGATAACATTGGAATAGGCAGGAAAGTATATAATGATGGAAGATGGAGACTCATGCTACATGAAATATCTACAGGTAAAATTTGTGCCTTCTTGGTTCATGCATAAAACCATGTAAAACCATGAATCTTCAAAAACTAAGTCTGCGGGCAATTCAACAAAGCCTGACAGATATTTTTGTATATTGTGATTGTGAAACCTAGAGTAACTAAAAAGGTGCCAGGTAAAAACAAACTGAGTATTTTACTTATATGGACAGAATGTCTAGGCGCAGCCGGGGTGTTGAGGGGGTCCGGTTTGGTGGATTCAGGATTGAGTCACTGCTTTTTGCAGATGATGTTGTCCTGTTTGCTTCATCAGGCCGTGATCTTCAGGTCTCTCTGGATCGGTTCGCAGCTGAGGGTGAAGCGGCTGGGACAGGAATCAGCACCTCCAAATCCGAGACCATGGTCCTCAGCCGGAAAAGGGTGGAATGCCCTCTCAGGGTTGGCAGCGAGATCCTGCCCCAAGTGGAGGAGTTCAAGTATCTCGGGGTCATGTTCACAAGTGAGGGAAGAATGGAGCGCGAGATCAACAGGCGGATTGGTGCGGCGTCCACAGTGATGCGGGCTCTTCATCGGTCTGTCGTGGTGAAAAAGGAGCTGAGCCATAAGGCAAAACTCTCAATTTACCAGTCGATCTATGCTCCTACCCTCACCTATGGTCATGAGCTATGGGTAGTGACCGAAAGAACGAGATCGCGAATACAAGCGGCTGAAATGAGTTTTCTCTGCAGGGTGTCTGGGCTCTCCCTTAAAGATAGGGTGAGAAGCTCAGTCATCTGGGAGGGGCTCAGAGTAGAGCCACTGCTCCTCCGCATCGAGAGGAGTCAGATGAGGTGGCTCGGGCATCTGATCAGGATGCCTCCTGGACGCCTCCCTGGTGAGGTGTTCCGGGCACGTCCAACCGGGAGGAGGCCCCGGGGAAGACCCAGGACACACTGGAGGGACTATGTCTCTCGACTGGCCTGGGAACGCCTCCGGATTCTCCCGGAAGAGCTACAAGAAGTGGCCGGGGAGAGGGAAGTCTGGGCATCTCTGCTCAAGCTGCTGCCCCCACGACCCGAGCTCGGATAAGCGGAAGAGGATGGATGGATGGATGGATGGATGGATGGATAAAAATATGAACGCACTGGGAAGGAATAATATGAAAAAAACTAAAACTACATCCCCTCTGGGTCTTTCTAAAGACACTTATCGTTATTGTCTTTTTGTGGGAAAGTGTGTTGGGGGGTGGTTGTGCCTTTTTATATCCTTGTGCCATTCTTTGGTTAACTGTAGTTTGGCTTCCGAGTAAAAGGTCTGTTCTGCTGATGTAAGTTCACCTGATAGAGCATAGAATATCTGCCCATATTAGCATTAGTTTCTTACCAACCTTTGCTGCTGTTTGTTTAATTTGAATTTTTTTGACTTAAATGCTTTATTACAATCAATCTCAAAGCCAAAACATAATTAGGAATCAAATGCATATTCTGTTGGACGTTCATATTGACAAATGCCTGCACATTGAAATCCAAATGTCCTCTTTAAGATTTGGTTTGAGTGACGGGTCTGCTGTGTATATCCAAAGTAGATTTGCTTTGTTTTTAACTCATTAGTCTTGTGTAGGAGAATCTCAAAATAAATATGTTACTGACTGGAAATAAACTTCAGGTGTGGGTTAGCTGTCTTGCACCTATAAAAGTAAGTGTGTGCATGAGTGTGCTCAGTGATAAACTGGCATCATATATCTGTATTGGTCTCCCACGTTGCTCCCACTCAAAACTTTTCTTTTCTATGGGATTTCTTATTGTCCTAATTCTTAGTCCCTGTAGATTTTATTTTTTCTTCGCTACTAGGGAGCTCCGCCCCCTGCTCGCTTCGCTCGCTCACCCCCGTGTTTGGTTTACCGGATATACAATTTAAAGAGATTGTTATTTTCATGGGAATTGTTACATATGCATTATTTTCACTTTTACTTTTGTAAAAACAATACTTGTACTTCATCGGATCATTTGCTGTCTTTCTGCTGCTGGCTAGCTGCCTGTTCTGCTTGTCGTATGTCATTGTTTTAAGAGCTGTGAGCACATGATGCATGTCTGCCAAAAGCAATCCAACAACTGCTAGGTTAGATGTCTGTGGACTTGCTTTAAATGATGGCTCACTGCCTTGTCTCTCGTGACTTTGTAAAAACAATAATTGTCCTTTATTTCCGGCCCCAGGTGTGGTTAAATCTCCTTCTTGCAGGACGTATAACGCAACTCACGTTGTGAGGGGGGGGCTGCCCTTCAGTCATTTTAAAGCCTATATGGCCACTGTCGTTTTTGCCACTTTGTGTCTCTGCTGCTCGCGTTGTGATTGCTTCTCCATGATCATAAATATACACCTGACCGAATTATGTTTTCTTTGAAATTAAACTTGTCATTGCTTTAACTGTTGCGGGACCACAGATTCTCGTAGCGTATGGTCCATTACTGTGTAAATCTACGTTTTGTGCATTGAATGATGTGAAGGCGAAGAGACTTTGCTTTCTGCTCTTTGCCTTTTATTTCTGACCTCGCTTTGTCCTGCTATTTTTTCAATTACACCTGGTGCTGATGATTAATTTCCTTTTGTTTGCGCTAATGTGATCTTTCAGTCGTCGATGTTTCATTTATAACATATTGTCCTTTATACGCTTTATATGCACTGGGACCCCTGGATCTGTGTATGCTGCGTGCCTTTTACACTACTTATTTTTTTGCTGGCTGTGCTCTCATATTGCTTGTAAGTAGGGCATGTCTTGCAAGAATCTCATGTTCTATATCCCCGTGAGATGCTCCGTGGCCATTATCTTACATCTCGCGGGTCTTTTATTTGTCTTCCGTGATCTTAACGTGAAGATCACATATCGTCTCCTAGTCATTCCCTCCCACAGGATTTATTTTTATTATAGAGAGATATGACTACTCCATACGCAGTTGGATTTTGTGATACTGCTATACAGTATTCTTTATTGTTGGTTTTGTGTCTTTTTGTCCTTTTATTAATACTATGTGTAGTGATGTTGTGTTTGTGAAAGGTGCCTTAAAAATACAATTTATTGTTATGCCCAGGAAACACTCTGGCTCTCCATGACCTTGAAGATAAGCAGGTTAGAACATAAATGGAAAATTGCATTAAATGGAATATAAATCGAAGCCAACCAAATAAAGGGAATGATTCCCGGTTCAAGTAAATATTGTCATCAGCAATATTTTCTGTATGGTTCTTTGCTACATAGTATGTTCAACAAAAAAAAAAAGGAAAATGTATAAAATGACCTCATCTGCAACCACAAATAGCTTCTCCTCGGCAGCAAACTTGATGATGCCTTCCATAGTCTTTCGGCTCATGACCTGTCCTGAAGTACAAAGAGGACTGTTAGGTAACTTGCTTAATTTAAGCAAAACTCCTAAAGACACTCATTTATATTGAATTAAACAAGATCATAAGGTCAGTGAGTAGTGATGCTACAAATAACAGTTATTTCATATTCATTGTCCTATCCTTTTGTTTGAGTTCACTGTTAAGCATTGAATTGCTTTTTGTTGTGCTATATAAATCCTTTGGGATTGCTGCTGGGTCTATTTTTCTAACATTCAGCTCAAATAACATTTTTTGTGTTATTTTGCAAAAGAAGTGTGTAATTTCACAATAATGATTGCATTATTTCACAAAACGATTACATTATTTCGCAAAGATATTGCCTACTGTGTGTATGTGCATGCTTTGGTCATCTAGTGATGGAAAGTGATGGAAAGATTAAGCACATGCATACCATGAAATCAAGTGACAAGCACTAACCAAAAGTATACATTTAGTTTAAATCCAGTTAAAATTTAGTAAATTTAGTACAGATATGGGTGGAATGGATTCATAGCTCATAGTTTTGCCTTGCAACAAGAAGATAGGGTTTTTGCATCCTAGGTACTCCCTGTATGGAGTTTGCATGATCTCCCCTTGTCAATGTGGGCTTCCTCTGGGTGGTCTGGTTTGCTCCCACAGTCCAAAAACACACAGGTTAGGTGAACTGGTGTTATATAATTGGTCATAATTGGTGTGTGTTCACCCTGTGATGGACTGGTGCCCTGTGCAAGCATTATTCATGCCTTGCACCCAAAACATGCTGGGATAGATTCCAGCTTTCCCATGACCTTGCTCAAGATAGGTGGGTTTGGAAACAGATGGCTAGTACAAATGTTTTAACATAATTAGAGTGGCTTGTGCTCCTGTCTCACAGCACCAGAATCTGCATGGTGTTTAAAATAATAATAATAATAATAATACATTTTATTTGGAGCGCCTTTCAAAAAACACAAGGTCACTGAACAATCAGGTTAAAAAATAAACATTCAATGATTAGAAAATTTAAAATCCAAATAAACATCAGATAAAACACCAATAACAATTACAGTGAATAAGCAATTTTGAACAGATAAGTTTTAAGATTAGCCTGAAATTGGTGAAGGGTAGTCATATTCCTAAGATAAGCAGGTAATGAGTTCCATAAGGAAGGTGCCAATCTGCTAAATGCGCGATATCCCATCGTAACAAGACGTGCTGGTGGATTATTTAAGTTGATGGAAGAAGAGGATCTGAGCATACGAGAGGGTTTAGTGACTTGTAGGAGCTGTGAGAGATATGTGGGGGCAAGATTATGAATGGCCTTATATGTAAGGACTAAAATTTTGTAGTTGACCCTAAACTTTATTGGCAGCAAATGAAGCTACTGAATAACACATGTAATGTGATCAGAATAGGGTGTTTTAGTAATTATACGAGCAGCCGAATTTTGAACAAGTTGAAGTTTATGTAGTAACTTTTGGGGCAGACCAAAGAGAAGTGAGTTGCAATAGTCCAGGCGGGAGATGACCAAACTGTTGACTAAAATGGCAGTAGAGTGATTTGACAAAAATGGATGCAAACGATTAATGTTTCGCAGGTGAAAATAAGCTGCTCGAGTAACAGAACTGATGTGAGACTGGAAAGACAACGTGCTGTCCAGAATTACACCAAGGCTTTTTATCTGATCTGTACAGGTAACAGATGTGTTTTCTATTAATACTGAGATCTTTGATGCCTTCACTATTGCAGATTTCGTGCCCATAAGAAGTACCTCAGTTTTATTAGAGTTCAACTGCAAGAAGTTAGAAGATAACCAAGACTTGATCTCAGCAAGGCAATCAGTAAGTGAGGATGGTGGAAGCGATGCAGATGGTGAAGTTGAAATATATAACTGGGTGTCATCTGCGTAACAATGAAAGTTTATCTTCCATTTACGAAAAATGACACCCAAAGGAAGCAGATAAATGATAAACAGCAGGGGGCCAAGGACAGTGTTTGTGTGTTTCCTCTGCATATTTGTGGATTGACTGGTATCAGTGAGTGTGGTTAACCGTGAATGATCACCTGTTTTAACAGTGAATGCTAGAATTGTGTCAGTAATACTTTTCAATTACCACAAATGTTTAGTCCTTCATGTGCTATGAAGTAAATAACATCCACCCCTACCTTCCTTCCCTTAACTGAGCCTTTAACATCTGAGGTGTAAACACAATTATTATACTGTTAAGCCACCTGATCACCCAGTTTCCATGTATTATCTCTAGCAAATAACTGCATTCTAACTAAACTAATCCTTTACTGTATTTATAGTATGAGTTTCTGTTACTGGATTGCGCACAGCACAATCTTTTCTACTTGGTTTTGCGATTAAGTCCTGCAAAGGACTGGTATACTGTCAGTCATGTTTAATTCTTTCCATACACCAAGTGCTTCTGGGATTATCTGGGATAATAAATGCCACTATTTCAATTGGTCTGACGTATATTTTTTCCTATTGAACCATTTCAGAAGAAACTTTTAGGACATGGAAATACCGTATATAATACATATTGAAAATGAACAAAATGGTAAGCTAATTAAAAAAGTCAATTTGTTTAGAAATAATCACCCAGCCCACCTGAAAGGTGGACTGTGCCCCTACAAAACTATAGATTTTTGTAATAATCATGCTTTGTATATCAAAACGCTTTAGTTGAGTGTCTCGGGGCAATAGTTAGCAAGGCTACAGGTGGGTGCACACAACGCACAAATATACATAAATGCTGTGTATATGAGTTTGGACAAATCCTCTTCTTTCAGCTTTAGAGAAAGAGAGGGAGAAACTAAACTGAAACAAGTGAGTAGACCAAGGCAAAGGTTTATTGGAGAAACTGAATCACAAGAACACACTCTTTCTTTGTAGTATAATAAAATTGACTGGCCCAGTGGTGCTAAATAGTGGAATTTATTGTTAAATTGTCAGTAAAAGAAAAGAGAGTGGTTTCTCTATATATTGTTCTTAATTCAATGCTAAAGTGAGTGGCCCTTTCCTTGAGACGTCACATTTTTCAGGGGTGACTTGTTATCATGTTAGACAATGTACATATGCAGTAATATTCAGGTGGGTTTTGCAACTATGTTAACTGTTATGCAAGTTGGAGCATTTCACATTTTTTATGTACTTCATCCAAGAGTCATTTTTTTTTTAAAATAGTTTTGTAACAATGAGTCATATTCAAAAGTTAGAGATAATAATGCAAGTCCATGTGTTAGCAGACTACGTTAAATACGTGCTTTTTAACAGCACTTTCCAATGGAGCTAAAAATGGAGCACAAAGAGACTTGTGGTGGCTCAATGCCTTTCATATACAGCAGACTTTAATTCAAGTGATGTGATAATGGTATTGATTGATGTGTATTAGTGGTGGAGGGTCTGTGACTAATTGTTGTTCAATTTTCTTAAACCTAACATTTTTAACAGTATGCCATATCCAATAATTAGTCTTACATAAAATGCAGAATGACCATAATTTGCATAAAATCAGTATCAATATTACCTATGAAAGAAGAAAAGGAACTGAAACAAGTTCCCAGTCTAGCTATTAATATTAGTTAAAACAGAGTAATTCAGTAAAATTATATAACTATGTAAGACCATGGAATGGAATTAATTTATTATATAACATGACTGAGAACGATATACCATGGGCATGAAGATCATGGTCTTGCCAAGTGTTGCCACATTTTTTCATGTATATCTGGGACTGAAAGATCATGGGCTTAAGTCACTGAAGCCTCCCTCCTCTTGATGCCACAGTCCATTTCGAAACCCACCCTATGCTTATATCAGATATAACAAATTAGTTCAAACACAATTGAGCTCCATGTTGATAACACCAGTTCTTTAGAATAATAATCTGCAGACAATATTGTTCAATTATTTCAGTCTTACATAAGCTTACATAATTGGTTTCCTTTCCATGTCTTTTCAGAGAAATGGCATTTTTCGTACTCTTATTAGTTAAATTTCATAAAAAAAAGCAGGAAAAGGGCGTTGCTGTGCCAGCTGTTTGTGTGCGCCCATGCGCTCTGCCCAGTGTCTGACTCAAGTGTATTTGGCATGAGTAGCTGTCAGATGAGTAAAAAAGGAAAGTATACAAAGTTCAAGCAACTGCTCTTAAGGTAAAATTGAAACAGTCAACTAATTCCTGTTTGAAGTCGCACAGAATGTTTCCCCGGTTTAAGATGTGTAAGTTTCCAAATTCGCCAAAGCTTTTCAAGGGGAAATTTTGCAATTGTAAAACTTCATACAGTACAATTTCTTTGAAGAAGAAGTGTGCCAAATCTCAATAGATTTGTTCCAGTTGGGGCTGAGTTGATTCATGAAGACAGACAGACAGACAGGGGATTTTTCCTGTGAAACACCCATTGTTGTGCTGTTTTCATGTAGAACTGATCAGACTTTATTTCTTAGCCTTTGTTAAAAATAAAGAATTAGGAAAAGATCAGTAGCGTAACTGACAAGCTCCCTTACATTCACCTTTAAATACATGACAGATGTGTTTTCACTACGTTCATCTTGTTTTAGTGGTTATACTAACAAGCATTAGTTGACTTCCAAAACCAAATGAACGTCACAACTTTAGCATTTGCATATCCATATTTACCAGTAAGGGCGGCACAGTGGCACAGTGGTAGCACTGCTGCCTCGCAGTAAGGAGACCTGGGTTCGCTTCCCGGGTCCTCCCTGCGTGGAGTTGGCTCCAGCAGACCCCTGTGACCCTGTGTTCGGATTCAGTGGGTTGGAAAATGGATGGATGGATGGATGGATGATAAGTATGATTCCTACAATAATGAACTGAAGTTCTCCTGCCTCAAAAACAAAGCATTTCCGGGCATGACTTCTGCCGTTTTTCTTTTTGATAGGTATATATACACTGCTATATCATCAACATTGGGAGCCATTTTCATATGCAGTTCTTCTCATGTATTATTGTGCCTTCCAGATTAATTTGTCTACTTGCAGTCATTCATGAGTGCAGCACTGACTTTCACTTGTTACTGCGGATACTGTAAAAAAGTTAGTACCATTACGTTTTTGCAACTTTGGCATCGACTTTGTACTGAACTGTTGGTTCTTGTGACATCGCTAGTTTACATGTAATTGAATGTTAAAGGGAGGTAAAATATAAATAAGTGAGTTAATTGAAAAGGTTTCTCTGATCTCCTTGTCTCAGACCAGATACTTGTAGTGGGTTCTACTTCCCTGACTCAGCAATACATAATTATTAATGCTGCCCACAGAGCATTAACTTCTTTATACTGAATATAAATGACATTATGTTTTATAAAAGTTAATTGAATTGTACCTGCACAATGAACTTTTTGCATGTAATAATTATTATTACAGAAAAAAAGGGCAGCCCAGTGGCCAGTTGGATAACACTGCTGTCTGCATGTGAACCCGTGTTGGGACTGTGTTTGTGTGGAGTTAGCATGTATCTGACACCACTGTTATTAAGGTTTGTGAAATTTCAATAATGACTTTAAATCTTTTACCTGTTGGATTCCCAGGATTAATGAGGTACAGAATTTTAGGGCTGCAGTGCTCCCTAGCACACTTGAGGGCTCGCTTCATCTCTGTCATGTCCAGTGCCCAGCTGTGCCCCTCATTCAGGTAGTAAGGCACATTGACACCACCGGCTTCAAGTACCATTAAACGGAAGCGAGTGTAGGAGGGAACTGGCACCAACACACCAGTCTGAGACGGTCCTTTTCCATACTCAAATAACCTGAGAATTAGCTACAAGAAAGACAAGAGTTAGTACAGGGGGAGGAAAGGTGTGTGTGTGTGTATTTGTGTTGCTGTAACAAAGAAGTGGGTGGTTCATCCTTATTTGCCCACCAGTTTACTCATTCATCAATTCATCCACACATCTACTCACTTAATCATCCATTCATTGAGCCATATGCTAATTCATCTATCCTGCCATCCATTTATTCATCCATTCATCACACACTGACTCACCCATTCTTCCCTAAATTTTCTGTTATCATGTTCCCTGTTTGTGTTAACATTTTCAGAACCTAACCCATTAGCAACCACCAGTAAAGCAGTTAGCTGTCCTGGACAGGAATTCACTCTATTGCAAGTCCCTTTCAAACCCACATCTGCATTAGGCCAGCTTAGGGATTCCTGTTAACTTTGACTTGTATCTGTAATATAACGTTTGACCCTCCAGAGGGTTCCCATCATAAGGGGGAATATGCAAAAACCTCCCTGAAGACTCCTCAATCTAGGGTTCTCTGAAAGTCCAAGTTGTGTGTGGCACTAGTGTCACCATTTTAAAGACATGCAGCTGTCTGCTCTTCGTGGTTTCTTGGCTTGTATTTCCAGTTAAGCCTTCAATTTCTGTTAACTCTTGCATCCAACCCCAAGACAAGCAACTAGCTATGAGAAAATCAAACCATTTGGATTTTATCATAGCAAGTTGCAGAGAGTTGCCTCTAAAGGTGTCCCACTGCACAGCTGTTTAGAGTCAAAAGGTGACATTCAATTGTAAAACAACTCACACTAATTTTGTTACTCCTGCCACATCATGCAACGCTGTTGTATTTGACAGATCTGTTTTTACACTTCCCTATCACCCTTTGTTGTGAATGATTACCTAGTTATCTATCTATTTGTATATAAATGCTAAGGGTTGTGTCTGTCATGTGATTACTTGTGAACCATTGGGAATAGAACCTTAATCTTGGTTTTAATCAAAAGTTTAAGACGAGATGCACACTGGTTAAGCAAAAATTTTAGTAGTGGCCACCTCCGCAAAGTTGTTGAGGTATGCATCTTCCTTACAGTAACCTGCTCGAGACAGTGACATGGCAGAAAGAAAAAAACAGTGGTGAAATTTCCTGAGCATGAAGCGCATTGATGAGGCTGCTTTTAGGAAGAAGAAGAAAAACAGCAGTGTCATGTGCTGAGTGTTGAGTATGGGAAAAGCATGCGTGACAGACACAAACAAATGCCTGGGCAAACTGCCCTCTGTGTTCCTGTCCTAACACCAAAGTAAAATCCAGTGCTACACACTATGATAACGTGATAAGAACTCCAGTGGTGACATCTTGTGAGTATTAAGTCAAACAGAATAAAAAACAAAACTTACAAACGTACATGCAACCCCTAGAGCAGGGGTCTCCAACTCCAGTCCTGCGGCCTCATGTATAATGCTGTGCGTAGAACTCACACTATAACATGGCGTAAGCACAAAAGCAGAAATGTGCGTACGCACAGAAAAATCCAGATGTAGGAATCTGTGCGTATGCAAAATTTCATGTTCTTCCACTACATAAATCTCGATCAGCGTGTGTGAATCATTACGTGCTTCCGTTCTTTCTCTTTCTCTGACAGGACACAGAATCCATTACATTCGTGATATTACAGCTCTCTGAATAATTAAAATACTGAGATGTATACGTGATATCTTTTTCATGATGATAGGAATGAAAGCATGTTATTAAACATGGGAATACGGTGGCGCAGTGATTGTTCATATCTCACGCAAGAGGCTTGCTGCGCCATGCGCGACCTTCGATGAAATAATTTATTACAGAAGTACTGTCTCTTTCAAACGTACTAACCTCTAATTCCTGTCCTTACTTTTCTTTCTCCAAATACCCAATCGCCACACAATCAGCTCTGTAATAGACGTTAAGCCATCTGTTAGCTTAGAACGCTGATTCTTCAAAACTTTTAAGGAACATTGAAATATCTTCGTAGTACATGTTTAATTATTCTATCCGTCTATCCTTCCAGTGTCGCGTCAGCACCAGCAATAATACAGTGCAAGGCAGGAGCTATCCGTGAACTAGCTAGCGCTGCGGCACCGTGTCCTCACATGTTTAATTATTAACAATACAGATTATTTAAATGAAGTTAAAGTTTTATCTGTATACTATAAGCAACATATTTTGCTTATTTCATCTTAAAAATGATATCGTCATCATACACGCTTTATAAAGTGGCGCAGGTTAGTGCAATATTATAACTGTAGTGCAAGTTTACAGTGGGGTAATTGTACTTATAAGTACAAACAGTTCTACAAGGAGCACTTGATTGAGTGCGTTTATAGTTCTTGGGATGAAATTGTTCCTGAAACGCGAGGTCCGTATAGGAAAGGTTTTGACGTGTTTTGCCGTGACTGAGGCAGTGTGTGCTTGAAACTGTAACCGATAATTCTCTTTCCGATCAGCTGCTGCTGTGATTCCCCACACAGATACAGTGATATAAATACTCCGAGTGGTGCAGTGAGAGTAATATGGAAAAAGATGATCTGCTGTGGCAACACCTAACGAGAGCAGCTGAAAGAAGAAGAAGAAGAAGGTGCAGTGAGACTACCAACGCTAAAGCAGTTATGGTATTTGGAGTACTATGGCTATTCCCTGGACCATTATATTGTTACAGGTTAATTACGATCAGATGCATTACACTAATAAACAATATGCAGTTAATTTCAGTGTATTTATAAAGCCGCGTCAGGAATGTGGGTGTAAGAAAGAAAGGGTAACCACACAGGAACAGTAGCACTGCTTTGACACTGGGTGCCGCCAGTCTGCAAAACCGAGCGGAGAAATTGCGTACGCCAGGGTATGAGGTACCGTGGAAATGTGCGTGGCTTTATGCCAAGTTTAGGTTTTATACATCGCGATTTGAGCGTGGAAATGTTTGTACGCAACATTTCTGTGCGTACGCACCGTTTATACATGAGGCCCCTGGAGAGCTACTGTGGGTGCAGGTTTTCATTCTAACCCTTTTCTTAATTAGTGACCAGATTTTGCTACTAATTAACTCTTTGCCTTAATTTTAATTGATGCACATCTTAAGACTCAGACCCTTTAATTATTTCTTTTTTAATTAATTAGCAATCAAACAATATTAAGGCATAAAATGTACCAACACATACACAACAACCTGCGTCCATCACACAATAACTGAAAATAAAGCAAGGTAAAGGCCTCAGTAATGATGATCTGCTCAGTTCCAGAAAGAAAAAAGAAAATCAACAGCTTTGGAAATGTCTGCCATGGCAGAATGAGCGCCATGGAATTAAATAACGGGTTTAATTTGCAACGAGAATTGGCTTCAAATTAAGAAAGTGAATGAAGTGAAGTTGGTTGGAGTTTGAGGCCCTGACTTAGTTGGTCATCTGTTGGCTCACTTCACATCAAATTTATGTTTAGGTGCTGTTTAAGGAAAAAAGAATCAATTTAGCGGTCACAGTCTCAAGAAAAGTCAATTAAAATAAAGGGAAATAATTAATTGCCTTGCAGTAAATAGACCTGGGTTCGCTCCCCGGGTCCTCCCTGCGTGGAGTTTGCATGTTCTCCCCGTGTCTGCGTGGACTTCCTCTGGGTGCTCTGGTTTCCTCCCACAGTCCAAAGACATGCAGGTTAGGTGCATTGGCGATCCTAAATTGTCTCTAGAGTGTGCTTGGTGTGTGTGTGTGTGTGTGTGCCCTGCGGTGGGCTGGCAACCTGCCCAGGATTTGTTCCTGCCTTGTGCCCTGTGTTGGCTGGGATTGGCTCCCGCAGACCCCCATGACCCTGTGTTAGGATTTAGCCGGTTGGATAATGGATGGAAATAGTTAATTAGCAGTAAAAACTGGTCACTAATTTAGAAAAGAGTTAGAATGAAAACCTGCAGCCACTGTAGCTCTCCAGGACTGGAGTTGGAGACCCCTGCCCTAGAGTCATTAACCTAAAATTCAGGTATATTCGAACATTTACTTATTTTTAATCTGAATACCCAATCTTATTTTTTGGTTAATTTGACATTCTCAGTCAGCAGTGTGTTTAAAGTATAAAGGACAAGAAAAAATTATTACTTTCAGCAGAGAAAATACAAATAAAACAATGCAAGGAAAATGGAAAGGGGGCCCTAGCCAATCATTAAATATTAGATGAAAACAGAAGCCAAAGCTGAGACTGAAAATGAATGGAATGCTAAATCAGACAGAAGCCAACACCAAATGTCGCTTACTGAATGACTGAAAGATGAAGCCTTTTTTAGTATACTGAACCTGTAAACCATTTGTAGCTCCATTTGTTATGTAGATATTCTCTCTATCGCAAGCTATTCCACCATCACGCTCTTCAATAAACCGTGCCACATTTCTTCGGACACAGCTGATGCCAAAATCTTCACTGTAACATCCTGTGAGAAAGATCAAGTGTAATACAGTTTCAAGATTGACTAGTAGGAGTCGATCATTTACTGTAATACCAGACCAATGCAACAGACTGGAAAATTCAACTGCCAAAGTTTAAGAATCACAAACACAACCAAAGTGTTCACTTATTCACCTATTTACTGAATCCAGTTAATCCGGGGAGGATACTGAGTGGATGTTAGTCCATTGTAGAATGTACTTGAATAAACACTTGTAAAGGACCCAAATCAGATACACCGAGTAATTTACCAAATATGGTGCATGTCCCTCCCAAAATGAATGGTAATTGAGAATATTTTTTTTTTTGCACTGTTGTTTGTTGTAGTGCTTAAATGGCATTTCAGTATTTACAATGTGTAAGGTTAAAAAAACGAACTACAGTATTAATACTTTCATGTCAAGCAAACAGTAGCTGGGAGACCAGTGGTGTTAGTTACAATTGTAACCGTACCAATGAAATTGGGTTGCCACCATTATGAGGTGGTATGCCTTGTGCAGAACACTCTTTTAAAGCTTAGTAATAATAATAATAATAATAATAATACATTTTATTTATTTGTAGGTGCCTTTCTAAACACTCAGGGACACCGAACAATAGATAAAACAAACATTATAAACAAAACTAAAATACAGAAATTAAAATCAGACAGAGCAATTGTAATCAAAGAGAAAAAGCAGTCTTAAACAAATGAGTTTTAAGTTTAGATTTGAAAAGTGAAAATGATTCAATATTTCTAAGCTCACATGGTAGTGAGTTCCAGATCTGGGGAGCACAGCAACTGAATGCTCTGCTCCCCATGGTTGTAAAACAGACAAAGGGGACAGTCAAGTGGATGGAGGAAGAGGATCTATGGGTACGGGAGGGAATGGCAACATGGAGGAGGTCAGACAAATATGAAGGGACAAGGTTGTGGAGAGCCTTAAACGTTAACAGAAGGATTTTGAATTGAATGTGGAACTTAACTGGAAGCCAGTAAAGCTGCTGCAAGATGGGAGTGATATGGTGAATAGAGGGGGTTCTAATAATGATGTGGGCAGCTGAATTCTGGACCAGTTGAAGCTTATAAACAGATTTGCGAGAAATACCAAAGAAAAGGGAATTGCAATAATCCAGACGAGAAGTGACAAGGCTATGAACAGGGAAAGGAGTGGTGTGGGGAGTGAGGGAGGGGCGAATACGATTAATGTTACACAAGTGGAAATATGCAGACCGGGAGATGTTATTGATGTGGGACTGAAAGGATAAAGTACTGTCAAGGATGACACCTGTGGGGAAGGGGAGACAGAGGAATTATCAATAACAAATGAAAAATGATCAGTTTTGGATAATGTTGATTTTGTACCAATGAGGAGAACCTCAGTTTTGTCACCATTTAATTTAAGAAAATTTGAAGAAAACCAGGATTTGATTTCTGCTATGCAATCAATAAGTGATGAGGGTGGAGAGGAAACAGTAGGTTTGCTAGTGAGACAGAGCTGGGTGTCATCAGCATAACAGTGGAAGCTAATGTTATATTTACGAAAGATATTACCAAGGGGAAGGAGGTAAATAATGAAAAAGAGGGGCCCCAGGACAGAGCCCACCTGAAGTAACAGCAGTGGGTTGGGATGTGAAAGTTTTAAGCTGAACAAACTGAGTGCGGCCTGAGAGGTAGGATCTGAACCAATCTAGTGGAGTGTGGGTAATGCCAATCGAAGATAAAACAGTAGGGAGAGTGGTATGACAAATAGTGTCAAAGGCTGCAGTCAGATCAAGGAGGATGAGAATAGTAATTAGACCAGAGTCAGCAGCCATAAGGAGGTCGTTAGTCATTTTTATAAGTGCTGTTTCTGTAATGTGGAGGGGATGAAAACCAGACTGGAACTGTTCATACCGATTATTTTGAGATAAATGAGAATGAAGTTGAATAGCCACTATTTTATCAAGAATTTTGGAAATGAAGGGTAGATTAGAAATACAGCAGTACGAAAATTATTGAAATTAGTCGGATCAGCACCAGGTTTTTTCAGTATTGGGGTTAATGCAGCAGTTTTAAAAGATGAAGGAACAGTACCAGTAGTGAGAGAAGAGTGGATTATAGCAGAGATAAGGGGGACCAGAGAGGGGAGGCAGGCTTTGACCAGAACTGTAGGGAGGGGGTCCAGTTGACAGGTGGATGGTTTAGACTTACAGACAAGATCTGAGATTTGTGAGAAAGTACGAAGCTGAAAAGAGGAAAATGAGTGAGTTGGTGGGTGAAATTCAAATGAAGTACTGGAGGAATCCGTACCGAGAGACTGATGAATCTTCTGGATTTTTTCATTAAAAAAGGACATAAGGGAATTGCAAAAATCAGCTGAGTAAAGGTGAGACGGTAAAGAATCCGGGGGTTGTGTGATATTATTAAGCAGTGAAATCAATGACTTGGTGTTGCCTTCACTGGAAGAAATAATGTGAGTATAATAGTTAGATTTAGTTTGGGCAATACAGTCCTTGTAATAAAGTATATGGTTTTTGTACACCTCTTTTTGAACAAAGAGTCCAGTTTTTTTTATACAACCGTTCAAGTTGCCGGCCTTTGGCTTTCAAAAGCCGAAGTTCAGGCGTGAACCAGGGAGCAGAAAAGGAGAAAGAGACAGATCTAGTTTTTAATGGAGCAACAGAGTTAAGAATACCACTAAGTCCAGTGTTATAGTGTGAGACCAGTTCTTCAGGAGTGGAAAAAATTATGAATGTCCATAAGGGAATCAATACTAGAGGAAAGAGAGTCTAAGTTAATATTCTTAATATTATGGAAAGAGGGCGGCACGATGGCACAGTGGGTAGCGCTGCTGCCTCGCAGTTGGGAGACCTGGGGACCTGGGTTCGCTTCCCGGGCCCTCCCTGCGTGGAGTTTGCATGTTCTCCCCATGTCTTCGTGGGTTTCCTCCGGGCACTCCGGTTTCCTTCCACAGTCCAAAGACGTGCTGGTTAGGTGGATTGGCGATTCTAAATTAGCCCTAGTTTATGCTTGGTGTGTGGGTGTGTTTGTGTGTGTGTCCTGCGGTGGGTTGGCACCCTGCCCGGGATTGGTTCCTGCCTTGTGCCCTGTGTTGGCTTTGATTGGCTCCAACAGACCCCCGTGACCCTGTGTTCGGATTCAGCGGGTTGGAAAATGGATGGATGGATTACGGAAAGACACGAGACAGGAAAGCTTAGTATTGGAAAGTATAAGTTTAACATTGAATGAAATAAGAAAATGATCAGTTATGTGGAGTTCATCTGCAGTACAATCAAGCGGGGTAACTCCAGAACAGCAAATCAAGTCCAAGATATGTCCTTTGGATGTACTATACATGGTAGACTCCTAGTAATTGGGATGCCTGGTCCTTTTACTAGCAGCTAGGACTCAGACAGCAGATAGAGGACATTATGGGATGGCCTCAGATGTTCTGGTTATTAGTTTCTTTTATTTTATCCTTCCTCCAAAAGTCAGTTTGCTCTACCAATTTATACGACATGAGGTGAGAGCACACAGGAGATCACTTCGAAGGGGTACGTGAATTTAACATGCCTCAACGCTGTGTCAACATGAAGATGGCCAGAAGAATCCATTAAGTAACAAGTCTGCCAGTCCTGTCCATGAAGGTTGACAAGGGGAATGCCTTTTGCTGTCCTGGGACTCCTAGGGAATGAGAGTATCTGATGGGCACTTTGTGTAAGACTAAAAAATTGCTCCAGTGATTACTTTGCAAATAAGAGTTTGTCACTACTCTGTTAATTGAGGATGGATTTTGTTCATACAGTTGCAAAAATAGTAGGTATTTATTATTACATTCTAATCTGCCTTACGCGTATCTAACTGCTTTAAAAGAACAAGCACCACTCTGTTACGCAAAATTAGGGAAACAGTATTATGGTCCAATACTTTACTGAAGTAAAGGTTTTCAGTATGTCTAGAATGAAACTGTGTGCCTATTTCTTGGCTTTCACCTGACCCTTTACAAGTTACACCATAAGTCCTGTATTTTTCCGGTCCAGTATTTTTCAACTGAGTGCCTTTGATTCAGTTGTGCTTAACTGACAACAGAGAAGCCAGAAGTTGGTCTGAATTAAACATACACCTCAGTTAGAGTGATTAACGTCATTACCTATACTCTGTTTTCCCCAGTCTTTGAAGAACTGAACAATTCTCTGCTCAACATCCACAGGTAGCTGCCGACTCTTTAGAAGCTCTGGGTAGGCACTTGCAGCCAAGATCTGGAAGAAAGGTCAAACAATAAGAACAGTTGCAGCTGAGGAGAGAACAAATTCTATTACAAGGGCTTACCTGACGAACAAAAGTGATATACTTCATCCCCATGGCGTGGAAGTCACCATAACTAATGTTTACAACTTCTTTAAAGTTTGGCTGTTCTGCCTGTTATCAGAAAAAAAACATCATTAATTCCAACTCCCATTGGTATGAGTGTTAACCAAAAGAAAAAATAAAAGCACCCAAAATTCCTGACAGAATTCAGTGAGACTCTTGGAAATGTAAGGATTCCCTACATGTAGAAAGATTAAATGATTGTGTTTACCTTTAAGAAGTCAGTCAATTATAATAGTTATACCCAGGTGGTGGCAGTACTGTAAGAAATATCTTAAGTGTTTAAAGCCCTCATTACAAAACTTTTCCAGTAATTTTTTTTTGTTGTAACCTTCATATAGGGCGGCACGGTGGCCCAGTGGGTAGCACTGCTGCCTCGCAGTAAGGAGACCTGGGTTCGCTTCCCGGGTCCTCCCTGTGTGGAGTTTGCATGTTCTCCCTGTGTCTGCGTGGGTTTCCTCCCACAGTCCAAAGACATGCAGGTTAGATGCATCGGCGATCCTAAATTGTCCCTAGTGTGTACTTGGTATGTGTGTGTGTGTGCCCTGCGGTGGGCTGGCACCCTGCCCGGGGATTTGTTCTTGCCTTGCACCCTGTGCAGGCTGGGATTGGCTCCAGCAGACCCCCGTGACCCTGTGTTAGGATATAGTGGGATGGACAATGACTGACTGACCTTCATATACAGTACATTACCTTAGCAAGTTGTGAACAGTCACATTGAGCGTCTAAGACTACCAGTCATGTAGTGTAGGAAATTCTCAGTCATAGTGGTTTGCGACTATCGGACAAGTTTCATTTTGTCACAAGTTCTAAAGCCAAAGTTGACAATCAGTGTGGGCTTAGACAAAAATACAAAGCCACCAAATGGAGAAAGGCTGAATTAAATATACAAGATTAAGAAGAAGGAAGAGCAATGATGACCTCAAGAAGCAAAAG
Organism: Erpetoichthys calabaricus; assembly: GCF_900747795.2. Lineage (NCBI taxonomy): Eukaryota > Metazoa > Chordata > Cladistia > Polypteriformes > Polypteridae > Erpetoichthys > Erpetoichthys calabaricus. The sequence goes on from NC_041399.2 coordinate 197,934,618, forward strand.
AAAATGGGTGTTATAGCTCAGGCAAACACAGGACAGACTCATTGAACTTCGGAGCTAACACAAATGTCCGTTCCACATTGCATCTTTATTTCACATGATTGTGTAAATGTGTAAGAGTAACCTCATTGTACTCTCATCTTGCATTAGGAAACCTGAAACTCTGCTAAGAGTTTGTAAGTGAGTTGTGTAGTCTGTCATCCCCTGCAGTTCCTGGTCATGTAAAATAACATCTTAAAGGCAATGATATTCAGCAACTGCAGCTGTTAAGTGTGACATGTTCTCTGACGCAAAGTTGAGCAGTGTGACCTCGATCTAAAACAGTATTAATGTACTTGCAATTTTCAAAATGTGCCTTGTATCCATAAAGTCCTAGAACATTCCACGAAGAGTCCATAGTGGTTAAAATATATTGTTAAAGAAGTGCATCTGTTACACACAAAGTTCATAATGAATGCACAATTCTAGTAATTAGCAAACATTGCTAATTAAGGATGGTATTTCTCATTAACTTAGCTGATCCTTTATTCCAAAGTGACTTACAAATCACAATGATATTCACTTACAGTATAGTTGCTGCACTGGTAGGTTTATATGATTTGTTGAGTCATATACGTAGACACTAGACCACACTACCCACACTTCCTTTCTTGTTATTTAATTACAATGCACATTTCTATCCGTAAATGTTATTGTAAATGAGTACTGAGAAAAGCGCTATATAAATGTAATGTATTATTATGTATTATTATTAAATGTACCCAAGTCGGGGTTGTGGGTGCAGAGAGCCTATCCCAGCAGCATAGGGCCTGCTCATACGCACACACACACGCACATACATTCTATCCACACTCTCTCATATTTAGCAAGTGGGTGGGAAAATGTTTATTACATTTAACAAGAAAAGACAGGATTTATAGTAATGAACATACAATAATAAAGCCAAGAATGTCAATGAGGAAAAGTTGAAAAGAAGCAATTAAAATAAGAACAGGACTCGTATCAACCTCCTTATAATAGCACCGAACTGCTGCAAAATTAAGAGTTGTCAATTCATTTAGGGTGCATCTCTTTGGAAATCACTGAAGGAATGTGTGAACATCATATAGGCCTGCTGGGTTTCAAACCCAGGAATCTGGAGTCGTGAAGCAGCAAAATTAACAATCCCACTGTCTGCAGCATCCATGTGTAGTTTCTAACACACATTATTATACATAATAGTTTAATTTAATAACTTATAAATAGTAAAATTCAAATCTCATGCAGTAGTGGCAGCTCTTACCTCTTTAATTTTTCTTTCAATTTCCAATTTCCACCGCTGAATGCTTTTCTCAAATTGTGTATTTAATGTCCTGAATAGGTTAGCCATTATTCCCAGAGCCAGAAGTCACTTCCAAATCCTGAAGGGAGCACATAGAATCCACTTCATGTTAATTTTTCATTAGCCTCCCAAAGTTATTTTTGAATAGAATGTTACAGATGGTAAACTAAAACATCTATTTTAAAAAACTTGGGACTAATAAAGTATATATCTATCTACCTATCTAAACTAATGTTTAATATTAAGTGTGCCACAAAGTATAACAGGGTGAATTATGATTAAAAGAAATAAAGGTAAAAATAAAGCAAAAGCACAAACCTGAGAAACAGAGCAGCTGCAGACAGACAGCGAATAGACCAGGAGTCTGACCCAAATCCTATGTGCATATAGTACTGCTTTTGAATTTGTATCGTTCCACCTTTATATGCTTTTTATTATACTTAACATGCACCAGGAAGAAAGTCCACCCAACCACAGTAGGTAGTTAACAAGCGTACAATATTAAGTTCAAGTGAGGGAATAACTTGTAACCAGTATGAACCTGTTAAACAGGTATCAGTGTTGGAATGGTGGCTTTTAATATGGGAGTGCATACAAGAGATAAGGCTTCGCCCCCTGTTCGCTTCGCTCGCCAACCCCCGTATTTGGTTTTCCGGATACACACTTTGAAGATTTTTTTTTCTTTGAATTGTTGCTATTTCATTAGTTTCACTTTTATTTCAGAACTTCTGTAAAAACAATATTTGTAATCTTGTGAGTCCCAATACGCTGAATCTTTTTAATGAGGTCAGGATAGGTTTCTCTGTTTGGAATTTCATCACAGACAAAACGATCGACATCATCAGCATTTAATAATTTTTTTTTTTACAAAGTAACAAAGTAAGTAGAGTTCTGCATTGGACTCCTGTCTGTAAAGTCCTGCTATTTTCCTCTCACAGTTCCAAAAGTACATGGAGTTACCAAGGTGATACCCCAGCTTTTGTCTAGGTTTTTGTACAAGGGCTAGACAGAACGTTTTTGACTCCTGGTGTAAATTTAGCTTTTTAAATAAGCAGACAGATAAATATACATTAACAAAGTAACCAATAAATGCATGTGCGGTAAACTCCGTTTTTGAAATTCTCAAGATTCTTTATTTGTCACATGCATAGTTATAAAGGACAACATGCAGTGAAATGCATCCTGATCCGCTTATCAAAAACTGTGCAAAGTTAGAAGAATATCAGTTAGATTAACAAAAAGTCATAGATCGAAAGATAACAGTATAGTAGAACATAATAAATAAGTAAAATTACGTGAATAAATTAGAATTAAGTGTCAACGTGCAATAGTGTAGTAATTATTGTGCAAAACCAAAGTTAGATTGGTACATAGTTAAATGAGGCAGTTTGTTTGTTTGCGCTATACTGCGATCTTTACATTTTCATATTTTCTAATTTTCCTACTTTCATATCCTTTAACTTTCTCCACATGTGTATAGCGCCAACGTTTTTTTTTTTTTTTTTTTGAGCCTTTCTAATTTCACTGGTTTTATAGTCTCTAACCTGCTCTGCATGTGTTTAGCGTCAACGTTTGTAAACGTCTTTATGAAGTTCTACTTTGTCTTTTACTCACTGTCATTTAATTCTGAGCCGGATTTGACGTGCTTTTTTTCAATTCCACTTGTTCCAGGCTGATAATTACTTTCCTTATTTTCTGAATTTGCACCTCGATTATTCTTTTTTGCTCTTTTTTCTGTCCAACGCATTTGAGTCTCTTTTCTCCGCGCTTCTTCGTTTAATCGTCGATGTTTCATTTCTACCCTATTCATTTCTTTTCTATCCTATTCATTTCTACCGTAATGACCTTATACACTTTATATGCACTGAGCCCTGGAGCTGTGTGCGCTGCATGACTGCCTTTACACTACTGATTTGTTTTATTTGATATTGCTTGTAAGTAGGGTGGGCGGCACGGTGGCGCAGTGGTAGCGCTGCTGCCTCGCAGTTAGGACACCTGGGTTCGCTTCCCGGGTCCTCCCTGCGTGGAGTTTGCATGTTCTCCCCGTGTCTGCGTGGGTTTCCTCCGGGCGCTCCAAAGACATGCAGGTTAGGTGGATTGGTGATTCCAAATTGGCCCTAGTGTGTGGGTGTGTTTGTGTGTGTCCTGCGGTGGGTTGGCACCCTGCCCGGGATTGGTTCCCTGCCTTGTGCCCTGTGTTGGCTGGGATTGGCTCCAGCAGACCCCCGTGACCCTGTGTTCGGATTCAGCGGGTTGGAAAATGGATGGATGGATGTAAGTAGGGTGTGTCTTGCAAGACTCTCGTTCTATGTTCCCGTGAGACGCACCGTGGCAGGTTTCTTTCATCTCGCGGGTCTTTAAATTATCTTCCGAGAAAAATCATGTATCGTAGACCAGGGGTAGGCAACGTCGGTCCTGGAGTGCCACAGTATGTGCAGGTTTTTGTTCCAACCCAGTTCCTTAACGAGAACTCAATTATTGCTGATGAAGCACATATTGCTTAAGTGACATTTTAATGCTTCATTTTAGTGGTCTCGCTTGTTAAGGTTCTCCAACCTTAATTGCTTATTTCAATCTTAAACTGCTGCATTCAGTGTTTTAATTGCTCCTTATTAGCAATAAGATGTAAAAGACAAAGCAGCCAGCAGTTCTCCAGCTAGCTTTTTTCCAATTACATCTGTGTGTGTTCATCATGCACGGTTTGATTTAATAAAACACTTAATAGAAAAATGTGACAGAAAAATGATCTGTTTTAGGCTTCAAATCATTTGGATGAGATCCTTGGAAAGGAAAAAAATCTACGATATAAAAGCCTTACATTGCACAGACTAACAAGCCATAAAATTAAATAAGGTCTGAGATTGGCAATGATTGGTTTCTAATTAAGCAATTGGGTTGGAATGAAAACCTGTAGCCACTGCGGCTCACCAGGACCGACATTGCCTACCCCTGTTTTACATCTTATTGCTAATAAGGAGCAATTAAAACACTGAATGCAGCAGTTTAAGATTGAAATAAGCAATTAAGGTTGGAGAACCTTAACAAGCGAGACCACTAAAATGAAGCATTAAAATGTCACTTAAGCAATATGTGCTTCATCAGCAATAATTGAGTTCTCGTTAAGGAACTGGGTTGGAACAAAAACCTGCACATACTGTGGCACTCCAGGACCGACGTTGCCTACCCCTGTCGTAGACTATCAGGACAGGGGACAGGATTTCTTTTTATAATAGAGAGATATATATTATAAATATACTATATACAGTATTGTATACTTTTGTAACATTTTTGATAAGTGTGATTTTTTTTTCGTTTCAGTTTAATATGATAGTATATATTTGTATACTATATATTTTATACTTTGTAAAATTTTTCAGTACACCATCGTCTTGTTCGAATTGATGATGATCACTCATTTCCGAGTATGTCTGTTGCCCATGGTACTCCAAAGAAAGAATAAACCCTTCTGTTATTTTCACCACACAATGCCAGTGCTTGCTGCTGTGTGTTTCTGAATTTAAAAGACAGGCTACCGTGGCACCAACCATGCCTGGTCCTTGCCAGTCTGTGTTTTGCTTCAATAATCTGAACAAACTCTGATCTATAAAATTAAATGGTCACTCCCTCTTAATCCAGTTCATAGTCATTGTTAGATAGGGCATATCCCAGCAGTAATGGGTGCAGGTCAAGAACCAACTTGCATTGAATGCCTCAGGGCTATCATAGGGCTACCAGTGTATCTTGTATGCCGGTCTTTGGAATGTGACAAGGAAAATGTGCAACATCTACACAATTCACAACGAGGGGCTGAATTTCAATTCAAGATAGTTGGGTCTATAGATGGATAGTACTTTACTTCATAATTTCCCCCTTGGCACAAAATAAAGTGGCAGCAGCAGCACTTGCATTCATTATTCTTCACCACACAGTCTGATTAGATTGACTATTTTCTCATGTTTCAGTAAATTTGAGTTGCGGTTAACATTTCTACTCATAAAGCTACAAAATAGTATTTATATTTGGTAAGTATACCTGTTCATCCAGCTGCATTTGGGAGTTTATTCTACTTGAAATTCAGTCTCCTTTCGTCACCTGTCTTTGTCCAGCCAATGGTATTCTGATGCCCTTATGGCAGCTTTCAGTCCAGATATAAATAAGTCTTCTTCAGCGTGGCTTTCACCTGATCAAACCTGTGGTCGGACTGATGAGGTCCACGCACCTTGTTCTTCAGTCAAGACACTCAACCACACAGACTGATGCTTCGTTTAAATTGCTGCCACGGCCAGCAGTTCTTTCTAAACCCTTGTTTGCATGAAATAATATCTAAGCCATTAGGTGAACCTTAATGCACGATAGTTGGATTTTTGATGCCAAGCACTGAGAACACTTTTAATTCTAAAACCACAGAAGCTATTCAGGTTAATAAGTGAACAATAGACTAGCATCCTAAACACCAGTCTTCAGGCTATAGTTGGATTTTTGATGCCAAGCACTGAGAACACTTTTAATTCTAAAACCACAAAAGCTATTCAGGTTAATAAGTGAACAATAGACTAGCATCCTAAACGCCAGTCTTCAGGCTATAGTTGGATTTTTGATGCCAAGCACCGAGAACACTTTTAATTCTAAAACCACAGAAGCTATTCAGGTTAATAAGTGAACAATAGACTAGCATCCTAAACGCCAGTCTTCAGGCTTCTGGATGTGTGTTTAACCGATCCATCTACTCATCTGTCAACTTTTGTAGATGTGTTTATTCTGTGAGTGTCCAAATATGGGTAGTTAAGCATGGAATTGTGGGGTATGCAGATATGCACCAAGTAACAAAACTGGCCTGAGATTTGGGGTCACGTTGCTCTATCTGTCAAAAGCAGCTTTGTGTCAACAGTATGAACATGGCCTGCCTGCTTCTCACAAATCATTAACAATTATGTACTGTTACCCTGTATTCTATGTGTGCACTTAATATTATAATCTTCTCTTATATTTATTCCTCTTTTGTATCTCTGCAACTTTGCTTTTTAAACTTAGAGGAATGGGGTCACTGTCTGTGTGGAGTTTGCACTTTCTTACCATGTCTGCATAGGTTTTCCTCTGGATGCTCTGGCATTACTTTCATGTCCCAAAAATGCACGTGCCAGGCTTATTGGAAATTCTAAATTGGCCTCATTATGGGCTGCTGTTCCACAAAAGATTACTTTCTGCCTTACACCATAAGCTTCAAGGATGGACTTTGGCTGTCCACAATCCTGAAATGGATTAACCGAGCTTTAGAATGTTCTGTTAGGTCACCTCACATCATGTCTTGTTATGCTGTGTTAGTTTATAAACATACAGCTCATTAATTATTCAAACTATAAAATGCCATGATTGGTATTTTGTGTGGGTTCCTGGTACATTGCTAAGGCAAAGTATGCATCTAATCTGGGATTTTGAGGAATCTGATTCTAATGAAAAAGAATTTTGAGAAGATGACTATTGCTGTAGGGTGGCACGGTGGCACAGTGGTAGCGCTGCTGCCTCGCAGTAAGGAGATCCAGGTTCACTTCCCAGGTCCTCCCTGCGTGGAGTTTGCATGTTCTCCCCGGTTTCCTCCAGGCGCTCCAGTTGCCTCCCACAATTCAAAGACATGCAGGTTAGGTGCATTGGCGGTCCTAAATTGTCCTTGGTGTGTGGGTGCCCTGTGGTGGGTTGGCGCCCTGCCCGGGGATTTGTTCCTGCCTTGCGCCCTGTGCTGGCTGGGATTGGCTCCAGCAGACCCCCGTGACCCTGTGTTGGGATATAGCGGGTTGGGAAATGACTGACTGACTATTGCTGTATTTAATGCCATTTTGTTTTATAGTGGTCACCACCATTTTCTAGCATTTTGGATAGTCTGTTGCTATGGTGACCATACCCAGAATTCTTAGGGAATAAACAGAGTGTGAGATGACCAGGTTGACCACCTAAAGGCTGATGCATGCATTATGGGATCATCCGAAAAATGGATAAAAATATGAAGTATGTGTACTTTGCTTTTTACTTTGACTTGGTTTTGTTTTGTTTTAGCCTCGTTTTTCTGACTTCTTGCTTTCTGTTCTTGACAAGATGTTTTGGTTTCTGTTTTTGGCTTTGGCAAAACTTGACTTTTGGTTAAGAACTTTGCTTGATTTATCAATTATGTTTTATCTTCTAATTCTCAAAACTGAGACAAATAAAATCTATTGTTTTTTTTTTTGCTCTGAAGAATCAGATTCTAACATTTATTATTCTCTATAATAAAGGTTTTGAGAAGTGGAAAAAAATTGGGCTGACTTTTGACTACAAATTTCTGACTTAAGTACAGTAATCCCTCCTCCATCGCAGGGGTTGCGTTCCAGAGCCACCCGCGAAATAAGAAAATCCGCGAAGTAGAAACCATATGTTTATATGGTTATTTTTATATTGTCATGCTTGGGTCACAGATTTGCGCAGAAACACAGGAGGTTGTAGAGAGACAGGAACGTTATTCAAACACTGCAAACAAACATTTGTCTCTTTTTCAAAAGTTTAAACTGTGCTCCATGACAAGACAGAGATGACAGTTCTGTCTCACAATTAAAAGAATGCAAACATATCTTCCTCTTCAAAGGAGTGCGCATCAGGAGCACAGGCTGTCAGAAACAGAGAGGAAAGCAAACAAATCAATAGGGCTGTTTGGCTTTTAAGTATGCGAAGCACCGCCGGTACAAAGCTGTTGAAGGCGGCAGCTCACACCCCCTCCGTCAGGAGCAAAGAGAGAGAGAGAGAGAGCCAGAGAAAAACAAAACTGAAAAATCAATACGTGCCCTTTGAGCTTTTAAGTATGCGAAGCACCGTGTAGCATGTCGCTTCACGAAGCAGCTGCACACAGAAGGTAGCAAAGTGAAGATAATCTTTCAGCATTTTTAGACGAGCGTCCGTATCGTCTAGGTGTGCGAACAGCCCCCCTGCTCACACCCCCTACATCAGGATCAGAGAAAGTCAGAGCAAGAGAGAGAGAGAAAAGTAAGTTGGGTAGCTTCTCACCCATCTGCCAATAGCGTCCCTTGTATGAAATCAACTGGGCAAACCAACTGAGTAAGCATGTACCAGAAATTAAAAGACCCATTGTCCTCAGAAATCCGCGAACCAGCAAAAAATCCGCGATATATATTTAAATATGCTTACATATTCATAACTTTTATGGACAGAATTTCTAGGCGCAGCCAGGGTGTTGAGGGGGTCCAGTTTGGTGGGCTCAGGATTGGGTCACTGCTTTTTGCAGATGATGTTGTCCTGTTTGCTTCATCAGGCCGTGATCTTCAGCTCTCTCTGGATCGGTTCGCAGCCGAGTGTGAAGCGGCTGGGATGAGAATCAGCACCTCCAAATCCGAGACCATGGTCCTCAGCCGGAAAAGGGTGGAGTGCCCTCTCAGGGTTGGTAGCGAGATCCTGCCCCAAGTGGAGGAGTTCAAGTATCTCGGGGTCTTGTTCACGAGTGAGGGAAGAATGGAGCGTGAGATCGACAGGCGGATCGGTGCGGCATCCGCAGTAATGCGGGCATTGCATCGGTCTGTCGTGGTGAAAAAGGAGCTGAGCCGCAAGGCGAAGCTCTCAATTTACCAGTCGATCTATGTTCCTACCCTCACCTATGGTCATGAGCTATGGGTAGTGACCGAAAGAACGAGATCGCGAATACAAGCGGCTGAAATGAGTTTCCTCCGCTGGGTGTCTGGGCTCTCCCTTAAAGATAGGGTGAGAAGCTCAGTCATCCGGGAGGGGCTCAGAGTAGAGCCGCTGCTCCTCCGCATCGAGAGGAGTCAGATGAGGTGGCTCGGGCATCTGATCAGGATGCCTCCTGGACGCCTCCCTGGTGAGGTGTTCCGGGCACGTCCAACCGGGAGGAGGCCCCGGGGAAGACCCAGGACATGCTGGAGGGACTATGTCTCTCGACTGGCCTGGGAACGCCTTGGGATTCTCCCGGAAGAGCTAGAAGAAGTGGCCGGGGAGAGGGAAGTCTGGGCATCTCTGCTCAAGCTGCTGCCCCCGCGACCCGACCTCGGATAAGCGGGAGACAATGGATGGATGGATGGATGGATGGATGGATGGATGGATGCTTACATATAAAATCCGCGATAGAGTGAAGCCGCGAAAGGCGAAGCGCGATATAGCAAGGGATTACTGTATATATTCTGATACTCCTTTTCTCTTTAATGCATAACAAACAGTATGGTGGCGCGGCACAGTGGCTTGCACTGCTGTCTCACAAATGTAGCACTTGGGTTTAATCAAACCCTTGTCACTGTTTTTGTGGAGTTTGCACAGTTGCTGTGTTTTCTTTTTTTTAACTCACAGTACAACACTACCAAGATAACTAACAGAAACACAACTACATACCACAGGCTGATGGATGATTTCACACACACACAAAGTTTTAATACTAGAGCTGTCTAATGAGATAAATTACAAGTAGCATGAAAAATATACTCATCTTAATGCTGTTTTCTAATTTTTGCAACTACTTTTATCATAATGCAGTATCTATATATATATAAAATCCCTATGTGCGTCCAGGTGTCCGTGTGTGGGTGTCTTCTGATGAAGTGCGCATGCGCAGGGCACGGTGCGACTCGCGATATTACTGTCAGAGAAAGTTAGAGGCGTTTTACGGAAATACAAACCAGTATTACTGCGAGAGGAAATTAAAGGTACACAATACAGTGACGCATATTACAGCCACATACAAGCCAGTATTACTGTCACAGGAGATTAAAGGCATATTACCGACGCGCACGCCTGTATTACCGCCAGAGAAAATTAAAGGTATATTACGGACGTACAAGCCAGCGGACGTACAAGACGGTATCCTTCAATAAGGGTGCGCACAAAAAGGCGAGCCTCAAAAGGGCAACCTCAATTGGGCGCAGTGAATAATGGCGCGCATAAATAAAGATCTGCACCTTTGTTGCTCTTCACATATTCCAGAGACATTTAAACTAAATTATCTACGAACGCCTTTATTCGCCGTGCTCAATTGAGGTCGCCCTTTTGAAGCTCGCCTTTTTGTGCGCGCCCTTACTGAATAGAGCCGTACAAGACAGTATTACTGTCACAGAAAATTAGACACACAATACACGGCGGCAGCCCATGAAGAACGGTCAGCTCAGCAAGTAAACATCAACAAAAGAAAGGCTGAAAGAAAGAAAAATACGACCAACAAAAAGAATGAGGTCAAAGTCCCTTGCCATTTAATACAGACTGTTCCTACTAATGTTAATGCACTACTGTTCTAGCGCCCATTATTGTAACGGGCTAAATGACTAGTGATGATATAATGGTTAGCATTTCTGCCTTCCATGCCTATTTGTTCATTTGGAGTTTGCATGGTTCAACCCATGTCTTGTGATGGGTTTCTTCCCACATTCCCGCAAATAATGTGCAGGTTAGGTTAATTGGCGATTCCAAAGTGGGCCTTTGTGAATGAGCTATCCAGTGGACTGATGCTGTGATAATGGCTGCTTCCTGCCTTTATGTATGATGGTACTGGAATAGGCTGTCCCATGACTGTGATTTGGATTAAGTGAGTTTGAGACTATTATGCTATAGCAGTTTACTTTGAACAGTTGGAAGCCTTGGCAATATTGGAGGTGTGCTGTTGTGCCATTTGTATGCCAAGTCTTGATTTGTGGAAATTTCGGAGAGTATTTGGTACAGTTTTCGACAGCTGTATTATCAGGATCATTACTGCAATTCTTGTTTACCTCTGTTTTTTAGTTCCTCATTCATTGTACTTTTCATAGTTTAGTACATCCTTGTTATTTTAGTATGTTGGGTGCAATAATAATAAAATTATTAGAACAAACATAGGATGTGACCACTACCGCCTACCAAGGTAATTTTCTCAAGACAAGAAAAAAAATACATTCTGTGATTGTAAATCTTTTTGCATACGGTTTAAAACCTCTTCCTCTTTGGTTGGATTAGAGTTTCATGTGTTTGAACTCTGTTCATCCTGGAAATTGCTGCTGTGTGTAAAGAGGTGAATAACAGTAAATTCTCAGAATTGTTAATCCAAGAATTTCCCAGGCAGAGCTGATGAGTAGGGTGAGGTGACGAGGCAATTCTCACAGATGGCACTTTGGTAACCCCTCCTTTAACCTCTACCTTATCGTGGTGGAGGGGTTTGCGTGTCCCAATGATCCTAGGAGCTCTGTTGTCCGGGGCTTTATGTCCCTGGTAGGGCCACCCAAGGCAAATTGGTCCTAGGTGAGGGATGAGACAAAGAGCGGTTCAAGCCTTCTATGATGAATGAAAACTTTGAACGGCGTTTTCCCTTGCCCGGACGCGGGTCACCGGGGCCCCCCTCTGGAGTCAGGCCTGGAGGTGGGGCTCGATGGCGAGCGCCTGGTGGCCGGGCCTGCACCCATGGGGCTCTGCAGGGCACAGCCCAAAGAGGCAACGTGGGTCCCCCTTCCCATGGGCTCACCACCTATGAGGGGGGCCAAGGAGGTCGGGTGCAGTGTGAGTTGGGTGGTGGCCGAAGGCGGGGACCTTGGCGGTCCGATCCTCGGCTACAGAACCTGGCTCTTGGGACATGGAATGTCACCTCTCTGAAGGGGAAGGAGCCTGAGCTAGTGCACGAGGTTGAGAGGTTCCGGCTAGATATAGTCGGACTCACCTCGACACACAGCTTGGACTCTGGAACCAATCTCCTTGAGAGGGGCTGGACTCTGTACCACTCTGGAGTTGCCCCCGGTGAGAGGCGCCGAGCAGGTGTGGGTATACTTATTGCCCCCCAACTTGGAGCCTGTACATTGGGGTTTACCCCGGTGGACGAGAGGGTAGCCTCCCTTTGCCTTCGGGTGGGGGGACGGGTCCTAACTGTTGTTTGTGCGTATGCACTGAACAGCAGTTCGGAGTACCAACCCTTTTTGGAGTCCCTAGAGGGGGTGCTAGAGGGCATACCTTCCTGGGACTTCCTCGTTCTGCTGGGAGACTTCAATGCTCACGTGGGCAATGACAGTGAGACCTGGAAGGGCGTGATTGGGAGGAATGGCCCCCCCGATCTGAACCCGAGCGGTGTTTTGTTATTGGACTTCTGTGCTCGTCACGGATTGTCCATAACGAACACCATGTTCAAGCATAGGGGTGTTCATATGTGCACTTGGCCCCAGGACACCCTGGGCCTCAGTTCAATGATTGACTTTGTGGTCGTGTCATCGGACTTGCGGCCACATGTCTTGGACACTCGGGTGAAGAGAGGGGCGGAGCTGTCAACTGATCACCACCTGGTGGTGAGTTGGCCTCGATGGTGAGGGAGGATGCCGGTCAGGCGTGGTAGGCCCAAACGTGTTGTGAGGATCTGCTGGAAACGTCTGGCAGAGCCCCCTGTCAGAAGTAGCTTCAACTCCCACCTCCGGCAGAACATCGACAACATCCCGAGGGAGGTGGGGGACATTGAGTCCGAATGGGCCATGTTCTGTGCCTCTATTGTTGAGGCAGCTGACTGGAGCTGTGGCTGTAAGGTGGTCAGTGCCTGTCGTGGCGGCAATCCCCGAACCTGTTGGTGGACATGGGAGGGAGGGATGCCGTCAAGCTGAAGAAGGAGTCCTACAGGACCCTTTTGTCCTGTGGGACTCTGGAGGCAGCTGATAGGTACCGGCAGGCCAAGTGGAATGCAGCTTTGGTGGTTGCTGTGGCAAAAACTCGGGCGTGGGAGGATTTTGGGGAGGCCATGGAGAACGACTTTCAGACGGCTTCGAGGAGATTCTGGTCCACCATCCGGCGTCTCAGGAAGGGGAAGCAGTGCAGTGTCAACACTGTATATGGTTGGGATGGTGCGCTGCTGACCTCGACTCAGGATGTTGTGGGTCAGGGGGTGAGTACTTAGAAGACCTCCTCAATCCCACTAACATGCCTTCCAATGAGGAAGCAGAGCCTGGGGTCTCAGAGGTGGGCTCCCCCATCTCTGGGACTGAGGTCACCGAGGTGGTCAGAAAACTTCTTGGTGGCAGGGCCCCGGGGGTGGATGAGATACGCCCGGAGTTCCTCAAGGCTCTGGATGTTGTAGGACTGTCTTGGTTGACACGCCTCTGCAACATCTCATGGACATCAGGGGCAGTGCCTCTGGATTGGCAGACCGGGGTGGTGGTCCCCCTCTTTAAGAAAGGGGACTGGAGGGTGTGTTCCAACTACAGAGGGATCACACTCCTCAGCCTCCCTGGAAAAGTCTATTCAGGGGTCCTGGAGAGGAGGGTCTGTCAGATAGTTAAGCCTCGGATTCAGGAGGAACAGTGTGGTTTTCGTCCTGGTCGCGGAACAGTGGACCAGCTCTACACCCTTAACAGGGTCCTGGAGGGTGCATGGGAGTTTGCCCAACCAGTCTACATGTGTTTTGTGGACTTGGAAAAGGCGTTCGACCGTGTCCCTCGGGGAATCCTGTGGGGGGTACTCCGAAAGTATGGGGTACCGGACCCCCTGATAAGGGCTGTTTGGTCCCTGTACGATCGGTGTCAGAGCTTGGTCCGCATTGCCGGCAGTAAGTCGAACCCGTTTCCAGTGAGAGTTGGACTCCGCCAGGGCTGCCCTTTGTCACCGATTCTGTTCATAACTTTTATGGACAGAATTTCTAGGCGCAGCCAGGGCGTTGAGGGGGTCCGGTTTGGTGGACTCAGGATTGGGTCACTGCTTTTTGCAGATGATGTTGTCCTGTTTGCTTCATCAGGCTGTGATCTTCAGCTCTCTTTGGATCGGTTCGCAGCCAGTGTGAAGCAGCTGGGATGGGAATCAGCACCTCCAAATCCGAGACCATGGTCCTCAGCCGGAAAAGGGTGGAGTGCCCTCTCAGGGTTGGTAGCGAGATCCTGCCCCAAGTGGAGGAGTTCAAGTATCTCGGGGTCTTGTTCACGAGTGAGGGAAGATTGGAGCATGAGATCGACAGGCGGATTGGTGCGGCATCCGCAGTATTGCGGGCTCTTCATCGGTCTTTCGTAGTGAAAAAGGAGCTGAGCCATAAGGCAAAGCTCTCAGTTTACCAGTCGATCTATGTTCCTACCCTCACCTATGGTCATGAGCTATGGGTAGTGACCGAAAGAACGAGATCGCGAATACAAGCGGCTGAAATGAGTTTCCTCCGCAGGGTGTCTGGGCTCTCCCTTAAAGATAGGGTGAGAAGCTCAGTCATCCGGGAGGGGCTCAGAGTAGAGCCGCTGCTCCTCCGCATCGAGAGGAGTCAGATGAGGTGGCTCGGCATCTGTTCAGGATACCTCCTGGACGCCTCCCTGGTGAGGTGTTCTGGGCACGTCTAACCGGGAGGAGGCCCCGGGGAAGACCCAGGACGCGCTGGAGGGACTATGTCTCTCGGCTGGCCTGGGAACGCCTTGGGATTCTCCCGGAAGAGCTAGAAGAAGTGGCTGGGGAGAGGGAAGTCTGGGCATCTCTGCTCAAGCTGCTGCCCCCGCGACCCGACCTCGGATAAGCGGAAGAGGATGGATGGATGGATGGCACTTTGGTAAGGACAGGAGTTTCAGGTGACAGTAATTTTTAACATTATGAAATACATAAAAGAGAGATAATTATTAATTTACATACACATCCATCTCCATCCATCCATTATCCAACCCGCTATATCTTAACTGCAGGGTCACGGGGGTCCGCTGGAGCCAATCCCAGCCAACACAGGGCACAAGGCAGAAAACAAACCCCGGGTAGGGCGCCAGCCCACTGCAGAAATCCATCTCCTTATTTATATATTACCTTTAAAAACATTTTTAGAAGTTTCAAATTTCTAATAACATAGTTTGCATAGCCTTCCTACCCAGCAAGCTTCTAAAACAGCATCTGCACATTTCAAAGCTAAGTTTTGGACCTTGATATTGGTGATAATTTTCCTGATTTTAACATATTGTATTGTTTATGTGTTGATTATATCATGTTGGTAATATCAGTTAAACAGTGTTGTGGGGGAGGTAATACCTTAAAAGTAACGTCCTATATTGTGTTTCTATGGAAGCTTATTCCTGCCACTCTAAACAAAAAAAAAATTACTGTGTTATTTCGGAGAAGTATTGCTGTTTTTGCAAAGATGTTGCCTGCTGTCTGTCTAACCTGGTTATCATGGAACAGTCAATGAGGAAGAGGTTAAGCACATACATAGTGTGCAATCAAGTGTAAAGAACTGAATTAAAGTTGTAAGTATACATTGAATTCTACATGTGCTGAGGGTTATTATATTTAATCTGCCCAGTTTAGGGTCACAGGAAGCCAATGATTTTTGCAGCACTTCTGTGTTCTTACCTCAAATCTTTGGGGTTATATATTGAGGATGGAAAAAGAAGACAGACGTTATTTACTTTACAGCATATGAAGGACTAAACTTATATATAAAACACAAAAAATAATCATATAATCATATTTGGCTTTGTTTTTTTTAAGTTTCATAAAGGGTTATTTATGGGGTATGGATTTAAAATCAATTGCTGGCCAATCACATTTGCAGTTTTTCATACAACGTGTTTGTAACTGTATACTGAGACTGATTACTATTTAACAGGGGACATTGTGCAGATGGGGAATTTATGTGACAGTAAGCAGCCCTTATTTAACATGTTTGTTAATGTTTTTCTTTCTGGAACAGTTAATCATTACATGATTTAATAATACTAGGGTGTTGTACCATGTTAGCCAATATGAATGTAGAGAAAAGCCAAGCAAAATGACACCTTTTATTGGCTAACTAAAAAGATTACAATATGCAAGCTTTCGAGGCAACTCAGGCCCCTTCTTCAGGCAAGATGTAATACAGAGACTGAAGTTCCCTATGTTTATATACACACTCTAGGACAAGAAACAACATTGATAAATCTTTAAATGAGAAATTTTAAATGTAAAAAATTAATAGCTTCCTAGAAATTTGATTCTGTTCATCTGGACAAAGTTTTTAAGTGGGAGAAATATTTCGAGACTTATCCAAGTCTCTTCCTCAGTCTCAATTGACTGCAGGTTTCCCCAACCTTATAAACAGTACCTTTGCTTAATCACAGAGACTAGCACCATTGACAAAGGGCCAGTTGATCAGTGATATGCAAATTGTCCACTGATTAGTAGACGTGTGAACCATTCATAGAGGGTTGAGGAATGGCTGCAATCACAACATTGTAAGATGGCGACAGATGTACCCTTAGGCCCCCTCCTCTGTTCAGAGATGGTCGTTCCTTTTTCACGTAAATGGCCTTCTTGATTCCTCTCTCAAACCAGCGCTCCTCCCTGTCCAGGATGTGCACCTCTTCATCTTTAAAGGAGTGACCACTATCCTGTAGATGTAAATAGACTGCGGAGTCCTGGCCTGACGAGGAAGCTCTTCTGTGTTGTGACATGCGCTTAGCCAGTGGCTGCTTGGTTTCCCCGATGTACAATTCACGGCACTCCTCCTGGCACTTAACTGCGTAAACTATGTTACTCTGTTTGTGCCGTGGGAACCGATCCTTGGGATGGACCAATCTTTGGCGTAGCGTGTTTTGGGGTTTGAAAGCCACTGAGACCCGGTGTTTCGAGAAAATGCGCCTCAGCTGTTCCGATACTCCTGACACATACAGGATTCACTAAGGGTTTTCTCTTAGGCAGTGAATGTCCTTCCTCTCTCATGAATCGCTTGGAGCATTCTTTAGGTGTCCTCCCTGCTTTGACAAAGGACCAGCTGGGATATCCATATTTACTCAGGGCCTTTTTGATGTGGTGTTCTTCTGCTTCCCTGGCCTCTGAGTCTGTGGGAATGGTGTTAGCTCTGTGTTGTAGAGTCCTAATGACACCTAGTTTGTGCTCTAGTGGATGGTGAGAGTCAAACCTTAGATACTGGTCCGTATGTGTGGGTTTACGGTACACATCCACTTTCAAATGTCCCCCGTTGACGATGGAAATTTCACAGTCTAAGAAGGCTAGCTTGTTATTTTTCATATCCTCTCTGGTGAACTTGATGTGTTTGTCCACCCCGTTGATATGGTCTGTGAACTGTGGTACCTCCTGAGATCTGATTTTCACCCAGGTGTCATCCACATATCTGAACCAATGGCTCGGTGGTGTTCCAGGATAGGATGATAGAGCCCTCTTTTCCACTTCTTCCATATATAGATTGGCTACTATAGGTGAAACAGGGGAACCCATGGCACACCCGTGCTTTTGCCTGTAGTACTGGCTTTTGTATATGAAATATGTTGATTGAAGACACAGTTCCAAAAGCAGGCACACTTGGTCTGCGTTGAGAGAGGTTCTTTTACTGAGAGTGGGGTCATTCTGTAATCTCTTGCGTACTACCTCCACTGCTTCAGTCACTGGGACACAAGAGAATAGAGATGTAACATCAAATGAGACCAAGGTTTCTTCTGCCTCCATAATGACCTCTCTCACTTTCTCCACGAAATCCAATGTGTTCTGAATGTGGTGTTTTGAGCTGCCTACCACCGGGTTAAGAACAGTGGCCAGGAACTTGGAGATGTTATACGTGACTAAATTGATCATGCAGACAATGGGTCTTAAAGGAGCACCCTGTTTGTGTATTTTTGGTAGACCATACAGACTTGGTGTAGATTCCCCTGGGTATAATCTGTGGTATGTGGTCCAGTCAATAGCATTGTCCTGAACTAACTGCTTAAGACAATCTATCACCTTTTTCTTGTAACCACTACCTGGATCTCGCTTTAAGGGCTCACAAGTATTTTTGTCACTGAGCAGAGATAAAATTTTCTCATGGTAGTCTGTCTGGTTTAGCACAACTGTGCATCTCCCCTTGTCCGCTGGAAGGATGATGATGTTGTTGTCCTTGCTGAGTGCCGTGAGGGCCTTCCTCTCCTCAATGCTGATATTGGATGCAGGGGGTTTTGCATTGCTGAGACATGCCGAAACTTTTATCCTCAGTTGTTCTGCTTCCAAATCAGCAATGTTGTTGTTTCTAATAGCAGATTCTGTGGCTGTAATCAGTTCCACTAGCGGGATTTGTTTCGGTGTGACCGCAAAATTTAACCCTTTAGAAAGGACGTTTTTCTCTGCTTGGGTGAGTTGTTTGTCAGACAAGTTCTTCACCCATTTGTCCACATTTTTAGTTTCTGTCTGGCATCCTTCTCTCTGCTGGTTGTGGAGGACACTCCCCATAGTGTGCTGGTGTTTGTGGCGCACAGCAAGTAGCTCAAACTTCCTCTTTTGCCTGGTTTTAGACTTTTCATGCTGTGCTAGACGAGCCTTCTTGGTGAACTCAAGCACCTGCTGAAGTGTTTTCTCATCTAGAAGTGAAGAAAGTCTTTGGTGGATCTGCTCCTCTTTGGATTTTAAAACATCAATAGTGAAGTTAGTTTGTCTCACCCGTTCATTTAGCAGCTGACTCTGTGCCTTCTGGAGGATTTTGTTAGCTCGCAGGCCTTTTACTGACGATTTCATCTGTAGACTTTTAGGAGTGATCCCGCTCTGTCTACATCTGAGGCTGAATCTCAGATGGTTCCTGTAGTCTGCCATCTTGCGTGCTGTTTGCTCATACTCACGTACAAGCTTTAGGCCGTCCTTGCCAAAGTGGCTCTCGATGTCTCGATGCATGCTCAATAATCCAGGTAAGGAAATCCTAGAAATCTGATTCTGTTCATCTGGACAAAGTTTTTAAGTGGGAGAAATATTTCGAGACTTAAAAACTTTGTCCAGATGAACAGAATCAAATTTCTAGGATTTCCTTACCTGGATTATTGAGCATGCATCGAGACAAATTAATAGCTTCATTCAGGCTAGGGTTAATTTAACAAGAGAGAAAAGAACAATATATTGTCAAGATCTCTGGATAAGATAACTGTCCAACAGAGTCTTTTGAAGTTTGTAATGAGTTTTTTCAAAACAATGTGGATCTGTAGACAGGTTGTCTACAATGTAAACAATCCTCATATATGACCATAAAACTCTTGTCTCTATTCAATCCATGTTGTAATGTGTTAAATTTTAACATGAGTTTAACTTCCCATTCTTTTCTCTCGTGCTGTGTTTTGAAGTTGCCCAAAAGCACTGTGACTTTAAAGTCCCTCTCACAGTGTCCATGGCTGTTGAAGTGGGCCTAATAATAATAATTCCTAGCAAGTGTTAGGTTTCAAACATAAATATTAACTCATTTCATATATGTTTTGTAATATGTATAGAGAATCTTTTGACCATGTGGTGCACAAGCAAGGGCCACTGTCATTGAATCATTTAATAGAGTGATGTCAAGGGGTTCCAAAATAACAAAAATGTTAAATAACAAACCCACGCACAGGTAAGGATAAACACAAGTACAAAATTTAAAAGAAAAATAAACCTGCTTTCCTAAACATGTTTGAGCCCCCACCTGTTTCAGTAAAATGTTTCTTCGCTTAAAGGGCTCAGGTGGTGGCAGGTCCTTTAGTGGCACATCTGCATAATTGGCAGGCCTGGACTCCTTGTGTTAACATCCTGCTCCACAGACAGATTGAGGAGATCGTTCCTCCCCCAAACTATGCGACTCTTTAATTCCACCCGGGGGGGTAAACGTTAATATTTAACATTATACATAGTTATTGTCTGTTTTTTCACCTGTATTATTATCATTCTTTAATTTAATATTATTTATTGTATCAGTATGCTGCTGCTGAAGAATGTGAATTTCCCATTGGGATTAATAAAGTATCTATCTATCTATCTATCTATCTATCTATCTATCTATCTATCTATCTATCTATCTATCTATCTATCTATCTATCTATCTATCTATCTATCTATCTATCTATCTATCTATCTATCTATAAGGTAAGGGTAACATGCAGACTAAATCAAAGTTAAGAAGCAAAAGAAATTTTACAAAGTGGTTAATAAGAAGAAGAATACTCAATTAAAAATAAATTGGGGAAATAATGAATAAAAATAATTATGTTAAAAAAGGGAACAAAACATTTTGCAAAACTAAAGCAAATAAACATCAACATGAAGTGAAATAAAGGCCAGGGATGAAGCCCATACAAGACCATTAATCAAAGTTAAAACACCAGGGACCTCATGCATAACGCCGTGCGTAGAACTCACACTATAACATGGCGTAAACACAAAAGCGGGAATGTGCGTACGAACAGAAAAATCCAGATGCAGGAATCTCTACGTATGCAAACTTCCACGTTCTTCCGCTACATAAATCCCGATCAGCGTGAAAAGTAACGCACGTGCATGCACCTTCTGTCCCGCCCCAACTCCTCCCAGAATTATACCTCTTTGAATATGTAAATCGATATAAATAGCCTTCTGTGAAAAGAAAATGGGAAAAGCACAGGGAAAATATACGAATTTCAGCGAATACCAAGTGGAGGCAAAGGAAAAACGTACTATTTGTTGCTTTAAACAGTGGTATAATCAACAAAAGAAAATTGATCAAGTGATATAGTGTCGGAGAAACTCGAAGCTCAAGTTCACAAAGTCGCACAGTGCCCGAAATAAAAAAGAAGTTGTCACATATCAAAGTCAGCATGAAAAGGCGACTCGTTGCGGACCGTCTGAGTGTCATATGAAAGCTTATTAGGGTACAGAGAAAAAAAATAGGCACACAGTGGGAAAAAAGCATGAAATGTCAACTTTAATCTCGAAATTTCCACTTTGAACATCATAAACTTCATCTTAAAATCGTTTAATTTACTAGTTTCTCAAATCCCATCGTAACTAAAGTAGGACATTAAATGCTTTGTTCTGTGTTTGATCTTCTATGTGCTCTATGTGTGTGAATCACTACGTGCTTCCGTTCTTTCTCTTTCTCTGACAGGACACAGAATCCATTACATCCGTGATATTACAGCTCTCTGAATAATTAAAATACGGAGATGTATACGTGATATCTTTTTCATGATGATAGGAATGAAAGCATGTTATTAAACATGGGAACACGGTGGCGCAGTGATTGTTCATATCTTACGCAAGAGGCTTGCTGCGCCATGCGCGACCTTCGATGAAATAATTTATTACAGAAGTACTGTCTCTTTCAAACGTACTAACCTCCAATTCCTGTCCTTACGTTTCTTTCTCCAAATACCCAATCGCCACACAATCAGCTCTGTAATAGACGTTAAGCCATCTGTAAGCTTAGAACGCCGATTCTTCAAAACTGTTAAGGAACATTGAAATATCTTCGTAGTACATGTTTAATTATTCTATCTGTCTATCCTTCCAGTGTCGCGTCAGCACCAGCAATAATACAGCTCAAGGCAGGAGCTATCCGTGAACTAGCTAGCGCTGCGGCACCGTGTCCTCACATGTTTAATTATTAACAATATTGATTATTTAAATGAAGTTAAAGTTTTATCTGTATACTATAAGCAACATATTTTGCTGCATTTCATCTTAAAAATGATATCGTCATCATACACGCTTTATAAAGTGTGCAATATTATAACTGTAAGTTTACAGTGGGGTAATTGTACTTATAAGTACAAACAGTTCTACAAGGAGCACTTGATTGAGTGCGCTTATAGTTCTTGGGATGAAACTGTTTCTGAAACGCGAGGTCCGTACAGGAAAGGCTTTGACGCGTTTTGCCGTGGCTGAGGTAGTGTGTGCTTGAAACTGTATACTGATAATTCTTTCCGATCAGCTGCTGCTGTGATTCCCCACTCAGATACAGTGATATAAATACTCAGAGTGGTGCAGTGAGAGTAATATGGAAAAAGATGATCCGCTGTGGCAACCCTTAACGGGAGCAAATGAAAGAAGAAGAAGATGCATTGAGAGTAACAACGCTAAAGCAGATATGGTATTTGGAATACTATGGCTATTCCCTGGACCATTATATTGCTACAGGTTAATTACAATCAGATGCATTACACTAATAAACAATATGCAGTTAGTTTCAGTGTATTTATAAAGCCGCATCAGGAATGTGGATCTAAGAAAGAAAGGGTAACCACACAGGAACAGTAGCACTGCTTTGACTCTGGGTGCCGCCAGTCTGCAAAACCGAGTGGAGAAATTGCATACGCCAGGGTATGAGGTACCGTGGAAAAGTGCGTGGCTTTACGCCAAGTTTAGGGTTTATACATCGTGATTTGAGCGTGGAAACGTTCGTACGCAACATTTCTGTGTGTATGCACCGTTTATACATGAGGCCCCAGGTGTTAAAGTCCTGTTGTCCATCTGCAAGATGAGAATAAAAACCTGTTTTTAATTCAAATGGTATCAAATGAAATGAGAATTATAACATCTGACTTGTCATCATGTCTGTTTTCCATGCTTGGGCACGTTTATCCCCAGATCACACTGTTCCCAAATCCTTCTGAACCATGCCTGGGCACACTTCTTTCAAGCGTGTCAGGGCAGGGTATGGTTGGTCCGGCACAGGACAATCACACTAGTCAAACAAACTTGAATTTAGGGGGTTACCTGCGGACAAATGTGGTCAGGCACCAAACGAATTGCTAGTGTGACTACACCCTAAAAAACATGAACATGCTACAAAGTGAACAAAGCATCCGGACTGTGGTGGGGGAAAATTGACCAGAGAGGGACAGATTTATGACCTGTAAAGCCTTTCTTCATGATTTCTTTTAAATTGAAAAAAAATGCTGACAAAGGGGTGTTGCGAAGGAGCTGTTCATTAGTGACTCGGGGGCATCAGAGAACAATAAGAGACTTACAAAGACTTGCTTTCTGTTGTTGCCATTTTGAGAACATCACCTCTTTCACTCTGTGGCCACATTCAGACAGGCTGCTTGACCCTATGCAGATGATGACCTGAAGACAGCTAACCAGAAATGAGCTGGACTAAGAGAATTGAGTGTAACGTCAAGTTTATGCAGCACCTGAAACTAAACATCTAGCTCTATCAACGTTGTATGATTTAAAAAGCCACATTCTGTTTGCTTTTATATGGCGCTAGTTATAATAAAACTTAAATGTGTAACTTTCTGTTGCCTATTCTGGAGTGTTGTTACCTGAGGTCATAGATATATGTAGCAGGAATTTGGGGATATTTTGTTAAGCTCTACATAATAAAAGAGTATAAAAGGGAAGAGAATAGGGTCTCTCTAGGACTCTACCATAATGAAATAGAGACAGACAACCAAATCACTGAAAGCTGCAGGTAGAGATGTCAAGTATCCATGCTTCATTCCAGTGAGGACCTTTGCATTGCTCATCTGTGCTCATTTTGAACTTTAACTTATGAAGTGAGAGCATTTTTAGGCTGCACAACATGACTATTTCAGCATGGATTAACACTGGCATAATTGGCTTTAGCAGAGTGTAGCCTGCTTGGCAGACATGCATGTGAGTGAAGTTTATTTGTGTGCATTTGTTGCTTTCAAATGTAATCATCCTTTCATAAAGTATAAAGATATAATATTTGCAGTTATATACTGTGTGAAATACCTATTTATTTATTTTTTTTTAATATTTTTATTTTATTAATTTTCATTGTAATCATTCCATACAAACAGATCAATTTATAACCCAACAAATTTGAAGACAAATCAAACCCCACCCCTGAGAAGGAGAGCTTAGCTAAAGGAAAATTGCTTTAAGCTTTTTAATAAGGCAACATTAGACAAAAGAAGGGGAGAAGTAAATATCTATATAAATAAGAGATGGAGAAGGGAGTTAAATGCAATAATAGTTAATTCTCTTATTCTAAAATAATATTGATTAAATCCTGCCAAGTTTTGAAAAAATTTTGTACAGATCCTCTAACTGAAAATTTGATTTTTTCCAATTTCAAATAATATAAAACATCAGTTTCCCACTGACTTATAAGAGGAGAATTAGGATTCTTCCAATTTAACAAAATAAGTCTGCGTGCCAAGAGTGTAGTGAATGCAATCACCGTTTGCTTGTCCTTCTCCAATTCAAGTCCATCTGGAAGGACACCAAACACAGCTGTTAGTGGGTTAGGAGGGATTGTGATACTAAGGCTGTCTGAGAGGCACTTAAAAATTTTTGTCCAAAATGATGTTAGTTTGGTGCAGGCCCAGAACATGTGACCCAGTGAGGCAGGAGCTTGGTTGCAGCGCTCGCAGGTTGGATCCTGGCCTGGAAACATTTTGGACAGTTTTAAGCGAGACAGATGAGCTCGATATATAATTTTTAGTTGAATAATTCTATGCTTTGCGCATATAGAACTCGAGTGAATTCTCTGCTTTGCTACCTTCCACTCCTTTTCTGATATATTGATTAAGAGATCTTCTTCCCAATGTCCTCTTGGATCTTTGAAAGGTAGGGACTCTAATAAGATTTTATATATTGCGGAAATAGTGTTTGTTTCCTCGGAATTGAGCAGTATTTTTTCCAGCATTGTGGAGGGTGCAAGGTGGGGGAAATCGGGCAATTTCTGTTTAACAAAATTTCTAATTTGAAGATAGTAAAAGAAATACCTATTTAAAGTCAGTTAGCTGACAATAAGAATAACTTTTAACCAGTTACACTCCTTTTTAAATTCGGTCCCATCATAACAGATGGAGCAATAAGAGATTTAACTGAGGGTTTGTTACGGCAATCTGATGAATGTACACAACCTGTAATATTATACTTGGGTCAAAACCCTTTGCTTCCAGGAAGCTAGCAGAGGACATCTTTGAAGGGCACTAAGATAGGATCATTTCAAGATTTCACCATCAGCTTTCCTGAGTCACTGCTGCTGATAATGATCTTTTTTGTGTGTGTTTTGTTTGAATTGTATTATTGTTAACAGTGCTAGAAAGGATGTTATAGTGCTATGCATGCATGGCAATAGTCTTGAAATTGAAGTGAAGTTGCTTGGCAACTTCCAATAGTTGACATGACTCACTGCTTCAAATCGTGTAGGACAAAACTTAATAAACAATAACAAACAATTAAAAAAAATATGTAACGTAGAATGTATTCATTATTCAATATTTTATGTAGTGCCCTAAAAATCTCAAAATTCTGTCAGTTGTGCATCTAGTAATAGATAGGATCTCTCATTTTACACTTGGATTCCATTTGGCTTTGGTGACTGGCTTTCTTTTTAAGTCTTTGGCTCAACACCGGTGCCTGTTTTGTTTTTTTTTGCTTAGTCTTTTTCTTGCCGTCCTATACTTAGCATTCATCATCTTGTGCCCCTGCTACTTGCCTTCATTAGGTCTTTAGTCTTAGTTAGTTTCATCACAGACATAATACACACATTGTCTCTCATTTCCATTTAGAAACAAATTTCATTCCTGCACATAACGACTGTCATTCCAGGATTATGAGAACTAAGAGTGGGAAAATGTCTTTTTTAGACTGTCCAAGAAAGGAAACATCCCATTCTTCTGCATCACATATTCTGGTAAAATACTACCAGACAAAATTTCTTTCACATGGCTTGCTTTTTTAATATCTTATTAATTAAGTAATCAAGAACTGTTAGATGTTCCTGTGACATGGGGTTTAGATTAAGGTCAGCATCCCTCATGTATGTTGTATAAAAAAAAGGTTGGTGTCAAGAAGGACACTCGACCATTAAAATTACTGCACTAATATCCTCTGGGGGGTGTCACCCTACCTGGGTGTACCCAAAATATGACTGTTAAACTTACAGAACAAATAAAAACTTCCAATCATAATTATCTTGTCATTAGAGAGCTTTTGATTGGTTATTAATACAATTAGTATCTTTATTAGTTTGTTTTTCTATTTTGCTTTAGTATATATCTATCTATCTATCTATCTATCTACAGTTACCAGTAACCCCGCGATTCTCGAAAGAATCGCAAATCCAAGAATGGCAATCAGTTTCTGTTCTATCCAGTATTTGGAGGGAGGAAATATCATGGAGGGTGGGTGCGTCTGGGTAATTTTTTATTTAATCAAATAAACATATTTGTACTAAAGCGGTTTCTTTTTGGAGCTGTGACTCATCTGGTTCTGGTGTTTCAAAGGCACGTTGTAGGCGCCTTCATTTATTTTTTTTATCCATGCAGTCTCTTTTTTGTTTTTCTATGGCTGTGTCGTCAGCCAGAAGTCGTTTGCTGACGGCGGCGGATTTGCGTGCTGAAGTGACCATGGCGGCGGATCCGGGTATGAAGGGCTACATTACTGAACAAAGGTGGTATATGCGGTAGTGTGGGCGGTCGCGTTCAGGCGGCTGTACAACCTGGGGTGCACGCTTTACCTCAGGTTTAGTTCACAGGTCGTAGCCATACGGGCTCCTTTTTGTATTTCTAATCGTTGAGCTGTTTCTTTTTGGAGCCGTGACTCCTTTGTCTGTGCTGTTTCAGAAGCGCGTTGTGGGCGCCTTCGTTCGTCGTTTTTATCCATACGGGCTCGTTTTTGTATTTCCGTTAGTTGACTTACTTTTAATACTGAATTACAGTTATGTGATTCAAATATGCCACACTGACTGCTGGCACAGTGGATTAGAGCATGCTTAGTTTACAGGTTGTGTTGTTTGGGCGCCACCTACCGACTCTGGGAAGCCGCTGGGTTTGACTCTGGGGTGCCTCGGTTTTGTATTACTAATCGTTGAGCTCTTTCCATGAATTACTGTTATGTACTTCAAATATGCCACACCGACTGCTGGCACAGTGGATTAGAGCAAGTTTAGTTTAAAGGTTGTGTTGTTTGGGCGCCACCTACCGACTCTGGGAAGCCGCTGGGTTTGACTCTGGGGCGCTGAGGCGCAGTGTGCATGCGCGTCGGTGCGTCCGCCATCCGTGCACAAATTAAACTGTGGTTTAGTAATATAGATAGGTTTTTGTGGGTACCCAAACTTATTTATGGTATTGTTTTCTTTGTAAAATGTATTTCAACACCATCATGATTTTCTTGTGCACTGCTATTTTGAGTCCTGTTGGATACACACTTTGTTGCAGGTCACAGCATTTGATGTTATTGATGCAACAAGTTAAAAAGGTCACTTGTGACAACCTTTCCCATATATGAGTTTGCAAGAATTTCTGCATGTCTGTTGTTATGCATTTTATTAATGTTAATATACTCTTTTCTTGTCTTTGAATTTAACTTTTTAATCATGAGCAGACTTTGATTACAGATTGTTGTATTTTCAGTTAGTGTTCATTCCCTGGCTGGGGTTCAAATGCTGTTTTGTTTATTTTTTTATTCCATTGTATATGTTAATATTAGTCATTTAGTTTCTGTGTATCTGTCATCTTTCATGTTTGGGGTGTTTTGTGGGTGGTTCCCCAAGTGACGGGGTCACCTGCCTGTCGCTGTCAAAGGGCTGCCCTAAGCCCTATAAAAGCTGGGAAAACTCACTGTTCCTTTTAGTTCATTGTGAAGGTACATGTGGTGTGATGAGTTCTTTTAATACTATTCTGTGCTTTTGGGATTTTCTGGAATGTTTGATAACTTTTGCTCTGTTTTTTTGTCTTTGGATTGACTTTGCTGTGCTCTTTGTACTCTTTGGATTTTCACTGTTTAACAGAGGTTTTTCATTTATAAAAATTCATTGTTGTCATGTGACTCATAAGGTTTTGAAGATTTTACCCCCTCTAGTGGGCCCTCTAAGTCTTTGCATTAAGGAATGCTTTATTTCAGAGCACTGACAGGCCTAATGCTTGGTTTCAATCTTTTGCCATTATTTTTTAAATTTCTTTTCCCAGACTCCTTCCATTATTCAAAGTTTTCTCCTGTTTTGCAGACAACATAACAGTTATAGTTTGGGAATGTCAAGTCTGCATAATAGCTTTCTAATGGGATAAAAGCCTGAGTTAGAGCTGCCTCAGAATAAACATGTACTTTGTGAATTCAGCTGCTAAACAGAGAACGACTTGTCTCTTCGACCCTGGAATAACATTAGCTTTTTTCAGAGACCACAAAAATCATATTTATTTTAAAACAGAAAAACATTTAGTTACTAGGTAGGCCTC
Source organism: Erpetoichthys calabaricus (assembly GCF_900747795.2). Classification (NCBI taxonomy): domain Eukaryota; kingdom Metazoa; phylum Chordata; class Cladistia; order Polypteriformes; family Polypteridae; genus Erpetoichthys; species Erpetoichthys calabaricus. The sequence goes on from NC_041399.2 coordinate 197,962,752, forward strand.
ATTTATTACTTGATTTAATTTAATACAAAAATAACATATCGAAGCTGGTGTATGACCTTGTCAATACAAATTCATAGATTTGGAAAGGGCTCTTGAAAATGTCTTATCAGTGGAGAAATGTACACAATCATTGAGTCTTCTGAAATAACAAGTTTAGAGAAATTCATTTTGAAGTAGAAATCAATATATTGACCCTGAAAAAGTTTTTGCCCCAAAGTTTATAAATCTGCTTTTAAATGAAAGTAGAAATCAATATATTGACCCTGAAAAAGTTTTTGCCCCAAAGTTTATAAATCTGCTTTTAATTAAAGCATTCTGAATAAAGACACTAGTATTGGCAACACTGGGTTCATTTTAATATTTACATATTTTAATAAATATTTAAAGAAAAAAAATACAAGTTGGTTTATTGTTATTAGAATGAAAAATGTATAAAATTTGCAGCATATTTTCTATGGTGAGTAAACCTATAAATTAATAAACCTCCAATTCATAGATATAAAAACAGAACAATAAAGACATCGACATTATCACAAGTCCATATGTCAAAAAGGTTCAGTGTGACATTTATTCTCCCAGAGTGTCAGTTATAACACTGTCATCAGATTTCCTGTGCTCCCACTCCATTCTATTAGTGTGGATTTATTTCTGTTCACTTTGGGGACATTTTAGATTTAATACAGTTCCAGACAGTGTGAAATGTTAACACCAAAATTTTTACAGAATTTTTTTACTGGTAAACCACCCACAGTAGTGTTATTATTAGTTAACACTAGAAGTTAATTTTTAGTCTGCTCTCATAAGCATTGTTTGAAAATTAAACTTCAGCGTTAAATATGATTATTCATTTAGAGCAAATATGCAGAGGCATGGATGTACCCAAATTCATTCTGTTAAAGAGTGACCCATGGATTTGAAGACTCTTAGCAGAGGTGAAGTAGAACTGGTAATAGTAGTAGTAGTAGTACAGAAAGGGCTGCAAGAATTTGCAACCAGCTAGCACGCCATGTAGATGGTGTCGTGTGGTAGAAATCAACATCTTAATTAAAAAATGAAACTTACCCTCAACCAGGACAAGTTTGATAAAACCTTTGAGTCAGTAATCAGCAGTAGAAAAGGCTGTCCATCTGCATCATTTATTACTCTTCAGCTAATGCTTCAACAGGGAGCATTCTTCTACAGCATGATCAGAATGGTCCGAGAAACAGATACAGGTTCATTTTATAAACTATTGGATTTTCATAAAGTGTCAATCAAAGCTTATGTTTACTCTGATTGGTTCATTGGTTTACACCCAAATGATCTATATAAAATAAAAGTCTTTTATTATTTTTCTTCTTATTCTTATACCATTTGTGTTTAGCCACCACCCTTGAAATTTCTATGTATATAACAACTGTCAATCTTGTTGAATACAGGTCATCTGATGTCTTAATCATCGTTCAGTACATTTTGTGTATTACGTTTTTGTCTTTGTTGTTCACTTGACCTTAATCTGGTTTCTTGCTATGCATGAGCAGGTTTCTGACATGTATTAACCCTTTATGTTATTTCTTTAAGATGAATGCTATGTTACCCTAAAATTATTCTTCCACAATAGAAGCCTTGATCACTTTTAACAAGTATCAGGATGAGATATTTTGAAATCATGAATCTTAGTTATTAAAGGGTCTGATAGAGTTTGGATCCCTCTTGCTTGTAAAACACCTTATGTTCAGTGTTAAATCAGTGTAATCTTGTAATTTCATAACAACAACAACAGTTATGTTATATCTAGAATGCCAGGGTAGAGTGCATGCACAGGGCATTATCTCCCCTGGAGTGCTAGATGGTAGCCTTCCTGGGTTGCAGTGGTGCCTCAGATTCCTCAAGGCAGCATGGGACATGGAGTTCTTCAACTCAGCCCTGTTGGGTTCAGACGGGGAGCCCTATTTTGTGGGGTTTCTGTCTGACCTAGAAGTGCTCTTGGACCATGTGTATGGAAGACTGGAAGTACTCCTTGGTAGAAGATAAAAGGAGCTGCTGGCCTCAGATGGAAGAGCCAGAGTTTTGTGGAAGGCGGACAAAGCTTGCGTGGAGGAAGGCAGTGACCAGTGAAAGACAGAGAGAGAAAGACAGAGTGTGTGCTTATTATGTTTAATGGTGGTGGGAAATGCTTTCTTGGGAGAATTTCCTACAATAAAGACTCTTTGTGCCTTTTAACTTGTGTCCATGTTTGTTTGTATTAGGTGTTTAGGGAGCTGGAGTGCCCCCTGGTATCCAATATATATGTCAAGTAAGTGAACCAGCCACCGTGGTGCAACCTTTGAGGCCTTACCTCAGGCGCTGAAATCCAGGATTCGATCCCTGCAAGGGGAAGTAAATGTTTGTATACCTGATGAGCCCCAAATAGGGGGAAACGTGTTGTGTACTCTTTGTATTATATGGCACGTACCGTATATATAAAATATTAATAAATTAAAAACATATCAAATTTTCATATAGTGTGTAGCTCAAAGAGCATTATAAACAGTAAAAGAAAAATTAAAGAGATAAAAAAAAAAATTTAAATGGAAGAGTCTAGATTTAATGGAATTAGTAGAACTAATAGAATTAGGTATAACACACTGCCTGTAATCAACAATAATTTATTTTAGTCTCTAGAAGTTATAGTATCCATATTACTATATAAAGGCAGAAACAACGACAGTTAAAAGTCCACACCACACAGCGGAGGCGGACCCGGAAGGTGCAGGCGTCTACATCGTGCGTCGGAAGGCGCGGTAAAGTACAAAAGGCAAAGGCGCCTACACAGCATGGTAAACACCGACATAATACGGAAGGCGCAGGTGTCGCCGCCATATTGTGAGTGGCAGTACTGCATGGTGAAAGCGCAGGAGGAGACATAGTAAAACAAGAGGAGTCAATGCCCCGCCCCAGAGTGAAACGGGACACACTACGGAGTCCACAAAGGTTCATACATCAAACCCGAGATGGTTCGGACACGCGTCTGAAACCGTGGAAGCAAAACTGTCTTGGCTCCAAAACCAAACAGCTCAACAACTAACACAGCTTCGACACCGAGCCCGCGTGGACAGATCTAATGAACGTGGACGCCTACAACGCGCGTCTCAAACTGCGTAGGCAAAGCAGGCACAGATTCAACATGACACAGCTCGAGTGACCGAGATACAAACACGCGCCTGCCTGGATATAATTAATGAGCACAGGCGCCTACAACGTGCGTCTGAAATGCCGCAGACCAGGCAGGCGCTGCTCCAAAAAGAAAGAGCTCGACTAAACAAGATACGAAGTGAAACGGGAAACGCTACAGAGTCTGCAGTGCTCCACAATGCACCGCATAATAGTTCGGAAAGAGCTTCGTAGTAACAGTGGGGAGACCCAGAGTGACACAGGCGAACGCTCCGTATTAAATATACGTCATCCTCTCACGTCCAAACTATACAGCATAGGTGAATCACATTACAATACACAGTGATGCATTATTAACAGTACGATAAACATCACAGTATCGCAAACAAATGAAAATTATTACTCGAAAAAGGGAAAATATATTTACCATGGTCCTACAAAAGCAGAATAAAGTGAGATCAGAAATGAAAGACAGAGTAGAAAGCAAAGTAAAACGTCATAAACAGGTTAAACGAGGGGGCCAAACACATGGACAGCAGGTTACAGATAATGAAGACCGGAATTCAAAAGCTTCAAAAACAAAAGCTCCACTGACCGAGATACAAACTGAAACGGTAAACACTATGGGCTCCGCAGTAGTCCACAATGCACCGCATAATGGTACGGACGGAGCTCCGTATTAACAGTGGGGGGCCCCAGAGTGACACGGGCGAACGCTCCGTATTAAACATGCGTCATCCTCACACGTGGCTGCCCAGCGGGCACGGGTTCAAAACGCCGGGGGTAGGCGAGCGAAGCGAGCAGGGGGCGGAGCCCCCTTGTTATGGCTAAAGTAAATGGCTGACCAGCCAGCATTCTCCTAAGGACATTCTACAGTACATACATGTGATAAAGTTCTTCATTGGTGTTATGATGTGGCAGATCTTATCAGCAGTTGTAGAATCCAGTTCCCTCCCACCTGGCTAAAGCCCTCCCATATCCCCAGAGTGGGAGTGCTACTACTGAAAACAAAGAACGACACTCTGCATTGATGCATCAGAGGTGACGTGAGAGTGAAAAACGTTAAATGTCTCCGTGTTTATACTGTATTATTGAGAATGCAACCTGGTCCATTAACATTATTCATTTGATAAAGAAATCTTAACAGCATTTGTACCTCGTGAGAAGGCTAAGGAAATTTGACATGCCAGCCAGAATCCTTGGTAGCTTTTATAGTCTGGTTTAGTAACTGCTCTGCATGCCAAAACCATTTCAGGAACAGCACTTGCATCTCTGGAAAACATTTACCATGCCAGTCATCAGGAGGACTCACAACATTATAAAGAACATCACTCACTCTCGATACAGTCTACTAAAACTAATGCTTGACATCAGGCAGACACTATAGGAGTGTGAAGTCAAGGACTACAAGACTACAAAACAGTTTTAATCTGCAAGCAATCAGACTTGTAATTGGTTGCAACTGAGCCCCAAACCCAAGATACTAAATATCCAACACACTATTAGGATTAAATAGCAGATATTTATTTATCCTTAACATGTTTTCACAATCACCTTTCCAAGACCAGTTGCACAATCACAATAAATAAACCAATTCTTCCTCCTGTCTTTCTCCCATTGAGTGCTGCTGGCTACCTACCGACCTTGACTCATTGATGTGAGGCAGCGGGCTCCCTTTTAAGATGGACCCGGGACTGACTCCAGTGCTATGCCATGTGTCTGTGGTAGCACTTCTGGGCCATAAAGAAAGTAGGGAGCCCCCCCCTAGCCCCCCGACAGTGCCCTCTATCAGTACCCAGGGGCTCCCAACAGGGCTGCACTTCCAGACTCCAACTTTCAAGTACCCTTGGGGGTGTCCTGACTAAGCTGCCATACGTGGACTACTGCCACCTTGCGTATTGGGGATGGAACAGCTATTGACTCTTGGCTTCTGCTGGTCCATCCACTATATTATACCAGCCAGAAACAAAGTTATCTTTCTGTCCCACTAGGTAATCCGTTTATCATTCTACTCTGGCCTCCCATTTGGGTAAGAAGGCATTCTCCTTAACGGCCAGGTAGCTCAGTCACCTCCTGCACTGTCCATTACCTTTTCCCCTCGTGACATATGATGTTGCTTATACATAGGTCAAGGAATTAATTTACTTACTCACTTCACCTTTTGAATTATGACATCTGTATTACAAGTTTTTTGGGTTATATGTTTCAATCTCACTATTCAATTTATATGTTTATGTTATTGAAAAATCACAAATTATGAAATTGTTTATTACACACATACATATCTGGAGGCAGTCTTTTGGTGTCTGTTACACGTGTACTCATGTATGTTTGGGGACATACTCATGCAAAGCAAGAGGCACAGCCACAGAACATGGGTAGTGTAGTCAGCCATCTCATCAAGGGTGCCACATAGCATTAGTGGTCAGAAACAACACATTAATAAAAATTGTCTCTTACAGTAGCAGCAGTACCATTTATTTCAAGGCATGATTGCTGGCATTTGTCAAGTAAGATAAGATATAAATATTAGAAAACACAATATCAAAACAATGCTGTAGATGTAAAAAAATAAAAATTACAAAGCAGGTGTATGAAAAAACAAACACATCAACTTGACTAAAACTTAGCTGAATTGAAAGTTAAATTAGCCCAATATCTAAGATGCATGTTCATTGTCTTAACAGACTTCTAAAAGAAGAAGATCTGGGGTATCATGATAAAAATATTAAGGAGTGATTCTAAAAGATGTAACCCCTGGAGACTGATGAGCAGTAGTGAAAGTAGGATGTGGCCTGGCTGTCTTCAAGTTGAATGGCATCTTGTTCAGCATTTGCCCGGCAGAACGCTTTCTCTTGACGGTTGATATTTTGGCTTTTAAAGACAGTATATAGTCCATCCACGAGAGAACCATGGAAAATGTGCCATGCAGGACCCTTCACAGGATCACTGCGGACAATGGATTTTGTAGCCTACCTTGTATGCTTGCACATACACACGAGCCTGATTGATTCTGTGGGGAAAAAACAATAAACAGAATGATACACATCTATGACAAAGTATACTCTAATCTATATCTGAAATATGAAATATATGAGTATCTGTAACTAGCTTGGCCAGCTCATGATAAATGAGGACTGCTGGTATAGAGCTTAAATGTAAGTACATGAGTGTCATCTAATTGAAATGAATTCAACAAAATGGAGCTGCAGTCCCACAATATTTACACTGTCAGTCATGACGTGTTCACTCAAGACTGTCATTCCCAACATACACCCATTCCAATGCATTTGTTGCGTGTTTTAATAAAATTTTACATTCCAACAGATGATGTACAAAACTGAAACAATAATCTAATAAAATGGAATTTTAAATAGAAAAATCTAGGAAATAAGAAATAATGACAGAGGAAGTGCTTATCCATTTGGAACCCAATGACTGTGACACAGAGGGATGTGGCTGACAGTCTGACCGTGGGAGCATCAGTCACATGACCTGCAGCCCAGCATTCCGTTTTACAGTTGTTAATGAAATTTGTTATTTATTTACATGGTTTACACCTGCTGTCATTTTGCTACATTAACACAGACAGATCACCAACATGTTCAATGGACTCCAATGAGATTAGTACCTCCTCTATCATTCTTTTTTATATTCTATATATTTTTTTCATTATAATGTCAGTTTGTTTCTTCAATTAAACAGAATTTGGTTTAAGATTCTCAACAGCAACTAATTTAAGTAATGTGCCATCTGTTGGAATGAAAAATATAATGCATTTTTATTACTACATGCGTTACAAAATGAAGTGTTATTGCTGAATACGCTCAACAGAGTGTAGCTGCCAGACTGATGGACATCGGCTTATATACATATACAGTATAGATTAGGTTTTATTTACTGTATGTGCTGTATAGAGTCGTAGAAGGGGCAAACAACTGGAACATAAAGTGGTCCGTACTTTAAAAAATGAAACTCACACTGGGGATTGCAGAGCCACTCTGAGTAAATGTGAGCTGCCAACCCCTGGCATGTCATATTTGTTTAATTTGTGTTCTAGAATTAATTGCTTTATGGGTAATAATCATAACGCTTCCCCCGATCTGATACTGCTGTTTTCACATAAAGATGTCCTATAACAGAGGTGAACTCAGATGATGACGAGAGTTCTACATCGGAGAAAGAATGAGTGTCGCACTTTTGTTGTACTTTGTATATGTACACGGGAAGCTCTGCAGTCTACTTGTGACTTGTACGCTGTAGGAAGAGAAGTAAATAAATCAAGGTAAATAACATTCGATCTCGCTCTTATATACAAAGCACAGCAACGGCAGCTTCCACCTGCAGCTATAGACTCATCAGTACATGAGCGATTCTCCACGCTAGTGTTTAGATCTGGATGGTGTATGTACCCAAAACAGAAGTCTGACTGCATTCTCGCACCATTGCTTGAGTACTAAAGTGTCAGCGTGCACTTTTTGAGGCATTACACATGTATTTTTTGAGCATTCCTGTGTCGATCAAACACAGGAAGCTCTGCAGTCTACTTGTGACTTTACAGTGTGGGAACAACATAGATTGTTATAGACACGGAACACACATGAAATGCACGTGTTCCAAATAACAAATAGTATTTATAAAAGGTGTAATTTTGCTTGACTTCTCACTCTATACAACTCTAAGCAACTGACACGCAGGTAAACAGACTTGAGCTGAGAAAACTGTGTGGCGGTGGGGGTATGTGATAGTAGGCTGCTTGCTGCTTATTGACACATTTACAAGACAAAAGAGGTGCGAAGGGATTTAAGGTGGGATAGATTTATGAATTTTTTTGTAGGCTTTGGTAATTTTAGTGTTAAAGTCCTCACTCTGATATGGAGTTTAGAGTCAAGAGGCTAGTTGAGATCACTGTATTATGAAGAGAGGCTGTGATAAATACTAACTGGTCCTTTCTTAATGAACAAACTTTAAGGTATGCGCTTCTCTTTTCTGAATGGCTATTATCCACAAACTCATGGGAATGTTTCAGTTAAATTACTGTATGTATACAATCATTGGAATTATAATGATTACTTAATGAAAACCTGCATTTTAACATTTTTTTCCTCTGCTTCATTTTTTGCAAGCATTGTCAACTGTTTCACCAAGTCTTATATATTTTATGATTGTCTCAGGACCTCCCACCAAATGGTAGTTACTACTGTACCTGTACTTGGTGCACAATCGGACTCCGAGGGGACCGCACCGCTCCACATAACTCTCTCTCACGCCATGACGTACTGCACGGGCTGTACTAACAGTGGTGGTTACAATAGGGCAGGTGCTGAAAATATAACAACAGAGACAGTAACACATTTGAAATATCGTTAACATCCATCCACTTTTTGAACCCATCCATTTTCAAACCTGCATAGTCTAATTCACCTGGAATATTGACTGCATTTTACATACAGCCACACTGCCACAATTGTTTATTGTTACCAAACAAAGCATCCATTTATTTTCAGAGCCTCTCTTATTGTTTTAGTGTACTTTACATCCCTCATTTACAAAAGAGTTCCCCCCTTTTTTAACCCACCCTGTGCCAAATGTGTCTGAGTCAATTTCTCTTCTTTGATTTTAAACTGAAATTCAAGTAAACTTACATTAATGTGTGAAAATTTAACTAAATTTAACTAAACAACAGATTGTATGCGAATAGGAAAATTATGCACATCTAAAAGTATCACTTTGCAACATCTTCCATAAAATGATTAATATTTCAGTCTTCACCATGAGATGCTGAAAGCAGGTATGAACTAGTGAGTTGGGTAGCAGGAGGATCTCAAAACAAAGATAAAGGATAAAGCATACACAGAAAGAACCCTGAATTACCACATATAACTGAAGTGTGGTGAGTTTTTCAAAACAGTCCTTGTAGATGACACTGTCCATGCATTTTCACTACAGATATAATAGTTAACATTTGTTTATCTGTTTTTTAATCTGTTCTGCAAGAAGGAAAAGGCAGAAAAAAAAATCTTAATAGCCAGAAGAAGGCCTTAGCAGTTCATCTGGGTTGCAGTATAAGCAAGATGGCCTGCTTTTTTGAAGCCAAACTTCATTCTACAAAACACTGGCAAAAAAATCAGAAGTTGCAGGAGAGCAAAATCCGCATTTAAAAACTATAAAAAACTCCTAAACTGAAGTCAAAATCAGAGCCAAAAAGCCTCTTACCAATGCCAAGGGATTCTGAAACAAAATCACATAAAGTTTTAATGAATTATCCACAGTTTTGGATTACTAGGAAATGCCTGGTGCTGAACTTTTACCCCCGTGATCTTTGGAATTAAAGGGAGTGTGCCTTTTATAATGATGACATTGTGCCAGAAGGGTTGCATTCAAGATTTTGGCATGAAAAGAGATGTTGACTTTAAGGTTCTTAAATACTACGTATGTGGGACATGAATGTCATCGAAGAGAGATGAATATCTTATTATGGAGATGTGTCTCCTTCTCTGAATCATTTATTAAAAGCTTTTTCCTTTGAATGTTTTCTGACACTTTCTTCTGTGTTAAAAAGCACTGGCTTGTCTCCTTCTTACATATATTTATCGTATAGTATGTGGCTTTTTTTCCAGGATTCATCAAATCAGAAACTTGTAAACAGGCCACTGATCAAGTTAAGATGGCTTTTATTGTACATGAACCCAGTCACCATTTTCTGTCTCTGTATGAACATGTGTGATATGTTCACATTAAAATATACACATCTACTAAAGGGTAGCATGGTGGTGCAGTGCTTAGCACTGCTTTTCCACAGTTCACAGTCCACATCATATGCCCTATCAGTATCTATTGTGGGGTTTGCATGATCTCTCTTTATCTACATGTGCTTTTCGTCCATGTCTTTCCAGTTTTCTTCCCCACATCCCAAATATGTTGAGGTTAGGTCTAAACTGTCTCTGGTCGAATAAGTGTGAATTTCAGTAATTTAAAAAGTGTTCAATAACAGGATGCATAGTAATTTGCTTTGCTGCCTCATAGCTTCACAGTCCTGGTTTCACGTCATGGCGTTGTCAAAATCCAATAGGACATTACACATGCTCTCTGTGCTTGCACCAATTTTGTCCACATACCTTACGTGTTTCAAATATCTGGAAGACATGCAAATTAGGTAGATCCAGGGTTGATTTGTGCTTTGCAGCAGGTGCTCCTGGAAATAGGTTCTGGTCTCAATGAATTAAGTGGGCTCAGTAAATGGGTAGACGAATGGACAATTATTGAAATTCTTGACAGCCTTTTGTACTCACAGCCTCTCACAACGGTGTCCTGTTGTTCCTTTGGGGCACTGGCATCTGTTGAACTGCTGGCAGGTGGCTCCATGCTGACAGGGAGGGATACAGGGCTCTATTATAGCTGCGGGACAAATTTGTAGAATTTTAATACAAATGCAGATTTTAACTTTATAATAAAGTTATATAAAGAAAGGACAATAAAAATACAAAGTTGTAAGTATAAAAACTGTTCACACACAATCATCATGTCAGAGGTTTTTATATCCATCCATCCATCCATTATCCAACCCGCTATATCCTAACTACAGGGTCACGGGGGTCTGCTGGAGCCAATCCCAGCCAACACAGAGTACAAGGCAGGAAACAAACCACGGGCAGGGCGCCAGCCCACCACAGGGTTTTTATATATATATATATATATAAAAATTAGGCAATTATTAGGCAAGTGAGTATTTTGACCATATCATAATTTTCATGCATATATTCCATCTCCAAGCTGTATAGACTTGAATGCTTATTTGATTTAAGCATGTCAGGTGATATATATTTGTGTAATGAGGGAGGGTGTGGCCTAAGGAGACCAACACCCTACAGTATATCAAGGTGTGCATAATTATTAGGCAGCTTCTTTTCCCTAGGCAAAATGGGCCAAAAAAGAGATTTAACTGATTCTGAAAAGTCAAAAATTGTAAAAAGTCTTTCAGAGGGATTCGGCACTCTCCAAATTGCTAAGATATTGGGGCATGATCATAGAACCATCAAACGTTTTGTTGCAAATAGTCAACAGGGTCACAAAAAACGTGTTGAGAAAAAAAGATGCAAATTAACTGCCACAGATTTGAGAAGAATCAAACATGAAGCAACCAGGAACCCGTTATCCTCTAGTGCTGTCATATTCCAGGACTGCAACCTACCTGTAGTGCCTAGAAGTACAAGGTGTTCAGTGCTCAGAGACATGGCCAAGGTAAGGAAAGCTGAAACCCAACCACCACTGAACAAGACACATAAACTGAAACATCAAGACTGGGCCAAGGAGTATCTGAAGACAGATTTTTCGAAGGTTTTATGGACTGATGAGATGTGAGTGACACTTGATGGACCAGATGGATGGGCCTGTGGCTGAATCAGTAACGGGCACAGAGCTCCACTTTGACTCAGATGGCAGGAAGGTGGAGGTGGGGTACTGGTATGGGCCGGTATTATTAAAGATGAGCTAGCTGGACCTTTTCGGGTTGAAGATGGACTCAAATTCAACTCCCAAACCTACTGTCAGTTTTTTAGAAGATACTTTCTTCAAGCAGTGGTACAGGAAAAAGTCAGCATCTTTCAAGAGGACCATGCTTTTTATGCAGGACAATGCTCCATCACATGCATCAAAGTACTCCACTGCGTGGCTAGCTAGTAAAGGCCTTAACGATGACAGAATAATAACATGGCCCCCTTCCTCACCTGACCTAAACCCTATTGAGAACTTGTGGGCCCTTCTTAACTAGGAGATTTACAGGGAAGGAAAACAGTACACTTCCCTGAACTGTGTCTGGGAGGCTGTGGTTGCTGCTGCACAAAAAGTTGATCGGCAACAGATCAAGAAACTAACAGATTCCAAGAATGAAAGGCTTATGGCTGTTATTGAAAAGAAGGGTGGCTATATTGGTCACTGACTTTTTTTTTCATGCCAGAAATGTTTATTTGGAAATTATGTGTTGTTTTGATTATTATTCTCACTTTAACAGATGAAAATAAACAAGGGTGATCGGGAAAAGGTAAGTTTTTGATTTAGCTGCATAATAATTCTGCACACTAATAGTTGCCTAATAATTGTGCACACACGTGTATTCCCCTGATAATGTTCATACTCACATTTCCTTTGCATAAGATTCAGGTTTCAGCTTTAACAATAAAGATCTATCTATCTATCTATCTAACAACATTTTGGATTGACTGATGGCACTGTATTTGTTTCATAATAAAATTAATAATAATAATAATTGTGCACACAGTGTGTGTATATATATATATATATATATATATCCATCCATCCATCCATCCATTGTCCAACCCGCTGAATCCGAACACAGGGTCACGGGGGTCTGCTGTAGCCAATCCCAGCCAACACAGGGCACAAGGCAGGAACCAATCCCGGGCAGGGTGCCAACCCACCGCAGGACACACACAAACACACCCATACACCATGCACACACTAGGGCCAAGTTAGAATCGCCAATCCACCTAACCAGCATGTCTTTGGACTGTGGGAGGAAACCGGAGCGCCCGGAGGAAACCCACGCAGACATGGGGAGAACATGCAAACTCCACGCAGGGAGGACCCGGGAAGCGAACCCGGGTCCCCAGGTCTCCCAACTGCGAGGCAGCAGCGCTACCCACTGCGCCACCATGCCGCCCATATATATATATAATATATATATATATATATATATATATATATATATATATATATATATATATATATATATATATATATATATATATATATATATATATATATATATATATATATATATATATTATATAAGTATGTTGGTGAATTAATATTAAAGTTAATGTAAAGTGCTCTACGATTTTATATTCTCTCTGCTGGATTAATGATTATTTTCTGGGTTTATACAGGTTGGTCACTTCCCTTCCAAATTTTGAATGTTGAATGAACGGTTGCTCATGGAATCTCGAATGAGGCACATTACCTGTATTGTGAGGAAGCATCAGTTACAGCACTACGGCCATGTGGTGTGATTCCCCAAGGGTGAGATGGCTTGCAGGATCATCATTGTTGAGGACCTGATTGGCTGGACTAGGCCAACAGGATGCCCATGTACTGCAACACCTGACTGTGGCAGATAGATGGTAATTTCCGGAGGGTGGGACTAGATTGTGTGTCTGCCTGGGGGGGTTACCAAGTGAGATCCCACGCTGTTTCCTTGTGTGGTGGGTGTGGCAACACCCTGTACCGGTGCATGCTCACCAACATGACCTGACCTGATCTGAGTACACATAACAACAAAGTTCACTTTCATAATCGATCAATCAATGTGCTCTTCTTCCACTGAGGAATACTACAGCTACATAAGAGCAGTTTTGATCACAAGCATTGAATATCAGCTAACAGTTTATTATCAGGCATAATATTAAAATTAATCCTATCAGATGTAAATGAATGTGAATTTTTACTTTATCCAAAAATTAACTTAGAAGATCAACAGCATTAGCATTAATGGAGGTAACAAAAGAGCAAATACAAGTAAGTGGAAATCCAGGGAGACAAAAATTTCCTGGTAGTGAAATGCATTTGAATATTATCTGAATAAGGGAAGTATAAATACAAAATGAATTTACATTGTATAAATGTAGAGTGGATGAGGATGAGGCACAACATAAATTATTTTATATAGTGCATACTATTTCATGGCACTTAAGTCTTAAAAGTTTACTATGGTTTTTAACAATAAACCTATGGTCAGGAAATTAAACAAATAGATTAAATAACTTCTTATGGGGTAGCTTGCCTTGGATGTCCTTAAACATTGAAGCCTTTTAAATAAACTTGCAGAAAGTTTTTACAGAAAGAAGAGTCAATATTATACAGTCTCACTTATCCTTGATGGCTTCAAACTATTGATCATCCCCTATAAAATAATTTAATTATAACTGGAAAAAGTGTACCAATGCGTGCCGTAAGGCTTTTATCCCCTACCCTAATTCTGACCAGTTTTGCAGTGTATGCAGGACCAGGTCTTGCTGAAAAATAATGTCTGATGTTCCTTCTCTTAAAACAGCTTCTCAGTTATGTAAAGCACGCCTTTCTGCAGTATTCTTCTGTACTTCAAAACATTATTCAAACTTTCACAGTGAACCAACTTATTTCATCTTAATCTTCTTACTTCCTTTTCCTGGTGAGGGTCGTAGTGGTAGCAGTCCAAGCAAATCAACCCTGATATGCCTGCCCTCAGCTATAGATTCAAGCTCTTCCTGGGAAATTCTCAGACATTTCTAAGACAGCCAAGAGATATCCCCCAGCATACCCTGAGTCTACTGCATGGTCTTCACTAAGTGGGATATGCCTGGAGTAGCTCTAGGGGGAGCCGCCTAGGGGGCATCTTTATGCCATGCCAAAACCATGTCAACTGGTTCTTCTCGACCGAGAGGACCAGCAACTCTACTCTGAGGCTCTCCTGAATGACTGAGCTTCTCACCCTAGTAAACCAGCTCACTATATTAATTGTATATACAGTATCTCTCGTTATTATAAAAAAAAAATCTTGGAAGACACTTTAAAGTCCCACAAGACAAGGCAGTGAGACAACAGGACAGCTGCTGTACAGGCTTTTAAATGATCGATGCGCAGTGCGACAAACAGAACACGCACCTTGGCAGTAGCAGTACAAAGCCAGTAGCTGATCTGTCCGCTTCTCCTTAGCGTGTGTTCAGCTCCCCCCCTTCACAATGCGAGCGGCAGAGATGCGAAGTGGCTGTAATGTAGTGCGCTCCTAGGGGGGAGAGGGTGGGCGAGCGAAGCGATCGAGACGTGATCATCTCGGAGAGGCACTTTGACATCACAGGAGACTAGATATTACAACCTTAGGAAGCAAGACCCGTGAGACGGTGACTTTTGCACATCACGCCCTACTTGCAAACAATTTAAAACAAGTTCACGGACATCTAACCTAGCAGTTGTTGGAATTCTTTTGGCAGACACACTTCGTGTGCTCCCAGCTCTTAAAACAATGACAAGCAGAACACGCAGCTCATCAGCAACAGCAGCAAGACAGCAGCTGGTCCGACTGCATCTCCTTAGCGTGCATTGAGCCCACCCTTTCACAACGCGAGCGGCAGAGACGCAAAGTGGCAAAAGGACAGCTGCTGTACAGGCTTTTAAATGATTGACGCGCAGCATGACAAGCAGAACATGCAGCTCGCCAGCAGCAGCAGCAAGACAGCAGCTGGTCCGACTGCATCTCCTTAGCGTGCATTGAGCCCACCCCTTCACAAGGTGAGTGGCAGAGACGCAAAGTGGCAGAAGGACAGCTGCTGTACAGGCTTTTAAATGATCGACGCACAGCACGACAAGCAGAACATGCAGCTCGACAGCAGCTGGTCCGACTACATCTCCTTAGCGTGCGTTCAGCTCCCCCCTTCACAACACGAGCAGTGTTATACGTCCCGCGAGAAAGAGATTTAACCACGCCCGGGGCCGGAAATAAAAGACAAATATTGTTTTTACAAATGTTTTAATGTAAAAGTGAAAATAATGCATATGTAACAATTCCCTTGAAAATAACAATCTCTTTAAATTGTATATCCGGTAAACCAAACCCGGGGGTGGGTGAGCGAAGTGAGCAGGGGGCGGAGCCCCCTATCACATACTATATACATACACATTTCTTCCCACCTCGATCTAATTTGCCTTAACCACTAGTACACTGTACCGGCTATAATCTAAACTCATTCAGCTTTCACTATTATGGATGTGCTCACCTGTTTCGCACAGATCTCCTGTAAATCCACTTTCACAAAGGCATCTATTGTAGCCCATGCAGACACCTCCGTTCTTGCACTTCTTCTCACACAGGACAGGCTCTGAAACAAAACACAGAAGACAGATTAGGTCAGTGAAGAAAGAGATGCTGCCACCAAATATTTGCACAAGAACTTTGAATATGTTGAACAAGTTACCAGGCAGTGTAATGAGAGTGGTGATCTTAATATTTTGACTCAATAATATTATCCTAATGTTAAGAAAATAGGAAATGGTAAGCTATGTTAGTCAAAAAGACTTTTCTTTCATTAAAACATTTTCTATGTTCATCCATCATACTATACTGATATCAACTTAAAGTATTTTCTAGCAGAACTGGATGTACTGTACGTTAGGAACTAATTCTGGTACGAATTCTAGTCCATCATAGAAGAGATGTGTGCACATACATTCAAGCTTGCTAGTTTTGAGTTAATCTAAAACATAATAATTTTGGGAAATGGGAGGAAACAAAGTAATCAGTAACACAATCCTACATAGACACAGGTAGAACATGCAAAATCCACAGAGACAATGACTAGGCTGGGTACCAAATCCAGATCTTCTGAACTAAGGGGTAGCGACACTAACAAAAAAAAATTGTTATTAATATACTGTAAATGATGTGGAGAAAGACTTGTGCCTTCTTAGAATAAAACATGCAGAGTTTCTGGATGAGCGATCAGAATTTAGACTTTATTGTATACAGCACAAAGCTCACCCAGTTCAATAAAGTGAGTGCCGATAGTTTGGTGGTACCTCATTTTAATACAATTTCTTATCATGATATTACCTCACTCTGTATACGTTTCTCATCATTCTCTGACTCCTACATTCATGTGTTTCAGCTTAGTCACCCATATTTTCTAATGCATAATAAACTATGATAAGTTCCTAATGGGTTTAATTTCCACCATTACCTTGACTTGTAAATTCTATCAACATTTTCTTGCACTTAATGGGCACAAATAATCTCCTAATGGACATAATTACATTTCCACCCTTATGATCTAAGAAATATTTTGCTTCCTTCTGGCCCCAGTAGTGTCCATCTCATATTTACTTGGCTCATTTCTAAACGCTGCTTTTGTAAATATTGGTGGCCTTCCAGATTACTTTAGAGAAAAGATATTGCCATTAGCCTTTAATATTTAACTCTTACACTGCCTGAGGGTGTTGATGACACATTTTACCTGCAACCTATTGCAATATATAGTTTGATTTAATTAAGGCTTTCATTACTCATAGTTTTAATTTCTATATAAATAAAGACAAAAAACACCTGTAGTTTTGTCGAATCCCACCCACCCCAAATAATTATTTACAAGAGCATGCAGGTTCAGAACGGGTGCATCTGTGCACATGACAGAGCTTCTCCAGGGTTGATTGTGGTGCTTGGTTGATCACGCATTCACATATGAATGTGAGAGGATCAGTCAGGTGCCGCTTTTACCCCTCAGAGTGGGGGGTCATGTCTGCATCCGATCAGACCATATAGAGATAGCCTACATGGAAGGGAAAAGGGAGAGAGATCAGAAGGAAAGGCAAAGAAGAGAACAAAGGGTAAAGAAGAAAGAAGGAGCAAAAGGCAGAAGAAAGAGAGGCTGTGTTAAAGTAGGATGGAGGCAGGTGCTTGTGGCTGAGCCACAGGGTAAAGAGCCTGGGGCTGAAGAAGGGGCAGTCCTATTGAACTATGCTGGGGAGTAGGAGTGATCCATTATGTGGTGTCTTCCGTGGACGCCGAGGGGTTGGGGCGGGAGAGAGGTGTGTGGCTTGGCATGCTACCCCATGGATGCAGCAGGCCTGGCAATGTGGATTCAAGCCAGGAAATAAAGTTTGCCCACACATCTCGGCAGGTGTCTCCTGTTACTGCAAGATCAGGCACTGGGACTCGGGCTTTAAAAGGAAAAGGACTGTCTTGGGATTTTTAACCTTATTTTATAGATTATTTATTTGGACTGCTTTAATCTCCACAGATTTCACCAATTTTATGGATTACTAGCAAAATACCCGTGCTTCGCAGCGGAGAATTAGTGTGTTAAAGAGGTTATGTAAACATATATATACAGTACATATACATATATACATATATATACATATCTACATATCCACATATACATATATATACATATACAAATTTACACATCTACATATATATATATATATACATACATATGTACATATATATACATATAAATATATACATATGTACATATATATACATATATATATATACATATGCACATATATATATATATATATATATATATATATATATATATATATATAGACATACATATATACATACATACATACATACATTCACATATATATATATATAAATTCACGGCATTCGTAGTCTGAATCACAATCTGATTGTATGGGTGGTTACCTACCAGGTAACGCTTATGGTTGGCCAGCAAGTCGGCTAACATTCGCCACGGTGCCTTCAGTTGTGAGAAGCAGATCATAGAATGGTTGAAAATAGTTTACTGTCAAATAATGCAAAGAGTACGCGACACGTGTTTCGCCCTAATTCTTTGCTCATTAGGCATACACACTCACTGCACTCGCTTACGGGAATCAAACCTCGGACGTCAGTGCTAGAGGCGAAGCCCCTAACATTGCCCCACGGCGTGTGGTTCGTGTATTTGACAGCATGTAGATCGGTGTAATTACATTCACGGCATTTGTAGTCTGAATCACAATCTGATTTTATGGGTGGTTACCTATGGTTGGCCAGCAAGTCAGCTAACATCAGCCACGGTGCCTACAGTTGTGAGAAGCAGATCATAGAATGGTTGAAAATAGTTTACTGTCAAATAATGCAAAGAGTACGCAACACGTGTTTTGCCCTAATTCTTGGCTCATCAGGCGTACACACTCACTGCACTCGCTTACGGGAATCGAACCTCGGACGTCAGCGCTAGAGGGGCTTCGCAGCGGTGAAGTATTGCTTTTAAATTTTAATTAAGAAGAAAAGAAAACCTTTTAAATTGAGGGAAAATATACCAATAATAATTTGTTAAGGATCTGTTTTTTTTGTGAAGCTGCTTTACCCAGCCTGTCCGCTGTTTTATAAACGAACGCCATATAAGGCCGTCCTTTCTCCTTCACAGTCAGTTCACGTGATTAGGTGGGAGGCGTGATGACGCGATACGCAGTCTACGCGAGCTACAGTCCATTACAGTATATGGACAGAAAATAGGTTCCAGTTATGACCGTTACGCTTTGAATTTCATAATGAAACCTACCTAACTTTTGTAAGTAAGCTGTAAGGAATGAGCCTGCCAAATTTCAGCCTTCCACCTACATGGGAAGTTGGAGAATTAGTGATGAGTGAGTGAGTGAGTCAGTGAGGGCTTTGCCTTTTATTAGTATAGATTGTAACAATGTAACATTCTCAGATCTACTTATGCTAGGTCAGGTTCATGGGGGCTGAAGCCTATCTGAGCAGCATTAGACCCTGGGCAGGATACTGGTCTGTCAGAAAATCCCACTGACAAACACCCCCTACTCATGTGGGGTCTAGTTAAGAACCACCAATTAGTGATGCTGCTTACCTGTTTGGCAGCGAGCTCCTTGCCAGCCTTTAGGACAAATACACTTGTTCACGTCAATGCACTGACCTCCATTTAGGCAAGGTGGGGTGCACATGGCTGTAAAGAAAGGTGTCTGTTAATGTCAAACTAATCTATAATTAAATGTAAAGCAATGAATCTTCAACATTTCAAAATTCAAAGTTTCTTTCATGCTGAGACTTCAGTTTACTTTTTTGATTTTTGATTTTGTTACAGTAGTTATCTGGTCTCACAAATGTATATTAGATTACTTGAATTTGGTATTTTGTTCTCTTAGTATCAATCAATAAAGATAAAAGTAATATGTGAAAGGTAAATTCGTAAAGCTGTATATTAGTAATGGCAACTGAAGAATGACGTACGTGTCAGGCACTGAGGGCCCCAGTGTAGTCAGATGGACACTGGCAGGTGTCTGGAGCAATGCAGCGGCCTCCATTGGCACAAGGAAGTTCACAGATCGCTGGTGGAAAACAATCAGATATTTGTCAGATATAAAATATTTAACATTGAGGCTAAACATCCCTTTCCAATATATAGATTCTTTTAGTGTTTGATTTCAAATTCAGCTGAAAGGATTTAATTTCAATTTAATGAATGTAAATCTATGATTTAACAGCCTGCATGTAAGAATTATTGTGTAAGAACTTTGGATTAAATACTTCATTACTGGATGATGAATGAGAACACTTTAAAATCTAACTTATTGCTATTTTGGAATCTGTATGCTTAATATAATATTGGTGTTCTTAATATAGCTTAATACAGTATATCTCAAAATAAAAAAAACTAATATAAAACAACAACATTGTAATCATCACCACTGGAATTTAATAACCACACTTTATGGTCCTGGGCATCCTTTGAGGTGAGATCCATTCTTTCATATTCTTAGATTTATCCCCTCCATCTCCATCATGGTCCACTTCTACATTAAATTATTCTGTTCTTTTTATTCCACATAACTAAAACTCCCAAGTCCTTCTCTAAACTCTGCATTCATCTTCCCTTTCTTGTCTCTGTGTGATCACCTTGGATCTTTTCACCTATGCTTCATGCTCCGACTTCATTAGCGACATCTCACTTCCACAGAACATATTCAAACAAAACTTTTATATTGCCATTTAAATCAGCTGTGTAACATACACTGTGTTTTATTTTCCATATGGTATTTATTACTTGTTTGTATGTACCATTTTATGTTTGTGTTACATAATTTATTTTTTTCATCTCTTTCATATAATACATAATTACAACAGATATGAGATATTTAATATGAAGTTTTGATACAAAAGCTGCTATGCATTGTATCACTTTTTTCCTTTTAGGTACAAAATTACTAAAACTCTTTACCATTGTGGCAACCAGGACCTGTCCAGCCAGCTGTGCAAAGACAAGTGTTCCACCGCATGCATGTGCCTCCATGAGCACAAGGAGGAGAGCAGGACGCTGAAACAAAATATATTAAAGGAAACAGAATTATTATATAGAACATAAATAACAGAAAGCTTAACATGAACACAGACAGAGAGAACAAACAACCAAAATTGGTGGAAACTGGCAGATATGAGGAAAAGGGTACACAAGAAGAGATGTGGTAAGGAAAATGGGTTCAATATTTATCCTGTCAAGTTTAAAACACAAAACTAAATCAACATCAAAAAACCAGGAACACTAAATCACGAAGAACCCTACTAAATATTCATTGGATCCATAATCTTAAACAACAAGGAAGTTTGCTAAAGATTATACTGTCTCCATGGTGACACCTCTGGCCATCCGTGCATAGCAACATGTTAGCAACCATAAATAAACTATTCACAAAATGATAGAAATTGAAGAAAAACAAAATGATGACTTGAGATGATATGAAATAATTTCTGCTATAACAAAAATACAGTGAATCTGCTTTCATATAAAAAATACTTTGCTATACAAAATCTGCCCAATTTTCCTCACCTCCCACCTATTTCTATTCCGGAAGAAATATTAACCAGTCTTGAGGACTCAGATAGCATTTCTATAATATATAAAAACATTATAAAGACCCTCCCTTTCAAAGATCCCATAGTACAGTGGGAAAAGAATCTCTTACTCAACATTTCAGAAAAGGAGTGGAAGGCAGCCGTGCACAGATTTCATTGTATCTCCATATGTGCAAATCCATCCATCCATCCATTTTCTAACCCGCTGAATCCGAACACAGGGTCACGGGGGTCTGCTGGAGCCAATCCCAGCCAACACAGGGCACAAGGCAGGAAACAATCCTGGGCAGGGTTCCAACCTACCGCAGGACACACACAAACACACCCACACACCAAGCACACACTAGGGCCAATTTAGAATCACCAATCCACCTAACCTGCATGTCTTTGGACTGTGGGAGGAAACCGGAGCGCCCGGAGGAAACCCACGCAGACACGGGGAGAACATGCAAACTCCACACAGGGTGGACCCGGGAAGCGAACCCGGGTCTCCTAACTGCGAGGCAGCAGCGCTACCACTGCGCCACCGTGCCGCCCCATATGTGCAAAGCATATACTTATTCAACTTAAAATCTTTTATCAAGCACTCTGTCTCATTTAAAATTGTCCAAAATGTTTCCAAATGTTGCAGTCACGCTCCAGCCTCATTGGGCCATATGTTTTGGGTGTGCACCAAATTAACTTCATCCATCCATCCATTATCCAACCCGCTATATCCCAACTACAGGGTCACGGGCGTCTGCTGGAGCCAGTCCCAGCCAACACAGGGCGCAAGGTAGGAAACAAACCCTGGGCAGGGCACCAGCCCACCGCAGGGCACACACACACACCAAGCACACACTAGGGACAATTTAGGATCGCCAATGCAACTAACCTGAATGTCTTTGGACTGTGGGAGGAAACTGGAACGCCCAGAGGAAACCAACGCAGACATGGGGAGAACATGCAAACTCCACGCAGAGAGGACCGGGAAGCGAAACTGGGTCCCCTAACTGCGAGGCAGCAGCGCTACCCACTGCGCCACCATGCCGCCCAAATTAACTTCATTTTGGACCAAAATCTTTAAATGCCTATCAGACAGCCTTGGTGTCCCAATCCCTCCTAATCCATTAACATAATTGCCTTTACTTCACTATTAGCACATAAACTTACCTTGCTCAACTGGAAGAATCTTAGCCCACCTCTTTTAAGTTAGTGGGCAACTGATGTTCTATACTATTTAATATGGGAAAAAACTAATTGTCATTTAGAGGATCTAATCAAAACCTTTTTAAAAACAATCAATGACATTTTAGAATAAGCTTTTATATTTGGTGAAAAGGATTCTCTTTCCTTTTTTATACTCTTAAAGTTTTACTCTGGCTGTTGGCCTTCCTCTCTTTCTCATGGGTGGGGGGTTGAATTGAATTTAGTTTTGTTATTTTGACTTGTTTGTATGAAAAACAACAGCTTGATTTTAATAAATTAAAAAAAAGATTCTTCATTGTTTAAAAAATAATGAAACTAAAATGTGCTTGTAAATAAGATGGGGTACTTGGGGAGGGGGGTATAAAATCTTATCACTGACTCATTACACAAGACAGTAAATCGTCAGGTTGACAAAAGTCATATGCTGATTTGTTAAACTCTATAGTTTAATTTTTATTTGAGGGCTTGGATTAGGTTATATTTTATTCCTAAAATGTATTAGTCTATGTGTATTTTAATCTACTTACCACAGCAAAATATAAAGTAACATTGTCACCAGTCCATTGCAGGGTACAGTCACATACACACTATACACACTGAGACTTACACTACAAAAGGAAAACTTAGATTGCCAATTAACCCAATAGGCATGTCATTGGGGATGTGAGACAAAAAACTTCTACACTTAGAGGAAAAAACAGAGACACGGAGAACGTGCCATCTGTATAAAGACAGCAACCAGGTCATAGGATCTAGGAGGCAGCAGCTGTAATCACCGCACCACCATGTCGACCTACCACAGCATGCAACATCGTAATTAACTTCTGATAACTTGTTTTAAATAATAAATGTTCTTACAGCATAACTTAACCCTTTGACACTGTTGAAAAATGTGCGTCATGTTTTTTTTCCCATCCAATTACCCAGGTTCCTAATCTAAATTGCATTTATTTATGTCACTTTTGCTTATAAGGTGCACTTCCATTCATACCTGCAGCAGGAGGTATGTATAATTACAAATACTACACAGGCAATATGTACATAGAATAATACAAATACTGAATATGCATATTGTAAATGATTTTTTTCCTTTTTTAATAATAAGATATTAAAGAGTCCAAAGAATTGTATTTTTATAATCCCTTATATAACATTTTTAAAACCCTTAACTACAAAACTCACCAGAGCAGCCTGGTCCTGGGTAACCAGCCGGGCAGTCACAGGTGTTAGGAGCGACACACACTCCATAGTTTTGACAGGGAGGCTCACATACAGCTAGAAACAGGAACAGGCAGTCAAATAGCACAACATTCTTTAATTCCAATAGGTAATTTTTATTATCAGCAACAAGTGAGCATTTAAAGTTAAATGAAATAATTTAAAAGTTTTTCCCCCCATGAACTCAAAAAAGGGAAAGATATTACATGGGTGTTTTGGGCAGGTGTTTAATCACAAAAATAATCTCAAGTTGGACATTCAGCCTCATCTTCTCCTAATGCCTGCTTCTATTTAAGTCAGATTTTTCATTATTATAAATTTCCCCTTGGGATTAAAAGTTTATCTAATCTAATCAAATCTATTGTTTCTACAGTTAAAAAACCTACACAATCCTCTTACTTCCATATATTTCGCACATTTCATCAGAGGCTGAAAGAAGGAAACAGTAAAGAAAAAGAGTAAATGTGAAGACAGGGCAGACGTTTAGCTGTTTATCACTGCCATATAATTCAACCTAATGTAACATGTTTGTTATTCTAAATTATTCTCAATTAAATATTTGCTCAAAATTAAAAAAATCATGATGTTCATAAATTCTTCACAAAATCCACATAATCCACTCCAGAGCCATAACAGCATGGAGTGCCAGTATAAGGTGGCGCACAGTAATGCACATATTTTTACTCCTTCACATCTTTTGGTTGTGGAGGGAAAACTAATACCTGGGCACCATGTAAACTCCACAAAAATAACACATAGGCCAGGAGTCAGATGTAGGAGCTGCATCAGTAACTACTACATTACTGTCAGATGTATCTTAATTTAGTAATATACAGTTATATGTTATGGGGAATACAGGCAGAAGGGTCATAATTCCTTAGGTTAAAAGAACGGTTCCATCCACTGAAGAAAGGAGCTTAAATTCAGGTACAGAAATTATATAATTTTTACATTATATTCAGAAAACCAAAGATTGTTTTAATGTCTTCTGGAACTCTCACCATTATTAATTACAGTATTAGCATGATGGGAAACTTAGTTTTAAGCATTTTTAAGTATTTAGCATGCTATAACTTTGTAGAGCATAAGTAAACATCTGAGACTTACGTTGACATTTGCTTGGGTCATCCGGCCGGACTTCATATCCTTTATTACAGCTGCAGTTAAAGCTCCCAGGGTGGTTCACACATTGCTGCTCACAACCTCCATTAGTGAAGTCACCACACTCATCCACATCTGTACACAGAAACAGTCAATAAGACGGCAGGGCCAAATACATTTGGACATTTAAATTGGCCACTTTTTTAGATCCACATATGTTGTACGAGGTAGAAGTTGCTTTGTGCATACAAAATGGATGGAGTCAGCATTCCTAAGCAACTCTGGTCCATGCTCACTCAACAGCATCACACAGTTGCTGTTTATTTTCTGGCCACAGATTCATGTTGTGAACGTTTTATTTCACCTCATCCCAAAGGTGCTCTGGTGGACTGAGAGTTGGGAACTGTGCAGGACACTTGAAACTATTCACATGGACAATGAGGGACATGTGGAACCTATTTAAATACCATTACCCTAATGATGTCACACATATTGCCCTAAAGTTTACAGTATACCCTGTGTAAATGCCAGGGGTCGCTGATGCCCCTTAAACCCAACAGACACGCACAGGACACAGGGTAAAAGCACTAAGAAGTATTTTAATGTTTCATCTTGAAAAACAGTGCATCCAAAGCACCCCATTCACAATAAACAGGCAATTAAATGAACACAATATTCTCAATAATAATTAGGGATGCACCACTTTTTTGTAAAACGAGTACGAGTACGAGTACTTGCATTTCAGTACTCACCGATACCGAGTACTTGCTGATACCGAGTACTTAATAAAAACATGATTTAAATTTACAGGTAACAGCTTTAGTCATATAATTTAACAAAAAAAACAAGAAACTCTTGTCTATCCACTGGGAGGTTAGGCTAATTAGCGACACGGGGCTAACACTGCTTGTCCAAATATCCGTGGTGAAACTAAACGCAGAGGAGGCTTGCAGTAGGCTGTGGATATGTTTTTTCACGGAGTCGTGTAGTTTAGGCAGCTCCGTGTCAGTCATGTAGCGGTGGCTTGGGACATCATATCTGGGCTCCAGAACATGGAGGAGATGCAGGAATCCCACATTTTCTACCTCCTCTGGACAATTTCGCTGAGCACAATTTGCAGTCCGCCTTTGTTTTGTCGTCTTCATTCACTTTGAAATAGTTCCACACGGCTAGGGTAACCACTTTTAATACAAAAAAATAAGGGACGCATACTGCAGCGGGGGCCACATCCCGTATTACCCAATCAAAAGTAGGAAAGGAGGCCTCTTCATAAAATGCGTGTGGGATGATTTGCATGAGACGCTGCTTTAAAAAAAATGATAAAAAAAACACGGGACAAAACCCGTCCCGTATTGATTCAAAACGGGACGCGCAATTTCATTCTCAAATACGGGACGATTCCATATTTTAAAGGACGGGTGGCAACCCAACGACACGGCTGACATGTCTCGCATCGCCTTCTCCCCGTTCTGAGCTGCAGCCGGGGCCTGAGGGCGGGCACTCGGCGCCTGTGATTAACCCCTTACACGCTGCTCAAACATAGACATTTCTCAGACCGTGGTATCGGTCCCCGGTATTGGGGGACTTTTAACGAGTACGAGTACTTTAGAAAATGTGGTATCGAGGCCGATACCAGATACTGGTATCGGGATCGGTGCATCCCTAATAATAATAATATTAATAATAATTCTCTCCTCCACACCTCCAACCAAGCTCTGCCCTACACCTCCTGACTCCGACTCACTTGTAGTCCTTTTTATTGTCCTTGACCTGGAAGTGCTTTTGTCCTTCCGCCCATGTGGCCTGCTAGCACTTGCAGGTCAGGTGGAGAACTGGTCTTTTATTCAACTCGGAAGTACTTTGGAGCTTCCGTCCTCGAGACCTGGGAAAACTTCCGGACTATAGATGAGACACGACTCCACCTGTCCCTTTACAGCTCCCCCTGGTGGCACCCATGACACCCAACAGGGCTGAGCAACCAAGCTCCAAGTCCCAGGATGCCCTGCGGGAATCTGGGGCATGGCTACATTCCAGGGAAGCTGCTATCTAGCGTTTTGGGGGAGGCAGTGTCCAAAAGTATCTGCCTGCTCCCATCCTTCTATCCTTTGGGCATCCTAGCATGGATGAACTGCCAGCCGCCCCTCACACCTGTTGCAATGAGTCCACATGTTGTGGCAAGAGATTCCTAAAATGGCAGTGCCCAATTAAGAACAAGGTGACTGTAAGAGCCAATTTTAGAAAATAATGTTTAAGGTTAAGTTATATTCATATTAGTGTTTGATTAGTCATAGTCATAGAGAATGATATAGCCTTTTACCCCTGTACGTTAATATGAGATAGAACTTTCTTGCTATAACTAAGATACAGTATGTTAATTGAGTCAGTTGATGTTTAGAGTAGGTCCCAGTACACAGGGACTTAAAAGACCCATTTTCAATATAGAAATGGGATAGTCATACAGTTTTCTCATCATTTTGAGATGGTTCAGAAACGTTTAGAAGTGATTTTGTAACAATTAGATATGTAACCAGATATAGCTTAAATAAGAACTTTTCTAATTTTTTGCTATTTCAATTTTCTCTTGTTTGTGTGAAATGTTTTACTTTGAATTTTAACTAAAACTTTTAAAAACAAAGATATTTTGTCTGTGGAATCGTTTCAAAGCGTCAAGTTTTTTCTGAATCCCATTTACAAGTTGGAGCTGCAGAACTTTGGGAGTTTTGGATAAACGCAGCTACAGTGACTTTGCAGTATTTTCAAAAAACAAAACTATAAAATATGCCCCAAACCAAACATAATTAGAAAAAAAAATAAATGTGAACTCTTAATGATTTAAAACCACAATAAAATTAGCCAATCCCAAAGAAAAATGTCTTAAACTTTGAAGAAATTAATGAAATACAAGTTTAACATAACATGAGTAACATGTGAATATATACGCCCAATTAGCCTGTTTGTCTTAGATTTAGCCACCCCTTGCTGAATCTTTCCTTGCACATTGCTTGTTTTTTGAACACACATTATATAATATAAAGTTTGTCTGATCGATTAAAAAACTGCCATACCTTGACATACTCGCTGGTTGTCACTCAACTCCCAGCCTGCCCTGCAGCTGCATTCCACCTCTCCTGCAACTCGCTCAGTACAAATGTGGGAACAACCACCATTCCTCAGTTCACATGAGGTAATGTCTGCAGAAGAAAGAAACTGCAGTTAAGAAGAACAAAAATGGCCAACATAACTTTAGAAGGACTGAGATTCCTGTTTCATGGCTGGACAATGTATGTCAGTCAGATATAACACTGAAGACAACAAAGCAGTAGCACATTACAGATGACATCTGGTAAAGTGCCAGAGAAGACAAATGAGCTGAAGGCACCATAATGTACAGCAAAGAACAAAATAGTGGTAAAGACAAAACTATACAACACAGGCAGACTGGTGTGATTCCCACCTTCCCATTGTCTCCTGTAGAGTGTTTGTATATTTTATTTTATATGTGATGTCAATTTAATAAATTAGCCCAATGTGAAGAAGTCTGGGGGCTTGCACAAGTGTGAGCTGCGATCAGATTAAGTTGCATCAAGGGCTGGATCCTGTCTTTGGTTCATTACTGCTGGGATATATTGTGAAATATCTTGAAGAAACAAGGAGTTCACAGAACAGAGATTAATTTTTAAACCAGGATATGAAAAAGCCAAAGGACAAGACAAAACCTCAGTTAAAAAATTCAAACTGGGCCAGGAAACTGGAAAGTCAAGAATATCTTCATCTAAACAACACAACAATAAAAAAAGATCAAAAAAATGTTGCTGAAATGTCTGTAACAAACTAAGAATAGAATTGCCCTGTTATATTTAAGCCATAGTTCCTCCCCTGGCTGGGGTTCAAATGCTATTTTTATGTCTTTTTGTTAATTTTTGATTCCTTTGTTTATATTAATGGAGTTGGTCATTTAGTTTTTTGTACCTATGTATTTTCTTTTATGTCCTTGTGTTTTGTAGGGTGGTCCCCAAAAAGTTAGGGCCACCTTCCTATCACATTCAAGGGACTACCCTCAGCCTTATAAAAGCTGAGAACAACCCACAATTCCTTGCAGTTCATTGAATGTGCTAGTGGTGTGGTGAGTTGCTCTTGTGATTATTCTTGTGCTTTTGTGATTATTGGATTTTTTTTGCCCCTTTTTGCTCTTTTTTCCATGATTCTTTGTGTTGTGTGTTGGGCTTTTATTTGCTTTTGGGATTGCCTATATTAAAGGCATTACCTTTTATGCCTTTTGCGCTCCTTGGAGCTTACGTTTGCCACAGAGCATTTTTTGTTAGTTAATTATTGAGATATTTGTGCCTGGGACCTCTCAAGTTCATAACTTGCACAATCCACAATTTTTTAATAGACAACTACAGCAAAACTATCAGTAGGTTGTGATGTCAGAAGCTGTACACTGCCACTTTAAATAGGCAGAGAACAATAATGTAATATGTCATATGATTTCCACATCATATCATCAGGGCATAGTAACTGTAAGCATTAAGCCCATGGCCATGCAAGGGAAGTGTTATGTTTAAAGGGCTCCACAAAACTCAAATAACAAAGCCTCACTTTTAAAAAACAGGCCTGACTTTCAGAACCTCAAGATATAGACTTTATGGCTTGCACGCCAAAAAGAGCAAAACTTATAATTCTCAAAAAGGAGGAAGGGAACTGTGAAAAACCCCTGGCCAACAATAACTAAACAACGTTCCTTTATTTTTTAAAAGATTTTATTGCAAAATATATATAAAAAAACAAGAACATATATGGTCAAAAAGAATCATAAAGGGTATTCCTAAAAGGCAAGCCAAAAAAAAAGCAAACAAAGCCAAGTTCAAAATGTAAAATTCAAATTACAAAAGCAAAGTCAAAATTGACACACACAAGGTAAACTGGAAACCAAAATCCTTTATCAAAATCCAAAAGACACAAAACCAATTGAATTGATTTGAAAACCAATGAGCTGAACAACCATTTACAAAAGTAAAAGAATCAGCGTTAGTCCTGCGTCACATGCAGGCTTATATAGACCTATAGGCAGCACTACAACTGCGATGTCAGGGGCCATGCCCCCTTAGGCTCATTATATTGATAAAACAAGGAACATAAAAAACAGAACTTAGAAATACATGTTTAATATAATGCATTTGTAAGGAAGCAATAAATAAAACAGTGCTCAGTGAGACATAATTAAATATAAACAGAAGGAAAACACAAAACAAAATTTACAAAATAATATTTAAAAAATGTGTTAAAAGCAAAGACGTCATAACAGCTGTTTTAGGCCTATATAGATCTGAGTAAGATGAGTCAAAGTCTAACAGTATGAAACAGAAACAAGGCCAAAGAATAGCCAGGGTGGCCCCGGTCCACCCAAACAGACAGCTGTGCCACCCAATCATATTTTTGCAATTATGACGATTGTAGACTTAAAGAGGAGAAAAAAATTAAAATCAGGTTTTGCAGCGTGCAATGTATTGTACATTTCAGATATGTGTATTCATTGAATCTAATCAGAAATACTCTTATACTGTATGATTGCTATGGCTTCTCACACAGTTGTGGTGATCAACTACATTTTTTACCAGATAACGTTAGTTAGATGAACAGCTCTGCCCCTAGCTAGTTACTTTGAAAACCAAGGATAGAACCCAAGGCAACTCCCGCTTCACCATTCCATCACAATACAAGGATCGGGAACAGCGATCGAAATCACAATCATGAGCACACACCTGCCATGGGATGCCTGACAAAAGTGCTAAACCACCCAATGGCCTATTGCCATGAGATGAGTCACCTACATGATTCAAATTGAGCAAGTTTCCTCGTATCACAAAGAATGAGAAGTCAGAATATTTTTCAGCCAAGTGGTGCAAGCAGTTTACTTTCTTAGAGTACAGTATATGGAGGATGTTGTAGCTCACTCTATTTTATCCAACCATTTTAAGATATCTGCCATCACTACTGATAAGAAACCAGACTATGACTTGGGGACCAGAAAAATTTCGATCAATCTGTTTAATTCCCAATCATCATTCAAGGCCTCAATGCAAGGGTGTTGTAGACCTAAAAATGAAGTAGCTTGGGAGAGGTTCTCTATTAAAAAAGAAAAAAAAATTAAATAAAACAGTAGACATGA
Organism: Erpetoichthys calabaricus; assembly: GCF_900747795.2. NCBI lineage: Eukaryota > Metazoa > Chordata > Cladistia > Polypteriformes > Polypteridae > Erpetoichthys > Erpetoichthys calabaricus. Next base: position 197,993,930 of record NC_041399.2, read on the forward strand.
AACATACTGACGCAGGTCCTGTTGTCCATATCAAGTACCAGTAGTGTAGGACACTCGCAGCTGTATCCTCCCAGTCTGTTGGTACATCCATGGGAACAGCCACCATTCTGCAGTTTGCACTCATCAATATCTGAAAAAACATATTATTATGAAACCCGGCTCTGATGCATATGCGATAGGATGAGGAATATGAAAAGTCAAAGTTACTTGCCAACACACTGTCGATTATCCACATGAAGCTGAAAACCAGTTTGGCAGGAGCACAGGAAAGATCCCTTTGTGTTGGTACAAGTCTGATCACATGTCCCATTGAAAAGTGTGCATTCATCGATATCTATAAAGAAAGTGAGATGCTTTAGTGAGCTCATGTCATGTTTCAAACAGCGTTCCTCCCCTGGCTGGGGTGTCAATAACATTTTTATGTCTATTTTGTTCATTTTTGATTCCTTTGTTTATGTTAATATTGTTGGTCATTTAGTTTTTATGTATCTGTGTATGTTCTTTTATGTTCTGTGTGTTTTGGGGGTGGTCCCCCAAGAGGTGGCACTACCTGCCCATCACTGTCAAGGGGTTGCCCTCAGCCCTATAAAGGCTTGGAAGATCCACTGTCCATTGTGGTTCATTGTGAATGCGTGAGTTCCTTTGTGATTTTCTGTGCTTTTGTGAATTTTCTGGATTTTTAACCCTTGCTCTGTTTTTAGACCATATCTGGATTTTATATTGGGACTGTGTTTGTCTTTGGGATTGCCTATTTTGAACACATTGCCTTATGTTAATTGTTGCCTTGTGATCCCTGGAGCTTTATTGTGTTACAAATCAATTTTGTAAAATAAACATTTTTATTTATAAAAATTCCTTGTTGCCCTTTTTGTCTGACTAGCCAGGGTTGATGGTTTCCTCATATGGAGTGGGCATTTTTGAGTCATTTTTCAGGATTGTGTGCTTTGGAACTCTTGAATTCACAACAGCTCAACTGAGGCAAAGTGCTAATTTGGTCCATAATATTTGTAAATAAAGAAATCTGTAATTTGGAGTAAACTAATCAGAATACAGTAGCTGTAATAAAAACACATCAATAATAAAAACCAGCACCATTTCTGTCAGTGGGATACAAACCCACCAGATGTTGAGTAAGATCAATAATAAGCTTGCCACCCTAATTTAACTTGTTAATAAAATGTTTATAACAAACTTCGGCTTGTTCTTCTTAAGCATGTTTTTTTTTAATGTTTCTATCATATGCACAATGTAATTCTTTATCTAGAAAAATCTTGCTGCTTATAATACGTGAAATTGTCTTTGTGCCAAGTGTTACAAGCCTGCTTCCAGTCAATGACCAATTGGCCCTGCAGTGTTCTCTATACCCTTGGGTGTGTGTGTGTGCATGCGTACTTGTGAAACTTAAACCTTCCAGTTTAGCGATGCGGACTGAAGGTCATCACCCTTATTAAAATGAATAATGTCTATTTTTTGTGTTTTTGTTTTTTTTATTGCACATTAGCACTTCCACTTCAAGCATTCCCCAGTTGAGATTTTGCAGCACAAATCAGAACCACAGTGATTTGGAAAAAAAAGAAAGGAGATCAATATCTGGAATGTATAATTGACAAGAAATTATGCTTCATCTTGATTTTCACCCAACAGTGTGTAGGCCTGCATTAAATTTGAAAAATCCACCAAACAATCCTATATGTGCCTCTTATTCTTTGTTGAAAAGAAGCTCTGTTTCAAAGATGCATAGAATTCTGGTGCAGAAGGAACAGGTACTGTATGTATGTGTAGTAGATGACTGCTAATTCACTTTTTTCCAGCCTTGTGCTGCCCAGCAAATATTGGGCAGCATGGTACTTAGCATTGCTACTGGACCTGCAGCATGCACTTCAGTATTGCCTGCCATAATGAATGATGTCTTTACTCGGGCAACCCTGAAGTGGAATTGCCTGATTTTTTTTTCCTTTCCATTATGAATGTTCCCCTATAAAAGAAAATGTAACAATGTTGTAATAGAGGACTTTGAATATTATATTATAGGATCGTGGAACAGGCAAATGAAATACAGCTTACCTGTGCAATTCATAGTGTCATCCATCAACTGATAACCATCTCTGCAGGAACACTGGTATGTTCCAGGTATGTTGGAACAAATGTGTTGGCAGCCCCCATTATTTAAAGAGCACTCGTCAACATCTGCAGAAATCCAATCTTAATGTCAGTTCAGATAAGACAAGGGAATACAGAGAAATGATATGTCTCTGTATGTGGGTAAGTCAGAAGCCTCAGCAAGACAAATGAAGAACAGTTCAAAGCTTGTGTTTTCTAGCATGCAACAGTATAACTATAATTAACAAAGAATCAAAATGTAAGTGGAGTACATAAAGAACTTAACATAGAATAAATAGAAGTTTCACTAATGCAGCTGGAGCTTTAGATTGATTACATGTAAGGAGCGGCACCTTTTCAAAATGTTCTTTAACAGTACTAAACAAAACTCCTGTATTAAAAAAAATGACCAACTTTCTTACTATTTATTTTGTAATTGCAAGTGAAGTCTATTTTCCTTCTTAAGTAACAGCTCTTTTTAATCAATTTACCAAGTGATTCTTTGGAAAGTTACTGGTGATATCCACATAAAATGTCATAGTGTAAATATGATTAATATTGTCTCATGTGTACATTACATACTGTACCTATTCATTTATGATTAATGTATATAGTGCCTTTTCTAGTTGTTTTAACATGATGTGTATAGACATTTTGTTATCTATACAGTGGAACCTTGGTTCACGACCATAATTCGTTCCATAACTCTGGTTGTAACCCAATTTGGTCGTGAACCGAAGTAATTTCCCCCATAGGATTGTATGTAAATACAATTAATCCATTCTAGACCATACGAACTGTATGTAAATATACATATTTTTTAAGTTTTTAAGCACAAATATAGTTAATTAAACCATAGAATGCACAGCGTAATAGTAAACTAAATGTTAAAACATTGAATAACACTGAGAAAACCTTGAACAACAGAGAAAACTAACACTGCAATAGTTTGCGCTATAGCACTACCAACCGCTGGCTAAAAACACTTTTTTTTAATGAGTTTTAAGCACAGGGAAAAAAATGAACATTTGAAAAAATACGTAATTTAATAAACCACCAAGAAAAGTAACATTGCAACAATGCACGCTACGAACCGATCGCCGTAAACAGAAGTGAAAACAAAAACAGGACCAGTTCATTCTTTAACTGCCTTCTCTACCTCATGCGTCCAGCTCTCTCTCTCTCTCTCTCTCTCTCTCTCTCTCTCTCTCTCTCTCTCACGCTGCCTGTGTGTGTCGCGCTCTCTCGCTCTCTCTCTCTTGCTCGCTGCACAGGAAATGCACAGGGAGAGACTGAACACATACAAACCGAAAGGGAAACTGGCTTTTTCGTATACCGAGTGTGTGGTCGTGAACAGATGCAAAAGTTTGGCGAACTTTTTGGTCGTAAACCAATTTGTATGTATTCCGAGACATTCATGAACCGAGGTTCCACTGTATATTATATATAGTGCCTTTGCTATACATTTGTATAGGTATTTAAAAAAAGTACACAATGCCTTTCTTATTATTCTAAGTAAACTGTGTGTATAATGCCTCTCCTATATGTCTGTCTATCACATGGTGCTTTTCATATCCATCTGTCTGAACACATTTTACTGTATATAAAATCTGTCTATGTCAATACACAAATAAAGATCTATCTATCTATCTATCTATCTATCTATCTATCTATCTATCTATCTATCTATCTATCTATCTATCTATCTATCTATCTATCTACAGTGCATCCGGAAAGTATTCACAGCGCATCACTTTTTCCACATTTTGTTATGTTACAGCCTTATTCCAAAATGGATTAAATTCATTTTTTTCCTCAGAATTCTACACATAACACCCCATAATGACAACGTGAAAAAAGTTTACTTGAGGTTTTTGCAAATTTATTAAAAATAAAAAAACTGAGAAATCCCATGTACATAAGTATTCACATCCTTTGCTCAATGCTTTGTCGATGCACCTTTGGCAGCAATTACACCCTCAAGTCTTTTTGAATATGATGCCACAAGCTTGGCACACCTATCCTTGGCCAGTTTCGCCCATTCCTCTTTGCAGCACCTCTCAAGCTCCATCAGGTTGGATGGGAAGCGGCGGTGCACAACCATTTTAAGATCTCACCAGAGATGTTCAATCGGATTCAAGTCTGGGCTCTGGCTGGGCCACTCAAGGACATTCACAGAATTGTCCTGAAGCCACTCCTTTGATATCTTGGCTGTGTGCTTAGGGTCATTGTCCTGCTGAAAGATGAACCGTCGCCCCAGTCTGAGGTCAAGAGTGCTCTGGAGCAGGTTTTCATCCAGGATGTCTCTGTACATTGCTGCAGTCATCTTTTCCTTTATCCTGACTAGTCTCCCAATCCCTGCCACTGAAAAACATCCCAACAGCATGATGCTGCCACCACCATGCTTCACTCTAGGAATGGTATTGGCCTGGTGATGAGCGGTGCCTGGTTTCCTCCAAATGTGACGCCTGGCATTCACACCAAAGAGTTCAATCTTTGTCTCATCAGAGCAGAGAATTTTCTTTCTCATGGTCTGAGAGTCCTTCAGGTGCCTTTTGGCAAACTCCAGGCGGGCTGCCATGTGCCTTTTACTAAGGAGTGGCTTCCTCTGGACACTCTACCATACAGGCCTGATTGGTGGATTGCTGCAGAGATGGTTGTCCTTCTGGAAGGTTCTCCTCTCTCCACAGAGGACCTCTGGAGCTCTGACAGAGTGACCATTGGGGTCTTGGTCACCTCCCTGACTAAGGCCCTTCTCCCCCGATCGCTCAGTTTGGATGGCTGGCCAGCTCTAGGTAGAGTCCTGGTGGTTTCGAACTTCCTCCACTTACGGATGATGGAGGCCACTGTGCTCACTGGGACCTTCAAAGCAGCAGAAATTTTTCTGTAACCTTCCCCAGATTTGTGCCTCGAGACAATCCTGTCTCGGAGGTCTACAGACAATTCCTTTGACTTCATGCTTGGTTTGTGCTCTGACATGAACTGTCAACTGTGGGACCTTCTATAGACAGGTGTGTGCCTTTCCAAATCATGTCCAGTCAACTGAATTTACCACAGGTGGACTCCAATGAAGCTGCAGAAACATCTCAAGGATGATCAGGGGAAACAGGATGCACCTGAGCTCAATTTTGAGCTTCATGGCAAAGGCTGTGAATACTTATATACATGTGCTTTCTCGATTTTTTTATTTTTAATAAATTTGCAAAAATCTCAAGTAAATTTTTTTCACGTTGTCATTATGGGATGTTGTGTGTAGAATTCTGAGGAAAAAAATGAATTTAATCCATTTTGGAATAAGGCTGTAACATAACAAAATGTGGAAAAAGTGATGCGCTGTGAATACTTTTCAGATGCACTCACTCTATCTATCTATCTATCTATCTATCTATCTATCTATCTATCTATCTATCTATCTATCTATCTATCTATCATACCTTTCATATTAATCTGTCTATTTGAAGTCACAGTTAATCACTGTATCTTCTGCCTTAATATGATTTGACTGATAAATAGTTGCTTTTATAGATTATTCAGTGTACATTTTTATTATGTACAGTTGAATGACTTGAGATGACTGCAATTTTAGCAATAATGATGAAGAGGAAAATGAAACATGTCAGCCAACAATGTGTTCATTGTGCCGGGTGAACTAGCAGCAAAGAGAAGGCTTCATTAAAACTTTTACCTATAATAATGATATTTGTCAAGTGGTCTATTACTAAATGAATTCAGGTTAGATGCATGGCCATATTTTCATTTTAGTGTTCGTCATAATAGCCACAGGCTGTTTATGATCCAGACTTTGTGTTCAGCTTCTAATAATGATATTTTGTGTAAGTGGGATTTTGAGAAAGGAGATATTGTCAACCAGTAATTTATTTTAAATAAATGTTGTTATAATAGAGTTAATGGATTTTTAAAAAAAAAAAAAAAAAGAGAAACAGTAAGCCACAGTACAAACAGTGCCTACAGGCTTTGCGTTAGATAAATCAAATGTTTTAGAGGAGAACTTCAATAGCATGTGTATATTTAAAATGATACGAAGTTCAACCATCTAACAGTTACACTTTATGCATTTAATATCTCCATTACAGGCTATTATATTGTAAGAATGATTAATAAACTATAAATCAGCCCAGAAATAAATGGTGGTCCATTGCAGGACACTTTTTCACACATGCACACCACTTGGAATGAAACACAGATTTCTGGATCCCTGATCAACAGGGGAGCTTTAAACAGGTTTACAAGTTAAGCAAATGTTTAGCTTCTGTTATTGACTTGCACATTAATTTCAATGAGTCAATATCAATTTATGCCAAATGTACAGCATAGCGTTGACTTCCTACTTAAACAAGACAAAGCTTCTTTGCTCACTCACTGAACAAGTAAATCCCAGTACCACCCCTCCAGCTTCCCTGTGCCCTTCAACGTCCAGCATTCAGCACACACCATAGCAGGAATGCCCATCACCATTGAATCCCTGGTAGCACTGGCAAAAATATGACCCAATGATATTGCCACATCGAGCATTGGTATCACATCCATGTTTCCCAGAGGCACATTCATTCTCATCTGCAGATGAAATGAAATAACAATTAGAGATAAGAGTTGGATTAAGGGGAAAAAAAATCCTACAAGCAGACAGCATAACAGTGATTGCTGCATTTACTTGCATTTACTTGCAAATATTGCATACTCTGGATTTGACAACATATTTGGAAGATTATTCATTTCTTTCCTTTTTTCTCCTGATGGTTGGCTAAAGATAATGCATGATTCTGGCAGTAATTCCAAGTCTGGTTGAAAAGTGATGTCAGCAGAGGGTGCAAAGCTGCCTCATGCTAGGGACTTCTTGGGTGAGCTGGGGTGAAGGTTCAAAGTGATGGGAAGAAAAGGTGCAAGAGCCATAAAGTAGAGCAAAGAATGATGGTTTGTATACATTACTATGGTGAGCAAGCACATGTCAGACCAGAACCAACACCTGCATAAGTATTTTATACAGTGCCTTTCAACAGCACTTGCTTCTATTTTTCTGTTAACTGTTAACTAACAGAAATACGGTTCACAATTTTGCCCACACCAGCTTAATCGATGAGCTGCCAATGTTAAAAACATATCAGATCCTTGGCCAGGGATAATTCCATGGTCATTTAGTTCTCTTCCAATTGACCAATAAAGCAAAGCATCACCAAAGATGCAAACTGAGATGTCTTTCAAGCTCACCTTCACAATGTGTTCCATTGCCTCGATACCCTAACTGGCACACACATCGATAGCTGCCTAATGCATTTTCACAAACTCCAATGCCATCACAAAGACCTGGAGTTTCTGCACACTCGTCCACATCTGAAGATGAAAAACAAGAAGCAAATTTAGTGCTTTTACTGGAATAAGTCTACAGACATTGTATAAGGTGTTTAAATAACGGATTATCATTTAGTCTCGTTGTGTCGCCACTTTAATTGTGACCATGTAGCTGTAGAAGAACGTAACTCCTTTATACTGTTTCTTGGTTTACTTAGCAATTATCCAGTTAATAAAGCAAAGCATTAGATACATATTCAAATTCCCATAATGCAGTTCAAGGTCCTCAGGCATCAGTCATATGCTAGATACTCATCCAGGAGAGGGTCCCAGGCCCCTCAGCACACCCCCCACACTCACACAGTGAGTTACTGGACAGTTTGGCAGAGGAAATGAGCTTAGCAGGGCAGGAAAGTAGGTAAAGAAAGAATGACCATTACAAGATAGAGAGTATAAACATACACCTACACCAGAAGAACATGAGATCCCCACTGCAAAAAAGGACATCTTTCTGAATTTAGGGAGGAAACAGAAGGCAGAAGTCAAGTCAAGTTGGGGAGCATGCACTGGTACAGTGTGTTGCCACACCGACTACACAACAAAACAACTTGGGATCCTGGTTGGCAACCCCCCAGGCAGACCGGTCCCACCCTCCGGAAGTGACCCTCTATCTGCCGCAGCCAGGTGTTACGTGGGCGACCTCTTGGTCTGGTCCAGCCACTCAGGTCCCCAACAATGAGGATCTTACGAGCTGGATCACCCTCGGGGAAACACAACACATGGCCGTGGTGCCATAACTGACGCTCCCTCAAAATGCAGGTAATGTGCCTCATTTGGCACATTTGTGAGCAACACAAAGTCAAACCAATGGTACCAAAGGATTTTCCAGAGAGTCACAGTACTAAAGAAGTCCAGTCTTTGTCTCAGGTCACTGGATAGAGTCCATGTCACATAACCATATAGCAAGACAGGAAGCACCAGGACTCTAAAGACTTGGACCTTCGTCCTTTTGTATAGATATCAGGAGCGTCACACACCCTTTTCCTGTGACCTCATGACACCCCTTGCTCTCCCAATCCATCTACTGACTTCATAGGAAGAGTCACCAGAGACAAGAATGTCACTGCCAAGGTAAGTAAACCTCTCAACAAGGTTGACACTCTCTCCGCAAACAGACACACTGCTGATGGCCGTGCCCAAGAGTTCATTAAAGGCCTGGATCTTGTTTTTTTATCCAAGACACTAGCAAGCCCAGACACTCAGACTCCTCGCTCAGTCTCTCGAGCAGCCCGATCAGAGCCTCCATTGACTCTGTGAATTTAGGGAGGAAACAGAAGGCAGAGAAACAACAAAAATATGCAAACTCCAGTAACCTGACCAACAACCTGATATAGTTTAGAAGATAGGTCAAAGATGAATTTTTCACTATTGTCCGGTCCTTTTACCATGCACACCTTTTCCTTTTCCATTACAGGTTTACAGGGAGTTGAAACCTACCCCGGAAGTTTCCAGGTACAAGACTCAACCCATATCATGGACAGGAAAGCAGAAAAAACATTCACACACACATTCACAGCTATTCATAATAGAAAACAAACACAGGATACCCTGGGACAAACCACACAAACACAAAAGATGAAGTCCACCGTCCTGGAGCTGAGCTGTCGTGCAGTGCTGATCATAAAGCTAGGAGGGTCATACCTAGTGATGAGTGAAACATTTTGCACAAAACTGAATTCACTGCAAAATTCTGTGTTTCATTTCACAAGAAAATTAGCAAACTAAGTTGCATTTTGCATTTCTTGTGAAATTCATGGCACTGACACAAGAAGAAAGATACTGTATTTAGTTTTCCTGCATTAATTCTGCGCGCATCTGCCTGTCATTTATCATTTAAATAAAGACCTTTAGTGAAAAGAAAGATCACCAGACTAATTTTCTGTGACATGTAGGCATTTTTTGACCTGCTAAACATGTTCCCCATGAACCCTAATTTGCCAGTTATGATGACAATATTGGCAATTGCAATCTTAAAGACGCATCTGAGATAGAAAAGAAATTTGATGCTCCATAGTGCTTGGAGAGTGCGTATCCTCAGCCTCTTCTGGATGAATCAAGAAACAATAAAGAGAAGTTGATAGAAAACAGTGAGGTGGGGGGCAGCTTCCCAGGTAGTGAGTTTTTCATGTGGAGAAAACAAAGTAATGTGTACGGTGAGGCTTTTTGGTGTGTCTTTGTGTGGAAAATATGGAACATTTCACATAAAAATGAAAAATATGCACTACACCTCTGAGGTTAGGTGAAGGAGAGGTAGAAACAGATCTAATCTGACGGATGAGCAACATATTACATACATTACACAACTGTGAAAAGAAAGACAGGAAAAAACAGAGTTGTGAATGCAGCTTTAGGGAGCAATATTCCTTGTTAATACCGTTCCAACCTCCTACAGCGAAGGTTGTAGGGATGAGAATGGCGCTCGTACACATGCGCCTCACGGCCTCCCTGCTGGCCTCTGCCTAGAGTTGATTCTACAATAAAGTAAAATAAAAATAAAAAGAGGAATAACCTTGGAGGTCAATCATCACCCCAAAAGCAGATAGTAGACGTCAAGTAGTATTTTGTGTACCAAGTTTCAGGTCAATAGTTCAAACGGTTTGCGAGCTGCAGGTGACTTAAAATCCTGGACAGACAAATAGACAGCCACGGTAGCATATTATATTATACTACGCTGCGCGTTGGATGAGCACAGTTGAAGGACTCCCTGTTTAAACGCACCTGGCAGTCGTGAACTGGGTCCTTCATCGCACCGCATTTGATTTTTGCATGGGAAACAAAATTTTAAAACAAAACCCATGATTCACGAAGTGTGGGACGCAGACTAATCAGAATCGTATACATTGTGTAAATGGTTGTAAGGAAGAGGAGTGGAGACGCGTCGTTGCGGTAATGTCTGTGAGTGGTGAGTGTCAGTTTGTTGCGAGCGAGAACGGTGAGAGCGTCCACTCTGAGTTTCTTGGGAGACCGTACGTTTCTGTATATTACGGTTGTTTTCCAATCGTAAGGACCTGTCGTCGGGTGTCTCATTGACACGCTTTTGCCTCATTCTTTCGCGGTCACGCTGTAATGTGTCCTCTCTCTCTGTAGAGGTTTCAGTTGCCTTTCGTTGTGCGGCAGAGACGCGTCGTTGAGCTAATCTGTGTGAATGCTGAGTGTCCGTTTCTTGCCAGCGACTGGCACGCCTTTGCCTGTTTGCTTCGTGATCACGCTGTAATGTGTCCTCTCTCGCAGGAGCAGGTTCAGTTGCCTTTCGTTTCGGCATTGTTCGATAAGGTCTCCTCTGTACAAGTGCACATGGGTAGCTGAAGACGGAAAGGCACACCTCATAACCTGCATACACCACGTTTTTGGCTCTAACGCCAGAAGCGCGGTGGACGCTGTAAGGGTAGGTTGTGGTTTCTGTTTCTTTCGTGATTTTTTTATTTCATTTACTTTGTGTTAATAATTTATAATCGATTTCATTTATTATTTAATAGGCAGAGGGGAGAAGACGTTAATGTGACGCTCTGTCTATTTTCTTTACTTTTGTTTTGAAAAGGTATGCTATATATATTTTTTTTTTCTTTAATTTTCACTTGTTGAGAATATATAATTAGGATTTTTTTATATACGGTCTATGTGTATTGTAAATAGTTCTCTTTGGAAAATTGGATTAATTTTTTTTTTGTAAATAGTTTTTATATGTAATGTGTTTGTATAAATAAAAACGCGAGAAGCGCGGTGGACGCTGTAGGGGCAGAGGGGAGAAGACGTTAATGTGACGCTCTGTCTATTTCTTTACTTTTCTTTTGAAAAGATTTTCGGGAACAGGAAAAATAAAAGCAAAGGGGAAAGAACGGAGGGGGGTAAGCAGGAATTCTGAGAGGGGAAGGACTGGGGCTTTTCTACGGGGCGGCTATACAGCCAAAAGGAACCCGGACACGGACACCGCGCTGGGCTTTTATTATATTATATTATATTATCCATCCATCCATTTTCCAACCCGCTGAATCCGAACACAGGGTCACGGGGGTCTGCTGGAGCCAATCCCAGCCAACACAGGGCACAAGGCAGGGAACCAATCCTGGGCAGGGTGCCAACCCACCGCAGTATATTATATTATATTATATTATATTATATTATATTATATTATATTATATAGTGTGGACCCAGCAAGATTTTATCCTCATAACAATCTTTTCAATATCACAACACCTGCACCTGATTTTCACCCAACAGTGTCAAAAAGTATGGCCAGAGAAAGCAATTGAAAATGCAAATGAACTCGCTAGAAATATTAGGAAAAGCAAATGGAGAGCAAAAAGAACAGAACCGATACCACCTTACAAGTGTTTGATCAATACAATCAGCATCTGGCTTGTTAGAGAGCAGTGGTGTTGCATTGTGCAGGATAAAGTTCTGTTTGCTGTAATCCTATGCAGGCTCAAGGATGTTTGTGGTGAATCAAAAATAATGTTGGCTGTATTTGTAATATATTCACACATTGGATATTCCATGAAAGTTCAGTGAACCCCTGCTACATCTGTCCTAGCATTGACCTTGCTTGACAGTCAAGTTATTCACTTATTTGTGTGTGTGTGTTCAACCTATGATGGACTTGCTCCCATTGCTTCCGGGGATATTCTACATCTGCCACGTGACCCTGATCTGGCTAAGTGAGTTTGGAAGATGGATGGATGTAATTTTGACAGCTACTAGTGAGTCCTGTTTGCAGTGTATTTTTATTTTATTAATTAACTTCATAATATTAATGCAGTTCAGATTCAGAAATTTTATTGTATAGTTTCTGATAATAAGGCTATCAACTAACAGTGTACGAGTCTTTTTTATGGTCTTGTATACACTCAACTGTTACAAAGTAATTCAGATATAGAAACTATTAAAAGAATCTTGTGATTTACAATCTAGTGCCTTATATGCTAAATTAAACTGGCCTGAAAGCTACAGCCACTCATCTTAAAGAAAATATATTTACTTACATGGTGATCTTAAATTTTCCCAGTGTGAGTGTGACTATGGGATTATACATGTATAGACCTAGTGATGGACTGGTTGGTCCCTGTTACTGGTAGGCTTTGGCCCCTATGACCCTTGATTGGATGGAGTGGATCTGAGAATGTTATTTTGCCCAAACCCGTTTCAAGATTGTGAGGGGCCAGAGCCTATCCCAGCAGGATTGAGTACAAGGTAGGAAAGCAACCCTGGGTAAGGCACCAGTACAGTGCAAAGCATCTTATATAAATGTTTCAAAAATCAAAGAGAGTAAAGTGTTAATCTTAGAAGTCTTCTGAGGTCACCACTACAAATGGAATAAAAATAGGATGACATCTACAAGAGGGAATCTACTACAAAGAACAGCATTTAAACATGACTTCTGCCTTCACTTCATAACTAATTGCTGGTGCGTGTGCACACCTCACTCTTACACTGATAGCTAACAGCTGGAGCGATGCAAAATTGCATAACATTTACTAAAATGTTTTGTCTTCTTGCCAAAAAGCTGGGCTGCATCCAAGTTCCAGTTCATTACGGTAAGGTACAGTATACAGTATGTCATGCAGCTGCGGCGTCTTCTTATGCATTACTTCTCTGTTTCTAACTGGTGCTCTGTATTTATAGAAAACCATCAAAAAGTCCTATTTAAAACTAGTCAACCCACGCCGCATAATTATTTATTGATGTGTGAACACTTCCTGAAAGACACAGTTATCCAAATGGGGTGGGTTTGAGGATACGACTGTGAGTGAATGAAAAGATAGAACTCTGGAGAGACCAACATACAATTGTCCGTGACTGAAAACTGGCTCTGTCTTGCGTCTTGCCTGCCATGGTCAGCCGCCTTAATGAATCATATATATATAGATAGAAGATTATACCATAGAATGCACAGTGTAATAGTAAACTAAATGTAAAAACATTGAATAACACTGAGAAAACCTTGAACAACAGAGAAAACTTCCCGCTGTAGCGCTACAAACCACTCGGTAAAAACACTTTTTTAATGAGTTTTAAGCACAGGGAGAAAAATGAACATTTGAAAAATCTGTAATTTAATAAACCACCAAGAAAAGTAACATTGCAACAATGCATGCTATGAACCGATCGCTGTGCATTCTTTAACTGCCTTCTCTGCCGTATGCGTCCAGCCCCCTGTCTCTCGTGCGCCTGTGTGTGTTGCTCGCTCGCTCGCTGCATAGGGAATGCACAGGGAGAGACTGAACACGTGCGGAAATCAACGTGGCTCAGAGGTGCATTTGCACTGTAGCAGAAATGAAAGCGACTGGGGCGGTGTTCGGTGTGTTGTTGCGTCCGGGCACATGAGCAGGCAGTGTGAATGCCTCGAGAGCGAGGGTGGACGGGGGCCGAGGAATAAGGAGAGTTTGTGAGTTAGCAGCTGCGATAGTTTTACACTCCAGTACATTGCGGTGAATGCTGGTGACAGTCAGGTGGGCAGGCGTTGTCGTCCCATGGTCTTAGAGTTGGTGGGCGTGGCTCTGTGAGTTGTCATCGTATCCCATGGTCTTAGAGTTGGTGGGCGGGGCTCTGTGAGTTGGCGGGTGTTGCTATGTTATGCGTATCCCATGGTTGTCTTGCGTGCCCTGGTCGGCTGCCACTGAGGCAGTGTTTGGTGAGTTGTTGCATCCGGGCACATGAGCAGGCAGTGTGAATGCCTAGAGAGCGAGGGTGGATGCAGGCCGGGGAATAAGGGCAGTTTGTGAGTTAGCAGTTGCGATAGTTTTACACTCCAGTACATTGCGGAGAATGCTGGTAACAGTCAGGCGGGCGGGCGGGCAGGCGTTCTCGTCCCATGGTCTTAGAGTTGGTGGGCGTGGCTCTGTGAGTTGTCGTCGTATCCCATGGTCTTAGAGTTGGTGGGCGAGGCTATGTCGTGCGTATCCCATGGTTCTCTTGCGTGCCCTGGTCAGCTGCTTAGTGAATTATATATATAGATATTGATCTATAGTTATCATTCATCAAAATACATAGTGTAAGAGACTCTGACCATGCCACAGCAAGCCAGGTTCGTCATATAACTTTTTGCCCTATCCTGAATCAAAGTGGAAAGAGTATGAAAGCTTTTTGAATGCTACCCGAAAGATGGTCTTTGACCTGCCAGTATGAGTTTACTGACCAAAAACACACAATGCCTTACAGTACCTGGTGATTTAATTGATTTTGGAAAACCCAAGGCTTACTAAATCGATTTAGGAGGACCTAAGTCTTCTTTTCTCTGTAGAGAAAAGTTGTGGATTTCAGTCTTAAAATCGCACCACAACAGGGGATGATGTTTATGGAATAATGACTTTAGGACAATGGGTGAATGCATGGATAGATGGCTGTTTATTATATTCAAAGAGTAGTTATATTTCTTAGAATTCGTCTTAAGGTTAATGAACAGCCAGTCCTAGTAATATATACCGCATGTCTTCTTGCATTTATATATATATACTCACATACTCACACACACAATATTTGTATACAGTATATATATATATATATGTAGTGAAGGTCTGTGATACAGTTTGCATATTTGTAGTTGGAGATCCACAAAGGGAGAGAATGAATCACGTATCATAAAGTGGTTTTTATTCCTGAGCTTTCAGTTCCTGCCAGGAGCCGTCATCAGAGGATAATGATTAGACTTACAAGAATCAAAGGCAATATATAGCAAAATAAAGTGGGGGGGGGGATTTGGGATGGACAGGTGAGTGTGTGTGTGTGTGTGGGGGGGGGGGTAATGGCGGGGTTAGGAAGGTGTTGGTCATAAAGTTTTATTTATTACTAGCCAACCCGCGGAATAGCATACGCCGCATAATCACGCCGCTTTTTTAATGATTTTTAAGCACAGGGAAAAAAAATGAATATTTGAAAAATCCTTAATTTAATAAACCACCAAGAAAAGTAACATTGCAACAATGCATGCTATGAACCAACATACAATCATCGTTCAGTACGCAGTGCCTGTTCATGTGCCTGCCCCCAACGCTTTTGTCTCTGCTACAGTCCACATGCACCTCTGAGCGACATTGTCTTTTCATTCCGGTTGCTTTTCTATATATAATCCACCAAGTCACCCGACCATGGTAGTAGCGGGGGTGGTTGTACAAAGGGCAGGGACGTAATCAGTGCGAGCGTATGACCCACACTTACTGGGAATTCCTCATTCGTGGGGAACAATTGCAAGCCCCGGTCTCCATCACAATGGGGTTCAACGGCTTACACACGCCTGTTGGCGCCGGGTAGACACACGTTGATCCATTCAGTGTAGCGCGCGTGCAGTACCGGACATCCAAGGGCATCACAGACCTGTTAATGCTCAATCTCACGTGGCTGAAAACCACTTGTCCCTCTAAGAAGTTGGATGCTGACCGGTTGGCGATCCTGTAACTATTTAGCAGTAGGAAGTCTCATTCGTTTTCGGAATTAAGCAGACAAATCGCTCCACCAACTAAGAACGGCCATGCACCACCACCCAGAGAATTGAGAAAGAGCTATCAATCTGTCGATCCTCTCCGTGTCCGGGCCGGGTGAGGCTTCCCGTATTGCGTCAAATTAAGCAAAATTTGTGTGTGGTGAGTTGTTGCGTCCAGGCACATGAGCAGGCACTGTGAATGCCTTGAGAGCGTGGGTGGACGCGTGCCAGGGAATAATGAGTATCTATATATCTTCTTAGATATAGAAAGCGTCTGATGTGGTGTTTGGTGAATTGTTGCAGTTTGTGAGTTAGCAGTTGTGATGGTTTTACACTCTAGTACATTGCGGTGAACGCTGGTAACAGTCAGGCGGGCGGGCTGGCAGGTGTTCTCGTCCCATGCTCTTAGAGTTGGTGGGCGTATCTCTGTATCGGTTCGAGTTGTTGGGCGGTGCTCTGTCGTTTGTATCCCATGGTCAGACGACTTGGTGGATTATATAGAGAAATGCAGCCGAAACCGAAAAGAAAAATGAAAAGTCAACGTGGCTCAGTGGTGCATGTGTACTGTATCAGAGACAAAAGCGAGTTGGTGAGTTGTTGCATCCGGGCACATGAGCAGGCACTGTGAATGCCTTGATAGCGTGGGTGGACGCATGCTTGAGTTGGTGTGCGTGAGTTGGTGGGCTGGGCTTTGTGAGTTGTCTGACATGGCTATTTTTTGCATATCCCATGGTTGTCTTCCGGCAGTGTGAATACTTCGAGAGACAGGGTGTCCTTGTTTGGTGAGTTGTTGCAGTTTGTGAGTTAAAAGCTGCGATGGTTTTACACGCTGGTAACAGTCAGACGGGCGGGTGGGCGGGCAGGCGGGAAGGCGTTCTCGTCCTATGGTCTTAGAGTTGGTGGGCCTGGCTCTGTGTTGTCAGCGGGCATGGCTCTGTGAGTTGTTGGTGTATCCCATCGTCTTAGCGTTGGTGGACGGGTCTCTGTGAGTTGGCGGGCGTGGCTATATCGTGCGTATCCCATGGTTGTCTTGTCTGTTCTGTCAGCTTAGTTTTTAAGTTTGCATATGCTGGGCTCATGTCTAAATGTTTGTTAATGTCGTTTTCGTTTGATAGCCAAGGTTCAGCCAGCTCTCTGGCACTTTTAGTACTGGCCTTAAATCTTACTTGTACATTGTCCCAGTTAAATGTATGTCCGGTTGAATTTGTGTGCATATGCCAGAGAACCCAGCAAACAGTCGACTCCAATTTGACACCCCATCCCACCTGGCACACACATCCTTATCATCACGGAGTGTCAGAAGGAGCAGCACGAATCCTGTCCAAATCAGGCATCAGAATAGCACACAAATCTACAAACAATCTGCACACTGTCTTTTTAATGCCAAAAACAAGAAATTGACAGCAGAGACACAAAACGCAGTTTATAGTATTCCATGCAGTTCTTGCCCAGTGGTATACATAGGACAAACGTCAAAAAGAATCGCAACACGTATACAGGAGCATCAAAACACCGTCAGAAGGAAGGACTCACGATCACTGATTTATACACACACAAATGTAGTTTGTTAAGGATTGTTGTCCTGCTGAAAGGTCCACCCACATCTCATACTCATTGTTGTGGTCGATGGCACCAGATTCTCCTTAAGAATTTCCTTATACATGGGTTAATTTATCTTCCCTTTTTATATTTAGAATCCGCCAGTACTATGAGAAGGAAAACAGCGTCATACCATGATGCCTCCACTTCTGAACTTAACTGTAGGTATGGTATTTTTAGGTTCATATGCAGAACCATTTTACCTCCAAACATGGTGCATCATTTTGTTGCAGAAAAGTTTAACTTTTGTCTTGTTTGACCACTGTACATTCTCCCAAAAGTCTACAGGCTTCTCCAAATGTTGTGTAGCAAAGTTCAAACAAGCTTTCTATGTGCCTTCAAATACTTTGCTAATTGCATTCTGAGGTAGGTAATCCTTTCGCAAAGAATGGAAGTGCTGATCTACCAACCCAGCTGATTCTTATTAGCACAAGCAGAAGAACTAACTAGTGGAATTAGCTGGTTTAGTGCTCTTTCTTGCTGTGTTCAATACTTTATTCCTGTGTCATTCCACTTTATTACACATAACTTTTTTTATGGATTGGAATACAGTAATCCCTCCTCCATCGCGGGGGTTGCGTTCTAGAGCCACCCGCGAAATAAGAAAATATGCGAAGTAGAAACCATATGTTTATATGGTTATTTTTATATTGTCATGCTTGGGTCACAGATTTGCGCAGAAACACAGGAGGTTGTAGAGAGACAGGAACGTTATTCAAACACTGCAAACAAACATTTGTCTCTTTTTCAAAAGTTTAAACTGTGCTCCATGACAAGACAGAGATGACAGTTCCGTCTCACAATTAAAAGAATGCAAACATATTTTCCTCTTCAAAGGAGTGCTTGTCAGGAGCAGAGTCTGTCAGAAAGACAGAGGAAAGCAAACAAATCAATATGTCTGTTTGCTTTTAAGTATGCGAAGTACCGCGGCACAAAGCTGTTGAAGGCGGCAGCTCACACCCCCTCCGTCAGGAGCAGGAAGAGAGAGAGAGAGAGAGAGAGAGACAGAGTTTGTTTTTCAATCAAAAATCAATACGTGCCCTTCGAGCTTTTAAGTATGCGAAGCACCGTGCATGTCGTTTCAGGAAGCAGCTGCACAAAAGATAGCAACGTGAAGATAATCTTTCAGCATTTTTAGACAAGCGTCCGTATCGTCTAGGTGTGCGAACAGCCCCTCTGCTCAATCCCTCTACGTCAGGATCAGAGAAAGTCAGTGCAAGAGAGACAGAAAAGTAAATTGGGTAGCTTCTCAGCCATCTGCCAATAGCGTCCCTTGTATGAAATCAACTGGGCAAACCAACTGAGGAAGCATGTACCAGAAATTAAAAGACCCATTGTCCGCAGAAATCCGCGAACCAGCAAAAAATCCGCGATATATATTTAAATATGCTTACATATAAAATCCGCGATGGAGTGAAGCTGCGAAAGGCGAAGCGCGATATAGCGAGGGATTACTGTATTGCGATTTCTTTGGCTATTCCAAGCTTTTTATTGAGTTAATAAAAATAGTTGGTCTGATTTTGATGTGCATTGGAAATATGTTTAGGGAGAAAAATGGTAACATATCAAATACCAATTTCTAATACTGTGCTTTTTATATACAGTATGTATTGTATTTTTGTCTGAGTCCTTTATTGATATTGTATTGTATTACTGACATCGTTCCGAGGAGCTATATAAATAAGAATTTCATTGTACTATGTACATACTGTAGAGCAGTAATTTTGAACTTGCAGCCCACTATTGTGTAAGTGACTAATAGAAATTAATGGATGGGTGGTACTATGATATTTCTATACTTAAAACTTTACAGCAGTACAGCTTTGACTTAGCAGATGAGGAAAATGAATAGACAGGTAAATGTCTAGATTACTAATGCCTAATACTTTGATACTACTTTAGTAATATTGCTTCATTATTTTCACAAGAACTCTGAAGGCTTTTGGTTCAGTCTTGATTTCTAAGAAGGAAGTTTCCTAACAGAACAAAGCCATGTTCACCTATAAATAAGGCCTACAACAGACATAGAGATAGAAAGACAACATGAAGAATGGAAGTAAGAAGCCAACAGTTTTTTTCTTACCCAGTGACTTGACATTAAAGAGCAGATAGGCAGAGAAGGCTTCAAATTTGATACTCACATGACGTAATACACAGCATTTTTAAAAAACAGTGTACCTTGGCATATTATGTACTCCAAGCAGGCATCATCTACAAGCATCATTGGTCAGGCCCATGCAAAAAAAGAAAAGTTCAGAAACGAGCAGTAATGTACAGTAGACGTGCAAAGCGTTTTGTGACACATATCAAAGCACTTTACATAAACAATACACAACTTCCCTCAAGGAAAGGGAGTATAAATGAGCAAGAATTGACACAGAGAAGCAGTCAAAGGAGAGATGTAAATATCAAAGACATTCCTTAACTATTATAGGGTGCTGCATGGCAAAGCACAGGTGAATGTGGCACAGAAAGTCAAAGTACAGCACAGAAAGACTGATTTATTTTTAAGCAAAAACCAGCTAAAATCTTTAAACAGAGTTGTGTGTTTAGCTTTGGGGTTTTAGGCCTAAACATCCTTGAAGACATCTTATTCATGTTTTAAATGTTTAATGGCACAGTCTTGTTCATAAACATTTATATCTATATCCACAATGTATCACATGTGCTTATGGGTCAGACATGATTTATTGCTTATTTTTTTCATGTTTTTATGTAATTTCTGTTAGTTTTGCTTTTTATTTCTTATTTATGTGTATGTCTTTAAATGTTCTGCCATTCCTTGTTTTTTGTGGGTAGAACCCTAGCCTGGTACATCACTCAGACATCACTGTTTCTGGATCTTCCCTCTGCATTTATATTGAGGGTAAGCAGAGAGTCCCAGCAGTGGGTCAGGCATAGTTGTTTGGTGGGAACTATGGGTATGATTTTCTTTGGATTTTTCTGTATTTTGCTTTGGCCCTCCCACCCCATAACCTATCATCTATGACGGAGGAGCGAAAGGTTTAGATTCGTCAAAAATTTCGACCTCTGGTTTTCAACAGATCTTGACGTTTTAGGGTCCCCTAATATCGAAAACAATAATTATAATTAATAATTCATAACTTCATACTGAAGAGCTCTGTACAAAGACATTTTAAAGCCAAATCATTAAAAAAATGTACTAATCCACATTCACAACATACCTGGGAAACAGATTCAACAGGAAAGGCTTTGTTGTGGAATTCAAATTAAACCTCTGTCATATGAGTGATTAAAACCGTGTGAATGAAATAGTTTAAGTTCTATGAAAAAAAAATCCCTTGCCTGTCACAATCATCCCTTTAAATTGGGGGGGGGAATCTCATATTTCAAAAGGGAAACAAATGTTATTGCTAATACTGTGCACTTTTTTGATTTTATGCACTTTGAGGTGTGCTTGCGTCAGATGTGAGCAAAATATTTACTTTTTTTATACTTTTGAAATAAAACAAATATTGTTACTACCTCAGATTATGTTCAGTTATAGCCTTTTTGTTGTTTTTTTATACATTTTTGATGTGCCTGTGTTAGATGTGACCAAATGTAAAAGGGAAACAATGAATAAACGTTACTTGTTTTAAAATACATTCATTTGTGTTGTTTTAAAATGTGTCATTACCTGCTGTTTACCAGCTGCTGAAAATGTCTGGCCCAACTAAATTCCTTGGTTTGAAAAAATGGCCCAACTGAAATTGTAATTGAATAGCTGTAGTTTAGAGCTAAAATGGCTGGACGGAAAAATACCAAACTCGAAACTTAAGCCTGTTATGAGATGACGATGTGCTGATTAGTTTTTGACCCAAATCGTGCATAGAAAGAGGCACTCGAGAGGAACCCTCAAATACTGTAATTCTGCAATTCATTATGAATTCTGGGCGGCACGGTGGCGCAGTGGTAGCGCTGCTGCCTCGCAGTTAGGAGACCCGGGTTCGCTTCCCGGGTCCACCCTGCATGGAGTTTGCATGTTCTCCCCGTGTCTGCGTGGGTTTCCTCCGGGCGCTCCGGTTTCCTCCCACAGTCCAAAGACATGCAGGTTAGGTGGATTGGCGATTCTAAATTGGCCCTAGTGTGTGCTTGGTGTGTGGGTGTGTTTGTGTGTCCTGCGGTGGGTTGGCACCCTGCCCAGGATTGGTTCCCTGCCTTGTGCCCTGTGTTGGCTGGTATTGGCTCCAGCAGAACCCCGTGACCCTGTGTTCGGATTCAGCGGGTTGGAAAATGGATGGATGGATTATGAATTCTTCTCGTCAGTTGCTATCGTAACAACCTATTTTGTAATCAGAAAGATCAGCTTCAGAGCGGTAAATAATTATTGAAATGTTATAGAATAGTTCGGGCAATTTGGTTCCTAGGGAGCAAAGCCTATCGGCATTCACGTTCAACTTTTTTTATTTTTTATTTTATTTTGTTAATGGTCTTCTACTTGGAATGTACTTTAGTACTTGTTCACCTTGCACTGCCTTTTAGGCAAATCCTTTTTGATGTTTTTGTTTATTTTTGACTTAATTAGTAAATTCTCAGTTTATGAAGATACTTTGTTTTGGGCATGTTCAACAAGTCAGAGGTTTACGGTTTCCCTCTCCTTTGTGAAGCATTTTATACAGTATATTTTTTGAACTTTTAAATCTCACTTCCAATTTTAGTCTGTAGGTAGTAGCTGGCGGCCTGAGGTAAGGCCATTTCTGGTCAGGTCTATGAAAGTTTCAGGATGCTTGTGTATGCCTCCAATGCCTTTTACCATGTCTGTGACGTTAAATCACAACAGTTTACAACCCTGAATGAGACTCAACTTGGAAAAAAAAAGGAAGCAACTACCCAGACAGCAAGAAAGAGTAGAGAAGGAAACAAGTGCAGGAAACAAAAACAAAATAATCCTCACCCAAACATGCTAGCCTTTCAGCTCTGAATCCAGTGTGGCAGTTGCAGGCATAGCTGCCGACCGTATTGACGCAGATGTTCCCCAATTCTCGGCGACAACGGTCTTCAAAGGAGCACTCATCAACATCTGGAAGAGAGTTAGTATTCAGTAAAATCAAATTTCTCATTCATCTATCTGTCAGTTCTTTGTGGGAAATCTACTGCTTATGATGCTTTGGTAACGAATTCTGAATGGTGAATGAAGAAAGATTTCCAGGATTATTGTGAGTGACTGAAAAAACAGGAAATAAATAAAATGAACTAGAAGGAGAGTCAGTGCCAGGTGAAAGGTCAAAATCAGGAAATCAAAAATATATTGAGCAAACAAAGCATGAGGCAAACCAAAACTCAAAGTCAAAATCAAGGCCAAAAATGCATCAATGAAACAGACTTAGCACTAGGCCTTTTTGAAAAGGGAAACCAACTTCTGCTAAAGATTAAAGTTTTATCCAGCTGAAGGATACTTTCTATTTGTGACATCGGCATATTTATACCAGAATATCAGGTGATGTCACTTGAAGTGCATAAATAATAAGCAAAATAAAATAGAATACACAGAAATAATGTTTATCATAACAAATGGGATACAGATTTATCACAGGGCTCACCATGCAGGGTCTCAAACCTGGCTTGAGTGTACTTAAATTTGTTATTTTTTAAATACTATTGTGTGTATTATGTCATTGGTTATATCTTTGGCCATTTTCTGTGTTATGTCTTGAATATTGTTTTGCTTATTCATTATTAATTATATAATATGTTTATTGTTGTATTAGAGTATTTAGTTATGTGTCCTTCCCCATTATTTACAATTTCAGGGAACAGGGCCACCATGAAGTTTCAGCTGGAGAACCACCCTGTATCTAAATATTCCTGGCAGAGGGTCTGGTTCTCCAGTTCGACACTGAGATTTATATTGTGAATATCACCTGTAAGTAAGAACAACATGGATACACATGTTAGAGCACTACTGACCCACCAACCCCGCTACTACCGCCTGATGTCCAACTCCTACTTAATATCCATTCAAGGCTGTGAGAGACACCTTTTTTCTTTTTTAGTCGCTTCCCAAGCTAACTGACTTCCTTGTACAGTCTTGTCTCCCATTTCAGTGTTATGACTCTGAAGTACATTGTTCTTTCCCTCTCTCTCTCTTTTCTTGTACTCGCACATGCTACTTCTGCATTGCTCAGCTCAACTTTCGCTACTGCTGTGTTGTAGTGATGGGTCGTTCTTGAACGATTCGTTCATTTTGAACGAATCTTTAATGTGACTCGGGAAGAACGAGTCGTCTCGTGGGAGTGATGCGTTCAGTTGCGCATGCGCATTTGCGCAACTTTCTATAGTTTTTTCGAGTCTTCGGATTTTTCGAGTCGTTCGTTCATCACGTGACAGCCCCATAAGCTTAACCAACTCAGTCTGAGCCGGAAAGAGAATTGATTAGTTCATCTCTCAAGTCTTCGGGTTTGAGTCGTTCGTTCGTCACGTGACAGCCCCATAAGCTTAACCAACTCAGTCTGAGCCGGAAAGAGAATTGATTAGTTCATTCCTCGAGTCTTTCGAGTCGTTCGTTCTTTTGTCACGTGACCACTTACCGGCTCAGTAGTAGCGAATCATAGACTAAAGACCCAGGTAAACAATGAATTAATATTTTCTGTTACTTATAGCATTATAGTTTTGTCTTGTTTGTAGTGTGATCAACATTTGTGTAAGCTGTAGATGTGTTAGGGAGGTAACAGGTAACATTTTAATTATATTTTGCTAAAATGAACGAAATGACTCGAAAAAAGATTCATTCATTTTGCTGAACGAGACTCAAAGGTCCAAGTCGGTAAAATGATCCGAACTTCCCATCACTACTGTGTTGGTTTGCAGTCCAGCAAATGCTTAATCTTTCTGTCAATAGCACTTTGACTCCTCTGTGGAAGGTCCTTCCCCTTCATGCACCTTCTTCCAATTGACTCACCCTGGACTCTCTTGCTCCTAGCCAACCCCCCTCTTCTCTGCTCCCTAGAGCTCCATGAAATCCTTCATTTGCTTAACCCATGGCTCCTTCAGAAAACATGTTGCTCAGCAGCCGTCCTTCTACATGGCTCTCTGAAATTATAGACAGGTCATTACAATATATTTAGTGTCTAAAATATTTCAACTAAAGAATGTTTTAGAGAAATAAGCAACGTACAGTTGGAAAATATTTCCAAATATAAATGTGGAACAAAGCACACTTTGCAATGTCCTTGGGAGTTAATAAACATTTTTAGTGAAATGCTCAATGTGTGTAATGCACAATCTACATTGCAGAAGGGTATTTAATGTGCTGTTTTAAATCACACTTTACAGAATCACAATGATTATGCTTGAATTAATTTGTGTTTGCGTCTGTTCATCAAACAAGCTCGGAAAAGCGTTTTTTGTCAACTTGTGCTGTGTGAAAATGCTGCATTTATTAACCCATCAAAATTCATTAAAATTTAATTTTTTTAAAATTTTTACTGTAAATACCACTTCACATCTGCATAGTTCTGAGCCCCTGGAAGACACTGAGATGAGCAAATGATAAATGCTTGGAAAGATTTGATGTTTTGCCTCCTCCTATTCACACAGATGCAGCACCATGATGGAGTTAGACTACTACTGCTTTTATAGCTCTATTGTTTCAGCTTCAAAGCCTGTGTCCGTACACAGCCTATGTGGAGTCTGCATGTTCTTTCATGTTTGTGTGGGTTTTCCACACAGTCATAGCTTTTCATTATGCTTTGCTGCCTGCATATGTGCTACCACATTAAGCAAATGTTCAAAGTGAGTTTTCTCAAAGTGGGATCGATTTTACTTCCTGGATGACCACACGGACTGCTAAGTTTTGCTCCAACTAAGTCTTTAATCTGAAGCTAACTCAACCTTAAAATCCTGTTTATTTCGAACTCATATTTTTGTTTTTCTTGACTTAATGGTTAGGCTGAAAACAGTGGTTTTAAAACATTGTTGCTTTAGGTGTGTATTTTATCAAAGATGCTTTTACAACTTTCATTAAACAGGCAGGTTTGTAACATATTCCTTCATTTATCTTACTATGGGTACTCTAAGTGACAAAACAAACCTAACACTAATGTGATATTAGTGTTGGCTGCTATGAACTACATGAACCACTTCAAACTACTTTTGGAGTAGACTGAGCAAGAGTCTGGAGTTCTTTGGAAGGGATACAGCATAATTCATTCTTAAGGCTGGGTATATACTTAAACGTTATGTGACGTGTGCGGTTGTGGATGGTGCTGCTACCCAAGCTGTGTACTGACTATACTTGTGGATATACCTTATGTAAATCTGGAGGATTCCACTAGGTGGCAGTGTGAGACATCATCACGGTGAGAAAACAACTTACGGTTTTGTTATGTTATGAGTTGAGGGAAGAAAGGTGTTACAGATAAAAATTCTTTGCATTCTGATACTGTTTTGAAGGTGCAAAAAAGAAATGGCAAAAGTGACACAAAAGATTGTACGTGAGACCTTTAAATGTATCGCGTCATTATGATGGGGAATATACAACCCTTGTATTGCTTATGCGAGAAATGGATGAAGGAAAGCACCATGAATACTTTTGCATGTCAAAATTTAAGTGTGACGATTTTCTTCACACCATTCATCATACATCGAAGATCACACATTGATCCTGTTGGAGCTGCAATGCGGCTTGCCACCACACTGCATTATCTTGCAACAGCTGAATCCTCACTTCTTTTCTTGGACATTTTCCACATTACACGGATGTACAGTATATGTCTCAAATTTGCTTCCATTTTGCCTTACACTTTTCTACATAAACTTTCAAAGAGCTGGCAATTTGATGCCAGCTGTTCTGACAGGCATGGCTGTCACTATAGAGATGCTGATAGTTAACAATGATGCTGATGTCACATACCAACTTGAACACGCAGTACCACTGAAATTGTTTCTGGTACTATCGTGCTGATTTCTAACGATGTGCTCAGAGGACACGCGCTGGGTATGTGTGGCAGTGTTACGATGCATGTGTGTAAGCGTTTTAAGCATCAGGTATAAACCCGGATTTAGACATTCCATTATGGAGTGCTTTGGCAATAGGGGGTACAAAACACCTTTAGTGTCACTTTAGAATCTCCCATAAGGGCTGTTTGCCACGGGTTGACAATGGCTCTCTCAATTTCTTTTCTGCTTATGTATTTGGCTGTTTTTTTAATGAATTCTTTTGTTTTATGTTACTGTTTCCTGTCTTTTTATATTGGATCATGTACTAATTAGTATTTTCTCACTTATTAGTCATTTTATATTGTCTTCTTGAGCCCAAAGGGGTTGGCACACCCTGATGTGTTAGATATAGGGACCCCTTTTCAACCTATATAAGGCCTGAGACGCACCATTAATTCCTGTTTGTTTCATTTGGCTCCCTCTTTCTGGATTTCCTGTTCTTATTTTTGAGATTCATTTTAAATTTTGGATTTTTGAACATTCTTGTTTCTGGTTTTTGGTAATAGCTTTTTGGACTTTATTTTTATTCTCCTGGGTTGTTTTTGCTTATGTATTTTGCACTACTTTACCACTGAACATACATTTTTAGGTTTAGTGAGTTTACCATATTTTTTAGGAAATGGCCATGGTTTCATCATTGGCTTATTTGTCTTTTCTTTGCATTTATGCATTTTGTCATCTTTTGCGTCAAATTGTGTAATTTAAGATTTCTTTCTGTTTGTTTATTATTGAAGATTGTTTTTTTTTATGATTATTTCTTTTTTCTGTATTATGTTAATAATTAGACATTTATTCTTTGTGTTCTGTACCCTGTTCTGAGTAAATGAAGCCTAAGGAGGAGGGACCACCTGTTGCTAGCGGAATGCTACTTAAAAGCAGAGCAAATCACAAGATGGTTGCTGTGGCATTCAGTTCTTCTTCTGACTTTACAGCTCTCCATGGATTTTGAATTTGTTGATAAATCTTTATATCTTTAGGCCCGCACAATAAATATTTTTATAAACCTTCAAATATAAAAGAACATTATTTTATCATTGAGGACCAAGGAGTGTTATTATTTCTCCAGTGATATTATGAATTTAATTTCTTGTTGTCTCTGTACGGTCTGAAAAGCTTGCTCCTAGGTTTTAAGTAAGGTTGATTTTGGTAAATGTATGCCTCATGTGAGCTTGGAAGCATACTTATAAAGGTTCCTGTACCTATTATGTACAGATGACAATAATAAGATTTTTTTTTTCTTTTTTACTGTTTTTAGGGATTCTTGCCAATCCTTTATCAGTGGTGCCAATTTGTACATCTGTTATTCCTGACTCCCCATGTTGTTAAGACGCTCATGCCTAACATCACTGCTGCTCCCTTTACAGGGCCCATAAAAATGTTTTTGTTATGCAACTTGGAACCCCAGTGGATTTACTTTGGCTTTTCTGACACTAATCAACAACAACAAAAAAACTGTAATGTAACAGTGAAACCAGATTATTGAAAAAATATATAAATTAATTACAAATATAAAACACAAAATAATTAAGCATTTAAGTATTTAACACGCTTTAATATAACATACCTAAATCATCACTGGTGTAGCCAATTGGTTTCAGAAGTCACATAATTAGTTCAAATGAGATCACCTGCCTGGGGTTTCAATTGATTGCCATATGCATACACTTCTGAATAAGGAAGATCAACTTGTGGGGAGTCAGTATGGTAGGCTAACCTACATTATTTAGACACAAGAACACACCTACCATGTTTCCCCAAAAATAGGACCTACTCCGAAAATAAGCCCTAGTATGATTTTCAGGCTGCTCTGTAATATAAGCCCTACCCCAAAAATAAGCCCTAGTCAAGATTGTCAGCTGA
The DNA here is from genome assembly GCF_900747795.2 of Erpetoichthys calabaricus. Classification (NCBI taxonomy): domain Eukaryota; kingdom Metazoa; phylum Chordata; class Cladistia; order Polypteriformes; family Polypteridae; genus Erpetoichthys; species Erpetoichthys calabaricus. The sequence continues at coordinate 198,022,209 of NC_041399.2, forward strand.
AAAGTAAGGCGCCTAAGGTCAGGTTTATACTTCACACGATGCGACGCGTGTGCCCGAAACATCCATTAAATTCTGAGGATACCTTGCCATAATATCTTTGAAAAGGATGTTTAATGATTACATCCATCAATTCAGGGATGCGCCCATTCCAGCAGCATTGTCGCAAGACAGAAACAAAATCTCTGGACGGGGCGTCAGCTCATCGCAAGGTGAACACAAGCACACACATACCCTAACATCATTGTAGCTTCACCAAATCCCCAAACCTTCATGTCTTTGGATGGAAAACTGAGCACACTGTGGAAATCCACCAGGAAAACATGCAAACTCCAGGCTCCAGGATCACAAGGGACGTGACGCCCTGCGAGACAGCAGCACTACCACTGTGCCACCCCATGTGTGTAACTATTAACAGTATTCATTATTTAAATGAAGTTAACGATTTATCTGTAAAATGTAACATACATATTTTTAATGCATTGCATCATGAAAGTGATATCAAGTATAAATCTAAGAATTCTAAATGTGCAGAGAGCTGGAATATCAGAAATTTAATGTGTTCTGTGTGGCGATGCTGCTGTCAGGTCAGGAGGAAACCCAAGAAGCGCATAGCGATTTAACAACTGGGTTGGTTTTAAGATGACGTTTACGATGGTCTGCTTTAATTGATAAAGTAAACTACAATGTTAAAGCCAAAATTTCCACTTTAATCACAAAATAGACATTTTTATTATGTCTTTATTTATTTTTTCTCTGTGGCTCAAATAAGCTGCTGTACATTCTGATGGTATTGTAAAGGTGCAAAAAAAGACGGCACAGAAGATGGTATGTGAGACTTTTAAAATATATCGTGTCATTACTTTGGGGAATACGCGACGCTTGAATATCAAAGCACCACGAATGCATTTGTATGTCGGGATTTTGCTTCACCACATCCAACCATTCATCAAACATCGACCCTGGAGGATCCTAAAAGCAGCTGGAGTAGCAAGAATTTCAGGCTGAAATTCAGGGTTTGAATTTGGATAGTTATGATGATATTCCAGAAGAAGATGACATGACTGTATTTGGATAAATATATATTGTACATGAATAAATATAAGATATCCCCCGAAAATAAGCCCTAGTGCATCTTTTGGAGCAAAAATTAATATAAGACCCTGTCTTATTTTCGGGGAAACACAGTAGCAACCCTGTAAAAAGGGGAATAAAAGGCACAAGTCAGGGAATGGAGACCAGAAAATATCCAGAAGACTAGTGAGGGAGGCCACCAAAAGATTTCTGAGAACTCTGAAGTGAAAAGTGAAAGTGGCGGAGATTTGTGAGACTGTACAGACAACAACCGCTGTGCAGGTGTTTCTCCAGTCACAGCTTTATGGCAGAGTGGCAGAAGGCATATAGGAGACTCTTAAGTCAGCTGGAAGAAGGTTATATGGCCTGAAGTCACCAACATGTATTATGTATTTTCAATTAGATTAAATGCCATATTTGAAAGCTGCACATTAAAAACATGTCATCTCCACCGTGAAGCATGCTGATGGCAGCATTAGGCTGTAAGAATGGGTCTCTGCAGTAAATTCTGGAGTGCTGGTGGAGACAAATGAAGAAGATGAATACTTATATGATAAGATATTGTGTGTTTTATATTTGTTGTTAATTTATACCACTTTGCAGAGATCCATTGTCCATTTGAAATCAAACAGTATTTTTATGATGATCAGTGTGAAAAGAGCCAAATTAAATCCACTGTGATTCAGATGCTTTATAACAACGTCCAAGCGGACGAATACTTTTAATAGGCACTGTATAAATTTAAGATACAGATTGTTTACATTCTGAACTTTATTTTTCAAAGAAAAGACTAGACTTGGTAGTGCAAAAAAAAAACGTAGCTTTTTGAGCATACCATCTGCAAGAACAGGTGATTCATCTGGAGCTAAGCATGTTTGGGCCCAGCCAGTTCTTGGGTGAGAGACCATCTAGGAAAATCTTTGGTTGCTGCTGGAAGAGGCAATCAGGGGATGCTTACTCTGTAGTCTGTGTGGATCCCAGTGCCTCAGTGCAGCGATGTGGACACTATGCTGAAAAATTTTGTCTTTTTTCAGGTGAGACATCAAACCGAGATCCTGACTCTCCCTATGGTCACAAAACATCCCTGAGCATCTTTCGAAAAGAGTATGGTTTTTCCCGATATCCTCGCTAAACTGCCCAACATAGCCTCATCTATTGTGGCCCTCTAATCATCCCCTGTCTCTAACTGGCTAATTATTTCTCTTACCCCATCACCACCTAATAGCTAATGTGTGGTGAGTGTACTGGTGCAAGAATGGCTACCATCACATTATCCAACTGTATGCTATACATTGGTGGTGGTTGCCTATGTAAATCACTTTGAGTAATCGGAAAAGCGCTACATAAATAAAATTATCATTATTATTATCTTCTTTTGTTTTTATATTTGTTTTTGGTTGAAAGTCTTGTCTGACAAATGACTGCTGATCCTGTTTTGCCATTGACTTTGGTTATTGTTCTTTTTTGTATATTTATTGCCCTTGCCTGTCTAACCACTCTATTCAATTTCCCCTAAAAAACTTCTTGGCACTTTGAAATAAATATATTTTTTTTTGTTTTGCACTTTGTACAAGCATTACAACTTGTCTCTGTTCTTCAAGGAACATCAGCAAGCCATGTGGTTTTCATCACTGAAGCTCCCAAAAAGAGTGGAAATTCATTGATTTACATAAAAGCCAATCTGCATTTCTTTATTGTTTGGGAGCTAATTAAAGTTAAAAAATACAATTTAGGCATGGATCTCAAAAGTGAAGCAATTAAAATTAGGGTAAAAGTTAGCAGAATTAATCACTAACTAATGTGCCTTACAGCCACAGCAGCCCTCTGGGATCTGAGTTTGACACTCCTGCTCTAAACCAAACAATCATAAATTTCAAATAAACATGAAGTCGTCAATAAGGATAGGATACTGGTGAAGTCGTTAGAGCAGCTGCCTCACAGTTCCAGAGTGCTGGTTTCAAATGCCAGAGCTGCATTGTTTGTATACTGTAAGTTTGCACTCTCTCTTGCTGACTATGTGGTGTTCTTGTTTTTTTTCTTACATCCCAAAATATGTGTGTTAGGGGAACTCTCAACTGTAAATTGGCATTGTGTCAATATGTGTATGTGCATTAGTGTACCCTGCAATGGACTGCCATCTCATCCAGGGGCTTCCTTAAAGTGCGGCACCCTGTGCTGCTAGGGATTAGCTTTGGCCCCCACAATCCTGAACTCAAATAAGCAGGCAGTGAAAATAAATAGATGAATTTGCATTTTTAAAGTGAATTATTCTATAATATTTTGTGAAAGAACTAAAACCTATACTCATATGATGTATACTCTGCTGCATTTGCAAAGGGACCTGGATCAGATAGCACTCGCAGATCTTTCTCTTTAAGTCAGCACTGGCCAGGCACCATAAAGAATGCAGGAATTTTAATTAAGGGGTTCCTTAAAGCTAATTGAGGTGGTCTCCCACAACAGCTTTAAATTACTGCCTGTAAGGGCCAGCCATCCACCAGGTGGTTCCTATTACAGCACATATTGGACCCTGGGGTTGTTTCTTTCAGAAGTCCTAAGAACAAAAGTTTCAGTTTGTGATTCACATTAGGATTTGGCCAACAAACAATGCAAAGAGCAGATCTTCTGGTTATCCCCTCGGGCACTCAGTAACAGACACCATTATTATCAGCATCTCCTCCCACTTCCTTAGGTCTGAGCAGCCCAGCTTGTAGATATTGTCTCTGTGTGCCTCTACATGAAAATGGCCTGCTTGTTACAAGTCAAATGCAAACCTATAAAATATAAAGGAGGGAAACTTGAAAATGTGTTCACTACAAAACCTGTAACTAAAACATATTGAATACAGTAGATGATGGTTCAAATGGCAACAATGTGATTACCCAAAGTGGTAAAGGAACTAGTGCTGCTGCCTTGCATCCCCAAGCATCTGGATTCAGTTTACAATCTGGTCACTGTACTCCCTGCATGTCAATAGTGATGTTAAACAGGCATATTTCCATTCACATACAGTTTTGCAAAACTGACATTAAAATTTGTTCTGCAGGCACTTGCGCAATTAAAAGATGTGAAACTCACTGAAATCAGTTTTTTATTCTCTAGATCTGCAACTGCCTAGGCCATAAAAGAAGCAGGAGCTACGTACAGACCATCTATCATCTGACATACAGCATTGGCTTCTAGGGGTAATTGCAGAATTCAACTCTAGACTGCGATGTAATGATGTAATTACTTTTAGAAGTATTTGATTGGAAAATTGTCTTAATTGAATTCATTGGGCCTACTTTTAGAGCCAGTGCCTTCTTAATTTTCATACAATGGGAAAATCTAAGCAATTCAGCCAAGTCCTCAGAGAAAACATTGTTGAACTCTACAAGTCTGGTTCCTCCTAAGGAGCAATTTCCAAAAGGGAACTAAAAAAACTGATGGGACCATGAGCTTCTGTTCAAACAACTGTAAGAAAAAATCTGGGGACCACACAGGCAATGCATTGTTCAGGAAAGAGGCACAAAAAAAGGGAAGAACAAACTTTGTTGAGAAAGGTTCGATTGAACCCCAAGACAACAACAAAGGTAATGATGAAGGATCGACCAAGTATCCATCATTATTTACGTTCATCATGCACCATGGCCTGAACAGATTGTTGTGCAAGGAAGAAGTTTCTACTCCAAGACTGACATAAGAAAGTTACAATGCAGTTTGCAGGTGATCACCAGGACAAAGACCTGGGGCCTCATGCATAACGCCGTGCATAGAATTCACACTATAACATGGCGTGCGGACCAAAGCGGAAATGTGCTTACGCACAAAAAAATCCAAATGCATAAATCTGTGCGAACTCCGTGAAAAACCCGAACTACAAAGAGGACTATTTCATTTATGTTAGGTAGAATGCCCAAAGGGGACTGGGCGGTCTCGTGGCCTGGAACCCCTACAGATTTTATTTTTTTCTCCAGCCTTCTGGAGTTTTTTTTTTGTTTTTTCTGTCCACCCTGGCCATCGGACCTTACTCCTTTCTATGTTAATTAATGTTGTCTTATTTTAATTTCTTATTTTGTCTTTTATTTTTCTTCTTTCCATTATGTAAAGCACTTTGAGCTACTTTTTGTATGAAAATGTGCTATATAAATAAATGTTGTTGTTGTTGTTGAACTTCCACGTTCTTCTGCTCCATAAATCCCGGTCAGCGTGAAAAGTAACGCACGTGCACGCACCTGCTGTCCCACCCCAACTCCTCCCAGAATTACGTCTCTTTGAATATACAAATCAATATAAATAGCCCTTAAGATCAGCCTTCTGTGTAAAAGACAATGGGAAAAACACTGGGAAAACTAGAAGAATTTCAGTGAATACCAAGTGGAGTCAAAGAAAAACATACTATTTGTTAGTTTAAACAGTGATATAATCAACAAAAGAAAGCTGATCGAGTGACATAGCATGTCGGAGAAACTCGAAAGCTCAAGTTCACAAAGTCGCACAGTGTACGAAATAAAAAAGAAGTTGTCACATATCAAAGTCACCGTGAAAAGACAAGTCGTAGCCCAACGTCTGAGTGTCATGTGAAAGCTTATTAGGGTACAGATAAAAAAAGGGCACACAGTGGGAAAAAAGCAGGAAATGTCAACTTTAACCTTGAAATTTTCACTTTAATCACATAGTTTATTTTGTCATTAAAGTAGAACATCATAAACTTCATCTTAAAATCATTTAATTTACTAGTTTCTCAAATCCCATCGTATCTAAAGTAGCATGTTAAATGCTTTGTTTTGTATTTGATCTTCTATGTGCTCTATGTTTGTGAATCACTACATGCTTCCGGTCTTTCTCTTCCTCCAACAGGAAACAGACTCCATTACATTCATAATATTACAGCTCTCTGAATAATTAAAATGCTGAGATGTATACGTGATATCATTTTCATGATGATAGGAGTTAAAGCATGTTATTAAACATGGGAACACGGTGGCGCAGTGATTGTTCATGCCTCACGCAAGATGCTTGCTGCACCATGCGCAACCTTCGATTAAATACTTTATTGCAGCAGTACTGTCTCTTTCAAACGTACTAACCTCCAATTCCTGTCCTTACTTTTCTTTCTCCAAATATCCAATCGCCGCACAATCAGCTCTGTAAGCTTAGAACGCCGATTCTTCAAAACTTTTAAGGAACATTGAAATATCTTTGTAGTACATATTTAATTATTCTATCCATCTGTCCTTCCAGTGTTGCACCAGCCACAGCAAGAATACAATGCAAGGCAGGAACAATCCATGAATGGAGCGCCAGCGCCTCGCTAGCGCAGCGGCACCGTGTCCTCACATGTTTAATTATTAACAATATAGATTATTTAAATTAAGTTAAAGTTGTATCTGTATAATATAATAAACATATTTTGCTGCATTTCATCTTAAAAATTATGTCATCATATGTAAATACACACTTTATAAAGTGGTTCAGGTTGTGCAATATTATAACTGTATTGCAAGTTTACAGTGAGGTAATTGTACTTATAGGTACAAACAGTTCTACAAGGAGCACTTGATGGATTGATTGAGTGCGTTTAGAGCTCTTGGGATGAAACTGTTTCTGAACCGCGAGGTCAGTACAGGAAAGGCTCTGAAGCATTTGCCGTGTGAGAGCAGTTCAAATAGCGCATGGCTGAGGCAGCATTTGCTTGATGCTGTATACCGATAATTCTCTTTCCAAGCAGCTGCTGTAGATCTGTGATTCCCCACTCAGATACAGTGATATAAATACTCCGAGTGGTGCAGTGAAAGTAATATGGAAAATAATGATCCGCTGTGGCAACCCTTAACGGGAGCAGCTGAAAGAAGAAGAAGGTGCAGTGAGAGTAACAACGCTAAAGCAGATATTGTATTTAGAACAGTTTGACCATTCTGTGGACCATTATATTGTTACAGGTTAAATTACAATCAGATGCATTAAACTAATAAACAATATGTGGTTAATTTCAGTGTATTTATAAAGCCGCGTCAGGGATGTGGATATAAAAGAGAAAGGGTAACCACATAGGAACTGTAGCACTGCTTTAACACTGGATGCCACCAGTCTGTAAAACCGAGCACAGAACTTGCGTACGCCAGGGTATGAGCTACCGTGGAAATGTGTGTGGCTTTACGCCAAGTTTAGGTTTTATACATCGCAATTTGAAGGTGGAAACGTTCTTATGCAACATTTTTGTGCGTACGCACCGTTTATACATGAGGCTTCTCGTTTTTTGCAGGAGTGTTCTGTGGTCAGATGAAACAAAGATTGAACTGATTGGCCATAATAATCACTGCTATGTTTGGAAGGATGAAGCTTTTAAATGATATTCATTTCTAACTGTGAATCAATAGAGTGGTAGAATCAATTTATGGAGGTGTTTTGCTGGTAAAGGGACATTTCAAAAAATAAATAGTATTGTGAGGAAGAAGGATTATTCAGAAATTCTGAAGAAACACTTCAAGACATAAACCAGGAAGAAAACTAGGTCGCAAATTTGTCTTCCAGCAGGACAATGATTCTAAACATAACTCCAAAGTTGTAACAAAATAACTTAGAGAACACAGTGAAAATATTGGAGTGGGCATCGCAAAACCTTGACCCGAATCCCATAAAAAATTGTGGGCTGTACCAAAAAAACATGTCTGAGCAAGGAGGCCCACAAACCTAACTGACTTACACCAGCCCTGTCAAAAGAAAATGTCAAAAATGTCTTCCACATAATCTGAGAAGCTGGTGGAAGGTTATCCTAAGCATTACAGCCAAGTTAAGAAATTAAAAGGAAGTGCCACCAAAATACTAGTAAAATATATGTACACTTGTGACCAAATCAAAATTGGATATAATAAAGGATAACTAAACCTTTTTACCTTTTGTTTTGATAAATGCAAATAAAGTAGACACCCTAACTGACTTAACACAGGTAATGTATGGTGACATGGCATGCTTGGAGTTGTTAAAGCATTGAGTTTGAAAGTCTTTAGCCTAAGTGTATGGGAATGTTTGGCCTCAATCATATCTGATTGAGTGACATGCTATCTACTGTTAATTCTTGCCTTGAGCCCAAAGCATCTGGGAGAGCCCCCAGATGCCAGAGATCCTGCTTTGATATATGCAGGCTAAGAAAATAAATTAAAGACTCTTGTCTTATACAGTATCTAAATTAAATGGGGGTGATGATTCTTCAGTTTAATATGATGCACTGTTTCTAACAATAATGTGGGCAGATAGAATGCCCACCTTTAGTTACAGGATACTGAGATTATCACTTAAGAAATATTGTTTACAGCTTAAAGCATTTAATTTAATCATCACTTTATACACTCATTACATTACCTACATCCATTGTCTTAACTTGTGTGACATCCAAACCCAACCATTTTACAGCTCATGCATTGCAGGATTAATATATGCTTTACCTTTGGCCAGCATGTTTTAATGTGTGACTGTATTGCCATATAAATGTAATCAGAGAGCCTGGCATTAAGAACGATGTAAATGTCTACTTTATGTGACACTCACCTACACAGGACTTGCCATCCAGTGCCAGCACAAAGCCAGGCTCACAAGTGCAGGAAAAAGAACCCAAGGTATTCAAGCAGCTTGCATGCTCAGAGCATGCCTGCAGTCCCGTCACCTGGGCCAGCTGACACTCGTCCACATCTGGAATGACAAATGAAGGAGGGAAATAAGAAACAGCAAAGTAGGGGAAAATTACAGGAAAAGTGAAAGGACAATATAAAAAAATTGCCATGATGGCAAAGACAACTGATTGAGAAAATGTTAGGCTGAGGGAAGAAGATCTGGTGAGTGGTCAGAGAACATCGAAATGGGCACAAGCTCACCACCAGAAAGGAGACCTGTTTTGTTTTCACTTATAAGCTGTTTTACCCCTTTTTAATGGCTTAGATTCCTTCCATTCCTTAGTTTTTTATGTATGTTGAAAGCACTGTTTTATTCCTCTATTAATTGTTAGTATGTTCATTAAGAAAGGCACAAGTGAATGAGTGCCTACTAATCAGATGCTCAGAGACATGGGCACTGCTAAGTTGGCAAAGGACAAAGTGATGCCCTACAAAGAATCGACGGAACAGGGAAACTCCTGCTGTGAGGAAGGGCAACTAGAAGGCAATAGGCAGCAGCATCAAGTGAGGTGGGTCAAAAGTAAAATGAAGACACCTGGTGCCACTTTGGGGAGTTTTAGCCCAGTGTTCTCCTACTCAGTCACTGTCCATATTGAGTTTGCATATTTTCTGCAGGTACACCAGTAACCGTTCTTATCTATGACATCATAACCCATTGAAGCTCCACCTGCTGTGCCTGACAAGGATTAAAGAGAAAACCACCCAGCAGGATATATCATTTGATCACAGGTTCTCTTCTGGCACTAATAGAGGGCACCAAAATATTTATTTTCACTGAATTCTCCATCTTTTTATGTGAGCAAGCATGGCATTGGGAAACCTTTTGTGTTTTGACTGTGTATTTCTCCATTTACAATATACATACAGACATGGACAAATCTATTGGTACCCCTCCACAAAAAAAAACAAGAACCCACAATTGTCTCTGAAATAACTTGAAATCAAGAAATGTAATTGGCACCCATTTGTGTTTATTCTGTATTTAACCAAAAGTCAGACTTTGCTTTAGAGTTTTGATTCAACAGAATATTTTAAATAATAACACAAATGAAAATGGCATGGACAAAAATGATGAGATCCTTAACCTGATATTTTTTTGCACAACCTTTAGACATAATCACTTGTAAACAAGCGATGAATGGAGCTCTCCATGAGATTTCTGCACTTGTCCACTGGTAGTTTGGCCCACTCTTTCTGAGGAAACTGCTCTAGCTGTGTCAGGTTTAAAGGGGCTTTTCTTCAGACTGCATGTTTCAGTTCTTTCCATGGATGTTCGATAGGATTCAAATCAGAGCTCATAGAAGACCACACCGGAATTGTCCAATGTTTTGTTCTTAGCCATTCTTGGGTTCGTTTAGTTGTGTGTTTTGGCTCATTATCTTGATGGAGGGTCCAGGACTTGAGACTTGAGACAGAGCTTTTCGACACTGGGCAGTATATTTCACTCCAGAATGTCTTGAGATTTCATTGTTCCCTACATAAACTCAAAGCACCGCTAATACCTAACCTAGCCTCATCTGTGTTTCACAGCAGATATGGTGCTCTTTTCTTTAAAGCTTTATTTTCTCATTAGGGGACATAGAGCTGATGTGACTTGCCAGAAAGCTCCACTTTTGTCTCATTTCTCCAAAGGACATTTTTCCAGAAGCATTGTAGCTTCTCAATATGAATTTTAGGAAATTGAACTCTAGCTTTTGTGTGTTTCTCTTCAACAGTCGAGTCCTCCTGGGTCTTCTTCCATTGAGCTCACTATCACTCACACTGATGGACTTTAACCTTGGAGTTCAGCTTTTATCTCTTTGGACGTTATCCTTGGCTTTTTGTTTACCATTATCACTATCTTTCTTGGGCGGCACGGTGGCGCAGTGGGTAGCGCTGCTGCCTCGCAGTTGGGTGATCTGGGGACCTGGGTTCGCTTCCCGGGTCCTCCCTGTGTGGAGTTTGCATGTTCTCCCCGTGTCTGTGTGGGTTTCCTCCGGGCTCTCCGGTTTCCTCCCACAGTCCAAAGACATGCAGGTTAGGTGGATTGGCGATTCTAAATTGGTCCTAGTGTGTGCTTGGTGTGTGGGTGTGTTTGTGTGTGTCCTGCAGTGGGTTGGCACCCTGCCCGGGATTGGTTCCTGCCTTGTGCCCTGTGTTGGCTGGGATTGGCTCCAGCAGACCCCCGTGACCCTGTGTTCGGATTCAGCGGGTTGGAAAATGGATGGATGGATGGACTATCTTTCTTTCATGGACATTCCATGTTTGCATAGACCTTAAACAACTTAATAATATTTGCTACTGCTGTCACAGGAACAACAAGCTGCCTGGAGATGGTCTTCTAGCTTTAGCCTTTAACATACTCGCCTGTAATTTTCTTCTGATCTCCTCAGACAACTCTCTCCTTTCTCTGGTCCATGTTTAGTGAGTATTGTTGCTGACCACATCCATCTCTTTATGACCGCAGTGTGTCCATCTTTTGATGGCTGCTTCCAGCAGGATAACACGCCATGTCACAAAGCTCAAATCACCTCAGACTGGTTTCTTGAACATGACAATGAGTTCACTGTACTCAAATGGCCTCCACGGTCACCTGATCTAAATCCAACAGAGCACATTTAGGATGTTGTGGAGTGGGAGATTCCCATCATGGATGTGCAGCAAGTGTGTGATGCTATCATAACAATGTAGACCAAAATCCCTGAGGAATGTTTCCAGCACCTTGTTGAATCTATGCCATGAAAAATTCTGGAAATTCTGAAGGCAAAACAGGGTCCAACTTGGTTCTAGCAAGGTGTACGTAATACTGTAAAGTGGCTGGTAAGTTGTATATATAAATATGTAAGAGAGACGAGTTGTTTCATGTGGACAGTCAGACAGAGAAGGCAAACACTGTAGGTGCCTTTTCCATTATATGTGAATATACCAAAAAAAAATATTGTGTTAAATAAAATAAAGAAGAAAGTCCATCTGCAATTACTGAGGTCATATACATAGCTGAAAGCTTCCAATTAAAAGTTTTTAGAGACTATGCCAAATAATTTTACTGTTATTGTTACAGTATATTTGCAGATGGCTTTACCCAAGGTGGCTTACAATATCAGAATACACTGCTCAAAAACATTAAGGGAACACTGAAACATCCTAGTCTAACACCAAGTTATTTAAGCTTCAGGGATATCAATCTGTCCAGTTAGAAGGCTTAAGTGACAAAGAATCAAGTTCACCTGCTTTGATGAAAATGAAAGTGACAACAGGTGCACTGGAAAGGGAACAGCAAGACAACCCCCAAAAAGGGAATGGTTTTGTAGGTGGTGGTCACAGACAATTGTTCTCTCTTTATCCTACCTGACTGATTCTTATCTAGTTTTGCATTTTGCTAGTGTCCTTGTCACTACTGGTACCTGTAGCCGATTCAGGTTGCACAGGTAGCCCAGCTTCTCCTGGATGGCACATACATACATGCCGTTGCATGAAGGTTTGCTGTGTCTTCCAGCACAGTCTCAAGAGCATGGAGGAGATACCAGGAGACGAGCTGTTACACAAAGAGAGCTGGACAGGACTGTTTACGGGCATCAACCCAGCAGGAGGACTGGTATCTGCTCCTTTGTACAAGAAGGCACAGGAAGAGCACTGCCAGTGTCCTACAAAATGACTTCCATCCATCCATTTTCCAACCCGCTGAATCCGAACACAGGGTCACGGGGGTCTGCTGGAGCCAATCCCAGCTAACACAGGGTACAAGGCAGGAACCAATCCCGGGCAGGGTGCCAACCCACCGCAGGACACACACAAACACACCCACCCACACTAGGGCCAATTTAGAATCGCCAATCCACCTAACCAGCATGTCTTTGGACTGTGGGAGGAAACCGGAGCACCCGGAGGAAACCCACGCAGACACGGGGAGAACATAAAAACTCCATGCAGGGAGGACCCGGGAAGCGAACCCAGGTCCCCCAAGTGCGAGGCAGCAGTGCTACCCACTGCGCCACCATGCCACCACAAAATGACTTGAGATGGCTATTGGTGTGCATGTTTCTGGCCAAACTGTCAGAAACAGACTCCATGAGGGTGGGATGAGGGCCCAACATCCTGTAGTCAGACCTTTGCTAACAGCCATGCAGCTCGATTGGCTTTCGCTAGAGAATACTACAATTGGCAGGTCTGCCATTGGTGTCCTGTTCTCTTCACAGATGAAAGCAGGTTTACACTGAGCACATATGACAGACGTGAAAGAGTCTGTAGATGCTGTAGCATACATTATGCAGCCTGCAACATCATCCAGAATGACCAGCTTGGAGATGAGTCAGTGATTTAAATTTTTGACTTTGATTTTTGGTATGATGTTGAATCCAGCCATCAGTGGGTTGGTGATTTTGGTTCCATTGACCATTATTACATCATTTTGTTCTCATTGATTTTCCACTTAACACTATAAATTGTTTCATTACACGTCACCCCATGCTGGATTCTGGTTTAACCATAACTGCCTAGTATTCGGTGCCACGCTGGGGGTTAATGCCAAGGAGGTTCAATTGAAAAAGTTAAAGTACTTCAGTCTTTCTTCATAACTCATACCTCTCAGTGTTAGAATTAGTTTAATTGCTTTTCTTTTAACATTGTCCTTTTTTGTAATATGGAGACCAAATCTGTACAGAGTACTCCAGACGATACCTCAGTGGTGTGTTATAAAGCTTAAGCATAACCTTCCTTGATTTGTACACCACATACTGTGATAAATAACCAAGCATTCTGTTAGCCTTCTTCATGGCGTCTGTACCCTGTTGATAGTGAAGAGACCTTCATGATTCTCAAATTGTTCTCATAAAAGTCACTTTCAAGTTTCAAACTTCTCATTGTGTATTCGAATGTAATATCTCTACTTACTGGCTCACATATTCTAATTCCTGGAGTTATAACTAGTAAGACAGGATTAACAATTAGTGTGACTTTGACAATGACATACCTTCACAGCCAACTGCTCCCATCAGAAATCCTCTCTGGCACTTGCAATGGAATGAGCCTACAGTATTCACACAGCTACCATGGATTCCGCAGGGGCTTTTTTCTGACTTGCACTCATCAACATCTACAGTACAGAAAGCAAAAAAAGAAATGTAAATGAAAACAAAAATAAATTAAAAAGTCATCTAATTGTTTTTTGGCCTTAAGAACCTCCTCGAAGGAAATTCCTGCACAATAAAAAACAGACAGCAAACAGTGAAGATGAAGTCTGCAAGAGCACTAATGGACTGGTTCATTCAGTGAGTTAAAGAGAGAAAGAATAGTTGACAGAAAAAAAATTTACGGAGAGAAACAAAAAGCAACTTTCACAACACATAGAGCTAACACAAAGAATTAGAATAAACATCTTAACAACTAGTGCCCCTTCTCAGGACAAGCAGGATAATGGATGGATGGACCTTAAGTAACGTCCCTAAATGTGCCCTGTGTGAGTGTTTGGCTGTGAACGTGAATTATGCCCTGTCGTGTTTTGTATTCTGCCTTTTACCTGATTCAACTGGGATAGGATCTGCCCTGTATGTTTGTTAAATGCACAATGTGGTTACAGATAATGGACTAGTAGATCAGAAATCAGTAAGTGGTGTGAGAGTGATATGTACAAGGAGTACAGCAAGGAGAAAGATGCAATTAAGTCCAAAAAATGGAAAGCTGGGAAACCGAACATTTCTGCTTAAGTCTGTGAGGAACTCGCTTATAAAAACCTGCAAAACCAACAGTCTGCCACAGAGATGCATAACAATCAGGTAAGGCAGGTGGTGTCTTGTATACTGATTTGTATACATTTAGATTACTTGCGAATCAGTATTGTTGATTATCATTGCTTTTTTCAGACATTATAAGTTTATAAAATTGTATTTCTGACTTCACACTTTTTGTTTTTGTTGCTGGCCTTGCCCATCACCAGTTTAAGGGTTGTTCTTTAATGGCAGCAGCCTTGTTGTTTACAATCATCATGTCCTGTTGCTGGCCATGTTGGAGTGATCACCATGAAACATCATCACACTGCCAGTATTTAAGATTTGAGTCTAGTATTCAATATACCCAATTCATTGGTTTGTGACTTAGTTTAGGAAAGTACATTTGGTTAGGTACTTCATCTACTTCCTTTTCGATTTCAATTCAGGTTTTGATTTCCCTGGTATTATGACTTTTTTCTACACCTCAACTTATTTTTCTGCTTGCCCTTTAAAAATGACCAGCCAACCCGCGGCGTAGCATACGCCACATAATTATGTATTGATGAGTGAACACTTCCTGAAAGACACAGTTGTCCAAATGGGGTGGGTTTGAAGATACGACTGTAGGTGAAAGAAAAGATGGAACTCTGGAGAGGGCAACATACAATTGTCCGTGACTGACAATTGGAGGATAGCCGTCGCACGCTCATTCAGCGATTCACATCCGCGACAAACAAACTGTTTTACACGCTGCATACAATGATTCACATCCACGACAAACATGATTTTTCTTAGATGGTCCTGTCGCATCCACCCTCGCACTCGAAGCATACACACTGCCTGGTCATGTGTCCGCTCGCAAGAGCAACTCACAGAGACCCGCCCACCAACTGTAAGACCATGGGATACCTCTCGCAAACTGTTTTACACGCTCATTCAGCGATTCACATCCGCGACAAACAAACTGTTTTACACGCTGCATACAGCAATTCACATCGAAGCATACACACTGCCTGGTCATGAGTCCAGTCGCAAGAGCAAGTCATGGAGATCCGCCCACCAACTCTAAGACCATGGGATACCTCTCTCAAACTGTTTTACACGCTCATTCAGCGATTCACATCCGCGACAAACAAACTGTTTTACACGCTGCATACAGCGATTCACATCTGCGACAAACATGATTTTTCTTAGACGGTCCTGTTGCGTCCACCCTCGCACTCGAAGCATACACACTGCCTGGTCATGTGCCCGGTCCGCAAGAGCAACTCACGGAGACCCGCCCACCAACTCTAAGACCATGGGATACCCCTCGCAAACTGTTATACACGTTGCATACAGCGATTCACATATGAGACAAACATGCTTCTTCTTAGATGGTCCTGCCGCGTCCACCCTTGTTCTTGAAGCATACACACTGCCTGGTCATGTGCCTGCTCACAAGAGCAACTGACAGAGACCCACCCACCAACTCTAAGACCATGCCGTGTAAAACAGTTTGCGATGGTGGACGCGGTCGTGCGTCATAACCAAAAAGAATAATGAAAAGTCAACGTGGCTCAGAGGTGCATGTGGAGTGTAGCAGAGACGAACGTGAATGATGCCCTGTTTTGTGAGTTTGCTGCGTCCGATTTGGTGGGCGTGGCTCTTCGAGTTGTCGTCGTATCCAATGGTCTTAGAGTTGGTGGGCGTGGCTCCGTCCTGCGTGCTCCATGGGTGTCTTGCTCGCTGGTGGCTTAGTGAATTATATATATAGATTTATCTCCAGGGGCCTCATATATAATGTAGTTATTGCTCAGATAACATATTTCTTATACGAAAGTCAGGATTTCTAAATTATGACGTTGGCGTGAATATTGGCTAAATGTTATGGCAAATTTCAACCATCCATAAGCCCTACACAGACTTTGTTGGTGTTGGCATTTTAGTGACTCCAGGTGGAAGGAGAATGAAGTTAGCAGAAAATCTTGTTTAATTGTACATTTCAGTGACACATTAGTCCAATTCTGATGTTCTTCAACAAAATATATTAGTTAACTGGCAGGTTCTCTAAACACAGCTGTTTTCTCTGTTGATAATAACGGCTAATGTGTAAGCTTAATGTTAATTGCCTTACTGTGTAGCCAATTCTTTTTTTGTCTATCAAAGGGTGTACTGCGTGTTGTATGACATAACTGACAATGGCAGTGTTACCAAGAAGCCAACCATCACACACAGCATGATCCTAAAATCTGTGTCCATCTTTACTAATTGATAAAATAATGGAACTGTTTGGTAAATGGGTGGGATTTTAGATATTTTATTAAGGTCTACACAATTAAGAGTATAAAAAGAGGACCATAGGACCTTACACAATAAAACAAGTACAAATTTGGAACATAATAGAAACTATTGCACTTTGTTGCAATGGTCCCCTTATCTTTATATATAATACGCTACCGTGGCTGTTTGTTTGTCCGTCCAGGATTTTAAATCACCTGTAGCATGCAAACCATTTGACCTGTTGACCTGAAATTTGGTACCCATATACTATGTGACATCTACTATTGGCTTTTGGGGTGATGATTGACCTCCAAGGTTATTCCTCTTTTTTTTTTATTTTATTGTAGAATCAACTCTCGGCAGCGGCCAGCAGGACAGCTGTGCGTCACATTCATACAGGCACCGTTCGCATCTCTACCACCTCCGCTGTCACTTCCCCTACCTCTTCATATCTTAAATCATTCTTGAGGCAGATTGAACACTTAAGTGCCAGCTTAAGTGAAAAATTAAAGAAAATTTTTTTGCAACCCAAACACTGACTTAATCAGTTTTAATGCGAAAAGATGTCGACGAAAGAAGAGAAGAAGCAGGCCTCTAGGGTGGAGAAAAGAAGAGCTGCTCAGGAAGCAGCAAGCGCATCAACCTCTGAGCAAATGAATGCTAAACGTACAGAGAAAGAGGATGAATTCTATAAGTCAAGTGTATTTACTGCACGTTATCATACAGTGAGCCCTTACTGGTCTAAAGTATATTGTGATTGCAGAGCTCACATGGAACTCAAAAAAAGCCTCATACTCAATCATCACTGTGTCAGATGTGTTACTATCTGAGTTTGTGGACATTAAATAAAAACCTTTTCTCGTTCCTATATTAGTTATGCCATTAAGATTTTCCAGTTCCTGAATTTCGCTTTGATTTCTTTTGCTATGCTTCTTAGGTTTAGATTCGGGTACTGACATGCGATGGATAGGATCATATTTGTTTTTTAAACTTTTTGCTTGTTTACGTTTCCTCTTTTAGTCATCTTTCTAAACGTGTAAGCCCTTTCTGTGTAAAGCTAACACTGGGGTTAAGGACGTACTCCTGGGTTATTAGGGGATGTCTGCTGGAAGTCGGAAATAATTACATCATCAACATGACTACTGATCTTGTGTGATTTTTGTTCTTACTTTTGTGGAAAATGAATTAGTGAATGAGTCCTGACAACCATTTTGTGGTGTAATTTGCTTTAGACCAGTGTTTCCCAACATGTTTTACAGGTGCTGGTCATAAAATTAGAATATCATGACAAAGTTGATTTATTTCAGTAATTCCATTCAAAAAGTGAAACTTGTATATTAGATTCATTCATTACACACAGACTGATGTATTTCAAATGTTTATTTCTTTTAATGTTGATGATTATAACTGACAACTAATGAAAGTCCCAAATTCAGTATCTCGGAAAATTAGAATATTGTGAAAAGGTTCAATATTGAAGACACCTGGTGCCACACTCTGATCAGCTAATTAACTCAAAACACCTGCAAAAGCCTTTAAATGGTCTCTCAGTCGAGTTCTGTAGGCTACACAATCATGAGGAAGACTGCTGACTTGACAGTTGTCCAAAAGACGACCATTGACACCTTGCACAAGGAGGGCAAGACACAAAAGGTCATTGCTAAAGAGGCTGGCTGTTCACAGAGCTCTGTGTCCAAGCACATTAATAGAGAGGCGAAGGGAAGGACAAGATGTGGTAGAAAAAAGTGTACAAGCAATAGGGATAACCGCACCCTGGAGAGGATTGTGAAACAAAAGCCATTCAAAAATGTGGGGGAGATTCACAAAGAGTGGACTGCAGCTGGAGTCAGTGCTTCAAGAACCACCACGCACAGACGTATGCAAGACATGGGTTTCAGCTGTCGCATTCCTTGTGTCAAGCCACTCTTGAACAAGAGACAGTGTCAGAAGCCTCTCGCCTGGGCTAAAGACAAAAAGGACTGGACTGCTGCTGAGTGGTCCAAAGTTATGTTCTCTGATGAAAGTAAATTTTGCATTTCCTTTGGAAATCAAGGTTCCAGAGTCTGGAGGAAGAGAGGAGAGGCACAGAATCCACGTTGCGTGAGGTCCAGTGTAAAGTTTCCACAGTCAGTGATGGTTTGGGATGCCATGTCATCTGCTGGTGTTGGTCCATTGTGTTTTCTGAGGTCCAAGGTCAACACAGCCATCTACCAGGAAGTTTTAGAGCACTTCATGCTTCCTGCTGCTGACGAACTTTATGGAGATGCAGATTTCATTTTCCAACAGGACCTGGCACCTGCACACAGTGCCAAAGCTACCAGTACCTGGTTTAAGGGCCACGGTATCCCTGTTCTTGATTGGCCAGCAAACTCGCCTGACCTTAACCCCATAGAAAATCTATGGGGTATTGTGAAGAGGAAGATGCAATACGCCAGACCCAACAATTCAGAAGAGCTGAAGGCCACTATCAGAGCAACATGGGCTCTCATAACACCTGAGCAGTGCCACAGACTGGTGGACTCCATGCCACGCCGCATTGCTGCAGTAATCCAGGCCAAAGGAGCCCCAACTAAATATTGAGTGCTGTTCATGCTCATACTTTTCATGTTCATACCTTTCAGTTGGCCAACATTTCTAAAAATCCTTTTTTGCATTGGTCTTAATTGATATTCTAATTTTCCGAGATACTGAATTTGGGACTTTCATTAGTTGTCACTTATAATCATCAACATTAAAAGAAATAAACATTTGAAATACATCAGTCTGTGTGTAATGAATAAATCTAATATACAAGTTTCACTTTTTGAATGGAATTACTGAAATAAATCGACTTTGTCATGATATTCTAATTTTATGACCAGCACCTGTATATGGTGGCACACTATTTGTAACCATAAACATCCCAAGGCACACCTGTATTCTACTAACCACAGACACAATATATCTCATACATGTGGTCAACTGCCCAAAGGGACAGGACTACCGGAGAAGCCTGTAAAATAGTAACACTGATAGCAGCGTTCCCAGACATGGCACTTAGTGAGCACTTTGCTAGCATCTCCCAGCTGCTTTGTCCCTTAGCCCACATCTCTGTGCCTCAAAGGCAACTTGTATGCCCACTATCTACCAGTCCTGTGAGAGTCACTGGTGACCACACATCCAGACAGATGGTCTCTAGCAGCCAATAGACGCTTTTGAAGTGATCTAAGTGCTGTGTCTGCAACATATCTATTACAAAGCTGCTTTTATGCCAGATTCTCCAGGTAATACTGTTCTCCTCAGACAGGTCTTGACCGCCTGTGGAGCTTGTCCCTCTCAGGTTCAGACCCAGGTCCACTACACTATTATTTCCATGGCACATCAAGCACTACTTTAGACAAATGATATGATTAGTTTACTGGCTTTGACTGCGGCATTTGACGGCTCCCCCAGTTCTGAGGTAGCTTACCTTGGCACAGAAGCAGTGTTCCCTGAAGCACAAAGCCAGGGTGACAGGTACAGTTTCCTTCTTGTAGGATCAGGTCCTGGGGACAGCCACATTCAGATGTTGTATCAAGCACAATCTGATTTCCAAGGCAGGGCTTGCTGGGTGCTGTCACTGAAACAGTGATACAAATTTTATTATATGCTCTTGTCTTCTGCATCCATGACCTTCCATGGCTTCCTACAATGTGAGAGCCAAGGACTGTGATTTAAATAAAGTCAGCCTAGACACCTGTAGTGTATTGGTGAAAATCCAACACCCTGGTGTTGGTGACAGTGGTGTAGCTAGGGGCGGGTGGCACATTTTTGAGGGCAGCATTATTGGTCAAAGGGCTCAGTTCAATTTGTGTGTAAGCAGCAGGGTTCGGAAAAATATCACTCATGAATGAAAAAAGTAAAATTCTCAGATTTGTATCCACAAAGGCTTCAAAAATAATTTTCAAACCGTCCTTCTGTGACGGCATCAGACACAGCAGTTGAAATTTATGCGGGAATCACAAAAATAAACATAAACATTACGCCAATAATAATTTCTAGGAAGATAAACAACTAATTTACAATTTATAATTTCGTTTCATTATCAATCTGAATGCGTTCTTGTTCTGCGCAGAAAACATCCCCACCTATCACTTGTACACCGCACCAGCTCTGCTTTTTGCAGCATAATTATATTAAACTAATGATTAGAACACGGTCTATCAGTGCGTCTATACTATATTCTTGTCTAGTTGATGCTTATAAATAATTATATGTGAAAAATAATTGGTGTGTCTCCATATATGAATAAATCTATGCAAAATTATCTTAATTTTTCTCTATATGTCATTTTAATTTTCTATTTAAATAGGTTAACATGGGTGGCACGGTGGCGCAGTGGTAGCACTGCTGCCTCGCAGTTAGGAGACCCGGGTTCGCTTCCCGGGTCCTCCCTGCATGGAGTTTGCATGTTCTCCCCGTGTCTGCGTGGGTTTCCTCCCACAGTCCAAAGACATGCAGGTTAGGTGGATTGGTTATTCTAAATTGGCCCTAGTGTGTGCTTGGTGTGTGGGTGTGTTTGTGTGTGTCCTGCGGTGGGTTGGCACCCTGCCCAGGATTGGTTCCCTGCCTTGTGCCCTGTGTTGGCTGGGATTGGCTCCAGCAGACCCCCGTGACCCTGTGTTCGGATTCAGCGGGTTGGAAAATGGATGGATGGATAGGTTAACATATTCAGATATGTTGGAGGGCAGCAAATTAAAGCACCACCCCGCCCCGAGTGGCACGAACTCAAGCTACTCTTTTTACAGCACTTTAGCAACATGGACTCTTAGGCTTACAGAATTTTTCTAGCTTTGTTAAATAAGCAAACATTGTTCTATGAGATGCAACTGTGTTTAACTTATCCTTTATAAGGGAAGCCATAAGATTACCAATATAACAAAAACACTTTATACTGACAGATTAAAGCATGCAAACTCTTCTCTAAGAGGCAGCCTCTGACCTTGAGTCTCAGCACCATAAATATACTCCATTATTAAATTTAGATCGTACTACTTTACTTTTCAAGTAAATATGCTCACCTAAAGATTTCCATGCCATGAGCTACATGCTAAAGATGCTCTTGTATATTCATAACTATAAAAGCTGTGTCTGAACAAAGAATTATTAGCATATCCATGATTTCAGTACAGTCCTAATATCCTACGTGGTATGTTCCATAGACTTCTCTGTTAATAAAATGTCTTATGTACTTCCTGGAGTCCTGGAAGCCTCTGTGCTCTATTGTGGAAGTGAACTGGGGATAAAGAGAATCTGATATCTGACTTTTTCCATAACAATGGTTGCCTTTAATTATTGCCTTATGCATAAAGTGATACTGACTGAATTAGAAATGACAAGTAAGTTTTCCAATGAATCAATCCATAAAACATTATTTTATATAGATAGCACCCTTTACACAGTAAATTGTGTGACGGATGGCCAGGACTCATGGCCGGCCGGGATGCCCCTTTGACACTGGATCTGGGGGAGCAGCAATGGGATGCACACTACATCCCTCGGAACACTTGGTGGCAGCCCCCCTGGGTTGCCCTGCAGCGGGTCGTAAAAACAGCAGAGGCCATTATAGGGACTGAACTGCCATCACTCGAACTCTCGTATAAGACTCGCTGTGTGAGAAGGGCCAAAAACATTCTCAAGGACAAAACTCACCTTGGAAATTCTTTGTTTGAGCTCCTCCCGTCAGGCAGACGCTTTCGGTCAATCCGTGTACGCACAAACAGACTAAAAAAGAGCTTTTTCCCATCTGCCATAAACTTTCTTAACTCTGAATCTCCTCAGTCTGAGATCATTTTTAATTGAACATGTACAATAAACTATATCGGTAATGTGCAATATACTAATGTAATACAATATACTGTAGAATATCCATCCATCCATCCATTTTCCAACCCGCTGAATCCGAATACAGGGTCACGGGGGTCTGCTGGAGCCAATCCCAGCCAACACAGGGCACAAGGCAGGAACCAATCCCAGGCAGGACACACACAAACGGGCCAATTTAGAATCGCCAATCCACCTAACCAGCATGTCTTTGGACTGTGGGAGGAAACCCACGCAGACACGGGGAGAACATGCAAACTCCACACAGGGAGGGCCTGGGAAGCGAACCCGGGTCCTCAGGTCTCCCAACTGCGAGGTAGCAGCGCTACCCACTGCACCACCATGTCGCCCACTTTAGAATATGTAATGTACTATTCATTAACAGGTGCAATAACAATTTACGCTGCTGTACTTTGAGAAATAATAATAATTTGCTCTGGTTACTTGATCACTTAACACTGTATATGACATATTTGGAATTATTTGACTTTTCTTTAAATGCACCTCGGGGCTGTCACAAAAAGTAATTTCGTTGTGTTACACAATGACAATAAAGTGCTTGAACTTGAACTTGAACTTGAACATCAGGGCCACTATTGTGGAACATAGGGGGAGCTGCACAGCTTCCTGAGCCCGTGTGGGCTGTAATACAGCCTAATTAGGCCAATTACCACCTGGAGCACTTCCGGGTGGGCTATAAAAGGAGCCTGCGGCCACTACTCAGGGTGTCAGAGTTGGGAGGAGGAGGACAAAGCTGCCTGGAAGGAGTGGAGGAAGAAGAAAAGTGTGGCTTTGGGTATTTTTCGTTTGGTGTGGTTTTGGGGACTGTGTAGGGCCTGTGGGACACAGGAAAGACGTGCCCCCACGGCTGAAGATAAAATAAAACTATTTTGTTTATTTTCACGTGCTTCCGGTGTCAGTCACAAGCTGCTTTATAAGGCAAATAAAAATGTATTTCAAAGAAACACAATAAAATGCAAGATTTTCCAATACATGATCATTTTATCCATTGTGTTTTATACAATTATTTAATATGTAGAAGATGAATTAAAACAAGATTATAAGGGAAATAACAGCACACTGCTACTGAAGAAAATAAAATCAAAGCTTCCTTAATGTCAGTAGCCACTAAAATTGATCATGTCATTAAAATGTAACCAATTATATCTTAAATATTGTAAGTCATCCTTGATAAAGGCATCAGACAAATGTAAATGGTGTAAATATCACACAGTTAAATATGAAATTTAATTATAGCTTAATTTGATTAAATTATCTGGCTTTGAACAATCTGAAAGTAAAACAGAAACAGTGTCCTGTTGCCAGAAAGCTACGAGCTCGTTGAATTTCAGAGGCCAACAATGCTTTGAAAGAGTTGCACTGATCTGACTGATTGTCACTATTGCTAGGATGTGTGAAGCTCCATTGTGCAACACTGGGACAGGTTATTGCCGACACAGACATGACACGTACCTGCAGTTGTGTCTTCCTCTGGTGATATTTGACCTTGAATTATGTTGTCTATTGTATGATCCAAGCTCTGGGGAAAAAAGAGACGATGAGAGATAATCTGAAGTTGCAATCAGAAAACAATATATTTTGACACATACAAGCATTTATTGAGTGTGAGTCTGTTGGAAATTCCAGCAAACAATTAAACAAATATTCCATCCATCCATCCATCCATCCATTGTCTCCCGCTTATCCGAGCTCGGGTCGCGGTGGCAGCAGCTTGAGCAGAGATGCCCAGACTTCCCTCTCCCCGGCCACTTCTTCTAGCTCTTCCGGGAGAATCCCAAGGCGTTCCCAGGCCAGTCGAGAGACATAGTCCCTCCAGCGTGTCCTGGGTCTTCCCCGGGGCCTCCTCCCGGTTGGACGTGCCTGGAACACCTCACCAGGGAGGCGTCCAGGAGGCATCCTGATCAGATGCCCGAGCCACCTCATCTGACTCCTCTCGATGCAGAGGAGCAGCGGCTCTACTCTGAGCCCCTCCCGGATGACTGAGCTTCTCACCCTATCTTTAAGGGAAAGCCCAGACACCCTGCGGAGGAAACTCATTTCAGCCGCTTGTATTCGCGATCTCGTTCTTTCGGTCACTACACATAGCTCATGACCATAGGTGAGGGTAGGAACATAGATCGACTGGTAAATAGAGAGCTTCGCCTTGCGGCTCAGCTCCTTTTTCACCACGACAGACCGATGCAACGCCCGCATTACTGCGGATGCCGCACCGATCCGCCTGTCGATCTCACGCTCCATTCTTCCCTCACTCGTGAACAAGACCCCGAGATACTTGAACTCCTCCACTTGGGGCAGGATCTCGCTACCAACCCTGAGAGGGCACTCCACCCTTTTCCGGTTGAGGACCATGGTCTCGGATTTGGAGGTGCTGATTCTCATCCCAGCCGCTTCACACTCAGCTGCGAACCGATCCAGAGAGAGCTGAAGATCACAGCCTGATGAAGCAAACAGGACAACATCATCTGCAAAAAGCAGTGACCCAATCCTGAGCCCACCAAACCGGACCCCCTCAACACCCTGGCTGCGCCTAGAAATTCTGTCCATAAAAGTTATGAAAAATAAACAAATATTTTATACCTAATTCATTTTGGGCTCCTTTTTGCTTGATTCAGATGATAAAGAATCCTTTAATGTCTAAAGTGAGCTTTAGTAATACGAATAGTGATGTTCTCCGAATAATACATAAAAACGATACAAGAAAGGTGGAGAAGGCCTTTTTTTTAGGAGACTGTGCTCCTTTAATGTGGCTAGTGACATCCTTTACATCATGGGTGTCAAACTCCAGTCCTGGTGGGCTGTAGTGGCTGCAGATTTTCATCTTCTTCATTAGTGACCAGTTTTTGCTGCTAATTAACTTCTTTTGTCTTAGTTTTAATTAACATGACTCAGGCCCCTTAGTTGTCTCTTTTTCTTTAACTAGCAGCTAAACAATAATGAGACACAAAACAAGCCGCCACATGACCAGCTGTGCCAATCACACAATTTCTGAAAAGAAAGGTGATGGTCTCTGTAAGGTTGAACTCTCAGGTCACCAAAACATTTTGACAGTGTTCTTAGAAAAAAAAAATCAACCGTTTTGGAAATGTCAGCTGTGGCAGAATGAGAGCAGCAACAGGCCATGGCATTAAATAATGAGTTTAATTAACAGCAAGAATCAGCTTCTCATTAAGAGATTGGTTGGAGTGAAATTGGTTGGAGTTTGAAATTTCAGTTTAGCTGGTCATCTGTTGGCTCGTCTCACGTCTCATTTCTGTTTGGCTGCCACTTAATGAAGAAAAGAATAAATTCAGAGGACTGAATCCTTAAAAACAGGGCTATTAAAATGAAAGGGAAAGGAGTTAATTAGCAGTGAAAACTGGTCACTGATTAAGAAAAGGGTTAGAATGAAAACCTGCAGCCACTGCGGCCATCCAGGCCTGGAGTTTGACACCCCTGCTTTACATGTTCCACAACTGTGTGATGGCCAATGTGATTTTTTGTAAGTTGTAGTGTGCTAGGCTGGTAACATCACTTTAAGAGAGGCCAACAAACTGATTAGGAAGGCAGGCTCAGTTATGAGATGCACTGTGGACCTGTTGGAGGTAATAAAGGAGAGGAGAATGAAGGCAAAACTGATGGCCCTAATGAACAATGTGGCACATCCTCTCTATGACACACCAGCATTTTGAGGACAATTATTAGCTAACGAAGTATTCAGGAGAAGAGCATCAACAAAAGTTTCTGGCAATACACCATTATAATGCCTCACTCGTTGTTTTTCTTTTGTTTTTTTGGGTACTTTAGAGTAATAATTTAATTAATCAGGTATTTTCTATATGTTGGCCTCCACCATTATTCTGTGTGGAATGTCTGGTATAATATGCAACACACCTCATGGTATTTGTTTTATATTCTTGTCCTATTATTCCTTGTACTAAGTTATTTAATGAATCCAACATTTTCTGTTTTGGCCTGTCTGAGGTTGTTCTAATTGGATATGTTGCTATGATAGTAAAGTAATGCTATCCCATTGTTTGTTCCTGCCTTGTGTTTAGCTATTTAATGAATAGAATATTTTCTATATTTTAGCCTTCTTGGCATTATTCTGGATGCATTTGCTATACAATGTGTTAAGGGGCGTTTGTCTATTACACATAAAGAGGTGCATTTTGGATCACACTTAATGTTTCCAACACAATCACAAAATGGCTTATCTCTCTATTATATAAAAAAAACTTGGGACAAGATAAGATCTGTTCAGGGAGACGAGATGTGACCTTCTCAGAAAGATACTTTCACATCCCACGAAACGAGACTTTGTCCCAAGAGATTTAACCACCCGGTCCGGGGCCAGAAAAAGACAAAGAGTAGACGACAAAGTAGAACATCGTAAAGAATTCAAAATCGTTGGCACGATACACATGCAGAGCATGTTAGATATAATGGAAGAACGAAAATTCGAAAGTCTCAAAAAAATGATAGTAAAGATCGTATTAGCACAAACAAATGGAAAATATTATTCAGTGAAATAACGGAACAGCGAAAAGAGATTGAATAGTGTTTGAGGATGTCTGGGGGAGAAGAGAGAAAAGGCAGTGAGACAAAAAGACAGCTGCTGTACAGGCTTTTAAACGTTTGAAGCACCGCATGAGATACAGATCACACGGCACGGCAGCAGCAAGACAGCAGCTGATCAAGCAAAGAGGAGGAGG
Organism: Erpetoichthys calabaricus; assembly: GCF_900747795.2. Classification (NCBI taxonomy): domain Eukaryota; kingdom Metazoa; phylum Chordata; class Cladistia; order Polypteriformes; family Polypteridae; genus Erpetoichthys; species Erpetoichthys calabaricus. The sequence continues at coordinate 198,049,428 of NC_041399.2, forward strand.
TAAAAAAAAATCTGTATGTGTTTCCCATTGTATCACCGTTTAAGAGGGGTTTTGGAGGAGCGACCGCATCTCCTTGGGGTGCATTCAGCCCCCTTCTTCACAATGGCGTGTAGCGCAGGCAGGGGTTGGGGGGGGGGGTGAGCAAAATGAACATGGGGCAAAGCCCCCTAGTTAAAAAACAAAAAGAAGTCAAAACAAATGGCTAAAAAGAAATTGCTATGCTGGCTTCTGCTTACACCAGTTTTGCTGGGCTCCAGGTCTCCATGTTTCAGAACCTCATTGTAGCTGGCTAGAGAGGGGTTCAGGGTCTCCATGTGGACAGACAATGTTGACAGCAGCAAAACCCACACCAGCAGCAGGATTCCACTGTCACTGGCCATCTTGAATATGTCTGTGGAAAACACACCAGAGTTGAAAGGAGTGATATTGTGCACCACTGTGATGGGCAATACTACCTTACCATGTGAAAAAAAATCTGCATCAACAGTAGGAGACTGAATTGGCAAACACTTAACAGCATGCAAATGTAACAAAACTTTGAAACATGTTGTCAAAGCATCGTAGAACATTACACAACTAGAATGATTTTGATGAGACCAGGCCCTTCGGTCCAGTAAAGCTTGCCAATTCTATTTGTCTAATTTTTCTTAAATATCATCAAGGTGAGTTTCAAAAGTCCCAAAACAGCTCTCCCTACAACACTACTTGGTAATTTATTCCAAGTCTTTGAAAGATAAACATTCTAACATTAAACAGTTTCCATGTGTACCCTCTTCTTGTTTGAAGTTCTTAATTTAAAACATTCAATCTACTGTTCTGATTCTGTTCAGAATTTTAAACACTTTAGTCATGTCAACTCTTAATCTCCATTTGCTTAAACTGAAAAGGTTCATCTCCTTCAGTCCGTCCTCGTGGCTCAAACCTTTTAGTCCCAGCGTAGTCGCTCTTCTCTGGACTTTGTCTAGCACTACTATGTCTTTTTTTTTTTTGTAATATGGAGGCTAAAACTGCACAACAACCAAAACTTCACAATTAAAACACTTATAATTGTTCATAGTGCTTAGAATTAGGTACAGAAATGTATCGGAGCCTGGTAGAGTTTGTGAGAACTTAAATCTTGTGAGTGACAACTATAGGATTTTCCATTATCTACTAATGCTTGTTAAGAATTGACTACAGGAATCTCAACATATGAATTAATATAAGCATTTTACACATCTGCATATTCCAATACAAGGTCATGGGTAAGATCACAGAGTCTCCACTTTTAAGGGTTCTAAACAATCTCTTGTTAATAAGTGACTCTTGGGAAATTGCTGTCCTGTTGCTTTTAGATCTAACTGCAGCATTTGATACAGTTCATCATGGTATCCTTATTGCCCATCATGAGCAGTCTGTGGGTGTTCAAGGAACTGCTTTGGGTGGTTCAGGTCATACCTCACAGACAGAAGCTTTTCGGTCAGCCTGGGCAATCTCACCTCTCCTTTGGCCCCTCTCACCTGTGGGGTCCCTCAAGGATCTATTATGGGGCCTGCTCTTTTTTCACTGTCCATGTTGCCCTTACGATCCATTTAAAAAAAAACCAATATGTCTTTTCATTGTTATGTAGATGATACACAATTATATCTTCCACTGAAATACACCAAATCAAATTCTCTTAGACTTTTATTGGAATGTCTGGAAGGCATTAAAATATGGATGTTCTCTTCACGGGCGGCACGGTGGCGCAGTGGGTAGCGCTGCTGCCTCACAGTTGGGTGACCTGGGGACCCAGGTTCGCTTCCCGGGTCCTCCCTGTGTGGAGTTTGCATGTTCTCCCCGTGTCTGCGTGGGTTTCCTCTGGGCGCTCCGGTTTCCTCCCACAGTCCAAAGACATGCAGGTTAGGTGGATTGGCGATTCTAAATTGGCCCTAGTGTGTGCTTGGTGTGTGGGTGTGTTTGTGTGTGTCCTGCGGTGGGTTGGCACCCTGCCCAGGATTGGTTCCCTGCCTTGTGCCCTGTGTTGGCTGGGATTGGCTCCAGCAGACCCCCGTGACCCTGTGTTCGGATTCAGCGGGTTGGAAAATGGATGGATGGATGGATGTTCTCTTCACTGGCTTCCTCTTCGATACAGGATCATATTTAAAATTTCAATGTTTGTTTATAAGTCCCTGAATGGTTTAGTCCCCGTTTATCTTACTGATCTCTTACACCCTTATTATCCTTCATGGTCACTGAGGTCCTCTGACCAGAGGTTATTGGTCATGTTGAGATCTAGACTTAAGCTTACAGGGGACTGTGCTTTTTCACTAGCTGCCCCCAACCTTTGGAACAGCCTAGTTTTTTATATTAGCTGAGCACCAAATTCGGTTACTTTTAAATCTCACCTGAAAGACTCTCTTTTTGCTTTAGCTTTTACCCATACTATTTATTAAAGTCTTTATTAAATCAGAGGTGGGCGATGTGTATGAGCAGACAAAGGGACAAAGCAGCTGGGAGAGGATGTCGCTGCTAAAGATCTGAGCGACATGGTATAAACAGCCGCTGAAGAAGCCAAAAGGTCCTTTTTTAGGGACACTCACCAGCAAGTGGCAAAAATGGTTGATTCCATTCCTCGATCTGTTACATCTCCAGTTCATTAAATTATCCAACAAAATTACTTCATTTTCAAGAATTTTCCAAAAATTATAAGGAACAGATCAATCACAGTATCTTATTTATGTTTGGCAGAGTAAAGTCTATCTATTTATCTATCTATTATATAGTGAGTTTCCCATCTATCTATCTATCTATCTATCTATCTATCTATCTATCTATCTATCTATCTATCTATCTATCTATCTATCTATCTATCTATCTATCTACCTACCTACCATATAGTGCCTTTCATATCTATCTATCTATCTATCTACCATATAGTGCCTTTCATATCTATCTATCTATCTATCTATCTATCTATCTATCTATCTATCTATCTATCTATCTATCTATCTATCTATCTATCTATCTATCTATCATATAGTGCCTTTCATATCTATCTATCTATCATATAGTGCCTTTCATATCTATCTATCTATCTATCTATCTATCTATCTATCTATCTATCTATCTATCTACCATATAGTGCCTTTCATATCTATCTATCTATCTTATAGTGCCTTTTACATCAATCTGTCTATTAAATAGTGCTTTTTACATGTATCTGTCTAACATTTCATAGCGTGAATCACTATCTCAGAGGGATTCACAAACAGTCCATAATATTTTTATTCAAAAAGAACAATACAATATGCTGGAATACTTAGAAACATATAGGGTACAGTGGATGACACATTCATTAGGAAAGGACAAATGTGTATTCAGTGAGAATAGCACAGAAGCTGTAAATGATAGGAATAAAACTTGCAATTTTCTCAATGAAAGGCAGAAAACGCATGCTACCTACAAGCCACAGTACCAATTTACAACATAATATATCAGAAGACAGAACGGTGTAAAAAGCTACAGCAGTGCCAGCACCAAAGGCACACTCTTTTTGCAAAAGGAAACAGCCCAGTTGCAGTAACCGTCTAATATAACTCCATACGTAAAACCTGAAGTGAAGCATACAAGCTTCACATTTTTTTATATTAAATTATTTATATATTGGACATCCCAGATTCAAATGCTGCATCTGGTTGTTGCCCCTGTGATGTTTCTGCGTCCTTCCTGTTTCTGTTTTATTTGTCCTGCGTTTTCTGGTTTTCCTCCCACATCCCTAAAGACATGCAGATTTGATTATTTGGTGATTTCATGTTGTCCTGGTGCGGGTGAGTGGGTGAAGGGGCCCAGATCGGCTGGAGCCTTGTCCAGGTTTACTTGTGCCCAAGTGCTGCAAAAATAGTCTTCAGCTTCTCAACACTCTGAACTGGATGCAACTGTATGGCTATACGTACATACTGATAATTCAAAAATGTATATGGTGTATATCAAAAGCCTTAAGAAATCAAGTCATCGGAATTCAGTGATAAATGATAAATTAAGTCCTTTGATAAATATGCAGGAGTAGCAACAGCAGTAATGTAATGTAAACTTGGTGTTGGTATAAAAAAGAGTGACATACTGTATCAATAGAAACAAAACCACTGACTTTTTCATGTCTCCTCTGTGCAATAACTACAACGTACCAGTTTAGAAAAAAATGCATTTTGCAAAGAAAGTTTCTTCAGAATATATCTAGATGTAATTATCTCCGCGAGATATACGAACTCCCTGTAGCAAAGCGAAAATTCTGCAGCCAAAACAGGTACAAAGCCTTACCTCCCAAAACACCGGTCGATCGAAAAGTCAGGAGTCTCGTCGATCTCTCAGCTGCGCGAACTCTCCCTCGCTGTCGGTCGCCAACTTCAAATCCTTTCTGTTATCCCGGATCACGTGACGAGGATCGCGTCGGGGAGGTGTTCTCTCCCGGACAACATTCCTGGATTCCTTTGGAAATGGACCACAGCCATATCCTGTGAATGCCGATCGTGTCATTCGTCGGTTTCAGAAGACAACTGTCACATATTAAATGCACAAAATACTGCAAGCAAACGTTAAAAAAGAAAGGGTCTTGGAATTAATGTATTTAAAAAGGAACACCGTTAAAAAATCTCACAAATTATAACGTGAAGTTTAAGTATTTGTTAAAATTGGTAATTTATCACTTGTTAATGTCATATCGTTTCTTACTTTCTCAAATGCAGGGCCGGATTTATATGAAAAGAGGCCCTAGGCTATTCCACTTATGAGGCCCTTTCACCTTCCATTTTTAAGTTTGTAAATTACATGAGAGATAATAAAATTTTGCTAACAATTTGAATGTAGGCCCCTCTTGATCTTGAGGCCCTAGGCTGAAGCCTAGTTAGCCTATAGGAAAATCCGGCCCTGCTCAAATGCTTTTGTTTTTAGTGTTTTTCCAAAAAGTGATTCTAACATTTTTCTGTTCTCTCTTTTTCCTTACCATATTCAAGACACTGAGCTGCTTTTTTACTGCCTCAAAGTAGCGAGCTGCTAGATCATTTATTGCATAAGCAAAAAATACTGGAATCCCCTAGCGATACAACGTGGACATATTGGATGTAACATCTGTTTGCGTATACTTCAACCATTCCAAATAAAAGCAGCTGATGATTTTAAACTTGGTCCGCTGTGAGTGTCTAGGTGAATGACTGCGACATGCGATGGACAGGCGTCCCGTCTGGAGTTCTTCCCAGGATGCGCTAGCTATAAAGCTGGAGCAAAACAGATGGCATGATGGACATTCCGATGAAGTATAAAGAAAGTTTATGTCTGGGTAAAGAAAATCCAAAGGCAAGAAAAACACAGAAAATTCTGAATATATTTTAAAGAAAGACGCACTCGTTCATAGAAAAAAAAACAGGGCTGTGGAGTCGGTAGATAAATCCTTCGACTCCGACTCCTTAGATTCCGGTAGTTCTGACTCCGACTCCGACTCCCCGACTATGACGCCTCTGTATTTACTACAGTGCAGGATTTACGTATAAGCTACACAAGCTATAGCTTTGGGCCCCCGCCTTCTTGGGGGCCCCCAAAACAAATTGTCCGAGTGAGCAATTGTCATATATACTTAAATATACTACAGCATTATTTGTCCCAATCAGGCCCGGCCTTAGGCATAGGCGAAGTAGGCGACCGCCTAGGGCCCCGGTGTCCGGGGGGCCCCAGATCAACTCCTTGGTCTAATTTTCACGCATTTCACAGAGCTTCCAGGGGGGCTCCGCCCCCCTCAGGGGGCCCCTGGACCCCCCTTTCGCCTAGGGCCCCATAATACCTAAGACCGGGCCTGATTTAATATGCTAATGTATTTTCCATGTTGATTGAAGGAAGGCAACATAAACGTCATTTAACAACAAAACTACTGGCTAGGAAGCTGACTTTCTACTGTATTGGCCAGTTTAAACAAAAGACAAGAACCCCTGAACACACATCAGGCCATAGCACACACTTACACCTACATCATTAGATAGATAGATAGATAGATAGATAGATAGATAGATAGATAGACAGACAGACAGACAGACAGACAGACAGACAGACAGACAGACAGACAGACAGACAGACAGACAGACAGATAGATAGATAGATAGATAGATAGATAGATAGATAGATAGATAGATAGATAGATACTTTATTAATCCCAAGGGGAAATTCACATACACTTGTTTACACTCAAATGAACTTGTTAAACACATTCTCAGCTGAACCTCACACTAGTAGTAACACAACTATGCACTGGGCTTTATTCTTACATCAGAGAAGTACTTAATTATGACTATTGTTGGTGAAATGGGACATTTGAACTTGCTGTATTTTTTTCATTACAATTTTAATTTATTAGGAGGCGGAGTTGGTACATGTTTGCCGACTTCAGATACCCAAAATTGTCTCTGACTCCACAGCCCTGGAAAAAACAATATTTTATCATTAATACTTGCACACAAAGTTAATATAAGGAAGCACTATTTTGTGTGGCACTCACAAGATATATAATTAACCCTTATAGCCCATGTCATCCTCAAGAGAGAGGGTCTGTTTAGAATTCCAAGAGCTAAACTTAAAAGAAGTGGTGAGGCGGCCTACTGCTGTTATGCACCTAAAATCTGGAATAGCTGACCGATAGAAATTCGCCAGGCTGATACAGTGGAGCACTTTAAAAAACTGCTAAAAATTCATTATTTTAACATGGCTTTCTCATAGCTTCATTTTAGTTTAATCCTGATACTCTGTATGTGCATTTAATTATCATTATCATTCCTGGTGGCTCCATAATCCGTACTAATCCCTACTTTCTCTTCTGTTCTTTTTCTGGTTTTCTGTGGTGGTGATCTACGCCCCCACCACCTGATCAAAGCACAGTGATGTCCCTAAAATGATGGATTAAAGGTCAGAAGTCCACATAACCATCATCATCAAGTTCTTCCATGAGAACCCTGAATATCATGAGGACTGATTGAGGTAAATTTATTTTAAGTAGAATGCCTAGAGGGGGCTGGGTGGTCTTGTGGCCTTGGAACCCCTGCAGATTTTATTTATTTCTCCAGCTGTCTGGAGTTTTTTTTTTTTTTTTTTTTCTGTCCTCCTGGCCATCAGACCTTACTTTTACTCTATGTTAATTATCCATCCATCCATTTTCCAACCCACTGAATCCGAACACAGGGTCACGGGGTCTATGTTAATTAGTGTTCCTGAATTCTATTTTCTTATTTATTTTGTCTTTTTTCTCTTTCTTCATTATGTAAAGCACTTTGAGCTACATCATTTGTATGAAAATGTGCTATAAAAATAAATGTTGTTCTTGTTGTTATGATCCTTGTGCCAGTGTCTAGAAATGACCACAGTTTGGAAAAAGAATGATATGAGCAACCTTTGAATTAACTATCGCAGAATGGTTGATTGTACTTGAAATAGATGTGCAAATTAACTTTTAACTACCTTGCTTAGTAAGAAAAAGTTATCATTCTGAAGTATTTATTAACTGGAAAAAGAAGGCCTTGCAGGGTGACATATCATGAGTGCCAAAGCAAACCGCTACACTGCATCATGTGGACTTTCAGGTAAACTTTCAAGCTTGAAGGCAGAAACACATTATTTAAATTGCATTTAGAGGGTTCACACCTAAACCACATCATTACTTTCTCAACATGATTTTTAACCACAGTAGTTGTGTAAATATTTAAATAGTTTACATTACACTTAGTAATGTGTTTAACATGGCACATGTGCCGTACTGTCATTCTGAATAAAAACACAGCTACAGTTCCATCATTAAACTTGCTGATTGCACCACCATCGTAGGCCTGAGCAGCAACAATAATGAGGTGGCCTTATAAAAGACCATTAACTTTTGATACGGTAGAGTCAAGATAATAATCTCCCCCTGTTTTAAAATCCAGGGTGCCAGTCATAAACTTGAGGAAGAAGGAGGCAGATCACACTCCTTGTTACTATACATAAGAAATAATACTGTGGAGGAAGCCAGCAGCTTTAAATATCTCGGAGTTACTATCACAGATGACCTGAAGTGGGCAAAACACACCTCAACTTTCGTCAGGAAGTCTCTGGACAATCCAGAGGCCTCCATCTTTGATCACCAACTTCCATCCATCCATCCATTTTCCATCCATCCATTATCCAACCCGCTGAATCCAAACACAGGGTCACAGGGGTCTGCTGGAGCCAATCCCAGCCAACACAGGGCACAAGGCAGGGAACCAATCCTGGGCAGGGTGCCAACCCACCGCAGGACACACACAAACACAGCCACACACCAAGCACACACTAGGGCCAATTTAGAATCGCCAATCCACCTAACCTGCATGTCTTTGGACTGTGGGAGGAAACCGGTGCGCCCGGAGGAAACCCACGCAGACACAGGGAGAACATGCAAACTCCACGTAGGGAGGACCCGAGAAGCGAACCCAGGTCTCCTAACTGCGAGGCAGCAGCGCTACCCACTGCGCCACCATGCCGCCCCCATCCATTTTCCAACCCGCTGAATCTGAACACAGGTTCACGGGGGTCTGCTGGAGCCAATCCCAGCCAACACTGGGCACAAGGCAGGAACCAATCCTGGACAGGGTGCCAACCCACTGCAGTGATCACCAACTTCTATAGTGCAAACACACTGACTACATAACATCCTGGAACAACATAAGCCAATGTCAGCAAAGCCTGTGTGGGAGGTGAACGAATATATACTTGTCTTCCCTTAAGGACATAAAGTGGAAGTGAAAAAAGGCAAAATGTAAAAAAACTTGAAGGGTTCTGAATACTTTCTGAATCCACTGTATAAAACATTAGAACAACTGTAATGAAAACAGGACATTCAGCCCAACATCCATCCATGTTCCAACCCGCTGAATCCGAACACAGGGTCACGGGGGTCTGCTGGAGCCAATCCCAGCCAACACAGGGCACAAGGCAGGAACCAATCCCGGGCAGGGTGCCAACCCACTGCAGGACACACACAAACACACCCGGGCCAATTTAGAATCGCCAATCCTCCTAACCTGCATGTCTTTGGACTGTGAGAGGAAACCCACGCAGACACGGGGAGAACATGCAAACTCCACGCAGGGAGGACCCGGAAAGCGAATCCAGGTCTCCTTACTGCGAGACCACTGCGCCACCGTGCCGCTCTCAGCCCAACATCCTTCACCTTAATTGTCCACAATAACATGAAGTGAGATGTGAAGGTCCCTAAAGTCCTACTTGCTGCCACACCACATAGTAGTTTCTTCCATATGACTGACTGTTGTTCTCTGCATGAAGAAAACATTTGTGTCGAATCTGCCCTTATAATATGTTTCCCAATGTGTCCCTGTGTTCTTGTTAAAAATGGATTTTAAAGTAACAGCTGGGATCCACCGTGCTACTTTAATTCTCTTCATAATTTTAAACACTTCAGTCATGTCCCTTCTTAAACTCTGAATTGCTCTTTCAGTGTGTCCTCATGGCTTATACTTCTCAGTCTCAGAATCCACTTTGTCGCTCTCCTCTGGACTTTGTCTAGCATTGCTGTGTCTTTTATTTAATATGGAGACCACATTAAGTAATATGGAGACAGATCATGCTATGTGACCTAACATCCTATTTGCCTTCTTGACTGCTCCTGTACACTGTCAGGATGTAGATAGTGATAATGTTGAAAGGTGCTAAGACTCCTAGGTCCTTCTCAAGAATGGTATTTTTACAGTTCAGTGTGTATTCAAATCTAACATTTCTACTTCTTATGTGTAATACTTCTACTTTTCCTTGCATTAAATTTCATCTGCCAAAAACCAGGCCCAGGCCTGTATGCTGTTCAAGTGCCTCAGTAACAGTTTAGCTGATTCTACTTTATCTGCCCCTCCAAATACTTTGCAGCCTTAGACAGACACACAGTATATTTGATGACCTCACTGATTATGCACAGTCACTTTTCTCTCTTATCACTACCAGCATTGATTTAGAGACATTTTGAATCCTCAGGCCTTAAGTTTACTCATCAGACACTTATACTGATAAAAGCATGAGTGTTTCTTGCATATACAGTACTAGCCGTCCCCCACAGCTCCATCCACGTAGTAGTGAAACAGGACACACTTTATAAAATCAATTAAAAAAATTAAAAAGATGTAATATTGGCCAAGCGGAAGGTAGGTACGCTCCGAACTCAAATGCTGGCACTTTATCTGATCGTGTTCAGCTCTGACAGGAGAGCGTCCCCCACGTAGTCGTGATATCTCTGGCAATCAGCAGCGACACTCTAAAACACACGTAGCTCTGATCTCTTTCTTTAAAAAATGTCAAACGTTACTCCTTAACAATCTGTAGATGATAAAGTCTTTTGAACAAAGAGGTATCGCTAGCTAAGCGGAGGCAAGGAACGCTGCAACACGTGGCGAGAGGTATAGTGACTAGAACAGAGGCTGGCACGTGAGTGAGGAGGGCCCTGACCACTCCCCCCCCCCCCTCCCCTCGGCCCACAGCCAGTCTCTCGGATTCGCGCAAATAAATCGCTCCTGCATGCATGCACTTAGCGCAATGAGAGAAGTCGCAAAATCAACTCGAATGTTCAAGCAAATTATAGAGAAAACCCAATCTAAATTCGTTAAGAAGTTTTCTCATGAAAAGCAGACAGACAGACAGACGTTGGATTTTACATACTGTGTATATATATAAATATATATATATATATATATATATATATATATATATATATATATATATATATATATATATATATTATAAAAAAAAATCCTGTGGGAGGGAATGATTAGGAGACGATACACGTTCTTCACGTTAAGATCACGGAAGACAAATAAAAGACCCGCGAGACGAAAGAGAATGGCCACGGAGTGTCTCGCAGGGATATAGAACATGAGATTCTTGCAGGACTCACCCTACTTACAAGCAATATGAGAGCACGGCCAGCAAAAAAATAAGTAGTGTAAAAGGCACACAGCACACACAGATCCAGGGGTCTCAGTGCATATAAAGCGTATAAAGGACAATATGTTATAAATGAAACGTCGACGACTAAAAGATCGCATTAGTGCAAACAAAAGGAAATTAATCATCAGGACCAGGTGTAATTGAAAAAATAGCAGGACAAAGCAATGTCAGAAATAAAAGGAAAAGAGCAGAAAGTAAAATCTTTTCGCCTTTGCATCATTCAATGCACAAAACGTAGATTTACACAATAATGGAACATACGCTATGAGAAGCAACAGTTAAAGCAACGACAAGTTTAATTTCAAAGAAAACACAATTCGGTCAGGTGTATATTTATGATCACGGAGAAGCGATCACAATGCGAGCAGCAGTACAGGTTTTAAAATGATCGACGGGCAGCAGCGTTATACGTCCTGCAAGAAAGAGGACAAGTATTGTTTTTACAACGTTACGCAAGACAAGGCAGTGAGCCATCATTTAACACAAGTCCGCAGACATCTAACCAAGCAGTTGTTGGATTGCATTTGGCAGACAAGCATCATGTGCTCCCAGCTCTTAATACAACGACATGTGACAAGCAGAACAGGCAGCTAGCCAGCAGCAGAAAGACAGCAGATGATCCGACGGCATATCCTTAGCGTGCGTTCAGCCGCACCCTCCTTCACAACGCGAGCAGCGTTATACGTCCTGTGAAAAAGAGATTGAACCACGCCCGGGGCCGGAAATAAAAGACAAGTATTGTTTTTACAAACGTTTTTAAAGTAAAAGTGAAAATAATGTATATGTAACAATTCCCATGAAAATAACAATCTCTTTAAATTGTATATCCGGTAAACCAAACATGGGGGTGGGCGAGCAAAGCAAGCAGTGGGCGGAGCCCCCTAGTATATATATATACAGTATATACCAGTAACGGCGCACTACATGATAACATACACTGAGTTTTCATTCCTAGTTTTCATCCTCTTTCTCTGTACGTTTACCATTCGTTTGCTCAGAGGTTGATGCGCTTGCTGCTTCCTGAGCAGCTCTTCTTGTCTCCACCCTAGCGACCCGCTTCTTCTTTTCTTTCGCCGGCATCTTTTTGCATTAAAACTGAGTGTTTGTGTTGCAATTACTTAGTAGACTTCCTTTAATTTTTCATGTAAGCTTGCACTTAGATCTTCAATCTGCCTCAAGAATGATTTGAAATATTGAGAGGTAGGGGAAGTGACGGCGAAGTTGGTAGGGATGAGAACGGTGTCCGTATGCATGCGCCACACGACTGCCCTGCTGGCCGCTGCCGAGAGTTGATTCTACAATAAAATGAAATAAAAATTAAAAGAGTAATAAAAATCATCACCCTGAAAGCGGACAGTAGAGGTCACGTAGTATATCTTGTGGGAAGCAGCCCGGACACAGACATACGGACATCGTGTTTGCACCCAACACACGTTTATTATACAATATATACAGTATTTAGATTTGCACAAACCCAGTGCCTCCAGCACCAATCCCCCAAAGTCCAGGCCTCTCTCTCCAGTGCCTGCCTTCTTCAGGCCACCTCCACTCATCTCCAACAAGACTCTTGTCCACCTCTGCCCGACTCCAGTCTCTGTCTGCAGGGAGGCAGCCCCTTTTATGCACTCCCGGATGGGCTCCAGGTGCTTCCCGACACTCCTCCGCCGACACTCCCCTGTGTGGCGGAAGTGCCGGCTGTGCACCCGGAAGCCCTCCAGGTGTCCCCATTCTTCTTCCCCCCAGCACTTCCAGGTGTGGCAGAAGTGCTGAGGTCCAGGGCTCTCCAGGCACTGGGGCGCCCCTGGCGGTGACCACGGGCCCTACAGGGTTGAGCTTCCAAGCCCTGCACCCGTGGTCCCCAACGCAACCAGGGTGGTCGCCCCCTCGTGGTCCGGCCCTCCTCCAGTCCGGCCCTCCTCCGGTCCTCTCAGACGTCCCGGCTGGGTACCACCCCCAGCGGCATGCCACAATGTGTACTTTTTCATATTACTGTAGGTATGTGCTGTATTGAACCTATGATGTCGTTTTCATTGTCTTTTTTATTTGATGTTGGTATTGTATTCCTGCCTCTGGGGACATGCAAATAAGAATTTCATCATGCTTGGGCCATAAGTATGAATGAATGATGCAAGGTATCTCCTGCCTCACTCTGACATGTTTTGGGATGGTCTGAAATTGAAACCCTGTTGGGCAAAGATATTTTCTTGTCTGAAGTGTCGGATCTCTGATGATTGCAGACCCTAATACAGCAGTGTTTGGAGTTATTTCAGAAGGGTTTAGACTATCTAGTGTTACGAGGACTGTGATTTTCTACCCTACTTTGTTAGCACATCAATTAATTCTTCCCAATTGGAGGAAGCATTAAGCAAATTCTAGAACTAAATGGGAAAATATGTTATATTATCTAAAAATAGAAAATCATCCATTTTCTAAACCTGTTTATCCAAAGCAAGGTTCCAAAGAAGCTGCAGCCTATCCCAGCAAGCATTAGTCACAATCCCTTGACAGAGTGTCAACCCTTATAAGATGAACACACACAAGGCAAATTTAGAATCACCAATGCACTTAACTGGCACATTTTTACATTATTAGAGCAAACTGGACTACCCAGAGAAAACCCTTTGTGAGCACAGGGAGAGCATGGACTTGAACCTCTTGTCTCCTTCTTACAAGACAGCAGTGGCATCTCTACAACACCATGCCACCCTTTGAAAGAGTATTTCTTTGCATGAAACTGCACAGAGTTTGGCAATTTGGCAAGAATTCATTAATACTGTTCAAAGATAATCCTGTTGAGTTCCTGCTGAATTCCAATTGTTTTATGTATAACACAGTGGGACACTTTTCATCACTAATTAGCACTTTGTGTTTTTAGTATGGTTTATGATTTAAAATCTCTAATTATTTTTGTAGTATATGGGATTGATTGTATTTCTGATTGAATGAATGTTTAACTTTGATATTTAACATTTCTCATATTACAGCACTTCTTTTTAATGCATATGTTCAGAAATAAAATTAGAAGAAAAAGAAAAGCATTTCACTGGACTATGCAAACATGACAATTACGTTACCTGAACTGAACTGAAAAGTGGGAATGAAGCCTTGAGCACAAGATTCCAACAAGCACTACTTTGAAAAACCGTGCATAAAACTGGCAAGGTGCTGTGAACTGCTAAAAGCAATATTTTGTTCTGTTGAAAAATGGGAATACTGCACAACTGACTGGCTTCATTCCTCAGCCTGGTAAGAATTTCAAAAGTGGATTCAGCAGCAAAGCCATGTCAGACTCGAAAACTAATGCCTTTAAATTTTACCTTCCTTGCTGTACTGGGGTGTTGTACCGTGTTAGCCATTATGGATGTAGTGAGAAGTCAAGCAAAATGACCCCTTTTATTGGCTAACTCAGTGGTTCTCAAACTGTGGGGCGCCCCCCCCCAGGAGGTCGCAAAGTAACAAAAAGGGGGGCGTGATGATGTGAAAAAAGAAAACAAGAATCGAAAATATGAAAAATACATCTATTGAAACCAAAACAAATGAACTTAAACTACATTCTGATACTAGAAAAATAAATCTAGAGTTAGATAAATGTCAATAAAAGTTAAGTAGGTATAATAAAATATCCATCCATTTTCCAACCCGCTGAATCTGAACACAGGGTCACGGGGGTCTGCTGGAGCCAATCCCAGCCAACACAGGGCACAAGGCAGGAACCAAACCCGGGCAGAGTGCTAACCCACTGCAGGACACACACAAACACACCCACACACCAAGCGCTAATTTAGAATCACCAATCCACCTAACCAGCATGTCTTTGGACTGTGGGAGGAAACCGGAGCGCCCGGAGGAAACCCATGCAGACACGGGGAGAACATGCAAACTCCACGCAGGGAGGACCCGGAAAGTGAACCCAGGTCTCCTAACTGCGAGGCACTGCGCCATCCATAATCAAATATGCATCTATGATATATCATTAATTAAAAAAGAACAAATTGGTATTAGTGGGCTCCTTTCCAAAAAACGTTCGGGGTGTGTGATTAAAACTGTTATGAAAACTCGGGTCGCAAATACTTAAAGGTTGAGAAACGCTGGGCTAACTAAAAAGATTAAAATCATTCTGTCAGGTGTAATAGCCATTTCTGAACACAGGGTGGAGCTCTAGGCTTGTAGCCTAGAGTCTTGTGGACCAGTACACCTCATGAAATATTTTTTTTTTTACCATATGTGGAGATGTCAAGATTTGATTTTTTTTAAACAGTATTCATAGATAAGGTTGATGTAAAAATAATACATAAAATGAATAAATGCAATTTATTCAACAACAAATGAGCAGACAGGAAAAAGTAAGTCCACCCGTGACTCTAATGAGTGGTACTGACCCCTCAAGTAGGTAATTCCTGTAAGTGACTTCCAGTCTCTGACAGCAATTGAAAATAGAGTTTTTCCCTCTCCTACATACAGAATTCTTTCAGCTGTGTGATGCTTGAGGGGTGTCTTTTGTACTCAGCCCAGTTCAAATCCCCCTGCAGCATCTCAATGGGATTCAGATCCGGGCTTTGACTTGGCCATTCCATTACCCTTCATTTCTTTCTTTTCAGTCATTCCTTGGAGGGGGTTTACTGATATGTTTAAGGCTGCTGTCATGTTGCAGGGTCTATATTCGGCTGAGATTCAATCATGAAACATAGCTGGTTCTATGATTGTGAGCTGGCAAGAAAAGCAGTCCCAGATTATAACATTTCCCCCCAACATGCTTTAGAGTTGGTATCGGGTTCTTCTGTTCAAATGTTGTCTTTTGCTTTTGCAAATAAAAATGTTATCTGGTACTGTGGCCAAATAACTCTATCTTTGCCTTGTCTGTCCAGAGCAAATTGTACCAGAAGCCCTGGTGCTCATGGGCAGATTTTTTAGTCTTGCCCTGATGTTTTTTGTGGATCACAAAGTTTTCCTCCTGGCACACCTTCCATGTTGATCTCATTTGTGGAGCCTCTTTCTGATAGTAGACTCATGCATTTTGACATCAACAGTAGCAAGAGACACCTCCAAGTCATGCAATGAAAGTCTGGGGCTCTTAGAGTCTTCTTTTTCAGCATCTTGTGCTCTGCCCTCACACTGAACTGGCTGAGGCTGTCCAGCCTGGGAAAGTTGGCAGTTCTTTGAAATCTTCACTTGTAGTTGATCTTAGGGATAGTGGAATGGTTGATTTCCAAATTGTTTGGAGAGCTTTTTAATTCCCTTCCCAAACTCATAGACATCTATAACCTTCATTCTGAAGACCTTAGAAAGCTCTTTTGATCTCTTCATGGTGATACCACACACTTTAACAGTAAAGGGCAAATCAGGCTAAATATCAGTCAGTCATTTTCCAACCCGCTACATCCTAACTACAGGGTCACGGGAATCAATCCCAGCCAACACAGGGCATGTGGCAGGAACAAGTCCCCAGGCAGGGTGCCAGCCCAGCACAGGGCACACACACACACCCCCAGCACATACTTGGGACAATTTTAGGATCGCCAATCCACCTAACCCACATGTCTTTGGAAGGAAACCCACGCAGACACGGGGAGAACATGCAACTCCACGCTGGGAGGACCTGGGAAGCGAACCCGGGTCTCCTAACTATGAGGCAGCAGCGCTACCCACTGCACCACGTATCAGAGGTTTAAATAAGACAGCATCAGCCAAGTCCTCTTTAATTAATGTTCTAATCATTTGCACTCAATTCTAATTTGAGGTAGTGATAAATGTAGGGGTAGACTTACCTTTTCCAAGTGTGAAATTTGCATTTATGTTTATTTAAACTATACAATGGACTATAAAATGTAGATGTGATATAGTGGTTGTTATATCGCCTTTATCTATAGATAGTGTTTAAATGAAGATGAAATTCTGATATGTCCACATATGTTAAAAAAGTAAAAACATTTCATGGGGTGTACTTACTTTCTCTCATATGTATCAATAGTAGCACTATTGACAGTTCTTATTCTTCTTGAATGGATAAAGATTAATTGAAGAACATATAGCAGTTTTGTGGAAAACCTCCTTCAGTCCAAAATGGCTCATTCATTCTTATTCACCTAAGTTTTATAAATTGTCAAGTTAAGATTTGAAGGAGCCCACATAACTAAGTAACTTACTCCACTTAACTTTGAGTTAAAAAGAAACTAATGTTTATTGGGAAATTTACCTCTAAATGGCTTCTGTCCGGGGCGGCACAGTGGTGCAGTGGTAGTGCTGCTGCCTCGCAAATAGGAGACCTGGGTTCGCTTCCCAGGTCCTCCCTGTATGGAGTTTGCATGTTCTCCCTGTGTCTGCGTGGGTATCCTCCCACAGTCCAAAGACATGCAGGTTAGGTAGATTGGCGATTCTAAATTGGCCCTAGTGTGTGTCCTGCGGTGGGTTGGCACCCTGCCTGGGATTGGTTCCTGCCTTGTGCGCTGGGATTGGCTCCAGCAGACCCCTGTGTTCGGATTCAGCGGGTTAGAAAATGGATGGATGGATTCTGTCCGTGCCTCAATGTACTCGTTGAACTGACTTTAAAGCAACAGCTGATGTCCATTGTACCAGTTACTTTCACAACGATGAATGCATGTGTCATATTGCCGCCTTACTTCTGTTGGTTTTAACCAAACTTTGTTTTCAAAGAATTTTGTCAAGCCAAATCACAGTTCTCTTCTCTAATTGTATTATTAATGTGCAAGTAATACAATACAATACAATTTATTTTTGTAGAGCCCAAAATCACACAAGAAGTGCCACAATGGGTTTTAACAGGCCCTGCCTCTTGACAGCCCCCCAGCCTTGACTCTCAAAGAAGACAAAAAACAAACCCTTGTAGGGGGGACAAAATGGAAGAAACCTCAGGAAAGGCAGTTCAAAGAGAGACCTCTTTCCAGGTAGGTTGGGCATGCAGTGGGTGTCAAAAAGAAAAAGGGGGTCAATACAATACAATACACAGAACAGAACACAAGTAATCCTCAATACAATATAATAATAAAAATAATTAATACATTTATATAGCGCTTTTCTCAATACTCACAATATAATAATAAAAATATTACAAGTACAGAGCAGAATTTAACAGTAGATGATATCACATAATATGATTTGGATTTGTTTAGAGTCCTGGAGACCTCAGCCATCAAGCTGACTCCCCCAATTGGCCATTCCACAGCTGAGTCAGCCAATCCGATAAAAGGACCCCTCTACCCGATGATTCCTGCGATCCTCTTCTCTATATCCTGTATATGTCAGCTTGAAACATTAAATGTAAAAATGTTTGCAAAAGCAGAACATCTTTCACTTTATCTGAACTATTACAATCTGCTCATATTGAATGGATGTTTAACTGCAAAAATAGCAGCAATAGCTTTAGCAATGTGAACAGAAAGTTTGTTCTAGATCTGTAACACATTACAGATTTAATAGATTTCTGATCCACACTGATGTCCACATTTCAAAGCTACCACACAATGTACTATTTAACTTTTGCTTGCTCTCTATTACATCAAACAACCCACTACTATTTGCTTAACAAACAAGACCTTTAACAAACGCACGTATAATGTGTGCCTTTCTCTATGCATGATTTCAGCACTGTAGGTTTATAGGAAGATTGTTCCATTGTAACAGCCGACCCCTTACCCAGACCGGCCACTACACTGCCAAGACTATTCCTTGGTTCAATTTTTATTTTTATACTGTATTGAGAATTTGTTCTGTTCTGTGTATTGAATTTTATTGACCCCCTTCTTTTTGACACCCACTGGACGCCCAACCTACCTGGAAAGGGGTCTCTCTTTGATCTGCCTTTCCTGAGGTTTCTTCCATTTTGTCCCCCCTACAAGGGTTTGTTTTTTGTCTTCTTAGAGAGTCAGGGCTGGGGGGCTGTCAGGAGGCAGGGCCTGTTAAAACCCATTGTGGCACTTCTTGTGTGATTTTGGGCTCTACAAAAATAATTTGTATTGTATATATATATATATATATATATATATATATATATATATATATATATATATACAGTATATATACAGACAGAAGAGCAGCTTCAGCAACAGACTGCTGTCACGGTCCTGCTCCACTGACAGACTGAGGAGATCATTCCTCCCCCAAACTATGCGACTCTTCAATTCCACCCGGGGGGGGGGGGGGGGGGGGGGTAAACGTTAACATTATAAAAAGTTATTGTCTGTTTTTACCTGCATTATTATCAATCTTTAATTTAATATTGTTTTTTTTTTTTTTTCTTTATCAGTATGCTGCTGCTGGAGAGTGTGAATTTCCCCTTGGGATTAATAAAGTATCATCTATCTATCTATCTATCTATATATATATATATATATATATATATATATATATATATGGTTGAAATAGTTTACTGTCAAATAAGGCAAAGAGTACACGACACGTGTTTCGCCCTAATTCTGGGCTTATCAGGCGTGCACACTCACTGCACTCTCTCTCGGGAATCGAACCTCAGACGTTAGCGATAGAGGCGAAGCCCCTAACATTGTGCCACAGCGTGTGGTTCGTTCATTTGACAGCATGTAGATCGGGGTAATTACATTCACGGCATTCGTAGTCTGAATCACAGTCTGATTGTATGGGTGGTTACCTACCAGGTAACGCTTGTGGTTGGTCAGCAAGTCGGCAGGGTGAAACACGTGTCGCATACTCTTTGCATTATTTGACAGTAAAACTATTTCAACCATTCTATGATCTGCTTCTCGCAACTGAAAAGAGGGCACCGTGGCGGATGTTAGCCGACTTGCTGACCAACCACAAGCGTTACCTGGTAGGTAACCACCCATACAATCAGATTGTGATTCAGACTACGAATGCCGTGAATATATATATATATATATAAGCCCAAAATACCACTATCCCAAATGACACCAGTGACTAATTATTATATAAGACATGACTATACAAATATTTACATTGAATCCTCCCTTGCTCTTAAACAATAAACAAAAACACGTAACACCAATACAAATATGGATTAGGTAAACACAGCAATTGAAATGTTGTGAAAAATGAGTCCAAAATAAATTCCGCCAATATTGATACTGGCTGTAGTGTTATTGTGCTCCTTCCTGAAAACAAAACGACCTCACTGTGAGGTCCTGACAATGGCTGGTATGAATCTAAACCTCGGGGTTTCTCGGCTCTGGCTGTTGTGATGTTGAATCAGATGTTGAAAAAGCAAGCAGTGGAATGATGCAATAAACGGCAGTGATGAGTTTGTAAATGATTGGATAAATTGTCTCCTTTCTCCTCTCGAGTTCTCCTTCCTCTCTCATCTCGCCTTCGGTCCTCTTTTTTAAATACAGAATGTCCCAGATGTAACTGGTGGATCCAACAGGTGATTTCCGTCTCGGGGCTGCGGTCTCTCACCATCATCCTTCCCCTTTTCACTTATGGGGACAACATTTACTGACGCACATATAATGGACAGTAAACAGGATGATGAAAATAAAATGCACACAGCACAGACAAAAACAAATACTTATTATTATGTAGCCCCGCTATACCGTAGTCCTCCGCACATATCATAAAGTTTTGTCTTGAACCCAGTGTTAGTAGGATAGGCACCAGTTCCTAGCTACCCTATAAGATGGTGGATAGATGAAAACAAACATGACAAAATACAATATTCTAGTCAGTGAAATGCAATATGGATGTTGTCCATTTTATGTCCATTTGAGGCTCTAATGCAAAGAGAAAAAAAAGAGTGGCCTACTGACATTTTTACTGTAGACAGTGTAGCAGTTGAGGTTCCGATCCACCTCTTGAACCCTCAGGTACCACTCCAAACACCAGGTAAAAGAACAAAACTTCTTTATTTTCTTATTATACAGTGCACCAAGCACCCTCCACTCCACACTACTCATATAATAATGAACAATAATACTCTCTCCTCCGCTCCCAGACACTTAGCCACCCTACCTCCCAGCTCAGCTCAGTGTCTGGGCTTTCCCAGAGTCCTTTTATACTCCCTGACCCAGAGGTGTTCCTGCCCATTACCCACAAGTCCTTATTCCTTCCGGGTCAGGGTAAACAGTCCTTATCTTCAACCCGGGAGCACATCGTTTCTTCCTGTCATTGGATTATGACGCACTTCCGGGTTATAGGGCATATATGAGTCCACGGGCCTCCCGACAGCGACTCCCAGTGGTCCCCAAGGTATCCAGCAGGGCTGTGCATAAAAACTACATAGTCCATGAGGCCCTGCTGGAATTCGGGGCCCGTCCATGCTGTCGGGAGAGCTCCTCCTGGCGGCCTGGGGGTGAGGGCCGGAATATGAAGCCGGCCATCCATCACAACAGTTTAAAGCACTTGGATTCTGTTTAGGACTGTGTCACTGTGCATCTGCAAAGCGAAAAAAAGATTAAAGGTTATTTCTTTGCTGAAAAGGAAAGAAGGTTAAAGACATAACAATTTAGCTGTATAGCCTTCATCAGGTGTGCAACTGAAAAGGAAAGAGCAGGTGACATATATAAGAAGGGAAGGACGGAGCAAAGCCAGGGCAGATGAAAAGGTGTGAATAGGTATGAAAACACTACCATTACAAAAGACGAACGGAGAGATTAAAAAGTTAGTCTGTGATTAAGCCAGAAATATGTGATCCCAGGCTGAAAATGAGCTTTTCTTTGAAAAGGGTCTTTGAATCCTTGTGAAAGAATACAAACAGAGAGATCAATGTGGCTATGGTCAAGGAAGGTGACGTGATCTACAATAGGCTTTGAAAGGTCTTTGATTTTAAAGGCTCAAAATGTGCTTCCTGTAACGGCTAGCCAGCCGCCTTCCTGTTTCTCCTCTGTAGATGGCTGGTCACTTCCTACAAGAAATGCAGTAAATAAGGTTTTTATTCTGTTAATGGGCTTGTTGTTTACTATTGAATTTACAGGAGGGACCAGATGAAAAGGTATTGTCGGTGACATATTTGTAAGTGACACAGCGGCCTCTGTTACAGCTCAAAGTGCCTGGTGAGGAATTTGTCTCTCCTCTCTGAGTGCTGGACAAGAAGTCTGAATACATTAGGTGGTCGATAAAGGAGAGGTTTAGAGAAAAAGGCTAATGTGGAAGGAACAGCCCACAACATTGGTACATCTTGTTTGAAGATCTGTGGGAGAGATACGGTGTTAAGGTGGAATGGCAGGACTGTCGGGATGCAGGTTTCATCATTGGGGTTCCTCTTAGAGTGGATATTACAAGGTATTACTCCTGGCTTAAAGGAGGGCCCCGACCACAATGTGAGAAGGGTATCTTCTGTCAATAAAGAAACTCTGAGTGCTTCATTGCAGAAGTCAACTTCCTCACTACAGAAACAATGAAGTCTTAAAGGATTGTGAAAGAGGTCGAGAGTTTCTAGAATTCCAGGGATGGAAGAATCTGTAGAGAAGCTATTTGAGGAGTCAGCCGACTTGTAATAGACAAGATGCTTTACATTCTGGAATGCTGATAGAAAGACTTATATCTAAAAATGAAACAAAAATATGGTGGAAATGTGAATTATAAACCTGAAGGATGGATGGAAACTAGTAAAATCATTAACAAATTCATTCAGTTGGCTTCTGGAACAAGATGCAGCACTAAATCCAGGTAAAAGGACTAAATAGGAATAAAAGAAATATTCTTCCACCCAGCCGATGAAGATGCTGGCATAGCTAAAATCTCGAATGTAAGTTTACATTTACTTGTTACTGAGGATTTTTCTATGCACATCTCCAAAGATGTGGGTGCTTGATGTGCTCATATCTTGTTCAGTAAACCATTTGTGCTTAAAGGTTCTAATCATATCTCATTTCTGGATGCAGCATGACTACTTCCTGGGATTCTATTCCCTTTTGCCCAGTCATTCACACTGCAACAAGTCTGCCTCCAAACCACCATCCTCAGCAATCCACATAAAGGACAGTATGCCCCCAAGAGAATGCAAGTGACAGCAATAGCAAAATGCCTCGTGTTTAATCTGCTGTGGATTATCCTCTGCTAACATAACACCCATCTGCTGCTGCAACTCATCTTTTCATATTTCAGTCAGGAAAACAGAAATGGATGTTGTTCATCAAGAAAAAAGCTGGATATAAAAAACAAATAAGTGCATTATTTAGCATTTATTTTTTATCTGAACACTTGCATATAACAGGTTGTTAGGAAAAAGCTTTATTCTTTTTCGAACAGTCTTTGATAAAATACAATATTATGCATTTCTTTCTGTGTTTTCCTTAGACGTTTTTATTAGTAGGTGACATAAATTGTTTTCTTCAACTGGTGGAGCAGGGGCCCCCTCCTCCAGAGTGATGATACTGACAAACAATTCAATAAATCAATTATGCAATAATGCAAAAAACATCTTATACTGTATATAAACCTCTACGCGTGGAAGTGTGTGTGTCTGTCCGGCCTGGAAGTGAGAGGAGGATTCGGGGTAAGGTCTCCACCTCTGAGGATACGCAACGAGGCCAGCATGTCGACAAAATGATACCTCAGAAGAAAGACAAAGTCGCTTAGCTGCTAACATCGGGAAAACGATATCCCTTTTACTTTTCCTCCCATCGCTAATATAGAAGCGAGGCGAGCACATCAGCAAAACGAAACCTCCAAAGAAAGACAAAGTCGCTTAGTTGCTAATATACAAACGATGCGAGCACGTCGGCAAGACGAAACATGACAAGAGAGAGTCACTCACTTATCTGCTATTACAGAAGTGAGACGAGCACATCGGTAAAACGGTATCCCTTTTACTTTTCTTCCCGCGCACTAATATGCAAGCGAGGAAAGCACGTCAGAAAAACGAAACCTCCGAAGAAAGTCACTCTCTTAGCTGCTAATACAGAAGCGAGGCGAGCACATCAGCAAAACGAAACCTCCAAGAAAGACAAAGTCGCTTAGCTGCTAATATACAAACGATGCGAGCACATCGGCAAAACGAAACATGAGAAGAGAGAGTCACTCACTTATCTGCTATTACAGAAGTGAGGCGAGCACATCGGTAGAACGGTATCCCTTTTACTTTTCTTCCCGCCACTAATATGCATGCGAAGAGAGCACGTCGGAAAAAATGAAACCTCAGAAGAAAGACAGTCGCTCAGCTACTAATGCACAAATGATGTGAGCACGTCAGCAAAATGAATCCTCCTAGGAGAGAGATGCCCAGAGTAGTTCCTATCAATTACCTGACATCTCTATATTTCAATTTTTTTTCTGACGATTTCAATAGTTTTTAGGACCCCAGGCTTCTTACAGCACGGCCTTACACAGCTAGTCTTTTTATAACAAAAAATACACATCTTAATAATTACAATAGAAGAATATTCACAAAAAAGGCATATATACAATTTATAACTTAATTCACATTCACAAAAGAAACTCCTAGGAAAAAAAAATACAATCTTGTTATTGCAAATGGGATGTTAGAATTCTTTTGTTTGCTTTGTGTTATAAGTGACATCATTGAAAGAAGGTGAGAGTTCCAGGAATGCATTTGC
Source organism: Erpetoichthys calabaricus (assembly GCF_900747795.2). Classification (NCBI taxonomy): domain Eukaryota; kingdom Metazoa; phylum Chordata; class Cladistia; order Polypteriformes; family Polypteridae; genus Erpetoichthys; species Erpetoichthys calabaricus. Next base: position 198,073,883 of record NC_041399.2, read on the forward strand.
TTGGGAAGCTGAGGGGCCAGGTTGTGTCATTCACATTATTATTTAACGACAGTGTCAGATGTACATCTTAAAACAACTTTCAAAGCGTTTTATGTGGAAGGCATGACACATTTAAGGACAACATTTGCTAAAATCCTGGCACTGGTTAGTTACTGCAATATGAAGAAATATTTGGGATAAAATCCAACTTAACAAAAGGACAAAGGTCTGCCTCTGTGTGTGTCTGTGTATCTCTCCATCCAGTTATTAAGGTCAGGAGGAAAATTTAAAAAATAGGCAAAATATGTAGAAGAAGGGTAAATAAAAATCAAAAACAATCACAAAAATACCAAATCTCTCTATTATAAATAAAAAACTTGCGATGAGATGAGACTTTTTCCCAGGTATGAGACCTGATCTTTTGAAAAGAGACAGAGAGACAGGGACACTTTCACTTCCTGCAAGATGGACAAGTCACGTCATACTTACAACCTTCAGATGCAAATCCCGTGATACACAGGCAGAGCAGGTTAGAGATAATGGAAGTAGGAAAATTTGAAAGTCTCCAAAAATGAGAGTAAAGATCACATTAGCACAAACAATCTGAAAATATTACTAGGGGGAAAAATGGAACAGCGAAAAGAGATGGAATAGTCAGAAGCTCCGAATGAAACGCAGATCACATGGCATGCAGCACGCAGCAAGCCAACAGCTTCTCAAGCAAAGAGGGAGTGAAGAAAACACCTGTTACTTGTTTCCCAATGTATCACTGTTTAAGAGGGGTTTCGGAGAAGTGGCCGCTGGCAGGGGGCAAAGCCCCCTAGTAAACATCTAAAAATGAGACAGTTGGCCTTACCTGTCTAGTCTGTTGACCGATGTTATACACTGGAAACAGCATTGTGGGAATGACTTTCTTTACACCTGCTCGGGCGACGTGAACAATGTATATACAGTAGCTATAATGTTAATGACTGATAACTTTCCATGGTGAGCAATGGATGTGTGAAAGTGACAACAATAATAATTGGTCAGGAAACCAAAGCTCTGACATGACTAGGCTAGAGTCACTAAACCAGGCCAATGCACTAATGACCATCGGCACATTTTTCCAGCAAAACACAGGCAGGCAGTGGTGCGGTGGTTATGTTTTTGGACTTCAGACACAGAGGTTTTGGGTTTGAATCTCACCACTGACACATGTGTGACCCTGGGCAAGTCATTTCACCTGCAAGGAGCAAGAAGAAATGTAACCAATTGTATCTCAGACATAAGTTGCTTTCACTAAATGTGTCATCCAAATAATTAAATGTACCACTTTGACTATAAGAGTGGTTAGCTCTATGTGCAACACTGAGTGGAAGCGAAGAAAACTGATAGCTATATTTAAAGAGGTAAGGGCCGCCGTGAGGGAAAGAAATCGGGTAAGTATTAAACGAGACTAAATCGACAACCCATGTACCAAATACAAAACATGAGGTCTATGTTAATTACTTGGATTTCAACTCATCTTAGATGGGTAGCACAGATAGTTTAGTATATAAATTCATTGTGAAAAGTGACAGTAAGTAATAACAAAAATTGTCTGTGTGCAGAAATAATTAAGTGCACCATTAAATGTTTTTATTACTTATTTATATACTTCCTAGCTGTGCTGTGCACATAGAAGTAAAAAGCATTGCATTTGTCATTCCAAAGGATGGCACATCACAAACATTTCTAGTAATAAAATATATTGCACTGCTTTTGTGAATCTCATATCCACCAGAATATCACAGAGACACAGCAACCAGATGAAGACACAGATGCACAGACACTTGTCCTTTTATTATTTCTTCATGAATTTATTTTGCCAACATCACCATGCAACATGAAATATACCATGAAATTAAAACTGTCATTTCCACCTGTCGAAGATGAGAGGGTGGGCTTTAGCAAGTACTATGCTTTGATTGGTGAACTGTCAATGGAGTTGGATGTCAATGTAGGCTCCTGAGAGGATGATGACTTCAGAGCTTCTTGAACTGAAGTAGTCACTCATGTCTGTAGTCACCATGGATGTGCACAGTCACTACTTTGAGTATGCAATTCACCAATAGTTGTCTGTAAGACAGGAGCCAACCCAGCATGCTGATACTTCACAGAACATAATTACACATACAGTACATGGTGCCAGTTTGTCTAATGCGCAAGTCTTTGGATTGTTAGAGGAAAACAACATGCAGAAAGAGTCATGAAAGTGTACTGCATAGCAACGTGTCACAATGTGGATTGTGGAGTATCTGCCCCAGACACACACAGGCACAAGTGCAAAATACACCCTTTTATTTTCTTTTTCTTAGCACACAGTGCACCAATCACCACCAATAACCTCAGTTTCTTCCTTCCTTTCTTTCTTTCTTTCTTCTTCACTTTACCGCCTACACTCTTCCACACAAGCTCCGTCCAGCACCTCCCGACTCCGGCTCCTGGAATGGAGTGAGGTGGCCTCTCACTCCAAAGTGCTCCAGGTGCACTGTGACCTTCCATCAGCAGCACTGCCGAGTGTGGCGGAAGTGCTGTAAGGGTCCCCGGAAGTACTCCACATGTTCCAGGATCCTCTTCCGGCAGCACTTCCGGGTGTGTCGAAAGTGCTGCAGTCCATGGCTCAGGAACTGTCCAGGCACCCCCTGGTGGTAACCACGGGCCCCAATAGGGTTGAGCCTCCAAGCCCCGTGGCCCTGATGCAATCCAGGGAGGCTGCCCTCTTACGTTCCGGGGAAGGTATTGTTGTGGATATGTCCTCCTCCCCAGTTCTTCCATCATTGAAGCTTCCCGGCCATGCAAGGGTCCCAGTCGGCCACCACAGGATGTAGACGTTCCTTGTATGTACCTTTTAACCCAGGGGTCCTCATTCACAGTCCTGGAGGGCTGCAGGTTTTTGTTCTAACCCGAGTGCTTAATTAAAAAGTAATTCTTGCCAATAATTTAATTTCATGGCTTGTTAGTGCTTTAACTCTGCTATGTCAGGTCATTCTCATATCCTAGATTTTCTTCCCCTTCTAAGGATATCATCCAAATGACTTAAAGGCTAAAATGGATGAGTAATTCTCAATCCTTCACTTTCCTTCCAAGTATTTAATTAAACTTAATAGTGCACAATAAATACACACAGAGGAGTAAATGGAAACAAGCTAAATGTCCTCACAGGTGGTGCAGTGGTAGTGCTGCTGCTTTGCAGTAAGGAGACTGTGGAAGATTGTGGGTTTGTTTCCTGGTTCCTCCCTGTGTGGATAGCGCTTTGAGTACTGAGAAAAGCGCTATATAAATGTAATGAATTATTAAATGGAGAAATGCTGGTCTCTTTTGTCATTTGCATGTTAATTCTAATTAGGAGCAATTAAAAACCAAGAATACAGCTGTTTAAGACTAAAATAAGCAATAAGTGTTCAAAATCTTAAAGAGCGAGACAACTAAAGTGAAGTAGAAGTATTACATGAGCAATAAGTGCTTCTGATTAAGCAGTTGGGTTGGAACAAAAACCTGCAGCCCTCCAGGACTGTGATTGAAGATCCTCTGTTTTAACCTCTTCTCTGTGCCTTATAAGGACGACATTTTTCATTGCTATGTTTTGTTTCAAATTTAAAGTATTTGAAAAAAACTTATCTTATAACAATTTCAAAATTAACTTAAAAATACAATCTGCATGAGAACCTGTAGTCTGGCTTTTGTCACACTCATAGCACTAAAACAGTCCTACCTATGTTATCAATCAGTATTTCTCAAGTTCAAGGCCTCCCTTTGGCTGCAGATTTTATTTTTTGTCAACCAGATTCACAACCAGTAGGTCATTTTATCTTGAACTGAGCTCACTGGTTGATTAGCTGTGATATGGGATTTACAAGTATAAAAAATTAAGAAAAATATGTATTTTTCCCACCGCTTTCTTCTGTGGAGTTTGCTCCCTTTATTGTACTCTGATAATGATTAATGACCAGTTGAGTAGACATCAGGGGAACCAACACAGAAGGCTGAAAAGTCTGCAGCTGCTTCAGTGTCACATGGGCTCTGTACACGTCACAATTTTTATGTCTGTCAAAGTTAAGCAGAACAAACAGAAGATGAAAATGGCACTCGTGACTCAGGCCTTCATCCTATCGTTCAACACAACCAAAAATTGTAACCAAAGAACCAAAGCCAAAAAACAAAAAAAAAAGTTTCCAAATACAATTACTTTGCATTGTATTTCAAGGTACAGTAATAATAAATCGAATGAAATGAAGTATCTTGTGTCAGTCAATACCCATCTCTAAATTGAAAAAAAAAACCCCAGTAAAACGAGAGGCAGCATAATGAGAAAAGTGGCAACTGGGACGTCAGAATCTGAAGTAAAAGCACAAGCGCACTTCGTTCAGGGGTTTGGAAAGATTTATTTAAACAGAAATTTAAGCAAGAAGCACACACCAACAGAAAAGATTTTATTTTTTATCCAAACTTGGTGATGTCACGTGTGTTCTGATAAGTATTGTCAGTAGGGTTTTTTTTAAAGAAAATTGGGAGAAAAGGCACAGTCAGAGATGAAAAAGGGTCCAAACCGACAGATCTACCTCATAGAACAATTGCTTGACAAAAAAAAAAAAATCGCTCATTCTGGGATGGTTTCCTTGCATATGAAATTGGCTCTGTGGTTTTTAACAAGTTTCCTGTTTTTTGAACAAAACAGAAATCTTTAATGTATAGCAGCACACAAGAGATCAAGAAAACCTGGACTTAGCCTGTTTTATTGTATGCCGGAAGAGTCCTTTTAAAATCAGGAACACAGTCTGTTCAAGGTTTTTTGTGGAGCCTGTTGCTAATCTAAATAAAAGTTCTTTCTGGAATGTACATATGGATGGTTCTTTTGAGAACCAAAAATGGCTTTCCTGTGACATTGCCCTGAAGCGCCAGTCTCACAGTTTTTTGCAATGATTATTATATTTGTAATCAGTGTATACCATGCTGAGCTTAAAATGTTGCACTTTGTAGCAAAAAATTCAATTAAATTCTATATATGACCATGAGAAAAGTTATGACAACAAGTCATTTAGCCCTTCCCAGCCTTTCAATCTATTTTAACCTATTTCTTTAGAAAAAAGAAAAAGGTCAACTTTAAATTCGAAGGTCTCTAAAGTATTATAATCTGTTATACTGCTTGGTAGCTTCAAACAGACCATGAGTCAAAATGATGAAATGGACAAAATCTTTAGACTGGTGATGAAGGAGAGGCTACAGAAGAGCATTGGCAGACTGGCACTGCTCACACTTAGCTGATGTAGTTTACAATTAAAGAACAGGCTGCTGTGAACCTTAAAACTGTCTCTACTAAGTCTTGTCTCATACCTTCTTATTACTGTGATATACAGTGGATTCAAAATGTATTTAGACCCTGTCATTTCCTGCACATTTATTGTATTTTAGATTTAATTTTTAATGAATAAATTTGCCATTTTTGCCCATCAACCTACACACCCATACTACACCCATAATGACAAAGAGAAAGCTTACTTTTAGAAAGGTCTGAAAAGTTATTAAAAATGACAAACTGAAATCTCTCATTCATTTAAGCATTCAGACCCTTAACTCAGTACTTTGCAGAAACCCCTTTAGCTTCTTGGGTAAGTCTCTACAAGCTTTGCACACCTCAACTTGTGCAGGTTCTTCCTCGTAGATCCTCTCAAGCTCCGTTAGTATGAAAGGGAAGTGTCTATAATCTGTCATCTTCAGCTTTCAGAGTCCTTTATATGCCATGTGGAAACCTTCATGTGGGTCTTTCTACCATAAAGCCATGATTGATGAAGTGCTCTAAGATTGTCATCCTTCCAACAGGTTCTTGCATCTCAGCAGAGGACTCCTGAAGCTCTATTAGAGTGACCATTGGGTTCAGGTTAGTCAATTTGGATGACGGCCAGTTCTATGAAGGGTCCAGGGGATGAAGAACTTTTATTTCACAATTACCAAGTTCTCCTGCAAGCCCTCAAAGCTTTAAATATGGTTTTATACCCTTTCCCTGATGTAGGATTCCCAGCAATTTTATTGCAGAGGTGTTCAAAGACTTCAAAGCTTGGTTTGAAGCGTGCAGTGGAAATTGTAGAACCTTAAATACAACAGACTGTGTCTTTGTAAACCAGGGGTCCTCAATCACGGTCCTGGAGGGCCGCAGTGGCTACAGGTTTTCATTCCAGCCAGTGTCCTAATTAGAACTCAGTCCTTGCTGATAATGAAAGTTGGTGTTTAACTCTATGCCTTGCTAGTGTCATTATTCATCTGACACATTTTAGTTACTCTGTAGATCAGAGGTCCTCAATTACAGTTCTGGAGGTCTGCTATGGCCACAGGTTTTCACTTTAACCAATTTCTTAATTAGAACCCATTTATTTACTACTAAAGCAATACATTTTTTGGGCTTAATTTTAGTTCTCTTGCCTGTTAACCCTTAATTGCCAGTTTTAGAAAGCTGCATTTAAGTTTTAATTGTTATTAGTTAATAATGAGATGCAGATAACCAATAAACCAGCAGCTCTCCTGCTCATGTACTTACCATTAAGTATCTGATAAAAAATGTTTAGAAGTGAATGAGAGAGGAATCGGAAGGTCCATTAAGTTTAAATCTATTCTGTTACACATAACACTTGGATAATGTTCTCACAGAAGGAAACTCTACAGTGCAATTAAAATTGCTCTTGGATGAATGCAAGCATTAATAAGCTAAATAGTTCCAATACCACATTTTATTATCAGCATGGACTGCTTTCTAATTAGGAAACTAGTTAGAATAAAAACCTGCAGCCACTACGGTCCTCCAGGACTGTGATTGAGGACCCTGGTGTAAACAATGTCCAGTCAATATTTGTTGCAGGTGGACTCAAAATAAAGTTCTAGGCACATCATAAGGAGAATTAAAGCAAACGGGATGCACTTGATCACAATTTTGTTCCACAGCAATGGGCCTGAATATTTATATGAATGAGTGAGTTCATCTTTTGATTTTTAGTAAATATGCAAACCTTTCTAAAATATGTTTTAACTTTGTCATTATGGGTTGAGTGTAGATTGATGGGTGAAAATGGCAATCTTATCCAGTTAAAAATACATGCACAACATAATAAAATGTGTAAAAAGTGAAGAGGTCTGAATGTTTTCTCAATCCACTGTGATTTTTTATTTTTTTTTTACAAAATATTATTGTAAATTAACTACTTACTTTTTTGTCTTATAAACGTATACATTGCATCTGGAAATACTGTATATGTAGATGCTTGCTGAATACCTGTGTATCTTATAGATATGCCAAATAGGTTCACTAGCGATTAAAATTTGACCTGGAGCAAGCACGCCCTGCGGTGAACTGGTATCCCATCCAGCATTTGTTCCTATTTTCCGACTTTGGTTTGCTGGTTCAGGCTTTCACCTCTCAAGTTAAGTGCTTTTATTGTCATACCATCCATACACAGTATTGCGGCATACAGTGGTACGAACTACCGTCCCTCAGCACCACAGTGCAGCATGTTGGATACATAGACACAGAGTTAGTGCAAGACAAGTAACGAACTATGTTATAGTTTAAAGAAATGAATACTAGGTAAATTAATAGTAATATACTGAAATAGGTCGTAATAAATAGATGTATAATAACTAATCTTAAAAAACAACAGTAGTCAAAAACAGAAAGAAAAAAATGCACAAAAGTATTAACGGCAGACGACAGAGTGAGGAGTGCATATGCAATAATGAGGCAAGTAAATGATCCACGATCTCCTAAAAGCAAATAATAATCTTGAGCATTTAAAGCAGTCAGGCTTAGCGTTCAGTGTGCTGGAGATTACACCACAAACTCTCACCTGTATTTCAACTGTCAAGAAGTTGAGCAATGGTGCGTGTCCTGATGCAGTATAAATAAAAGTGCCTACGAAAATAAAAAATACCGGCGTGCACAGCATGCTTAAAAATAACAAAACGTTAATTATATAGAATATCCGGCACTATAAAAATGTGCGTGTTCTATTTTTAAAAGGGGAGTTTACACCACAGAAGTCCGTGCTGTATACGAAATCGAAACTCTTCAGTAAAGAACGAATAAAGAAAAAAGGAAACGCTGAACAAAACAAGAAATTGGGGATTCATTGCATCTGCTTGACACAATTTGTGATCATTCGACGGCATTACACATTATAATGTATTCAGGTTTATGGTGAAACTTCTCCAAATGTATATAGCACCGTCCTAACACGCAGTTCAGACAACACCCATCCTCCCTTTCGGACAAGCGCGCGTTCGACTGCCAGGACCATTCCCTTCAGCCAAAACGGATAAAGTGTCTGTTCTTCTGATTGGTCACTTTTCTAATTGATAGTTCAAGGACATTGTTAAAAGGCTCCTTACTGGACTTACTGACACACTAAGGCGGGGCGAATAGATGAAACCCGCTCTCTGATTTGACACATAAGATATAACTATAAAAGGAGTCGCGAATGCCAATTGGTTACGCGCATGTCAATATGTTTAGGTATTACCCCGATGGAGGAGGGCAGGACAGGGACTCGAAAGAAAAAAAAGTCCCCACAACCGCTGCTTTCGTTATACCATTGGTTCAATTGTTTGTCAATAACATGTGTCTCTCGATGTAACTTGTGTACGTACCTGTCAATTGTATTTTGCGCATTGGGATTGGTTACTCAGTCTGTAAGGCGGTACAAACGGGCTACTCTCCACACTGGTCCAGGAGTTAGTTTGCGGACCTCTGTGGCTGGGCTTTGAGAGGTGGTCTGGATGAAAGGCTGAAGCACAAACCTCGACAACAACCGATACAAAGAAACGCTTAAGCTTCAGGTTAAAAGGTGAGTTGTCAAAACAGCTTGCTTGGTTTTCTTCCGTGTCACCTGTGGTCACTGATGAAATAGCGGCACAGCTTCTATTTCCATGAAGACGCGGCGGTTATATTGGCGCACAGCCGACAGTAGAACGCCAGTTCTCCGTTTCTCGTTATACTTTCTGCCTTTGTTGTGATGACAGTGCAGTTTTAATTTGCTTCTGCAGTATTGGAACAGAGGGAATGCGAGAGTGCAAATGCACTGATTGAATGTGCAGAATCACTGTCAAGAGCGTGGCTAAGGGTGTCGGGGCGGGACCAAAATAGGGCCCCCCCTCTTCACAAATTGCAGGCACAGCAGCCGCAGCAGCAATGGTCAATAATAATATGAGCCACACCTTCCAGTGCGTTATATGGTGCTTATTTTTGCACACTTGGTTCAAGAGTTTATGAGTCTCCCAACACTTTTTTTACTAAATGGTTATTGTTACTAGCTCGTGTGTATCTCGCTTATAGTTTGTGAGGTTGTGACTTTCCCACCTATCAACCCCTCACACAAGACCAGTGTTTTATACAGCATGACAATGGTCTGTCTTGTCCTAATATAATGAACAGTCGGCATAATCCTCATTTTTGAAAAACCTTTAAGCTAAGGAAGTCTTGTCAAGTTTTTCTTCAGTTTTGAGTATACAAATTGTCGAGTTTGATTCTGTTGTCATAAACTTGTTTATTTGCTTTGTGAAGTAGGTTTTGATGATATTTTGTAAGGAAAGTACCATTAAAGATAAAAATAGAAACAATTTGATGACTGTACGTTGGTACCCTAATAGCTATTTGCATCAAGTGTCCCAGTCTTGCTCAGATTTATGTAAGATTATTTGTGCCAAAATTAAATGCAGTCCAACTTGTCAACCACATTACAATGTGATGTAAAAGCAGGTGATGCATTTAAGTGTTGGCATGGACTTATAGTGTCGTAATGAAAAAATGATCAATTGCTTGTCAGAATGGCACATAATTTTCATGTCCGTTTAAAATATAATACAAAAGTGTACTGCATTTTAATTCATGTGCATAGATCTTGTGTCATAACTAAAAACAAAGCAAATCTATCACATTTCATTGGAAGGCCATGCATTAATCCTGCCAAAATTGAATGCAATTAAAAGACCATTCAGCATCAAGAGGTTGGGCAAGGGGTGTCAACGGTTAGGATAAGAGACGTTCCCATCATGAGTGTGTTCACTTAGCGCTGAAGATGGCAAATGGGGAGTTAATAAAGCAGGGAATCTGCTGTCTCACAGAACTAGTGAAAGCTGGTGGTGAATATTTTGATTTTATTCTCTTTCATGTCGACTGCTTGCTGGAAAGGGCCAGAGAAATAGAAATGCATCATGTGCATAAGCATTGCATTGTAATGTAGTTAACACATTGGATTACATTTAATTTTGGTACAAGTAATATTCCATACAGATTGTGCATCATAACGTGGTCTAGCTTATAAAACCTTACTGAACTGCAGCAAATGATTTAGAGTGGGGGAAATAAGCATTTGATCCCCTGCTGAATTTGTAAGTTTGCTAACTTACAAAGAAATGAACAGTTTCTAGTTTTTATGATAGTTTCATTTTAATGGCGAGAGACAGAATATTAACCAAAAATCTAGAAAAAAATATTACATAAAAGTTATAAATTGATTTGCAAGTCATTGAGTGAAATAAGTATTTGATCCCCTACAACCCAGCCAGAATTCTGGCTCCCACAGATTGGCTGTGTGCCCATGTGGCACACAGATTGCAATTAATCAATCAATGACAGATACTCCTGCTCTCAACTCGTTATGTGTATATAGCACACCTGTCCACAGAATCAATTTATTCCATTCCAACCTCTCCACCACCAAGGGCAAGACTAAACAGCTGTCAGAGGACGTCAGGGAAAAGACCTGTACAAGGCTGGAATGGGCTACAAGACTACCAGCAAGAAGCTTGGTGAGATGGTGACAACTGTTGGTGTGATTATTCGGAAATGGAAAAAATATAAAATGACCATCAGTCGCCCACGGTCTGGAGCTCCGTGCAAGATTGTGCATCATGGGCAAAGGATGATCATTGGAAAGGTGAGGGATCAGCCCAAAACTACACGGGAGGAACTTTTTCATGATCTGAAGGCAGTTGGGACCACCACGGTCACCAAGAACACCATTTGTAACACACTATGCCCTAATGGATTGAAATCTTGCAGCTTCCGCAAGGTCCCCCAGCTCAAGAAGGCACACGTACAGGCCCATCTTCAATTTGACGTCCTTTGACAGCTCTTTAGTCTTGCTTATGGTGGAGGAGAGGTTGGAATGGAAGAAACTGATTCTGTGGACAGGTGTGCTTTATACAGTAATCCCTCGCTATATCGCGCTTCGCCTTTCGCGGCTTCACTCTATCGCGGATTTTATATGTAAGCATATTTAAATATATATCGCGGATTTTTTGCTGGTTCGCGGATTTCTGTGGACAATGGGTCTTTTAATTTCTGGTACATGCTTCCTCAGTTGGTTTGCCCAGTTGATTTCATACAAGGGACGCTATTGGCAGATGGCTGAGAAGCTACCCAACTTACTTTTCTCTTTCTCTCTCTTGCGCTGACATTCTCTGATCCTGACATAGGGGGATTGAGCAGGGGGGCTGTTCGCACACCTAGACGATACAGACGCTCGTCTAAAAATGCTGAAAGATTATCTTCACGTTGCTACCTTCTGTGCAGCTGCTTCGTGAAGCGACATGCTGCACGGTGCTTTGCATACTTAAAAGCTTGAAGGGCACGTATTGATTTTTGATTGTTTGTTTTTCTCTGTCTCTCTCTCTCTCTGTCTCTCTCTCTCTCTCTCTGCTTCTGACGGAGGGGGTGTGAGCTGCCGCCTTCAACAGCTTTGTGCCGCGGTGCTTCGCATACTTAAAAGCCAAACAGCCCTATTGATTTGTTTGCTTTCCTCTCTCTTTCTGACAGCCTCTCTCTCTGACGCACACTCCTTTGAAGAGGATGATATGTTTGCATTCTTTTAATTGTGAGACGGAACTGTCATTTCTGTCTTGTCATAGAGCACAGTTTAAACTTTTGAAAAAGAGACAAATGTTTGTTTGTAGTGTTTGAATAACGTTCCTGTCTCTCTACAACCTCCTGTGTTTCTGCGCAGATCTGTGACCCAAGCATGACAATATAAAAATAACATATGGTTTCTACTTCGCGGATTTTCCTATTTCGCGGGTGGCTCTGGACCGCAACCCCCGCGATGGAGGAGGGATTACTGTACACATAAATAGTTGAGATCAGGGGTATTGATTGATTGCAATCTGTGTGCCACGTGGCACACAGATTGCAAATCTGTGGGAGCCAGAATTCTGGCTGGGCTGTAGTGGTTCAAATACTTAATTTCACTCAATGATATGCAAATCAATTTATAACTTTAATGTAATGTGGATTTTTGGTTGATATTCTGTCTCTCTCCATTAAAATGAAACTACCATACAAATTAGAGACTGCTCATTTCTTTGTAAGTGAGCAAACTTACAAATTGAGCAGGGGGTCAAATACAGTACTTCCCCCACTGTATCTGTTATTGTGGGTAAAGAAAATGATAGGTGAAAATAAAGTATAATCAAACCACAATGGTTGCCTACAAGTTTACAGTTGCTGTAAAAGTGTTTAGAAACTAAAAACATGTTTGGATAAAATAGTGCTGGAAGTACTGTTTAGCAATAATTTAACAAAAAAATGGTTTTTCATGTTTTGAGTAAGTGACTGGATAACAGACATATGGAATATGTGACATGAGTAACAAAAGATTTTTTTTTCTTTTTTCCTTGGGTTTTTCACATCATTTACCATTTTACAGCACTGGTCACTTTTGACTTCTGTCATAAACTTCTTTCTATTCATTCTGCATAAAAACGTGAGGTTAAAATTGCTTCTTAGCGTCCATTATAAGGTACATGGGTTAACTAACATGAGAAAAATATAATTTCTTGGTAGAGTATTCCTTTAAATTTACTTCTGATCTGGATATTTTCAAATAATAAGGTGAGGGCGGATCAAAAACAAATTCATCTAGCATAAAAAGTTCTTTTTAGCTCATATTTCTCACTTTTTTTTATTGCTGCATTTTGAAGCTTAATGATAATGCAGTAAACCATTGGTCTTTTCCTAATTTAGGATTGGGGAACACCAGGATACCTGCAACCTGTTAAAATGCTGTGGTGTGAGCTTCCTAGGGTAGTTGAACAATGCTAAATTTAAATGGTCTCAACTTATGCAATTTCTAAGCTGAAATGTATAGCTAGACACCAAAACTGACTTTCTTCTAGGAAAACTTTAAAAGAGTGGAATAGAAATGGTGCTTTCATTTGCGACCAAGATGCTTGCAAATGGGTCTAACCCTAGCTCTTTTGTTCTCTGTGCACTTGGTTCCCATCCCATGCTGCCCTGGTAAGGCCACAATGTGGCAGCCATGACAGCACAGTCAAATATTAATATAGCCTTTGTCATTAAAGCAGGAGATTATTACATACCTGTAGCCTTCAGGGGTGGACAATAGTCCGGATGCCCAGGGCTACCAGATTTTGATTTCTGACAACTCAACTGTAGACTCGCAAAGCTGACTTCCAGATGTTTTGGATATTTGGTCCTTGCAATATTTCCCAATTGAAACAAATTGTTAAAAAGCAAGTCTCCAATTCTTCAAGTATGACACTTGGGCGTGACTTTAAAATACAGCTGATTACCGCGCGTTAGACTATCTTGTTTATACTTCCAGTGTGAAGCCTGAGCGCAGACCACAACGCCAGCACTTATGCTGTCGTTAAGCTAAATGCATTTATACTTGTGGCAGCCGGTTCGATCAGCATGTTGATATTCCCATAGTCAGTAGGTGTCAGTGTTTGGTCAGTGCCGCTCAGTTGTGCCAGTTATTCCTGGCTTTTGGGGGGGGTTTGTGTCAGACCTATCAACCAAAAACAGCGAAGGGAAGGTAGGTATAATATTCTTGTAAGTGGGTAACCTACGTGATAAACAAATGCCCTAGAAATATTTCTGCATGACTTTCATGACCTGTTGTATCATATTTAGCCCTTTGTTCATCACTTTGGCATCCAAGTAACCAGTCTCTCCTAAAAAATTCACCACAGCGGGAGGTGCAAACTCAGTGTTTTGTCACTTCTGATGACATTTATGCCATACTGTCCAGTATTAACCAGGAGTACCAGGCACACACCTTCTCAGTTGCAGCCCGCAGTCCCTATGAGGTTAATCACATAACACCTTAACATCACAAAATGCCCACAGTGCCAGCCATGAAACAGCCATTGCATGCCCATTTACACAGTGGTTAAGATTATTGTTGTGCGAGGCTTATCCGACTCAAAGGGTGTTTCGTTACTGACATTTTGGGCATTAATCATAAGTACTGCAGGCTAGACCCATGTCCACCCACTAGTAAACATCCATCCATCCATCCATTTTCCAACCCGCTGAATCCGAACACAGGGTCACGGGGGTCTGCTGGAGCCAATCCCAGCCAACACAGGGCACAAGGCAGGAACCAATCCCGGGCAGGGTGCCAACCCACCGCAGGACACACACAAACACACCCACACACCAAGCACACACTAGGGCCAATTTAGAATCGCCAATCCACCTAACCTGCATGTCTTTGGACTGTGGGAGGAAACCGGAGCGCCCGGAGGAAACCCACGCAGACACGGGGAGAACATGCAAACTCCACGCATGGAGGACCCGGGAAGCGAACCCAGGTCCCCAGATCTCCCAACTGCGAGGCAGCAGCGCTACCCACTGCACCACTGTGCCGCCCCACTAGTAAACAGTATAGCGGTATTGTGCTGAAAGTCTATAAAGTAAGCAACAGAAGCCACAACGTTGGCTGTAAAGCAGCTGAGGAAGTAAAGGTAGAAATTCCCTTGTCAATTACTGCATTAGGCATTAATTAACATGTACTTTGTTACGAGTTTAAAAATACGGCATACAGTGAACCCTCGTTTATCACGGTTAATCCGTTCCAGACTCTACCGCGATAAATGAATTTTTCACGAAGTAGGATTCTTTATTTATAAGTCGAATATTTTTGCAGTTAGAGTATAGAAAACCTGTTTACGACCTTCTAAATAAGTTTTTTAACATTATTAGAGCCCTCTAAACATGAAATAACACCCTTTAGTCACCATTACACTTGTATTACCCAATATATTAGACAAAATAAGAGAAAATATGGCATATTAGACGTTACAAAAATCATATTATTATTATTATTGTACTGTACATTTAATTACACACACACACAGTTCTTACACACAACCACTAACCTATGAAGGCATGACCTCAGTAGGAGAGTCTTCAGCAGGTGCATCGCTGTCTTCTGCTGAAGGAGTACTAGGAGTAGGCAGTGGGTGTCTGGGTGCGCGGCTGAAGAACATCTTGATAGGCAGTTGCTGGCGCTGTCTTTTCATATGCGTGAGGAGGCTTTTGTAGGGTATTGCCATCTTTGATCATATCCAAGAGTTTCACCTTCTCCTGGATGGTAAGCATCTTCCTCTGGCGCTTAGTTTCATTGTCAGAAGGCTTAGAAAAAGCAGCACGTTTAGGAGCCATCGTGGGGCTTAGATAAAAGTTCTCAGAAAGCGCATGCATAGTGACGTAAGCATGTATGAGAAGAAATCGCGATAGAGTGAAGCCGTGAAAGTCGAAGCGTGATATAGCGAGGGATCACTGTACTTTATTTTTGGTTTAAAAAAAAAAAAAGAAAAAAAGTGGGGTGCACAAAACGCACCATTCCACTTCTGCTTCAATACCAGTTACAAGTGAAAGGAATCATAATTACTAGCAGCATTATGACAACAATAAATGGAAATGAACTTTTCAAATACTGGAATAACATTTTCAGCTGATTAAATATGGAAGATAGTCTTAAAATTACTCTGTGATTTGGATGTGAGTCACCTGTATGCATACTTTAACTGCCAGTGTGGAGTTGCACAAACTATCTTTACATCTCAGGAGCCGTGCACCGGGTCTGTGTAAAGCAGTGTTTATCAACCACTGGATCCTGCCATTATTTGGTCGTGGACTACCATTTTTGGTTTGTGAATGGGTTGCCTAAAACAGTGTTTCTCACCCACTATTTTACGACCAGGAGTCTTGGGTCGATGTTTTTGGTCAGGAGTGGGCGGCCTCAGTGATCGGCAGTACTCCGAGATGTGTTTCCCGTTTTACTAAGTGGAACCCCTGATCGTGCTTGTTTCACCAAGGAGACATTTTGTAATTGTTGCTAGTGAGTTGTAAATTAATTTAAAAAAGCAAAGGCAAAACTGGGGTGTGGTAACAAAAAAAGTTTGACAAACACTGGTGTAAGGAAAGGCAGCATGGGCCTAATACATAAGAATTAGCCATATAGAGCAGTGCTGATTTAAAAAAAAAAAAAAAAAAAAACAAACTTGTAGGGCCCTCCAAGAGTCTGAAAACATGAGATCTTGTAAAAATAAAGATAATAATGAAAAATGCACATTTTGGCAATTTCTATAAAATTACTACCCTATTATCCTGTGGCCCTTCGCTGGAAGTACAAATTGCCTCAATATAACTATGAAGGTTTCGCTCGGCCATAAATCGGCGCTTGACTGTACTCGTAATTGAACAACTTGTAATATAAAAAAAAAGGTTCAAGTTCTTTTACAAGTGGAATGCTACTCTTGTACAGTAGATAGTGAAAACAGGCCTGGAATATGACCTTTGTCATAAAATTGTCTGCTAAGGATAGCATAGGTTAGTCAAGAAGAAGCAAAAAAAGGCATATCTTGAAAACAATTTAGTTTATAGTTGCTAGTGAATCCTACTGCTAAATATGGAGATTACCTATAGTGAACTGAAAGTAGAAAAACCTCAAGTAATTGCATCATGTCTTCCCACTGTATAGGGCGTGTTTAAAAATAAATAAGTAAGTAAACTTGACTATTAAAAATTTTAAGCAGCAGTATAAGCTAGTTGAAATTCATTGCTGCTTTCAATCCTATTTTTTGTAAAAAGTGATCTATTTGTACGGAATGATTACAATAAAATTAATAAAATATAAAAAAAAAAAAAAGAAATTGATTGCTGCTCTTTCTTAACAAGGAAAGACAAGGATTAGTACATTCTACGCTCTAAACCGCTCCAAACTGCTGTGTCTTCCCTCTAGCCAGTACTGTGTATAAGAATATACATAATGCTTGGAATTAATACCAATCTGAGGCAGTTTTAAATCTGCTATGTGGACCTGTGATGTGAGCCTGCCCTTTTTAGCACAACTGCACATACAGTAGTTTGCATAATGAGATTGCACATATCTATCTCTTAGAGCATTCTAAAAAATCACAACCACTGGAAACATATATTAGACCTGGGACTGAAATTCTGTAATGTTAAACTCATCTGATTGCACCAAATAATCCCTGGTTGTGGTCAAAGTAAAGGAAGGAGTACATTTATCAAGCCTAATAAGTGCCATTGCAACAGTAAAGCAGTTGATTAGATTCTGCTCCATAGGTGAGTCATTGGCCAATTTGGTTTGCATGGTATTGCTGTATAGAGTTAAAAATGCTTTTGGAATTGTTAGTTTGAAAGGGTATAAACATCAGTCATTTAAATGAACACAGAATGAACCCTGAAGATTAACAGGTGTTTTCCAGCAGGGCGTTAATGACTGCTCTGAATCTATCTTCAAGTCTGAAATCTTTAGATACTCTAATAGAATTCTCTTTGTTGCAAAAACAGTATTTTCTTACTGTAGCTTAGAAAACAGAAGTTTGTTTTTTTTTCCCCAGAATGAGGTTATTGTAACTGATAGGTTTTATTTGGCTTCTAGAATATTTTTAATTTCTGAATGTATTAATTCATTTATTTGCTTTTATCCATAATCACTTTCAAAGTTTTATGAGTTTATATGAATGTGAGAGAAAAGAACAAGTGCTCATCTTTGAAAGAAATTTGAAATTGATCCATAAATAAAATGAGAAAATTAATTTAGCATGTTACCATGCAGCTTGAAAAATCAGAATAATTAATATAGGCATACTGTACAAAGTTTAGATTTGAACAAGGTATTGCAATAACTGAATTATATTTCAAAATGTACTGTATTTTGACTTCGACGGTATGTGTTTTGCATTTAGTAAAGTCAGGTTGAATATGGGAATTAAAAATGATATTGAGATGGATCGCTGGCTAAATATTTAAAAACAAGACAAGTATATATAACTTTGATAAGGAAAAGTGGTCTTTGCTTTCAAATTTAGATGATGATGATGATGATTATTAATAATAATGTATTGAATACTACAGAAAAAGCAAGTGATAATACAAACAAGAATACTTAGAGGGTGCAATATATGAACCAACACTTGCTGCTAGTTTTAAACTAAATGGCTGTATCTTCAACTGGTCTAGTCTACAGTGGTGGTTAAATGAACTGCTATGTATCAAATGTTTATTCCAAAATAAAACCAATGGGTCAGTATTTTCAAAACTTCCAATTGTTCTGACAGCCATGTGGATGTCCAAATAATTCTGGCTTGAAGAAGAAGCACTTTTCAAAGAGGTCTAGTTATACAGTATCTAACGCATTATTGGCAGTCCAGTCTTGCACACAGCCAGTGGGATGCTACAAAGGGACAGTGATTGAAGTCTCTGTGCTGGTTTAACAGTCATTTTCTGGGTTCAACCATTTTGGCCAGTTTCTCACTAAATTTATGGGGTATTGGAGTAGATGTTTTTACTGTTTGATACCCTTTCTGAAGCCAGCCTCCTGTTGTTGCCTTTTTCAATGGGCAAGGTGAATTGTAACCTTATTCTAAATAAGGATATCACAAGAGCTGTGTCAAGCAATTAAATGGGCTGCTTTATGGCATGGTAATGTGTACCCCAACAGTGAAACTCTGAGTCCAGTGCTCTATATTTTATTCACATATTGCTAGTTTTTGGCTGTTGTATTTTGTTTGTGTTATTTCTTCCATTTTCATCTTTTGCCATTTGAGGCATGATGGCATAGTGGTCACTGGTGCCTTACAGCTCAGATCACATATTTGGCCACCATAATTGGTTTAGCATAGTTGGCAGACTTTTCCCTAGCCCTCAGGGACCCTTAAAAGACCATTGTACAATTATAATTCACTCAAAACTAGTTTAGTTCCTCCTTTCCAATTCACTTCAATGCATTTTGCAGAGTTCTGCAAAGTTTGCAAACATTTCCTTGTTTTTGCTGAACTCATAGCAAAGCGAACTTAGCAAGGTTCACACATCACTAATGGTCACAAGATTTGAACCCCCAACCTCAGGGTTTGGAGGCCAAATCCTTAACCATACAACACACTAGTAACAGCAGTTTTACAATACTAATATATCCATCAAGTAGTTACCCAACTATTATTTAAGTAAACTATTATTTGCCTGTGGTGGGCTGGCACCCTGCCCTGGGTTTGTTCCTGCCTTGTGCCCTGTGTTGGCTGGGATTGGCTCCAGCAGACCCCCGTGACCCTGTGTTAGGATATAGCAGGTTGGACAATGACTGACTGACTGACTATTATTGACATTCATAAATATAACATTACAGTGCAGAGCTTGAATTTTAATGTGTGATGTACATAAGAATGCCCCCCTTCAATGTAAAAACAAATGGGGAAGATTTTATAAGCTTGAGGGGATTTCAGTGTAGAGTTTATAAAGGATGATGTCATGGACTACCTGATTTATCTTACCATGGGCACATTCCAAATTTATTCTCTGACGTTTTGCTATCCTGTGATTGAAACATATTGCTTAAAATTAAAAATATTAATTCAAGCATTATTATATTTGTATTACTGAATTAGTGAATTTCTAGATGATTTCAGGATATTTTAATTTTAAAAAATTAAAGCTGTTTTTATAACAACACGCTTTTAAAATGCTTTTGTTAGGCTTGTAATATTTGCTGTTGTAAGATTTATGTTTGCATCATTAGTTGGTTAAAAAATGTACTGAAGAGTACAAATTGATTCAGTTTTCAAATGTCACAAATTCCTGGAGCTTTAATTTTCCAAATCGGCCTATTTTTTATTTTTGATTTGTCCACACTTTAATTTCCTCCATCAAATCCTTCTTGTGAGCTTTACATTAACCTGTTGTTTTTGAAGTCCTGTAAAACACCATTTGTTGTGCTGTTTTCGAAGTATCTTACAGTGTATAACTAATTGGATTTTATTGCTCAGCCTGTGTACTAATCCAGAATTTGAAAATTAACTGGACCTGCATTTTAACTGATAGACTCCATTACACTGACCAGTGTACCTTTCAAATATATGATGTATGTGTTTTCACCACGTTTGTCACGTTTTAGGTAATACGAATGAACATTAGTTTGGCTTCAAAAACCAAACAAATGAGATAAATGTTATATTTGCATATACATATTTAGCAGTGAAGTATTCTGTATTATCAATCATGGGAAGTGGCATAACTGTAGTGGTTTCTGCTTCGAAGTACTAAAAAAATTTTATATTATTAGTTCATCGCCAGTGTAGGCAGGCCAAATAGCCACTTCGTCTGAAACTTGACTCCACCGTGAACTGTTTAAACTGCTTAGAAAATCGATGGATGCTTAAGCACACATCTGTGGACATGTTCATCATAGTCAGAGAATGAATGAGAAGCCTCCGTTCCTTTTTTGGGACTGTGTAGGACATGGTATTAAAAAGCAATTCATCATGCCATCATTGTGTCTCCTCTTACACATTCATGACACTACATGTTGAACGATTAAGTCTCGCATCTGATCAGTCACATCATTCTTCTAACAATGCACCCATGAGTCTATTTCTGAACTAACTCCGTAATGGGATAAAATGGTAAAAGTGGTAATGACAAAAGCTCGTGTGTTGTTTTTTCAAATAATTATAGGAATGATTCCCACAGTCACGCCCTACATTTCTGCGGCCTTGAAGATAACGCATTTCTAGACATGACTTATGGTGATTTTCTTTTCAAATTGTGTTGATGCGGTGCTGTATCATCACTACTGTGAAGCAATTTTATATGTAGATTTTATTCATATCTTCTTTTCATGTATTACTGCACTTTCTGGAGTAGTTTGTCTACTTGCAGTCATGCATGAGTGTGATACTCAATGTCATTCAATAGTATCGAAATTGTAAAAAAAAAAAAGCCAGTATCTTTACATTTTTGGAGGTGTGGTATAAATTAGTGCTGAAAGTATTGACTCTGTAGACATCCCATGTGTTCAGATGTTGGCAAAATGTATACTTTTTTGTGGCATGAAATTTGATGTACGCTGTTCAGAAGCTACAACTACAGTATATAAGCTGCAAACTCAGATTTACAGCATATTGCATTTTTTTTTTTTTTTAAAGAATCCCATGGAAACTTTATTTCATTGTTTCATCTAACATTGCTCCCCCAAAGCATCGGAGATGTATTAATTGTTCGTAACAAGGAAGAAAAAAAAAACAACACTGCTCACCTGTGAAGAATGAATGACTTTTGAATATGCAGCTTCATTTACCTTTTTAACTCAGTTTTTGTGCATTACCACAGCTGCAATTTCAACATTTTCTTCAGCAGAATAATATATATTTTTTTAATTTAAAACAAATTTTTGTGTTTATTTTTTGTTATGTATCCCTCTTAAAACAGGGACAAGAGGCAGGTTTCTTGTGTTTGTTAAAGTTCTCGATTCTTCACCTGTTTTACAGGTGGCTTATTTGAGGGAGAAAATGTC
The DNA here is from genome assembly GCF_900747795.2 of Erpetoichthys calabaricus. Classification (NCBI taxonomy): domain Eukaryota; kingdom Metazoa; phylum Chordata; class Cladistia; order Polypteriformes; family Polypteridae; genus Erpetoichthys; species Erpetoichthys calabaricus. The sequence goes on from NC_041399.2 coordinate 198,095,488, forward strand.
CAAGGGTCCATGGCTTAATGAAATTCAGCAGTTAAGAACTCTGATGTTAAACCATTATGATTACAAATGAGCATCACTTCAAGAGAGACCTTCAAAATCAACAAGCTTATTGAAAAGGCAGGCACAGTTATCGGAAGCAGTAGGTAATAGTGAAAGAGAGAATGAATACTAAACGGAGTGCCATTATGAACAGCGCTCCACATCCTTTCTCTGACACACTAACACTGAGGACTTTCAGCCAATGAATATTTCAGCTGAAGAAACGCTACAGGAGCTCCTTTATACCAACACCAATACTCCTGCATAATGTCTCACTGTGACTGTAACTGCCTAGTTAGGATCTTCTTTTAGTTTTCTTTTTTAGTCATTCTGTTGTATGTTTGAGAGGGGATTATCATTATACCATCTATCTATCTATCTATCTATCTATCTATCTATCTATCTATCTATCTATCTATCTATCTATCTATCTATCTATCTATCTATCTATCTATCTATCTATCTATCTATCTATCTATCTATCTATCTATCTATCTATCTATCTATCTATCTATCTATCTATCTATCTATCTATCTATGTGATAAAGTACTTTTATATGTGTGGCAAAATGCATTCTAAATCTAGGTGTAAAATATGTAAATATAGCAAAAGAAATGCCTAAAGTTGAGCCCATAGAAATATCATAATTCCCTGCATCAAGGGGTAATTGATTTGTTGTGTCTTGCCACATAACTAAGTTATTTCACTTTTTTTTTTTTTTTAAGTGTTGTTTTTTACAGTCATTACAGTTCCAGAAGCAACCAGAAAGTGGTGAATGTCTTCTGGTGAATACCTAGTATGATAACCCGCATGGGTTTACTGTAAGAAGTCTGAATATTGTTCTTTTTAAAATGTTTATTTTCTTCCCTGTTTCAATTTAAGCTGATTTCCATCACCATTTTATCCACATTATGACTGTTTTATGTCCAGGTCCGTGGAGTTATGTAGTTAGATATGTTTTTGACAGACTTGGACTTCATATTGTCCTCACAGGTGGCGCAGTGGTAGTGCTGCTGCTTTGCAGTGAGGAAACTGTGGAAGATTGAGGGTTCGCTTCCCGGTTCCTCCCTGTGTGGATAGCGCTTTGAGTACTGAGAAAAGCGCTATATAAATGTAATGAATTATTATTATTATTATATTCAGAACTGCTAACTCAACTGTGGCATCTATCAGTTTTTATTGGCTAACACAATGATAAAAAAACACACCAATATGCAACTGCCAGTGTAAATTGGTTTCAACTTAATTTAACAAGGTTGACACCCACACCAAGCTGGGTAGAAGTGGCGGCGTTGGTTACAAAGGGAATGCCATGTGGTTTGAGCTCTGTAGCACAAACAAGGCATGAAAATAAAATAAGAGCATTCTTGAGTGCCAGTGTAGCTCCTGGGTGTACGTATGTTAGATACTTCTGTTTCCACTACTCTGACTCTGACTTATCCTGTGGCTATAAGGTGTACAGTAAGTTGCTTTTTTTAAAAAAAAAAAAAACACCGTGGGTGACCTACTTCAATCTGTTTGCTGGAAAAATTACAAGGAGTCTGGCTTTCTGGTACGTGGGGACACATTGGCCACTTAGATTTTAAACCATTGGAAAAATTGCTTTGCAATGTAGGCCTGCATTATGGATAATAGCACACATTTTTGTTTACTGAAAGTGATTGTTTTGCTTGAGACTGACAATTCTACTTTTGCTTTTTTGTAAAAAAAAAAAATTTCATGTTTTAATAAATTCATAACATTTTTTTTGTAGAAATGTACTTGGGCATCTTAGGCATTTATTATGAACCACACGGCGCACATAATGATCGTATGTTTGTATTATAAATGCACTTGTATTGATTTTGGGTACCTGCTTTGTCTGTACAGAAGTAATGAAAACTCTGAGCATGATGAAGTGCACCCAGTGCTGAAGGGTACTTTTCACAGGGCTATGCTGTTTTTCAGTATATTACCAGTATTTGACATAAGGTGGGAAATAACCTGAAGGCCCATTGCAAAGCATGATGTACACGACCACACTCGCTAATCTTCTTCTTCTTTTGGCTGCTCCCGTTAGGGGTTGCCACAGCAGATCATCTTCTTCCATATCTTTCTGACCTCTTCATGTTGTTCTGTCACACCCATCATCTGCATGTCCTTTTTCACCACATCCATAAACCTTCTCTTAGGCCTTCCTCTTTTTCTCTTCCCTGGCAGCTCTATCCTTACCATCCTTTTCCCAATATACCCAGCATCTCTCCTCTACACATGTCCAAACCAGTGCAATCTCCCCTCTCTGACTTTGTCTCCTGTAGAGCCAATTTAGAATCTCCAATCAAAATTAGTTAATTGATTTATAGTGTTATGTATTCCCCATGCTTTCCATGATAGAATTTAACAGAAAGCACAGCTCCTTTAAAGGATTATCCTTTCATCAATTGTCCGAGTTGCAGAGAAAAAAACAAAGAAATAGCTTGTAAAATCTTTTGTTTTCATCATAATTCCCTACAGGAAACAGCCATACAGCATACCAAATCAAACTTGTCAGTTGCCTTATTAGCTTTATGTAAAACTCCTTGAAACATCAGAAGATGGGAACAGTTTTGAAATATTACAGACACACAATGAATATGCAGTCCCCTTGATTATTATTAAACAGTATTCTGTTTGGATTAAATTGACTCGATAATGAATGGATAAACAATAATATTTGATTAAAAAAAAAAAAAAAAAGGTTCTGGCCAGTAGCCATTTTTGCTCATCCATTATGTGATGATGCAACTGTGCTTTATTACTCTTGATCAGTGGCATAGCTAGGGGGAGCAAGGGGGGACATCCCCGGGCGCAGCATCCAGGGGGCGCCATTTTAAAATTTTCTTTCCCTTCCCCATTGCATTTTGGCAAACAGGAGGGGGTGCGAAATCTTCAGTTGTCCCCAGGCGCTGAAAACCCTAGCTACACCTCTGCTCTCGATGCTGTAGCGTAAAAAAAAGAGAATCGGTTCATGTACTGTGCATGTCTTGTTTCCATCTAGTGGATAAAATCAAACAATATGCTGTAGGAAACTTTTGTTCAGACTTCTTTTCCTTGATGTTGACAACTGCCTTGAAACTATGAACTAGACCTTAAAGTTAGTTATAAGATTTGTTGGTATACACATTTTTGGCAGGTGGAATTTTAGAACATATTTCCCTGTTGTTATGAAGAAGAGAATTGGGCAAGGAACATTTTTTTAACCTTGCTCCATTGTGCCTAAGCCTAGGTCTTGATGCTGCATCCTCATGATGTAAAACTTTGTGTTTTATGTGTTAGCTTGACTCATCTATTAGCCAGTGGTTGGAGTTTTGGTGTGGGGCTGGGAAAATGCACATTGAACAATTTTGCAGTCCGATTCTCACCAGAATTGTTCGACTTCAGAAACCGGAAAGTAAGCCAGTCCATAGCAGGAAAACCCCAGAATGTAAAGTTTAGAACCTTCAATGGTACACACAACCATGCCATTGTTATCAGTTTGCCTGGTGCTAAAATTTCTATTCAGCAAACTGCACACATAAAAATAAAAATGGTGTGATTTACAGCACTTCAGCTGTATGTTCATTGAAGTGTTTTTACTGTGATTTCTTTTCAGATACTCTACTGGTAAAGTGAAGGGGGCTAATTTGTTCCTGAAAGGCGTGCTGCTGCTATTGACTGGAGCACTTTGTCGCAGTTTCATTCCAAGAGTTACTGCTTTATGAGCACTCTGTGTAGTAAAAAAAAAAAGTAAATAAACAGATCTCATCACAGGGTGGTTTCCCCTCCCCACCACCAGTCTATTAATATTAAACCTTTCTCCACGTTGATTGTGAATGATGTTCAGTATATTTTTGCGCATTAATATCATAATTTGAGTAATTTACGTTTAAAAAATAAAAACGGCTCGCTAAGTACATAATGCTTTTATATGTAATGCCGAAATTTTAACCTACATTCAAATATATTTCAATAAAAAATACTCTTTTTTTTCTTTTTTTTTTTATTGTGAACATTTTACATTTCATTTTGCTAATTTGACAAATCCTTTTGCAAGTACTGTTTCATGATGCGGGCCATTCTGGAGTGCAATGTCTTTTATTCTCTGGTTGTAGCTTGGAATGTCTGATACACATTGTATGTGTAAATCTGAAGCTGTTTTACAGTCAATGCTTTGTTTAGTGCAGGGGTGGGCAAATTCATTCCTGGAGGGCCGCAGTGGCTGCGGGTTTTTGTTCCAACCCAGTTGCTTAATTAGAAAACAATCCTTGCCCATAATTACATTTCATGGCTTATTAGTGCTTTAACTCTGCTATGTCAAGTCATTCTCATATCCTAGCTTTTTTTTCCATTCTAAGGATATCATCCAAATACTTTGAAGTGTAAAACGGATGGGTAATTCTCAATCCTTCACTTTTTTCCCTTCTCTTTCCTTCCAAGTATTTAATTAAACCAAATAGTGCACGATAAATACACACAGGTGTAAAGGGTAACAAGCAAAATGGATAACTGCTGGTTTCTTTTGTCATTTGCATCTTATTGCTAATAAGGAGCAATTAAAAACCAAGAATGCAGCTATTTAAGACTTAAATAAGTAATAAGGGTTCATAATCTTAACGAAGGAGACAACTAAAATGAATCAGAAGTGTTTCTAGAGCAATAAGGGCTTCTTATTAAGCAATTGGGTTGGAACAAAAACCTGCAGCCACTGCGGCCCTCCAGGAATGAATTTGCCCACCCCTGGTTTAGTGTATTTGTGACATATACTGAAGAGTTTTGTCCTATTTTTATGCGTCCACACCAGTGAGCGTGTTCATTCTGCTGCAAGCTGTAATAATACGTAGTAAACTGAACTGATCTCTTGACTTTTTCAGTCTGTTTACTAACCCTTGTAAAGCAGTTGCTCAGCTTTGCTGTGCTCATGCATTGGACAAAATGTTTGAGTTGCCGTTGGCTTTGCTGTTCTGTGCTGTTTTCTAACACAGTGTTAAGTTACTCTGGTAACAGTATTTTTGCTAAAGGATAATTTATTTCTGATTTTATGGTCCTGAAATAATTGAAGGTTCCACATTCTGTAGAGGGTCAATGTTTCAAAAAGTACTAAATTTAGTCCTGCCTTAGCGTTACATTTTACAGAGTTTTGTTTTCTCCACAACATGCATCAGTTTAGAGATTTTGCTTTCCTCACTTTTGCAACTTTTTGATCTATATTTGAAAATAATTGTCTCTTAAGTTGATGATTTTTGTTGTATAATGCCAGTACCAAACAAGTTTCATCACTATATCTTCAGTGCCCTTGCTTTCGGAGTAATTTCTGTTGTCTTAAGCTAACTTTTAGAACTGTTTGTTTTTTTTTTTAAATTATGAAATACAGTTTTAAAACATTGATCACAAGATAGCAGGACAGAGGGTTAAAAGCTAGTTCCACACAAGTAGGCCTACTTTTCTAACCTAATTGCTCAGAAAGGTCAAGGTTATTCCACAATGGTTTCTATCTATCTATCTATCTATCTATCTATCTATCTATCTATCTATCTATCTATCTATCTATCTATCTATCTATCTATCTATCTATCTATCTATCTATCTATCTATCTATCTATCTATCTATCTATCTATCTATCTATCTATCTATCTATCTATCTATCTATCTATCTATCTATCTATCTATGACAAGGGTCTTGTGCTGGAGCGGGACTGCATCAGGCAGATATATTAAGATCAGTGGCTCTCTGTTCAAAAAAGATCTGAGTCATTGCTATGTGACATTACCAGCTGTGCTCAGCTTGGGGAGGTGGGTTGTGCACCCCCTCCTGAATTCCATTTCTGTTTGCTAAGAATATAGGGGATTCCCATCTTCAGCTGCTAGTTTTAACTGGTTCAGTCTGAATTTACATAAGCAACAAATAGTAAAAGTTTTGGCTTGACTAAAACTGGTCACTAATAGGGAACATCTTGGCTTGTGTCATTCTCAGAAGTGACAGATTGACGAGGCAGGTTTTCAGGAGGTGTGCCAACATAATATAATTATGAAGTTAACTGAATTCAAATTTAAGGCCCGCTTGGCTTACAGCACCATTCACCCCTCTTTTTCAGGCAGGGCATAACCATACGTTTGCAGTCTGTTCTATGTTTCTGCCTTCAGTTTGGCCAAAGGTGTGCAATTCAGTTGCCTGATATGACATGGAATGCATCCTTACAAAACAGGCCACCATAACGTGGAAAGACATTATGAGTCCCTGGGTAATGTTTTCATTTAAAAATGGTGTTTTTAAATTAAAATGATCCCCATCCATGCTAGCGTTTCCACATCATTTAAGAAAGTATCTCTGCCCACACTAAAACAGCCGAAAATACATATGATTTTGCTGTTCAACCACACTGGTCATGTGTGCATTGGTGGAAAGATCCTTGAAGGGACGCTAATGTTGAAGTCCACAGGATTTGTAGTAAAACTGTAACGACCGGTAAATTATTTATTACAGTTTAGATGTATACAGGTAAGCAACACTCCAAGCACCATGGAAAGTAACTCATCTGTGCCCACCATTTTGGAATATGGTTTTCTTCAATAAAGAGTGACCAGTCAGGGAATGAGATGTTGTAATGATCAGGAAAGGGCTATGCAATATGTATGAATGAATTGGAGCATGATTAGAGTCTGCATTTCTACAACTGTCTGTTTCCACCCGTCCATATAGCATCACCGAGCTGTCATTCTCAGAAATATACAGATCTAGAGAGAATTTTCAAACGTTTTCAGGTGTTAAAAACACTGGAGTAGTGTGGTTGAAAGGTGAAAATGGAGACTAATGTCAGTGTTTTTAAATAAAAACATAGTAGTGTGGATGAAGCCTAATTTAGGCTTTGCTAATATACTCATACAGCTGAATCAGCATTCCATTTAAATCCAATTTCAAGTTGTTCCATTGTCACTGGACTTTAGCAGTGTCTTTTTCATTTGCTATTGAGGGCTCCATCTTTTTTGCCATTTTCTTGCTGAGCTACATAATAAATACTCAGACTTCTTATAAATTTATAACCTATTTATGCTTATTAGCACAACTAACAGAATTTTAACCAATGTAACAAAATGGGCAATACATAAATATTTGTTGTTTACTAATGATATTAAGATGAATCCATAATATAATGTAGTCAATTTACAAGTAAATTAAAAGTGCTGTGTCCGAGATTCATTCTTATACGATATATACAGGATATTAAGAAAAAGTAGTGTTAGTGAAGCAGAACTCTTTATGGGTATAGTGTAAACTTAATTCCAGCATAAACCCTTTAAATAATATAAAACACTTGAAGTGTGTAATACTAAGTACTAATTTAAGTAAATATTTCTTTGAAGCAGATGGTCTGGTGACATAACAACAAAGCATATGCCTTCAGTCTGATGTTTTCAAGAGGATTCATTACCTAAATTCCTGCTGCCCTCCCACATATGGGAGATGTGCTTAAATTAATTAACTTTTGCATTTCTAAATTTTTCTGGTGTGAGTGGAGCACGTTGCTGTGGAATACATATCCAACTTTTTACTCATTTCTGTCAAGATAAAATTAAAATCTGTTTATATAAAAAAAAGTAAAACAGGTAAATCTACATTCCCTTTTTCAATAGACTTCATAACTGAAATACCGACAAACAACTCGCCTGTTAAATTACAGTCATTTCACAATAGTGTGAATTAGTGTTAAAGGCCGTGCGCATGTCACTAGCCTGAAGTGCATTGTGTGACTCTGAATGAAGCACTTCATCTGTCACAGCTGAAATTATGGAAATATGTAAACAGCTGTACTTTTATATGAATGAATGAAGTTTCTTGAATATTTATATAATATATTTAACCACTGAGTAAACCCATTATTAGGTAATTTGTTTTCTTTGTAATTCTTCAATCAGTGACTACATTATATGTACCGACAATTTAAAGTCTGTAAGCAAATGCTGTCAAATCATAAAAGTGTGTATTTCATAATGAGAATGGCAATGACACCAGATAAGGAGGTGTAAATACATAAAAACAAGCAGCCCCACTGGGGTTCTCATGCGTAGTATTATTATTGATATCTTGAAATGACTAGCTTCTAAAATAAATCCTTCCAATAGTGATCTAGTGGCCAGAAAAAGCCTATGAACTGATGATCAGGTGAAGTGCAAGTGAAGGATGACATGGCAATTGCAGAGTTACAAATCGGTTATAGTCAGGCAAGTAACAGCTAAATATGTTGGGTATTCCAAAAAAGGTATCCCACACCTTATTGTCTTGTATTGCTTTATGTCAACATTACAACAATATTTGTTGTTGTGTTTTTTTTTACTTTGTGTTACTTGCCATTGACTAAAGGATTCAAGATTACTTAAATATTACCAGGGATGTAACAAGCTTAATATAATACTGTGGTCTGCAGTTTCCAAATCTTAATTACCGTATATACTCATGTATAAGTTGGGTCTTGAAACCCAAAAAATTGATCATAAAATCAGACTCCGGCTTATATGCCCATTCAAAAATGTGACACTTATATTTTTTTAAGATCTTCTTGCTTTCTCCAGTCTCACAGCAGCTTCTCAGACACGTCAAATTTTGTTGCAGCAGCTCAGTCACCAGTTTCTTTCGCCACTTCAACGACTTTTAATTTTAAATCAGTTTCATATTTTCTTCTGATCGAACGCTCCATCATAGATAAGGGATGCTCTTATGATAAAGGTGTATGAGGGTGTGAGATAGAAAAAACACACAGCAGTGCAATTGTCGCTTCGGAATAGTTCGGGTATTACTGCGTGGTCACGTAGGCGCAATACATACAGTAGAAAAAAAAAGGCAGTGTGCCCCGTGGTTACTCTCTCAGGTGGATGTTAGCATATCATAATCTCTTGGATCAATAGCACGTGTTTTCTGCATTCGACTTATACGACCGACATTATAAAATACTGGAAATTATATGGTAAAATCAAGGCCCGGCTTATCCGCGGGAGAACTTAAACGCGAGTATATATGGTAATTCATGCATTTTTGTGGTTACTTGATATGGAAAAACTGTTCTGAGCAGCGATCCACCATCGGAGAATTTGCAACCAATTGCAGGATCTGTTGGAGTCCGCATGGGGCAGGATTCCTCATGTTCAGCAGTTGTGTTCGTGCTAATAAATGACAGAGAATGAGGTGCTTGAAAACTACCTCTTCTGGTACCAAAATTAAAGTGCTGGTACTATACCGCTTTATAAATTGGGATTTTCTGTACTTTTTCAGTTTTGGTATACTGTGCAACCCTAGTGCCTATAAATGTTTTGACTATATCGGTCAGTTATTTTTTTCAATCAACTATGAATTGATCCTTTTTTAAAATTAATATTTTAAAACTATATTTAAACTATTTCTATCATGTGTTTAGTATGAGGAAGAAAAAGGAGATTCTTGTTTTTTAGAGATGCTCTGATCATGTTTTTTAAGGCTGGTATCATTCTTTGATTTCATGTTACTTGATATGATGATTCCACAACCAATTCAGATTTTTGTTTTCTTTATACTTTTAAAAACATATTACATTAGTCTCCTGCATAACCAGACAAATAGGAGTTTTATGTCCTATATTAAACTATAGTCCACATGTGTTAACTGTTCATTTTTTTTAATTAACAAAATGAAATTCTGTAAGCTTATTGTTCAGTGACCATAAAATACTTAAATAAATAAAATCACTTGAAATAAGTACTTTAACTAATAAAATATGTACAGAAATGTTTATCAATAATACATGACGTGGAAGAAAAAATGCTTGTCATAATTACAAACTACCATTATTTTATTTTTTCTGTAACATACCTATCTGAAATAACTCTTAATTAAAAACAGTAGTTTTCACCATTTCTCGAACAATAAAAAAATATATAATAAACTCGCGCAATCAATGAATTGATATTGGCAGTTAAACACTGCTTAAATGTAAATATACATGCACTTATACATTTTAATAATTTTAAATCATTAATTGCACTGCATCTTTTTGCTGATAAAATATGCTATATTCATACAGGTGTTTTTTTTTTTTTCACTGTATCAACTAGACATTCATAATCCTTGAGGTGTAATTATAAAATATGGATTACCATTTTAATTATGTGGTACTTGTTTCTTACCAAAACTTATGCTATATAACACACAGCAACAAATAATAAACACAGTGCAAATCTTTTAAAAGGTCTATTGTTTACTAAGCAGCAATTTCAAATTTGCTTATCTTTTTCCAATTAAAAGTTTAAACTGATGCATTTTAAACAAGCATCCTGCCCAAACTCAAACGGTGTCCATTTTAAGTTAAAGAACAAAATAAAGGTCTGAATTTCTTAAAGTAGCCTTTCTTGCCATTTGTCTAGTTTCACAGGATGGCTTCTCTGATTACTTTTTTTTCAGTTTATTACTCCATTTTCTTTAAGCTAAAGAGTCATATACCAAACTGCCTCTCATTCACTGATCAGACAAGCTTCCACTCGCTACTCTTTGTTTACACTACAGGAAATAAAAGGAAGTTAATATAAAACATCAACAAGATTAGCTAATAATATTATATAGTATGTAAGAAAAGAAAAAGGTAAGGTTGAATGGCCAGGAGGACAGAAAAAACATAAACTCCAGTTAGTCTGGAGAAAAAACAAAATCTGCAGGCGTTCTAAGGCCAAAAGGTTGCCTAGTCCCCTCTGGGCATTCTAGCTAACATAGATATTCTAAGTCAGTCTGTATGGTTTTCAGGCTCCAATGGAAGAAATTGATGATAATGGTCATGTGGACATCTGGGACACCCATGATTCAATACATAAACACAAGGGGCAGCATGGTATCTTGATTAGGTGGTGGTGGTGCAGATCTGCACCACAGAAGAACTGGTAAAGACAGCAAAAAAAAAGTACAGATTACTAGGGAATTTCAGAACCCAGAGGAAAATGATAATTTAATAAACCATATAGTGTAATAAGGATACAAATAAAGTGTAGCTACAAAAATGCCATTTTAAAATAATGGGTTTTTAGCATGTTTTTAAAATTGTTCTACAGTATAAGCCTGGCGAATTTCTATTTTTAAGGTTTTCCAAATTTTAGGTGCATAACAGCAAAAAGCCACCTCACCACTTCTTTTCAGTTTGGCTCTTGGAATTATAAGTGGACCTTCATTTCAAGATCTGAGATTACAACTTGGAGTGTAAGGGCACAAATATTCCAAAATATACTGTAGGACAGGGCGAGATTATTTAAGGCTTTGTAAATGATTAGTAGTATTTTAAAGTTATTTCTAACTGTATTTTCAGTTTGCAAAATGTGTAGAACAGTCTTATTTTGTGTTTTTTTTTTTAAACCCTCAAAAGTAGTTGAAAGTTATTATACTTTGAAATGTTTAAGTGAATTGTATTTACATTTAAGAAAACCAAGGTTTCATTTAAAAAAAATAAAAAAAACGGAATACCGAAACAGCGTTAAAAGGAGCACCATTAAGCAGGGTCTTACTGTATCAGAATATTATAAATGGGCTTTCTTCAGGGAGCAGCTAATAGGTTATAACCTACAGATGTTCCGCAACAATTAAAGTAAAATAAGCCTTGCAAGTTGAAGCAAACAATTTGCACAGGTGTTGTAACTTATGTTGATTACTTAAAAACCCTCGTTCTGTCTTAAAGGCATAGTTGGAACAGACTGTGTTACTACACCCTCTGAAATACTACTTGGACATTATTACACTGTAGAAAGTTGTAAATTCAAGCCATAATGGCAAGAAAATGGCAATTAACAAAGAGAAATTGCCAAAAAAAAAAAGTGTCAGTGAGTACAGGGGTGTTCTACACAATACAAAGACAGTTGAAAACTGGAAGAAACTCTGATAGGAAGTGATCTGCAGACCCAAAGTCACAACCCAATCAAAATTCAAGTTTCTGAGTTTCTACTGTGAAGAGGAGACCTTGTGTTGCAGGTTTTACAGGGCGAGTGGCAGTAAGAAAGCCATTCCTTAAAGATAGATAGATAGATACTTTATTAATCCCAAGGGGAAATTCAGACAATAAAGGACAAAGTAGGGCCTAGAAATGCTCGCTGTGGACGACTCCAGACTGGACAACTGACTTGATTCATAGCTTTAATGGCACAGAACTGTTCCAGCGTTTCATGATGGGTTTTTAATAAATTTGCCTAGTTCAAGTTTTATTTTGAGTTAGTATGTTGCATTTGTTCTCTTAGAAAATCATACAATTGAAAAGTAAAAAAGGAAATTTATAAAATGTAAATTATAAGACACTGGTCTGTGAACCACAATGTTATTGGTACAAGCCCTATTACTGACTAACTGTCTTCTGTTGACATCAATTACAAAATAATGGCAATAATCTTGGTTACTACAACTGTAACTTATTTCCTTTAAGTGTACAGTAAATGAATGTAAATCAATTTATTTAGTCATGCTGAAAGCTACATGCAAGTTTTAAATACTGTATTTATACACATCTGAAGTATAAGGGTGGCTATGATTATTTTTATTTAGTGAATGTATATTGTGGCACCATTTGTCTTCCTATTCTTTGCTCTGTTTTTTTTAGCCTCTTTCCTCTACTATAGTACCATTTTGATGAGAGTCACCTATTATTTCTGACATTGTCCCCAATTTACATCCCCTATGGCACAAAGGGGGAACCTTCTTATAGTTTTTACACCCACACTTTCTTTTCTTGACCCTGCTTTTATTTGCGTTCTTTCACCAGTTGCTTATTTATTATACAAGAGATTCAGAAATCAAAAAGAAGCCATGTTAGTGAGGCAGTTGTGCCAAGTTGCAGTGAAGCTTGCTTTGGTTTATATCCAGCTTCGCAAACTGACATTTGAGAGCTTTGATGCTTTAGAAATGTCTGCCATCTGGTACAAGTTCAGAACATGATGATTTGTTGGGAGCCCTCTTGCTTAACAGTATGATGCAGAAATGTATCATATTCAGTTTTTAGATTATTTTCTCATTTTTTCAAAGTTAATCTTTTTTTCTTTCCTGTTTCTTGATTCTCTTTTTTCTGTAGATGTTTTTAGACTACAGTATAAAGAATATACAAGCTTTCAATAATAAATATATTTCTCACTCTCACTACTCTATAAGATCAAATGCAATCTTATTTTATTTTTACAGTTTGCTTTGTGATGTAGTAGAAACTGGTATTTCTTACAGCTGCAAATAGCAGCAGTATTAATCTCTGCTTTAATCATTGTGCAAATCAGTTCATTATATAATGCCTTACAGTGAGTAGCTTTACAAGATCTACTACTATTACTACTACCGCTAGGAAACAAAGTGTATTCATCAAACCATCATAAGATAATAGTGGTTCAGCATATGTTGAAACTATTACAGTAGCAAAGTCAATTATTGAGAAAAGCTAAAACTCTTGAATTGTCTTGGCATCCAAAAACTATTGGATATACTGACTGTCAGTAAATGCTGATAGACAGAATGGAATTTTATTAGCGCTGTCAAATCAAATTTCACTAACGAAATATAATTTGAATGTATCAGAAAATACCACTCCATGGCAAACATTTAAGAAGAGTGATTTGATTCAGTATCGCGTTACTCTGTACACGCTTTACAAAGCAGAAGTACTGTATTTCTCAGATGTTGTTTTTGCACATTGCTTTCAGGATCAGAATTATCGTATTTTTGATTTTTTAGCTTGTCTTAGCTTTGCAAGTACACTTCTTGAAAATACGTCTCTTCACAAAGTACTATGGGATTTAGTTTTTCTACCTCAGTGCTCTTCTCCACTAGTTGCCTGGCCTTATTATTTATTTACCATTTTGCTCAGAGGTTGATGTGCTTGCTGCTTCCTGAGCAGCTCTTCTTTTCTCCATCCTAGCAGCCTGCTTTTTCTCTTCTTTTGTTGGCATGTTTTCGCGTTAAAACTAATTAAGTCAGTGTTTGTATTTCATTTACTTAGTATGTTTTCCTTAATTTTTCACTAAAGCTGGCACTTAAATCATTCTTGAGGGAAATTGAAAACTTAAGATATGACGATGTAGGGGAAGTCACAGCGAAGGTGGTAGGGAAGAGAACATCACCCGTATGCAGGTGCCACATGACCGCCCTGCTGGCCTCAGCTGAGAGATGATTCTACAATAAAATAAAAATAAAAAGAGGAATAACCTTGGAGGTCAATCATCACCCCCAAAAGCAGATAGTAGCCGTCACATAGTATATGGGTACCAAATTTCAGATCAATAGGTCAGACGGTTTGTGAGCTACAGGTGATTTAAAATCCTGGACAGACAAATGAACAGCCACAGTAGTGTATTGTATATAAAGATTTTTTAACACTTGTGTGGTATTGGAGAGGTATCATTCAGTTTTTGTTGTTGCCCATTCTTGAACCTGTGGTGCCTCGCTTAACTGCTGAAGTGTCCTTTAAATTTTAAACATCCCTTGTAGCAAGCAAATGAAAGATGAGCTTGTCTCTCTGCACTGGCAAAGAAAAGTGACTGACATGTATCGTTTTGATATTTTTACAACTGCCAATTTTTTTAAGATCCTTTTCAACACTAGCGATTTCCATTTTAGTCTCCTCAGTCAACACACTGTTTCGTAATATGGTAATTATCGCTTCCTATGTGACAGGCACATTTCTGGCTGTCTTAAATTGTTTCTAGGTTGACATGTCTAAATCAGTGAAGTTTATTTAAAGCAGATTTTGTTCCCATCTATTAAGTATATACAGTATAACAACTGAAAAAACTGTTAATTATCATATAGCCATGGCGCTAACTGTACCTTAAGCTTGTTTGTTCATTTAGAATTTTACTGATCAGTCAAGCTCATTTTATTTTGTAACTCTAATCGGGCCTATTAAATAATAAATAATGAACACTGACTAAGCATTATAAAGTGCAATATAGCACATTTAGTTGCTTAATTAGTGAAATTTACAGACTTGCGGTGTCTCAGTTTAATAAGTGGCCCGCTACTAGGCTGACAAGGGTTCAAAAATGTTTTAAAAAAATCTTTCTTCATCATTCTACACTACACGCCGACAAAAAAAATACCTTGTTTTCAAGCAAACTAATCTGGTATGAAATCCATATGTGGAGTGCATCATAAAGCATCAGCAAAAAGTTGAAAAAATTATAATAATTTATATACACCAAACAAAAGGTCTTGATGAGTTGATTTCAACCGATGAATTGAACACGAGCTCAGACCGATCAAACGCCAGCCATGCGCCAAAAACAGGAGAAACCGTCACACTGCTTGCCAGAATTTCCATGTACTCTTGCATATAACTTCACAAAACAACAGTAAAAGTATTCAAGTGACACATCAGTATTTACAGCAGATTGTCCTAATCAAAAAGAGCCCAAACACGTTTCTGTGTGATGAAGCAGTCTTGAGAAATCTTTAATCAATCCACAACAGGGTGACCATATCTGGAATAAACTAACTGGCATTTTGGGGGGGGGGGGGGGGGGCTCTGGCTCAGTGGGTCATACCATCTCAAACTTCACACCATTGGATAGCTGAGACGGTGACATTTTCAACAATACATTACACGGCCATATTTGAACAAAAGCAGCCTCCCAGCCATGCATAATGGGACTTGTGTCTTGCCGTGCACGTCTAATTTGCATGTTTTCTCACATATAACTCCACAAAACAACAGTGAATATATACAAGTTATATATCAAAATTTGCAGCAGCTTCCCCTGAACCAAACAAGCATGTCCACGTTTATGTTTGGTGGACCTTTCTTGAATTATCCTCCATAAAATAACAGGTGGGTATGAGAGGCTAGGATCGGCGAGCTGACGTTTCTGGGTGGGTG
The DNA here is from genome assembly GCF_900747795.2 of Erpetoichthys calabaricus. Taxonomy (NCBI): domain Eukaryota; kingdom Metazoa; phylum Chordata; class Cladistia; order Polypteriformes; family Polypteridae; genus Erpetoichthys; species Erpetoichthys calabaricus. The sequence goes on from NC_041399.2 coordinate 198,111,368, forward strand.
GGTGGCTGGCTCTGGCTCAGTGGGTCATGCCATTGCAAGCTTTATACCATTGTATGGCTGTGATCGAGTCGTTTCCAACGATAGGTAACATGCCTACTTTTGAAAAAAGTAGAAAACCAGAATTGAGCAAAATAAACAAAAATGTGTAAATTTTTTTTTTTTTGGATGTGTGTGTGTATGTAACATATACAATAAATATATCTGTATGTGTTTTGTATGTGAGAAATGATATACATTTTATTTAAATATATTATTTAATATACATTTTATATTATTTATATTAATATTTTGGGCATCTCTGCCTGAAAAGTTTCTGGAGGTGGGAAGGGTGCCCATGGTGCCAAATGTTGTAAGAATTTATTTCTTTGTGTTACCAACATTAAACTTTAGATAGATACAGTTGACATGTCTGAGAACCTCTCCGAGGTGGGAAAACACATGGCATTGCTTGTACGTGTGTAGTAAAGTGGGGTCCGCGGATGAGAAAGGTGGCCCTTTTAGTAAATTAATAACTAATAACAGCACTTGCATCTTTGGATGGGGGTGTGGTAGCCTGGCGAGAGCGGTTCCCGTGTGTGATACAGGAGCAGATGGCCCTGCACTTAGTGCACAGGTGCAGGATTGCTCGTGACCCAAATTGGAGTCGGGATCTGCTGATTGCCACAGCCTTGCCACACTCCCCATTTTAAAAGGAAAGTGCAAGTGTTAGGAGAAATGAAAAAAGAACAGATCGTAGGATCAAGAGGAAAACAGACTGGCAAGTGATCAAGAGAGGTAGACTCGAGATACGAAGGAGGTTAAAAGGAAAAGTAAGATGAAGAGGCAGAGATGGAGAGCGAGAGCACCTGAGCTGAATGGAGTGAAGCAGGTGGTCGGGAGTGAGACTCAGGGCTGTGGGAGCTGGAGGCTGTGAAAGGGGCACTCCAACTGAGCACTTTATTGGGAGTAGGATCAGCCCGATTAATGGTGTCACCCCACAAGGGCCAAAAGTGAGTGGTGGGAGAGGCGTGTGGGGCTCGAAGGGTTGCCCTGCATATGCTGAAGGATGGGCGGTAGGGAATGGAGCCCTGATATGAAGATTGACCGCACATTTCAGCGAGTGTCTCTTCCTTCTGCAAGGTCCAGAAAGGATAAGGGGAGGAGACGCCAGATTTAAAGGGAAGCATTGGGGCTCACTGTTTTTATGGACTGTCTCTGGATTTTAACCTCCTTGTTTTTAATGGATTATTTATTAATCTGTTTTTAACCTCCACCAGTACCTTTTGTTTTTGGGTTGATTATTTAGTGAACATTTTGGAGCAAATGTACTTTGGGACACTGTTCATTTGATTGTTTTTAATAAAAGCACAGATCACTTTTGCACCTATCCTCATCTGCAGGCTTATCCCGGTCATGACTGTCAACAGTGTTGGGTTCAAGAGGCTCCCAAAGCTGTGGAAGTGGCAGCATGGAGCTGACCTGCACCGTCACATTTTGGTGGCAGTGGTGGGGTCGATCAGGTGTTATGAGAGTGCAGACAATATTTTTGTTTTTGGAGCACTGACATGCAAAATTTTGTTAGCATGGCTTCTAAGAAGGTGCAGGGAGTTGACACACCAAGCCGTTCCAAGGGAGTGCACTTGGGAGCAGTCCAGGCAGTTGACGATCCAAACATCACTGGAGTGGTCCGGTTGGTAGAGACGCTTTTATGAAAAATCGCCATCCAAGAGGACAAGGATCAATGGATGGAGCAATGCATCAGGAGCTTGCAGCACAAGTTCACCCAATTGCAATGACAGATGAACTTGGCCCAACAGTCCCGGTCCCCAAGTCAAGATGAACTTGCAGAAAAGAGTACAGGTTCCCGGTAGGAATCTGTAGTATGGGGCCAACCCGCTCCATCACAACATGAGATATGCTGTATCATAAAACAAAAATTTGAAAAAAATCACTGTGTCCATCTGTTTTTTTTTTTTTTTTTGCTATTTTTGCAGGATTTTCTAAGCAGAGAAATGTTTAAATTTGATGCAAACACTCATTCTTTCATATTTGAGAAGCTTTATGTCCAGTTTTATTGACAAGTTGACTGCCCTTCTTTTATTTTTTGAATAATAAGGCTTTATTTTGGTGTTCTCCCTTAGGCGGAAAATGAAAAAAAAAATGCTCTGAGGGTGTAAAAACAAAGATGGGCAGCTGCATTACATTTTCAGATCTCAGGCTGAGAACAAAAAAGAAAAAAAATGAGTGACATCAATTTTGCCCTGAGGATTTTTGTGTCCGTTACCAATAAAACGCGGTAACACAAACTGTGATAGTCTCAGCTTTTACTTTAGTTACTTTGTGCCCACAGAGAAACCCAAGATTTTCTATTTTGAAGTAGTGTGTTTTTATGTGGTGCTTGTCAGATTTGTCTGAATGCTGCAGTTTCACATATACCTGTATCTTTTAAGCAACCATGCACAAATCCTAAACCCTTATGTGTTAAGGGCACCATGTAAGCAAAAAGAAATGTTTTGTATAATTTTTTTTTCCGTATGGAGAGTGGACTGAAAATTACGGAAGCTTATTCCCTCCACTCATAAAGTAAAAACATATTGCATCATTTCACTAAAGTATTATTTCGCAAAGATATTGCCTGCTGCTGTCATTATCAGTGTGCACACATGTACTCTGGGTGTCTATTGACCGATTAAGCACATGCATAGCATGCAATCAAGTGACAAGAACTGAGAAGACTTTATAAGCATGTACATTTAATCCTATATATGCTGAGGGGTAAATCGAATCCACCCAGTTTATGTTTAGAGGGAGTCAGTATTTATTGCAGCAGCACTGGGTATAAGGAGGGAATCAACCCTGGTGCCATGGTACGCCAGTCCTTTGCAAGGCACATTTCCACAGCCTAGGAGAAAAAAATATGATGTGTGCAATCCAGTAAAAAACAATATTGATTTATTTTTAATCCAGTTATTGTCTGTAGAAATTTTAAAACAGGATATCTGGTGGCGCAGCAGCTAGTGTTTACAGTATACTTTGAATTTTCGGAGGTTCAGACTGTGGATAGGAAAAGGGAACGGATGTTATTTAAAACACTTGAAGGACTAAACGTTGTTTGTTAATTGAGAAGTACTATTGAGACATTTCCAGTATTCAGTGTTAAAACAGTAACCATCCACAGTTAACCAAAACAGTGATACCAGTCCACAAGGAAATTGTGCAAACCCCATGTAGATCCCGGTACTATGAGGAAGAAACGCTAGTTCTGCGCTGCCACTCTGCCTATGTTAAAACATCTGTCCTAAACATACTAAATTTTATTCTGCTTGAAGCTAAGTGACTTTTTCTGTTGATGTAGAGAGAGAGGTCCTTAGTGTTTTTTTTTTTTTTTTTTTTATTGTGACATGCATTTTACTGTTTTTCTATATAGATAAACTTGCTACTTGAGAAGACACTCCAAACTGCCCTCCCACCATTACTTAGAAGCCACCCTTTCCTGCTTCTTGATTCCTATAGATTAGGGTGGAGATTTCTTTCTCTGAAACGTCTTTAGGATTGTAATTGTCAAGATTTTTGTCACAATTAGCAAAGTAGGCATTGTTCTACCAGAACAGTGACAACACATATCTGAAGAAAATGTCTACACTAGAGATCAGGGCAGATCTTAACTTGCCCAGCCCTAAAATAAAGAGGTAAATAAACGTGTTATTATCGCGTTAAGGCTTTAATTAATTAACGGCGACAATTATATTATCGCGTGTTAACACAGTTTTTGTTGTTATTATTTTGAAAGCCTCAGTCACTAGCGATCGATAGAGATCAGTGATCTTCTTGTTACAGTGCTTTTCGATATGCTTTTGCTAGAAGAAAAGTTAGCTTTGATGATTTGACCTCGATTCCTTGCACATGCATGAGTAGCAAAGAGCACACAGCTTCTTAAATGGCCTTTGGAGAGATACCAAAGTGAATGCTCAAAGCAAAACTTTTTTCGTATTATTGCCAAATCGGACTCTGATTTGCTGGACTCCGATTTTGATTCAAGTGATCTGGAAATGTAGATCGAAAACATAGTGAGGTACCGGCATCAGCTTATCGGTCCCCAGCTGATCGTGGTGCTGAACAAGTTTGTGTAGCTGATGCACCTATGGCAACATTCATCTGGGGGGACAGACACTTACAAGTACAAGGAGGTACAAACCATATTGCGTTTCACTATAACTGGCACCCTCGCGCATCTGTCTCACAATGGCAGCCAGGCAGCCTGCCCACCGTGCAGCTGCTGCCACTGCAAACAGGTGCCAACGTTCAAATAAGGAAAACAGATTTAGAAATGTTAATTTGCTGTTGCTCGGAAGGTGCCTGTTATAATGTTATGATTGTGGCTCTGGACTCTGAGGGTAACTTGTTTTTCTATAACAAACTAGATAAAACGGTAATGCCCTGGCAGTGGCAAATAGCTTTGGTTTTATATTTGATTTGATTACATTAATGTTTAAATTGAGATTTACAAAAAATATTTTAATTGCTACTATGTAAAGGGAATACTGCTGTTAAAAAGCACCTTATTTGTTTAGTGTTTGCAGACCAAATACATGCAATACACTACATTTGAGTTCATTATTGAATTTTGCACATAACAATGTGATTGACTGCGATTAATCGTAGACAATCAGGCGATTAATCACGATTAAAAATTTTAATCGCTGCCCAGCACTTCTTTATCTATGTAGTAAATAACAGGCAGACACATGCAGAATTCTGTTTTCAAGTGACAAAGGCACAAATTTAGCTGGAAACAAAGCACCACTTGTTTCCGTTAACTATTATAAACAGTAGGGATGAGTACAATAGTAATTTTAGTGATAAATGGGTTAATCTTGCCCACTGTCAGTAAATTGTTTAAATGACTATCTGTATTGCCCATGCAATTTCAACGCTTGCTTTATTTTAGGGAAAAACTAAAGAATGGTTATCAAAATCCATTTAAAACATCTTAACTGCCCTTTGTTTTACTCTAGAGAACTAGGAGAAGTACAGACTAATAGGAGGGGGCTTCCCATCTTCAACATTTTGCATGTTCAATGAAGATACTGCATGGGTTTTTTTCTTTAAATTGATGAATGAGTACAGTATTGAATGGAAGTTATGAGGAAAAAATGAGCATAGCAGACTGCAATTGCCGGTCAGACTATTTCCAGAATGGGTATTTTAGCTCTTGTTTGTTAAAAATGATTTTCCACAACTGCAGTACCAAGGGCTGAGAGGGGTGTTTTGGGGGGATTAAGAGGAATTCTGACATTTAATACAGGAATACTGGTACCGTACCATTTTAAAATTTGGGTTTTTTGGTATTTTTCCAGTTTCAACTTCTAGACCACACCTAGGAAGTAATTGGAAGTTTGTGGTTCACCACCATACTTGGTCCTCAGTAGTTAGTTACTCTGTTAGCACTTCCTTACTGTAGTTTAGAATTGTGGAAAGTCACGGACTGTCTAGGCAGCATCAGAAGGAAGTTAGGATCCAGACTTGGACAGGCAGCCAGTCCTTTGCAAGTCACTTTTATTTAAAAAAAAAAAAGCAGTTTTGATTTAAGTTATTTAGAGAAACATCTCATTACCTTTTACCTAAGGTAAAAGAAGAGGTGTATGGTGCTCTTTGTAAATGCTGCTTTCATTTTTTTTTGTTCTTTCAAGCATTGTGGGTCCCATAAGAATGTAGAGGATATCAGTAGTCATTTTATACAGCTTTGCAGTGCAATGAAATGTACTTTGTTTCTGTGCTGTTTGAAATTTAATTACCCCACGTGTTCTGCAGTTGTTTTAAGTCTTCACAAAATACATATCTTGGTGTTGGCTATTAAAATCTGATCCTCCATCAGAGCCATGTTCAAGTTGCTTAATTTGATCACTCCACATTTTCTTTTCTCTTTTTAAATCCAGATAATCAGGGCTCTCAATCAACAACTATAATATTCTTCTTTTTGTCACTGTTTTTTGTGTTTCTTCAAGCAGTAAAGTCTCCTTTTATGTTGTTTATATAGTAGCAGACTGAAAAGGAAGCCATCTGAATGACCCTGATAGTGGTTTTCATATCAAATTTGGTAACAAATTACTTTTAATCCCAAACTTTGTTGTTGAAAAGGTAGATATTAGGTTTCTGTTATTTGAAATTCTTAACGTATTGTAGAAATTTCATTGGGTTATTCTGATGATTGTGTTGCTTTTTGTAGGCAGTTTTACTAATATCTTGCATTTGATAAAAACCGTGAAGCAGTCATGCTAGTAGTAGTTCTTTGCAACAGGAACTGCTGTCAGTAGTTTCTTATATATGATTGACTGTTTAAGTATCCATCTTAAAATAAACTAGCTCATTTCCTGCCTCGTATGTGTGCTGTGCCTGCAGAATATAAATTCACATCCCCTTATTTCATTATTAGGTCATATGTTACTGTTTTTCATGAGGTGACTCTAAGAGAGAATCTGAAAAATAAACTTTTTGTATTTTTTCACTAGATTATTCATAAAAACAAATTAAATAATAAAGGGAAATTTACATAAATATTTCATATTAATCCTGTTATTATTTTTTCCCATTTGTAAATATTCTGTCAACTACAGAATTACTGCATTTAAGTTGCTTTGCAATGCTTCCTATGCAAATAGACACAACATCTTTGGATGGCATCTCAAAATTCTGTTGATTTTTGGTAGGATGTGTTAGAACTCGCATGTATGCTTAAGACCAAGCTAAGAATCTACTATGTTTCTCATAATTCATGAAAGCAGGGCCAATTCAAACCAATCTTAAATGAAGTGTTAGTCAGTTGTACTTGTTTGGTATACAGTATGTGACCCAATTTATAGATAGATAGTTTAAGGAATAGAAATATGAACCATTAACTTTTCATTTTAAAATTAGTTCCATTAAAGATTAAAAACTAGTATGGATAGATATTAATAAGAAATCATTTAAATAACAATCATTTAAGTACTTTAAATCTTATACTTTTTCAGCATAAGATTTTATGTATTTTAATTATTAGAGTTGAGTTGTCTTGTATTGGAAGAGCTGCTATGTAAAAAAAAGTATTTTTTCTAACACAACTTTAACTCTTCATTTTTTTTAAACATACAGTAAATAACTGGAGAAAAATATAAACAAGTGAATATGTAAATAAAGAAATGCATTGTGAAATGTGTCGGTAAATAATAACAATGACATGTCAGCTCAAACAATTAAATTTGTCATTAAATGGTATTTTTGATGTTTCCTTAATTACCTCTTCATAAATTTATTTCAGTGATACCACATGCAACATAAAATATCCTTTGAAATGAAAACTGTCATTTTCATCTGTCAATGTTGAAAGCATGGCCTCTTGCAGGTACTGTTTACTTAAGGGCTAATGCATTGTGCACGCTTTTGTTTATAACAGTAACAAGCTAGCAACAAAACACAAGTGAAATGTAAATGCTATAGTGTATTGTCTAATTAGCAGGAATGCCAGTTAACATTCTTGCTCTGGGACAGACTGGGAAATGATAGATTGTAAAAAGCGATACAAGAAAAATGAAATTATTTATTGTAAATACGTTTTTACTAATAAAACTTCATAGCTGTTTGTTGGGATATTTGTATTAATTTCTGCTAAGTTCTGTATAGTATAAAAAGCACATTTGTATATTAGCATTATTTTCTAAAAACATTTAAATTAAACATCTTGAATTGCCTAATCATATTATTTGATGACTGAAGCAAAAAAGGATTGCTTTTCATTTTCAACATGAAGTTAAATCACTCCAGAATCAGTGGGAGTTGAGGATGGCAGGCATTCTTTCTGCCATATGATCCAGTTATTACCCGGTTGCTCACTTGTGGTGAGTCAATATGCGCAACAGGCCTGTAGCACAACTTGTTGGCACATGTTCAGAAAGAAACTTATCTGGTGATGGAATCTTTCCTGCCCACACTGAAATTTAAAGCAAGCCAATATAACTTTTATCTTCCCTGAAGGATAGTTTTAACTTAAGCGTGGGAGTTGCTGATTCTTGTCTCATTTACTTTCTCTTGATATAGCAGATTTAAAAGTAAATGTCTACATATATTTGTCGAACTTTAAAACACTTTCTTGAGTGATGGTAAGATATAATTGCCATTTCCAACCTAGACGTCACACAGGTTTTAGTAGTCTGAAGGATTAAACAGGATAAAAACATGATGCAATAGTACAGGCCAATCCACACCAGCCGATATTGTAAAATGTGTATTATATGAGCAAAGATTTTATTTTGTAGATAGATAGATAGATACTTTATTAATCCCAATGGGAAATTCACATTGATAGCATCAAGCTTATTATTTCAGACCATAGAATTAAAATAGGAGTCCTTTGATTAAAATCGTGAAGTGGATTAATATTTTTAAAGGTGAAGTCACACGGGCTTGCATATAGTAAGCTGTTTTAACATTTGATGTCTGATGCGAATCCTAATATGTACTCGCTTTGCTTGCCAACCCCTTTCCCTCCCTGCCAGCGCTACGTGCCGTTGTGAAGAGGGGGGCTAAACGCACCCCAAAGAGATGCGGTCGCTCCTCCGAAACCCCTCTTAAACGGTGATGCAATGGGAAGCAATTAGTGTTTTTTTTTTTTTTTATATATATAAAACCTTCTCTTTGCTCGATCAGCTGCTGGATTGCTGCTGCTGCTGCTGCCATGCCGTGTGATGTGCATTTCATGCAGCGCCTCGAATGTTTAAAAACCTGTATAGCAGCTGTCCTTTTGTCTCACTGCCTTGTCTCTCTTCTACCCCAGACATCCTCAAACACTATTCAGTCTGTTTTCACTGTTCCGTTATTTCACTGAGTAATATTTTCAGTTTGTTTGCACTAATGCGATCTTTACTATCATTTTTTTCAGACTTTCAAATTTTCCTACTTCCATTATGTCTAACCTGCTCCGCATGTTTGTCGTGCCAACATTTTAAATTCTTTACAATGTTCTACTTTGTCTTTTTCTGGCCCTGGGGGTGGTTAAATCTCTCGGAATTTGCACATAGATTATTTTTTGTTCTTTTTTGCATTCTTTTCTCTCCAACGCTTTGGGGTCTCTTTTCGACGTGCTGCTCTTTCTCCTTCGCTTAGTTGTTGATGTATCATCTAGAACATATGAAATTTTTAAGAGCTGAGAGCATAGGAAGTGTGTCTGTCAAAAGCATTCCAACAACTGAGAGGTTAGATGACCGTGGTCTTGTTTGACAATGATTATAAGTAGGGCATGACTTGCAAAAGTCATCGTCTCACTGGACTTGCTTCCAAAGGTTGTAAGTTTGATGTGTCTTGACTGTCTCGCGGGACATGAAAGTGTCTCTCTTGAAAAGATCTCTCTTCAAAAGATCATGTCTCCTTGCAGGAAAAAAAGTCTCATCTCGTCCCAAGATTTTTTTTTATAATAGACAGTTACAGTTTCTTTAGTTAAAATTCTAATTACAAAAATCTGTAATTACGTTTTGAGTAGAGGGCAATTGACTTTCAAGGCACTTTAAATTAAAAGTTCTGTGTTTGTAATTAATTTTAAAAGTCCTAGTTAAAAGTACTAATATATTTCAATTTTGATACATTTTAAATATATTATTAAAAATGTTTTTTACATATCTAAAATTAAAAAAGTGAAGTCAATATTATAAATGAACATATTTTACAGTTTTATCATACTAGTGACCTGCAGATATGGATCTATTTTAGATATTGGTGATTTACTGATACATATTTATTATACCGGTACTCTTATTGCTGGTGTTTTAAGTATTAGTTTTCCAAAGAGCAATGTGAATGAAAAGAAAAGCAGTGTTTGATGTTTTTTTTACAGTAACATGTTTTAATTTAACATTTAAACAGGTTAAATAACAGTAACTAATAACATCCATTGTAAAAGTTGTTGGAATCCCTGTTACTGCCAAAAGAGATCATACTCTGCTGGGCCCTTGAGCAAGGCCCTTAACCTTCAATTACTCCAGGGGCACTGTACAATGGCTGACCCTGCACTCTGACCCCAAGGGGTATGCGAAAACTAACAAATTCCTAATACAAGAAATTGTATAAAGCGAAATAAAGAACAAAAAAAAAAAACTTGTAATGGTGTTTAGAAAACACTTTAGACAACTCTCAAGATTGGCATGTACTTTAACTCAGACCTTGTCAGTACATTTGCCTAAATCCGTATTCTTCCTATTTCTGAATTGCACAGATAACTTTTACACATTAAGACAAAAAAAATATATATTTCCCAGTTTACCAGTGGAAGATTATAGTAGTGGAAATAGAGCATTTAAAAGATTGTCAGACTATTTTATCAGCTAGAACTGTATACACTGCAGGATATAACAGACAGAATCAGTTAAGAAATTTGTAGAAGGTAAATCAACAGTTACATTAACAATAACAGTATTTTTTGTTAATTTTAATTAAAACAGCAGAATAATTATGATCAGTTTAGAAGAATAAATAAAATTCTTTTTTACTTCAAATGCAGAAAAATGAAAAGAAAACGTAAAATCATCTGCTGAAAACAAGTGGAATTGTAATTTACTGTATTTTTTATATTCTCTATAACAGTTATTTATTGTTTGGAGCATTTGTGAGGAAAGTGAGAAAGAGTATGAAAGTGAAGTGATCCCATTCTTCAATGGTAGGGCTGAGGTGAAATGTTGTTACAAAGACTGTAGCACCATTTCCACCCCTTATTTAAAGAAAACCATTTGGCTTCTTAGTAGAAAGAGCTAGGAATTGAACAGTTGAAAGTTTGATCTAGAATCTTTTCACATGCACAGTAAATAAGCAAATCAAGCATGCAGCAATTTAACAACATGTAGAAGCTAATTGCAGAAGTGATGGATAGATGGAAGTAACTGCACTATGTTAGGGCAGAGGGTTTAACGAGTGCCCAACATTAAAGCCGAAAACTAATTATATTCATATAAGTTACATGTGTTGGCTCCTTCTATCAACTCAGGGTTTAGACACATCATACTTGCACCCAAGTTGGCAGTGCTGTAACATGAACATCTGCACAGATGATACACCTGAGATTTTCTTCGGCTAAATGCTGTAAACTTCTGTACTTTCTTCTGCTTCATTTAGTCATGTTTAGGCCATTACTTCTGTGCATGTATTAATAAATTAGCAAAGCAAATTTTTCCAAGTAAATGTGTATTTGTGTGTGTGTGTGTATTTTTTCTTTTTTTTTTTTTCTTTTGGTGAATTATTTGTAAACGCTTTGAAATCACTTCCGTTTTTCTGTCTAGCAGTTCATGACTCAGTGTTGCAAGAAACCCACAACATAAGATATATCATTCAACTCATCTTGATGTCTAGTTATGCAGGCTGTTGAGCTGTTTAGGGTTTCACCCTTACAGTATTTTGCACCTGTAAACCCAAAAAAAAAAAACAATTTTAAGCCATTTTTGCAGTATACAGTATTTTGTGAAGGAAATTGCGTCCTTATGGTGAAGAGTAAACCCATAGGTGTCTTCAGAAAATGATCAGAAGGAGTTGAAGTTGTGCATGCTATATCAGCTGACCCCTTATACAGTATACAGTATTTTGTGCAGGAAATCACATCCTTATGGTGAAGAGTAAACCAGCAGGTGTCTTCAGCAAATGATTAGAAGGACTTGAAGTTGTGCATGCCATATCAACTGACCCCTTATAGGATAAGAGGGGTCAAAGTTACTCCTTTTCACAAACTTTGGGGAAAAATGAAGCTCTGTGGAGTGTGGGATTGTCATTTTATGCTATCTTGAGGTTGCTGTCCATGAATATGAGAAATTTTTTTTGATATCAGATTATTTACCATGTGTCCTAGCCATTGTAGAGCCATTCTAAGAAGGTTAAAAATTACAAATTTCAAACATAAGCATTTAGGTTAATATTTTAGACTATTTCAAGGTCAGTGATTATGAATATGATGTTATTTTTGATACTTTACTAGGGATCTAACCTCTTATGAACCTCTATCAGAGGATTGAAAATTACATATTTTCATTATAATTGAGAAAATTTATACTTCAAACATTAAATTGAAACACACATTTTAATATTTCAAATATCTGAGGCAACTGTTCTAGCCTAGGAGTGGGCAATGTTGGTCCTGGAGAGCTGCAGTGGCTACAGATTTTCATTCCAACCCAATTGCTTAATTAGAAACCAGTCCTTGCCAATCTCAGATCTGATTTAGTTTTATGGCTTGTTAGTCTGCAATGTACGGTTCTTATGTCATAGATTTTTTTCCTTTCCAAGAATATCATTCAAATGATTTGAAGCCGCCTAAAAAAGATAATTTTTAGCCTGTTACATTTTCTATTAAGTGTTTTATTAAATCAAAACAGTGCATGATGAACACTCACAGATGTAACTGGAAACAGGTTAGATGGGGAACTGCTTGTTCCTTTTTCATTTACACCTTACTGCTAATAAGGACCCATTAAAACAGTAAATGCAGCTGTTTAAGAGTGAAATAAGCAATTATGGGTGGGGCACCTTAACAAGCAAGACTAAGTGAAGCATCAAAATGTCTCTTGAGCAATAAGTGCTTCATCAGCTATAATTGACTTCTCGTTCAAAACTGAGTTGGAGCAATAACCCGCAGCCACTGTGGCTCTCCAGGACCGACAATGCCCACTCCTGTTCTAGTCTATTATGCACTTCTATCTCATGAAGTAAATAATTACATTTCTTATGAACACCCTGAAGTAGGGTGGCTTACTCTAATTCTGACCTTTTTTAAATTTTGTCTAGTGCTGCAGGGGACATGTTGAAACTTAGCATTGAAAAATCAATTTTTTATGTGTATGTTGCACTTTTTCAGGTCCTGTCAAAATGTGATTTAAAATTAATTTGAAGTTTGCTGTATGCATCCTAAATTGTTTTTCCCATCAAACTGTAAAATGCTATGTAAAGCAAAACAGTCATTAATTTGGTGTTAAGGAAAGTATAATTTGCTTATAAAATAGTAAAGTATACATATACAGTAAGTGCTGCAATTCTTTCTGCTTTGTATTTTTATGCAGTTGACCTTCAGAACTTTGGCTGAAGACCTAAAGTACAAGTTAAACAGGTAGGAGGATTTTACTAATGCCATTATACGTAATAAAATGTTTATCTTTATCTGATAGCTTTTGAAATACACTTATCAGTCACAACATTTAAACCACTGACAAGTGACGTGAATAACACTGATTATCTTGTTACAATGGCACCTGACAAGCGGTGGATACTGTACAGTGTATATTAGGCATTAAGTGAACAGTCGGTTCTTGTAAGTGATTTGCTGCAAGCAGAAAAAAATGGGCAAGTGTAAGGATATGAATTACTTTGACAAGGGCCAAATCATGATGGCTAGATGACTGTGTCAGAGCATCTCCAAAATGGCAGGTCTTGAGGGGGTGTTTCTAGTATACAGTGCTTAGTACCTACCAAAAGTGGTCCAAGGATGGGCAAATGGTGAAATGGTGACAGGGTCATGGGTGCTTAAGGCTCATTGATGGGTATGGAAAATGAAGGCTAGTCCATCTAGTTCGATACCACAGAATAGCTACTGTAGCACAAATTGCTGAAAAACTTAACGCTGGCCATGAGAGAAAGGTGTCAGAAAACACAGTGCATCACATCTTGCTGTGTATGGGACTGCGTAGCTACAGACAGGTAGGAATGCCCATGTCGGCACCAGTCCACCACTGAAAGTCCTGACAATCGGCACGTGAGTATCAGAAGTGCACCATGATGCAGTGGGAGGTGGTGGCCTGGTCTAATGAATCAGGTTTTCCTTTAGATCATTTGGGCGTCTGGATGCGTGTGTGTCATTTACCTGGAGAAGAGATGGCAGCAAGATGCACTATGGGAAGAAGACATGCCAGTGGAGGCAGTGCAATGCTCTGAGCAATGTTCTGCTGGGAAACCTTGGGTCCTGGCACTCATGTGGATGTTACTTTGACATTTGCCACCTACCTAAAGATTGTTGCAGATCCACGTATACTCCTTCATGGCATCAGCATTCTCTATTGGCAGTGGTCTCTTTCAGAAGGATAATGCACCTTGCCACACTACAAAATGTTCAGGAATGGTTTGAGAATCACCAGATGCCACAGGACTTCAGAGGTCTTGTGGAGTCCATGCCTTGACGGGTCAGATATGTTTTGGTGGCACAAGGGGAACCTACACAGTATTATGAAAGCAGTTTTAATGTTGTGGCTGATCAGTGTACATTTATAGTCCATGTGCTTTTTTTTTTTTTTTTTTATCCCAGACATGATTTACTTGTAAAGAAAATAGTAAGTTTAAAATGTACATTCTTAAAAGCAACATTTTATTAAGAATACTTATTCAATTTTGACTGTATCCATTTTTAACCAATATTTAATATATTATTCTTAAGTATTGTGGTTTAAACACAACAGGTTTTACCAGGATCCTAAATCTTCTTTCTTAAACCTGTTTTAAGTATTAGTATATGTAGCAAGTGTTTACTTTATACAATATGTGATGTCCTCTACATAATTCAGATAATATAAGTGTGAGTGCATTTCATTTATATTGAGATTCTTTTTGACCATTTTCTATTGTATATTACTTACAGCTATGCTTGCAGGTAATTTTTATTAACTTTCATTATTATATTGGCAAAATGACTACATTAGTCAGACACCTTGATAAATATATTCAAATATAAAAATCTAATGCATGCTTGTGGATATCTTGTTGTCTTACTTTTTGTTTTTTTTAAGAAAATAATGTGACAGTTATATAGTCGAACAAAAGAATTCTAATTTGATTTTGTGAGTAATGAATCAGTAACTTTTGGAAAGCAATGCCTTTGTTCAGATTTTACTGTACCACACTGTGTTGCATTTCTTCCACAAGGGGGTGCTGCAGTTTAGGGAATCTACCTGAAAAATGCTTCTGTATTTTGCATATTTAGTTTTCAGTATACTGATAGGGACACCATTTTAACAAAGATGAAGGAAAGTTCAATTAAATAATTTTTTATTCACTTTAAGATGCTGCTATGGAAGTAAAATGGCTAAATATCAAATGTCACCTGATTTGAACTGTTTTATTATTCAAAGCGTATTGGAAGTATTTATTAAAAGTAAAAAGAACTTGTACTGCAGGTGTTTGTAGACTGAATCCCTATGAACTTAGATCAAGATACTTGCATTAGTGATTATTAATAAGGCTATTTCAACTTGAAAAGGAATATTCTTAGCACATTATTGTGTCAAAATGAGAGTAAGTGCATGACTCATCAACTAGGGATGGGATGTCAGATATTTAATATTTTGCTTTTGGCAAGATGATAATAACATAATTTTAATATTGAAGATAAAAAATCCAATCAATACTACTTTTGCTCTTTACTAATGATTTACGTCATGTAATATACCTTAAATATTGCTTACATGCTCCTTATCACAAATTCAAGACTGGTAAGTAAAATCAGTTTACTTTGTAAAATAATAACTGCTTATTGATATTTAAGGGCATCACAGTGATCGCGCTGGTGCCTTGTAGTAAGGAGGTTACAATTCATGTCCTGGACCCTGTCTTTGTGGTCTTTGCCTGTTCTCCCCATATCTGCGTGTGTTTCCACTGGGTGTTTTGTTTTCCTCCAACAGTCATCAGTTGACGTGCAGGTCAGGTGGATTCGCAAAACTAAATTGGCCTTAGAGAATGTACAATCAGGATAAATCGGGTTTAAAATATGAATGGGTTGTTTTTATAATTTATTCATTTATTACCCTACATATGTATTTTTTGTTGTTTTCCTTATTGCTATATATTTTATTTCAGTGAAGACAGGAATATTCTTTAAGTTAGTGTTTATTTAAATTGCATGTGATTATGACCTCTAATATACAGTATAGTACTTGGGTTCTAAACTATCTAAAAACAACTAATTTAAAAGTAAGGCTATTTTCCTAAGCTGCACATGTAAATAGTGAAGCTGTTTATGTTGTAAATAAAGTTGATTAATTTTTGGTTGCCGTTTTTGTTCCACAATTATTGTTAAATGCAAGTTATGCCTATTAGTATTGTTTTAAGTTAATTGAATTCTTTCATGCTCCCAATCATCCTGTAATCTTAAGTGCAACCATTAATGAATAGAAATGCAGGTCAAAGGTAAGGTCTGTTGGGGGAAAGAAAGTTATATTCCTTCTGAGTGACAAGATAAAGAAACAAACTAAAAAACAGTGAACCAAAAATCGAGCAAAGAAGTAATTTTAACACAAAAATATAAATGAAAAATGTTATCTCCTACAGTACAGTTGAATGTATTTTGAGTTCTTGAGCAACTTATTAAGCAGCCTATTTTCTCAAGGTACAAATGGTCTCTCATATCATTTAGTTTTAATTCTGCGATGCACAATACTTTAGGACTGCATCATTGTTTTACTTAACTGAACATTCGAAAAAAAAAAAAAAAATGCTAGTTAAAACAGAAGACCTTTCATTCCCATAAGACAACTGTATTTTGGTTGAAGTTACTAACCACTAGGGATAAACAGTCAGAAATAAGTTTATGTATTTTCACATGTTCCTTCATTTATGATATTGCAAAGGTATTTCCAGGTTTCCCTTGTTGTATCTAGAAAATTAAGAGGAAAAAAGCATGTTTCGTGTTTAATGAGTTGGCATTAATAGACAGCAGTGGATGTACAAAATAAGCAGCTGAACTGGCATCTGTTAACTATTTTAGTATTTTTTTTTATTATTTTTCATAAAGCCTGTAATTTAGGAACAAATTTGGGATATGTAAGCATTCTTTGAGGATATAAACAGTGACCACAGTTTGACATTACAAAATTCAGAGGAGAAAAATGCCTATAAACTTCTAGTTTCATTATGAAACATACTGTGAAATAAAACATAGTACACTCTGTAATAGACTTGAACCAGAGCAGAGAGGCTATGGTATGTGCTAGTGCAGGACTAATAACAATATTGATATGTGGTCAGCAAAGACGGCTGATTGCCAGTGCATACTGTAATGATTTTGGTTTTGTGTTTAAGTATTCATTTTTTCACTGAGCACATTTTAATTTAACATTCAAACAAGTTAAATAGCAGTAATTGACATCAATTGCAAAAAACTGAAATGGTATTTAGAAAAGTTTCACTATGCTAAAGATAGACATGTATTTTAGCTAGAACCTTATTAGTGCGTTTGGTTAGCATGTTTTAAATGTCAGAATCTCAATCTCACTTTCTCTTCTCTCTGGAGTTGATATCATTTGCAAGTCTCAGTATTTCCAGTTTACCAAGGGCAGATTGTAATGGAAACAGCAGAGTTTTTGAAAGTTTGGCAGATATACATTTTCAGCAGATAAAAAATAATTTTTTTTTGAATGTATCAGAAAGCTTAAACTGTAAAAGTGCCGTTAACAGTTTCAAGTTTAAAAAAATTCAGGTTTTAGCAAAACAGTGTTTTTTTGTTAAAATAGTAGATTACAGTACTTGTTCATTAAAAAAAAAAAAAACTCCAGTTGTAGAAAAATGAAAAGAAAACGCAGGATCACCTTATAATTACAATTTAGTATACAGGTGTGAGTGAGTGGGTTAGGTGCATTGTTGGTTATAAGACAGGTACATTTTGTACAGTACAAAAAATAAACAGATGCAGATGAATTCTAAGGCTGGTAGTGTGTAGAAGTAATAACTTGGCAAAGTAGGTGTCGCACCAAGTGCTACAAAGAAGATAAGGTGTGTATAGAGGAGGGCCTGTAAGAGTTCATAATGATTGGCCAGGCTTTTATTAAATACAGATGTTATACATATGGTTGATCAGCATCCCTAATGAGGATATGTGACAATAAATCAACTAGTTATCCATTAGGATTTCAATTCTGAGACCTATGGACATATAGATCATTCTATTCCTTTTGTTCCCATAACTAAAATCTTGGCCTTTTGCAGTAGTTTTATTTTTCCTTAGAACTCGTAGGTGTCCAGCACCTTGAGATTGTCATGCATGCTGTGGTACATATGTATTGTTAATTTATGTTAGGTAAACCAGTTCCAAACATTTTAAACCTTAATAAGTAAGAATAGGAATTTTGAAATCACTCTTAAATGTACATGGAAGACAGTATAAAAACTTATGAAGTAGTGTTAAGTGGTCATACTTCTTAATTCTAGTAATAATCTGTTGCATTTTCAATTAAATTAATACTTTAAATAAAATGATTTAAGCAACCTATAAATAATTGATCTCATCTCTTTTCATTGTAAGGGTTGAGAGCAAACAGGTCAGCCCAGACTCGCCTGTCCCCAGCTACAGATTCCATTTCTTCCTGGGTTAATTCCCAGGTGTTCCCAAGCCAGGTGAGAGGTATGATCCCTGAAGTGTGTTCTGAGTCTCTGCCCAGTGGGACATGACTACAGCAGCTCTAGGGGGATCTGCCTGAGGGGCAGCCTTACAACATGACCAAACTACCTTAACTGGCTCCTCTCGATCTGAAGGAGCAGTGACTCTACTCTAAGGCTCTCCAAAATCGCTGAGCTCCTTACCCTGTTACAAAGTGTTAGCCTGGCATTCTTGTGAAGAAACCTCATTTCTGCCACTTGCACTGGTGATATCATTGTTTCAGTCATTAACCACAGCTCATGACCATAGGTGAGGACAGGGATGTAGATCGACCAGTAAACTGAGAAATTTGTCTTTAGATTCAGCTTCACCATCATGAACCGGTACAGCATCTGTAGACCATTTCCCACCATTCCAATTTACTTGTCGTTCTCACATTTCATTTTTTTTTTCACTCTTTAACGAGACCCAAGGATACTTGAACTCATCCATTAGGGGCAAGTTGTTACCCCCTTAGCTGGAGAGAACAATTTACTCTTTTCTGAGAGAGAACCATGACTTAAGACTTGGAGGTGCTGGCCCTCATCCCAGCTGCTTCATGCTAGGCAGAATATTATTTAATTATTATTATTATTCATGCAGTGTGTGAGAGCTCAACAGAATATTCTATATACAGTATGCATTCTGTCCTCTGTAATAGATTATAGAAGGCTAATGGTGTTAAAAACTCTCCTTAAATCTAATCTTTACAACCTTTGTATCTTTAGAAAACATTACAATGTTAATGTAAACACAAGTTATTGTTGTTTCTCTACTGTGACCGATGAGAGTGCCAGAATTAATTTTTTTATGTAAGTTAAAATGGGTAAATGAGGACTAGAGCTATGAATATTCTTCTCCAAATACTTTAGAAAGAAACATACAACATACAGTACGAATGACACGGTCTATAAATAAGCATATTCGAGTCTAGCACTGATTATGTTTCAATAATAATAATCCAAGCATGAGAAACTGTGCCAGCCAAAAGAGATCTATTGATATTATTGCTAGTGAGTGTTGCCAGAACTGTGATTGAGCTTTCGACTAATTATGTTGGGATTCAATCAATGGAACATGTAGTAGATTTGATTTTAAAAATTATAGTTATGATTTCCAAGTTATGTTGTTAAGTTAAAATTATAAAGGCAGTGTGCACAAGGAGAAATAGGTGTTGACAATGCAGTACCAAGTTTGAGAGATATCTGTCCTATGTAGAATCTTACATTATCTGTTTCATTATTAAAGAAGTTCTAAAAAAGCTATGTTCATGTCTTTTGCGGAGATTTAATTTGACTGTTCCAATTTCCCTGATTTGTCAGTACTGCTCCTACAGAGTTTCGCTGCTCACTAAGAACTTTATTTCTGAGCTGTCGCTTAACTGTAAAACTTCAACCTATGTTGTGTTTGTCCAGTTGATTTTGGAATCCACTCAAGCAGTCTTCACTGTACTAGTTTGTGGTTGTGAAATGTCTTCTCTGCTCTCGCAAAGTTTGCAGTATATGATAACAGAGAATCTGGATTACAAGTTAGATTGGGAGCATCAAAGAATGGAAGTCGTGTGGTTAGTAAACCAATACATATGAAACTGACAGTTGATGCACAGTAACTCCCCCTTAAGGTACACTATAATTAGGAGAAATCAGCATATAAATGTCTTATATTTCATCAATAATATTAAAACTAGTCACTTTACTGTTTGTTTAGCCTCTTAAAGATAGTTTGCAAAAAAGCAAAAATTAAAAGTAACATCAGTGTGCTGATTAGTCACTTTAATCTGACATAGCATAGTGTGATTATTGTGATTCTCCATATGAATCCGGGCACTTTCTGTGCTTTTATGACAATCATATACAGCAGCAATGCTACACCATTAGTTTGGCATCTTTGATGATTGAATGCTCACGATTGTTCTGTACTAAGGATTAAAAAGGTATTTGGACCCTTTTTCAGCACACTTTGTTGTGTTGTACATTTACTTCTAAATGGTAAGGTTTGTCCATCTATCTCCATTCAATAACCCAAAATGACAAAGTGAAAACATATTTTCAGGAAGGTTTGTAAATTTTTTAAAGAAATAATAAAAAAATAAATAACCCCCATTTATGTAAGTCTTAAGACCCTTTGCTATGACATTTTTCATTATTGCCAGGTGTATCCTGTTTGTTTAAGTTATCCCTGAGATGTGTCTGCAACAAAATTGGAGTTCACCTGTCGAAAACTGAATTGATTGGGCATTGTTTAGAAAGGCAATCACTTGCGTAAATAAGGTCATACTGCATGCCAGGGCAAAAACCAAAACATGAAGTTCATGGAACTCTTTGAAGACCTTGGTGGTGAAATTTTGGTGTGTTATTGATTATGGCAAAGGTATGAAACAATTTCAGAAGCTTTGAGTGTTCTCACAGGCACATCGACCCCATTAATTATGAAATTGAAGATTGTTTGAAACAAGCAGGGCCTAACTGAGTAACTGGACATGAAGGGCTTTGGTCAGGAATGTGACCAAGAACTGAGTGATCTCAGAATTTCTCTGCTGAGGTGGCCGGACGTGCAGGGAGAATGACCATCTCAGCAGCACTCCATCAGTTAATCATTTATGGTGTAGTGGCTGGAGGGAAGCAAGTGTTAAGTAAAAGCATTCCGCTTTGAGCTTCTTTGAGTTTTTAAAGGACTATTGAGAGTATGAGGAAAAATATTCACTAGTCTGATGGGGCAAAAATGTTACTTTTGGGCAGAACTCCAGACATTTGCTATGTTTGATGAAGACCTGGCACTGCTCATCACCATCCCTATAATGAAGCATGGTGGTGGCAGCAGCAGGGACAGGGTGACTGATCAGAATTATTAGAAAGGATGAATGCAGCCAAATACAAAGAGATCCTTGAAGACATCCTGCTCCAGAGTGCACACAACCTCAGACTGGGTGATGAGTCACAACAATGATTTGAAGCACACATTGAAGGCAATGCTGGAGTGGCTCTTTGACAAGTTCTGGGTGGCCCAGCCCAAGCCCAGACTTAAACCCAATGAAACCTGGGGGGAAGGGCCTCAAGAAGGCAGTTTACAGGTGCTTCCCATGCAATCTAAAGGAGCTTGAATTAAGAATTTGAATATTTACACTATAGGAACGAGAAATTTCAGTTTTTCATTTTTAATACATGTCCAAAAATTTCTGAAAACATGTTTTAACTTTGTTATTATGATTATTGAATATACGTAGATTGATGACCAAAAATATCAATTTTATCCATTTAAAATTGAGTCTACAGCAAAATAAAGTGGGCAGAAAGTAAGAGTTTGAATACTCTCTAAATCCACTGTATAGTCTTAACTGAACATGGCCAGTTTTTGCTGGTACACCAGTCACCTTGTATTGTGGTTAACTGCTCATCTGTAATAAATGTTATTTCAAGAAACCAGTTTTGAAGTTAAAGGTGTCTATTGATCAGTGCATGAATTCCCTTTTCATTTTGGTAGCAGCTTTAATGTGAAATCCACTTTAAAGTGCAACCTATGTACCTATTTCTATGAAAACAATGTGTCAATTTAAAAAAATCAAGTAATGTTGTAATATTTCAATAATAGACACCTGTAATAACATTTTAAAATATTATTCAAATGTTTATCATTTTCTTTTACTCACAATTCTCCCTCCACCTCTAGGTTTTGGAGTTAGCCAAGAATGGCGGATTTAAGCCTTGGTGATGCTCTCGGTGACAGTCCGGTCTCTGGAGTTGAAGAGCCGTTAATAAAGCGTGACTTTGTTGAAGCCCTGGAAGCTGAGAGCTTTGATGATGTTGTTGGAGAGACTGTGGGGAAGAGTGACTACCGACCCCTGTTGGACAAGGATGATGTTAATACTCCATCTGAAGGTAAAACTAAATTTTCCTTTACTATGTATTAGTAACTGGCAGATAAAAGCTATTTCAAAGAACAGATGGGTACAATTCTAGAATCTATAGTTATTTAATCAAAATTTGCATATATTATCATTCCTAATCACATGTACAGTATGCATGAAATATGGTTTCAATTTCATGTGAGACAGAGAAATAAAAATTCTCTCTGATGGTCCGGGTTGGTCTGGCTGCTACAACCTCCTTGAACCTGAACCGTCGAGTAATTGAGATGGAGTGGACAGTTAGAACTCAATGCAGACAAGAGTTGGTGCAACAATGCTTTTTGCTTTTAGTTTTCAAACAAGGGTTCAAAGACCCAAAGTGCTGTGCAGGTTTTATTCTGTTGGAGTACAGCGGTTCTCAAAGTGTGGTCCATAGACTACCAGTGGTCCCCCAAGTGTAAATCAATTGGTCCGGAAGCTGAAGCTCATCAGGGCAAAGTGACTTTCAAAATGCACTCAATTAAGCATTTTTTCTAACAATTGAGGCTGCTAGCTGTCTTTTGGAGAGACTAAATCAATATACTGAGATACAAGAGAAGTGGGTCTAAAATTACCACCACAGAAAGCAGCATCTAACTTCCGTTTAGGTCTGTTTAATGCAACACTTCTTCACTCAGTGTCTGTCTCTCCAGTCCAGCCAGTGTCTCAGTCACTCTGCAGGTCTGTCCCCTAAAATTGCTTTGCTGTGAACCCAGAGAGACTAAACCTGGTTAAGGCAGTCCTTTCACTCCATGCTACTGGGGACATGTGAATCTGTGTCGACAGGTTGCCTTCTGTTTAATCAGTCTGCATGGCTATGGAGATATTATGGATCTGTAGCTGTAATCTGAGAGGGAGTTTGAGAGACAAATCCAGCAATACTGGGTTTGAATCTTAGTATTTTTCATATAGATTCCTTTTGTAAAACACATTTCAGAAATGCAATTCAGAATTATGCTATCAGGTGACTTTCAGACTCAAGTGGCCTAATGTTAGATTTAACATTAATAAAGTGGTCCATGGTACGAAACGCTTTGAGTATCTTTGTCTTAGAGGATGTCACAGTAAAAATTATTTCACAGTAGGATTTGTTATTCAGTATATATAAAAAGTTAGTTAAGGAGTGAATACTCATGCAAGCACTGTGTATATGTGTTCATGTACTGTATATATCTCTAATATTCCCTTTGTATGTCTTTTGTTGGGTAAGTTCAACAGGTGGCCCAAGTAGACATCACAAGATAAGAAATGTAAATCTGCTCACTTTCAAATAGATCTTCAGTTTTCAGACTGTGTAGAAGCAGTATGTTCAAGTGTACTTCTGTCTATCAGTCTGCCAAACTATCTGTGCAGGTTCAACCCATGGCAGGGTGCTTTGTCCCCTTCTGTATTTCTAGTGCAGCAATAACTACAGTTCCACTAACTTTACTTAAGTTTGCAGATTACATCACTCTTTAAGGACTCACCACAAGCAACGATTAGAGTTGGTACAGAATGGAAGTTGATTGCCTCACAACATCATGTCAGTAGCAACCCAATCCTCAGCATCTATGGAAATAAGAATTTCATAAAGCACCCCCTGGCACCCTTCCCTGGTCATTAACCTCCTTAACGTTATGTTTGCCCCCAGGAGAACGAAAAAAACATTGAATTTTTATCAACAAGAAAAAAATGTTATTACGTGAAACAGAAACATGCAACTACCAAAACATTAACATAAATACAATAGGAAAGACACGTCTGGTGTCCACTGCTGTACTGATGCAGATTTAGTACATGTCCTCTTTGTGATATGTTTTGTAATGGTCACCAATGCACAGTCCAGTGTTGCAATTGGGACAGTAGAAGCATGTTCCTTTGCACACTTTTCTTATATTTTTTCTGTTTCTTGCACAAGAGAGAGTAGAATGTCAGAGCCTGATATACTGTACACAATCAATACTTCCCTTGTGTTATTGTAGGCTACCACAGTGCAAGGTTTAGTGACTTCCTCAGTTCCCCAGACATGATCACTGATAGTTGTTACATTATGAACAGTGATTAGGAGGCTAATGTCTTTCTTATCTTTGCACTTACTGTGACAACATCTGATGACCAATTCACATCGTCAGTACTATTGCTCGAATCAAGTAATGGTTCAGTTTCAGTCTGTTCTGAAACTGGCATTACAGCTTTTAGTTTGCAATTGTGTTTTTGTTTGAAGGCTCTGTGACACTCATGAATATTGATGAGTTACCATGAAGTAGCAGCATGTATAGAAAAAGTCATGATTTATTGCAGTGTGATGTTTTTTCAATCTTTAGATGTCAGCAGAATACTTTCCTGAGAATTACTTGAACTTAACTTTGTTAAGCAGATCATTACTCACATCCTGAGTCTAACTTGGGCTTAACTATAATAACAGAATTCTGAGCACGAGTCACTTTTGGGGCTAATGCCAAGGAGGTTAAGGACACTGTGTTTGATGTGCTAGGAAATACTCCAGAAGGAGTAGGACTGCAGTAGGAATACTGCAAATTCCTGGGTACTATCATCTCCACTGGGGTGAAAACATCACTTCTGTTACTATGAAAACACAGAAGGTGGCACTGTAGAATTCGTCCTTACTCAGTTGTATGAAGCTATCATTAAAAGTATGATAACTAACTTCTTCCTTTATCACCTGGTTTTGCTTTTGCTTCTTAAGATTGCACTGAGCTGAGAGAGATTAACTTCAGCCTTCCACCTCTTGCCATACTGTACAGATCTAGAGGCTGTAGAGCTGGATGAAGATCCCTCCTACTCTGAACATCACATATTTCAAAGCTTTTTTCTGTTAAACACTTCAAAGAAATCAAGCCAAAACCTATAGCCTCCTGCTCAGTTTATTTCCTAAATATAAAGTATCTATCTATCTATCTATCTATCTATCTATCTATCTATCTATCTATCTATCTATCTATCTATCTATCTATCTATCTATCTATCTATCTATCTATCTATCTATCTATCTATCTATCTATCTATCTATCTATCTATCTATCTATCTATCTATCTATCTATCTATCTATCTATCTATCTATCTATCTATCTATCTATCTATCTATCTATCTATCTATCTATCTATCTATCTATCTAAATCTTAACTCTTGCTTAGCATCCACCCCAAAACATCTCCGCATTCTATTTAAAAAAAAAAAAAAAAAATTACATTATCATCATTGCCAAACTTTGTCATAGTCTTGCATATCTGCATCAATGACTGGTGTGTCTTCATGACATGCTCACTTAGATGCACCTAACTTCGCAGGCTGTAGTTTCACACATGGTTTGAACTTGCTCATATTCTTTGATACTACACTGCTCAAAAAATTAAGGGAACACATAATCAGGACAGTCTTAACCCCAAGTCAGTTAAGCTTCAGGGATATCAGTCTGTCCAGTTAGGAAGCATAACAGATTATGAATCGGCTTCACCTGCTTTGGTTGATATGTGACAACAGGCGCAGTAGAGATGCAACAGCAAGACAACCCCCAGAAAGGGAATAGTTTTGAACGTGGTGGCCACAGACAATTGCTTTCTCCTTATCCTTTTCCTGACTGATTCTTCTCTAGTTTTTTTTTTTTTTTTTTTTTTTTTTTCCCTAACTGGACAGATTGAAATCCCTGAATCTTAATTGACTGGTAGACTGTTATGATTAAGTGTTCCCTTAATTTTTTTTGAGTAGTATATAATGTCTATATATTCAGTATATCATTAATATCCTGCACACTGTCCAGAGTGACTTTGTTGTTTATGGTATTAGCCACACAAATTAAGAATAATCTTAGAATTAACTCTATAGAAGGACAAAAAAATGACTTTAATGAATAACAAATGGAGGGGTAGAAAAACACATGCTGTATTAGGTTACAAAATGTCATGAGTACAAAATCTCTGTATATCATAAGTAAACTATATCTTTACATAGGTGCATTTTTGTATCAAATAATATACATAAACTGAGCAGAGCATTGTTATCTTAAAATATGAATTTTTGGTGCTTGCTGTGCTGCTCATCCTTAGATAATCCTTATATAAATAAACAATGAGGGTACACATTATGGTACTGTTCACAGCATATAGTAAAAGAAGAATGCCAGAATTGCATTCAGTGTAATTTTTACTCAATTAATAGTCTCTCATATGCATTGGTCCAACATAATCCCAGCTGCTTTGTGTGTTTTGCTTACACAAGTAAGCCTTCTACCTCTGCCTCACTCAACTCACCTTGTGTCAGAGGCAACTCATCTGTCACATTATCCTCAAACTCCATGAGTTGACCTTAGGGCAACGTTCTTATTCAACACTTTTTAGCAGCCACATACCCTGACAGATTGGCTTTAACTGGCCTCTCCATTTATTGGCACCCCCTCTGATATGTGCTTGGCTATCCAAGGAACATGTCCCTCTCAGATCTGTACCTAGGGGCACTACAGTATAAAAATGGCTGCTAGTGGGGATGATACAGAGTACCGAATCAACACACGTTGAAAAGAACCACCACAGAGTTCATGTCTGGAAAGTCTTTGTGCTTGAGGCATGAGAATTTCAGCATGAGATTGCAGGAATTGTACTGATTATAGAAAAGAGAACTACCAAAACACACACACACAGGCTTTTGTTATTGCCTCTTTTATCTCAATATGGAGTTATTTTAGGAACAGATTTGTGCATGTGCAATGTTGTGACAAAAGCACAATAAAGGCTGTGTTACAAGAGCAGTAAAATCATGTCATAAAGTTTGAGTTTGAAGAAATGTCAAAAACAGGGGAACCGACTTGTACAATTAAAGCACCAGGAGTTTGTGATACTTAAATGGAACCAATTTGACTAGTTTTGTTAAATATTACTCTTACTAAATTTGTTTAACCAACAAATGATGCAAATATAAATCTTACAGTATTAAATGTTACAAACCTAACATAGTAATCCTCTGACAAATGAGATTGTAAAAGCATATTAGAAAAACAGTTTGAGTTTTTTTTTATGTAAATGAAAATAACTTAAAATTTACTAATTCAAAAGTACTGACATAATATTTGAATTTGTATTTTTAGTACTGATTTTAAGCCATATTTCTCTGTTACTGGGTTGAATATGTAAGGGAATAAATTTAGTGTGTATAATAATAAATTCAGAATGTGTTCATGATAAAGGTAGTGTGTGATATTGTCCTTCATAAACCCTATGCTGAAATTTCCCCCAAGACAGTACCATCCCCCAGCTTGTTTTTACACTGATTGAATCCCTATGTCTAATACATTAAAATTCAAGCCCTACATCATATTTTGATATTTAAGTTAAATGATGGTTGGGTAGCTACGTGATGGATATACCACTATTTTAAAGCTGCTGTTACATTTAGTATTTATATATTTTATATTCTTTTATAGAAAAAGCTACAATAACTTGAATAACAGAGTTACTTTTATTAAAAAGCCATTGAATGGGGTTTCTGTTTTTGCCGTGGTATAGAACTGGTATTGAGTATTGTAAAATTCACTGTTATTGGCATCATGATACCAGAAGTTTTATATTCAACATCCCTAGTAAACATTGATTCCCAACACAACCAGTTCAGATTTAAAAACTATATGTAATATACTGGTAATACAATTTTTTTTTTGATGAACAAATAGTGCCTGCGTGCATAAAAAGAAGTAATTGCATTTTTCTTTAAAAAAAAAAAAATTTTGAATAAACTATCATACAGTTCTTTTAAATCAATGTTGTTAATTACCGCAAGCAACATTTATCTTAACTTTAAACAAAGTAAACCATAATTCAAAAGTGTTCTGATTTGATAACCTCCTAGTGAACCACAGTATTATTCCAAATGCTATAAAAGCAGACTTTTTTTATTAATATACAATATGTTGAAGAAACAACATCAAATACAAGCTAGAAATAAAAATGTGAATTTTTAAATTTTATTTTTGATACTAGGTGATTAAGTAAAATTCTGGATCATTAATGGAACATTATTTTTAACAAAGGGGGACTTTCAAATAATAATAATTAATAAGCTCATTGCTTTTTCCCTCCTTAATGTGAGGGACTTTGCTAAAAATGAATTGTCTCCTTGAATGACAGATATGCAGACAAATCCATACCAGTCATTCAAGCAAGAAGAAGAGCTCAACATCATGTCTGCTTTGAAACTGTTTTATCAGAAAATGAAGGTTCCCTTTCTGTCTCAATTTTTTTCATAGTTGTGTTCAAAATGAAAATGACCTAAGTATGAAAGCCTTTCATTTCTGAGTATAGTGCTCAGCAATGTTCATACCTGGCAAAGTAGCACTCTATATAAACTTGCTGCTTTATATCAAATTGACTTCTTTTACAATCAACAGCTTCTATGGCCCCCGGACCAGAATTTGCCAACACCTGATAAATGCATTTTTTGCTCTGCTGGAATAGCATCATATACATTCTTTGCCTTTGTCTCCCTTCTCTGGTGATTACATTGCTAGTTTTCTGAAAATCTTCCAACAAATGTTTAAGATCAACAGTGTCACATGATAAAGTTAAAAAAAAATTGATAAAATACATTACATTAGAAAAGAAAAAATCAACAATTTCTGAAATACATGCTATTGCACAACGAGGGCAGCAACAAGCCATGGAATTAAAGAACGAGTTTAACAACAAGAATCAGTGCCTAATTAAGCAACCGATTGGAGTGAAATTGGTTGGAGTCTGATTTTCTTGGTCTTCTGGTGGCTTCCTCACTTCACACTTCATTTCTGTTTAAGGAAAGAAATGAAGCAATTCAGAGGAACGATGAAGAAATCCAGGGGAACAAATCTTAAAAAACAAGTCCATTAAAATAAAAGTAAGATGAGTTAATTAACAGAAAAAACTTGTCGCCAATTAAGAAAAAGGTTAGCATGAAAACCTGCAGCCACTGCGGACCTCCAGGACTGGAGTTTGAGACCACTGGCTTACGTAGTTTTGTTTTCCTGTTGTTTTTTTTCAGCGTAGCTCAATACATGTGCACAATTTATCCACTACATGATTACAGTATTACTTTTTTGTGAATATCATCACTTCACATGACAAGTTCTTAAACTCTAGAAACAATCTGCCTGTACTAAAACAAACACTGTGAAGTTGAATGGGGGGTCCATCATTGCAGATATCAGTAAATAAAAAACAAGTTATTAAAGTAAATCTCCCATATATCCAGATGAAGTTTTCCTGAGCCATCTTCCTCCTCCTCTTTCTCACTTGTATACAGGAGCAGTATATCAGTCTATGCCTGCCATCTGCGTTACTTTCTTTCTTGAGGTAGTAAATACACAGCTCCTTCTCAGTAATTGTAGCATGATGCAAGTATCACTTATGTCTCCATTCGACTAAATAAAGGAGATCTTTATGGTTATAGAAGCATGCCATCCTCATTCCTTACAGTCCAATTCTAGTAAAACAGAAGTCTAATTTTTAAAAAAAAATGTCTTCTAAAAGTAAGGATTCTGCTTAACTGTTTTGTCTTATTTAGTTACTGTTTTGTTCTGTAGCAAATTTAGAAAAATGTTCATGGCAATTTGAGTGAACATGTGTTGTACTTTAGAAATAGCTTTAATTTTTTTTTTCTAAGAAATAGAAAACACTTCTTGGCTTTTGTGCTTCTGATATTTCTACACTGATTTATGCAAAAAAAAAAAAAAAATAAGGCAAAAAATCATGCTATGAATGTGTGCCCATTTAGATGGACTAAAAAGTTGAAAAATAAATGTTGTCAACTTCCCTGAAATCTCTGCTGTGCTAAAAGTACTAATAACCTAATATCTAGAGTAAAAAATGCTTGACTCCTGTTCTGTATCTCACACAATTTGGTAGACAAGCAGACAAATATAATACCATTGGTATATCTTTCATTAAAAATCCAATTCCACCAGTTGTGATTGCTGCATTGCTAACATCTTTTTTTGTTATCGTTTATACTGTTCCTTGACTTTTACACCCAGCATAAGCACTAAAAGTTTCTACCTCTATGCTGAAATTTAGACCTATGCAAACTAAACTGTACACACCTTGGCTGAAGTGTTCATGAAGCCTGTATATGTCAGACCAGATGTCAAAGCAGTTATTTTGGGATGCAGATGGCTTGTTTGCGTATTTTCTTAGCCCTTGGAAGGTGCCTGTTTGTCAACATGTATTGTTATTTGCTGAATGCTTCACTGAATTGGAGAACCAGATTGGTCATGTTGATGCTGTTCTAGTTTTCCTGTGTATATCTTGTGATGTGTTGTTTTTATGACCTAACAGTACATGGAGACGTAAATGCTAGTATGTCTGTGAGCTGAAGGTACACATGAAGCTGAGGCTGTTTTTAACAGGTAGAATTATTTATGCTACAATGGAAGGAGCTTTGAGTACGTTAGTAAACGGTCTGCGTTTGGTGTCAGGAGATATACAGTGTGTGCTGTCAAGCTTTGTTTTTCAGGTCAGTTACTCATATTTAGAGTAAACCTGATCATCTGGAATGCACCTCTGAGCCAGATGATACATGTTTTTTGTCCTCTGCCGTAAAATAAAATGTCTCTATTTATTTGTTCCCTTTCTCTGTCCTCCTTGGTTTTAAAGACAGCCTAGCAGCTTTAATGCTACCACTTTATTTTTGCTAACCTACCTCTCTCGCTGTCTTGCTCATGCTTTCTTTTTCTGTCATCTCTTCCATGCACAGAAGATTAAATTGTTTCCAAAAATATCTTGCCGCTGCATATTCTGGGAGATTTTTATGTAGCACAGCAGAGCCGGCTTAACATAGTGCTTGGGACAGTTCTTTTTATGCTCCTCTGCCCATCTTTCTCTCTTTCAAAACTGAGATGATTGGAATCTGTGAGCTTCAGAAAGAACAAACAGGATTGCTTTGCAAACAGTGCAAAAGGATTGCTTTCATCATTTATAGCTAATCATTATGTAATATGTAATATATCATTTTGTCCTTATTGTGGGCATGCTGGCCATTTAAAGAGTTTGATGCACTTCCGCCTCCCATCATTTTCACCTCATTATTATTAACTGTTCTCTTTAAGGATCGAGTAGTTGCAAAATTGTAACTATGTAGAGTATAATATTGGTACTTACATTTTTTTTTATTGTTTGCTATAGTCTTTATTTCTGCTTCATGTTTAATTGGCCAGAACATAAGAAATTTGATAAATGAGAGGATTTTGATTTTGATTAATTCGGTCCATCAGGTGGTTTTGTTTACCTAAAAGCTAAGCTGTCCCTGTCTAGTTGTCTTATGTAGTCTAGAAAGAAATGCTTTACTTGCATGCTTCCTCAAACAAATAAACATTTAAAAGACAAACAATAATCTGCTAAAAAGACCTGGAACAAGGAAGATATACCATAAGACTTTAGAGATGTCAACCATGTCCCCTTTCTTAAAGATAGTGGCAATTCAAAATATGGCATCTCCCTGCTCACTACTGTGAAGCAGATCCTTGTAAATATATCAGCAAGTAAGTGCACCTTTCCTTTGTAGTGGTATGATTAATTTGGCTTCTGCACAAGGGTCGCATAAGGCTTAGTCATCATGTTGACCCTTTTCACTGCTTACCTGTACATGCTTCACCTTAAGATGAACTCAAAAATGTCTAAGATTATATTCAGCAGCCTTCGCTATGCAGATCACTACAGCAGTATTGCTCACTGTAGGCTGCTCTACCCCTCTTTGCTAAGGGCTGCAATAGTCGAGAACTTTCTGTTAACATCAAGAAAATGTGATCTTCTAAGAAAATCTCTGTGGTGGTGAAACTGAACTCCTGGTAATAACCATCTTTGGAGAAACTGTGAGGATTGTCGACCCCTTTAAATTATATGAGGATAGGCCATTCCAAAAGGTTGTCATATACTGTAGTTCAAGGCCAAATGAACTGTATCCACATCTCTTTCAAGAAAATTATCTCAGGAAGGAAATCATTTGGGTTACCTGCTATTGTCATCTAAAATAGATGACTAGCATTGAAGTTACAGTTCTGCTGGATGAGCTTCTGAATGTGACAAGTACTCTTTTCCCAAGTGACCTTAGTCACAGAAACCATGATGGGCAGTGGAAAAATTTCAAACATGCCATTATAAGCTGACTTTTTGTAAGCTAGGTAAACATCACTAGCCAGTAGACCCTAGCTATAGAGTGTCGCCCAGTGGTGCTACATAATTCATCAAACATTGTATCACTTTGAGACTGGAA
This sequence comes from Erpetoichthys calabaricus, assembly GCF_900747795.2. NCBI lineage: Eukaryota > Metazoa > Chordata > Cladistia > Polypteriformes > Polypteridae > Erpetoichthys > Erpetoichthys calabaricus. Next base: position 198,143,850 of record NC_041399.2, read on the forward strand.
ACCTTTCTAATGCAGCCGACAACAGAAGGCAATAAAAAAAGATGACAGGGAACTCAGATTTTCAATACTGTAGCTGCCCCGAATCAAAATCTTCTGCCTGCACTGTCTCAAGATCTGTGATTTAGGGTTAGGATTTCTTAGCCATAAAAGGACACACACTGAAAACTTTGACAAGGTGTAATTCTAATTTTATATGGTTTCCGAAAGGGAGATGCACAGTGAGGCATCATTTTAGCTGTATCATTTTTTGGGTTAAATGCCTGCATATGTTTGATTGGTGAACACAGGGAGCTTCTTAGCTTCTTGAGTACTTTTGTATTTAATGTTATTTACATGAAAATCCAACCAATGCTAGCCATTATGAACTCATACTCTTTTTCTCAAAAATAACAAGGCGAAAATCTGTCATAAGGTTATTTTCAACTTTGTTTCGTTCAGAAACATGCATTTTATATGCTGATGGCATCTTTGTGAAAGAGGGAGCTATGCTATTTCAAAATTGGAACAGTTTTTAAGTTTTAGGTGGTTGTGTTTCTGTTTGTGTTATTGCCCTATTGATCGCTATTGTAAACTACTTGAAGGAGGATTTTATGTATTTATTTATTTAAAAAAGAAAATGAAATACGACTTCACTGTAGAAAGCAAGTATCAGGAAGAGAGGGGAAAAAAAATCGACATTCAAAAGTGCCAAATGTATAGTATGGTGCAAAAGTTTTAGGCAGGTGTGAAAAAATGCTGTAAACAAAGAATGCTTTCAGAAATATAAATAATGATTGTTTATTGTTATCAATTTACAAAATGCAAAGTGAGCGAACAAAAGAAAAATCTAAATCAAATCAATATTTGGTGTTAGTACCTTTTGCCTTCAAACCAGCATCAATTCTTCTTGGTACACTTGCACAAAGTCAGGGGTTTTGTAGGATTATAGTCAGGTGTCTGATCAACCAATTCTACCAAACAGGTGCTAATGATCATCAATGTCACATGTAGGTTGAAACACAGTCATTAACTGGAACAGAAACAGCTGTGTAGGAGGCTTAAAACTGGGTGAGGAACAGCCAAACTCTGCTACCAAGGTGAGGTTGTGGAAGACAGTTTCATGTCATGGCAAGATTGAGCACAGCAACAAGACACAAGGTAGTTCTACTGCATCAGCAAGGTCTCCCCCAGATAAAAATTTCAAAGCAGACTGGGGTTTCAAGATGTGCTGTTCAAGCTCTTTTGAAGAAGCACAAAGAAACGGGCAACATTGAGGATCGTAGACACAGTGGTCAGCCAAGGAAACTTAGTGCAGCAGATGAAAGACACATCAAGCTTATTACCCTTCGAAATCAGAAGATGTCCAGCAGTGCCATCAGCTCAGAACTGGCAAAAACCAGTGGGATCCAGGTACACCCATCTACTTTCTGGAGAAGTCTGGCCAGAAGTGGTCTTCATGGAAGAGCTGCTGCCAAAAAGCCATACCTCCGACGTGGAAACAAGGCCAAGCGACTCAAGTATGCACGAAAACATAGCAACTGGGGTGCAGAAAAATGGCAGCAGGTGCTCTGGACTGATGAGTCAAAATTTTAAATATTTGGCTGTAGCAGAAGGCAGTTTGTTCGTCGAAGGGCTGGAGAGCGGTACAATAATGAGTGTCTGCAGGCAACAGTGAAGCATGGTGGAGATTCCTTGAACGTTTGGGGCTGCATTTCTGCAAATGGAGTTGGGAGATTTGGTCAGGACTAATGGTGTTCTCAATGCTGAGAGATACAGGCAGATACTTATCCATCATGCAATACCATCAGGGAGGCATATGATTGGCCCCAAATTTATTCTGCAGCAGGACAACAACCCCAAACATACAGCCAAAGTCATTAAGAACTATCTTCAGCGTAAAGGAGCACAAGGAGTCCTAGAAGTGATGGTATGGCCCCCACAGAGCCCTGATCTCAATATCATCGAGTGTGTCTGGGATTACATGAAGAGACAGAAGGATGTGAGGAAGCCTACACCCACAGAAGATCTGTGGTTAGTTCTCCAAGATGTTTGGACAATCTACCAGCCGAGTTCCTTCAAAAACTGTGTGCAAGTGTACCTAGAAGAATTGATGCTGTTTTGAAGGCAAAGGGTAGTCACACCAAATATTGATTTGATTTAGATTTCTCTTTTGTTCATTCACTGCATTTTGTTGATTGATGAAAATAAATGATTAACACTTCCATGTTTGAAAGCATTCTTTGTTTACAGCATTTTTTCACACCTGCCTAAAACTTTTGCACAGTACTGTGCATTTTCAGTTTTATGCAGTTAGTAAATGTGATATGGCCAGCAATTTTTTAGTCATGTAAATCGACATGGTCCATTGATACAATCAGCAACTGCACTCAGCAAATTCTGATGTTTCCCACTACTAGAAGTCATGTGCTGTAATGCGACATCGGCTTTACTCATTTAAAAATATAACTTTAAGTAGAGGGCGGTACGGTGGCGCAGTGGGTAGCGCTGCTGCCTTGCAGTTGGGTGATCTGGGGACCTGGGTTCGCTTCCCGGGTCCTCCCTGCATGGAGTTTGCATGTTCTCCCCGTGTCTGCGTGGGTTTCCTCCGGGCGCTCCGGTTTCCTCCCACAGTCCAGAGACATGCAGGTTAGGTGGATTGGTGATTCTAAATTGGCCCTAGTGTGTGCTTGGTGTGTGGGTGTGTTTGTGTGTGTCCTGCGGTGGGTTGGCACCCTGCCCAGGATTGTTTCCTGCCTTGTGTCCTGTGTTGGCTGGGATTGGCTCCAGCAGACCCCCGTGACCCTGTGTTCAGATTTAGCGGGTTGGAAACTGGATGGATGGATAGACTTTAAGTAGACCCAGTGTATATTGGAGAACAATAAAGAAGAATGAGTAGTAAAGGACAGATTTTGTTATCTGTTTTTGAGTGAAATACTCAAAGGACAATGACCACTACAGTAGATGGTTATTCTTCTCATGTTTAGCCCAGATGTAATAATTGTAACTAGACCACTGTACTGACCTAAGATGTGTGTCACTGAAAAATAAACCGACCAGATGAAGATCCCTCATTTAGAGAAGCAAACTCATTAATTTTTGCCGTATTTCAGAAAAGAGTAATATACAAAGATTATAGTCTTAATGCTGCGGTGGGTTGGCACCCTGCCCAGGATTGGTTCCCTGCCTTGTGCCCTGTGTTGGCTGGGATTGGCTCCAGCAGACCCCCGTGACCCTGTGTTCGGATTCAGCGGGTTGGAAAATGGATGGATGGATAGTCTTAATGAATTAATACACAGTAATAATAATTTACTTTTGATGGAGTGTGTGTTAAGCAAGGCGGTATTAGTGGTAGATATTTCACTGAACACAGATCCATTACGAGAGGTTATTTCAAGAAAGTGTACACTGGGCAAATTTATACTTTTGTTGTAAGAATTCTGCACTGTATGGCATACTTCAGTGTAAACAGTGCCTTAGTATGCCAAAGGTTTTACAAGTTTTCCAGGTTGATATTTGTGTTTAACATAGAATAGTTCTTCACAAGAGTACCTCAGCATAATGTAAATGAAGCCCTTAACTTACTGTAGATATAGTGAGGCTTGTGAAAAGGACAGAAAGTCTCAGTTCTGTGAGGAAAGACAGCACCTGGAAAAAGGATGGTGATTTGATACCAAGTAGCAAGTAAAATGAGGAAAGGCAGCAGTAGCATAGAAAGTTTTTAATCCAGTAATATATATGGGATATTGATATACTGTCAAATACATAGAAAATTAATTCTAGGAGAATGACGGGCTTCATTATAAAGATGAGTTTTATCCACAGGTTATGGTGTTAGTTCTGTAATTCTACACAAGAAAGCTAATGTTAGTGGGGTGCTGATCCACTCAGACGTCCAGAAAATATACCACGAGATATGCAAAATGGAGGCAGAAGGGCTAACTTATCACTGAAAGAATCCACAGCAGACATTAGTGTAATACCACTCTAGGTTTAAATTTAATTAGAAATCAAAACAGAATGCACATTCAAGATGAAAAGTATTATACTGTAGCCTTGAATATGCAATAAAACAAAATATTGTGAGTAAGAAAGTGAAAAAGAGTGGTTTTAATAGTGAAAAACTGGCAATTTTTATGTTACTGTACTTTTATTGATTTTCTCAGGCAAGGTGGCAAGTGAGAAAACTATACTGGAAAATGGAGAACATGATGGTGGGAAAGGAAAAAAAGCAGGTGAGACAGTCATTCTTTTTATTGTTTTAGAACATGCTTTTAGTCTTTATAAAATTGCCAGCCACAACATCTTACCTCCAGTGCTTTGAAAAGAGGCTGTTTGAAATCCTGAATATAAAAAGGATGGGTATTTATGGAAACAAGTTACCTGAGCTATGAAACATTGGATTATTGATGTTTGTTCAGAAAGTAGAGAAATTGTAATATTAAAAAGGTCACACTAGTACATTCTACACATGACTATGAAACCTATGTGACCTGCTCAAAAAGTTTGTCTAAAGCTGGAGCCACATGTCTTACTGTGTAAACTCCGGACATATTCACCATGCTGCTCAGTTTTGAAAAACTTGAAGTAATCAATTTGCTGCTTTAACCTTTTCTGTTTTTAATTTTGTGAATGACTTCCATACACTCCACCCCCCTTCTTTGTAGTATATTTGACTAATTTCTTGAATTAAACCTGATTTAATTTTATTTTTCCTCTAATGCCTAGCACCTTTCTTTGTTGATTTTCCTTGGTGGTTATTATTATTTTCTGTTGGTGATCACTAATTAAGAAATCAAACAATTACAGATTTAATGACTTTAAGTATGAATATATTTTTGGTTTTTGGCTACAGCTAACCTGGAATATTTTAATTCTGCATTGTTTCTCTTCACCTGCGTTTATTACTACTACATGACTGCCCATTCATCACAGTGCGAGGCATAAGCAAACTAATTACTTTTATAAGTTCTTATGTAGGCCCTTCTTATTAAGCAGTGAGCATCCAAAGATGTATGGCAAGATCATGAAATGAGTGAATATGCTTAGCATACAAAAAATATTTGCAGCATTTCTTCAGCATCTTTATAAACACATATACACCCATATATACTACAAGGCTTTTTAACAGATGTTGTGCTTTGAAAAAAAATTTGACCCTGGTTGTTGTCATTAGATTCATTTTTGTCAGATCTATTGGTTTGTTGCAGTAAAAAAAATCTATATTTGGTATGAATTATCTCTGTTAGTTAAAAATTATACTCAAACATGCCATCTTAACTTTGGAAAAGTTCAAACATCCCTAGTGAATTTAAATCAGTTAAGGGGATGATTTGAAAAAGGTGTTTGAGTACTTGGGTTAATAGTCAGGTGTGGTTTAGTTAAGCCACACCCAATTTATCTGATTAACTTTGGCCCTTACCATCATAACAGCATCATAAACAATAGAGAAATATTGTTCCATATCTCACAATAAATTCCTTGAATCTTATAGGGAGGAAAAAAGTTGCTAACTGTCAGTCAGGGAGGAGTCATTTTGAAAGTTCTGGTTCGCTTCTAAGCCTTAATCCAAGCCAAACACTTAAGAATTGGGAAAATTTAGAACATTCGTCAGCCTTCCCAGGAAGGGTTATTCTGATATAATCTCTCCAAGAAGAATGCTTAAAATTTTATATTAACTCCTGTAAAACCATAAAACAGTTTCAATGGATCCCCACCTGCCTGAGTTAAGTTCATTTTCTAACTATGTTATCATTAAGATACTATAGGAGAAAATGAGACCCACAGTGGAGAACAGTCATCGCTATAAAAACAGCCAGAATTCTTGCCTTGGGTTTAAAAATGCATTTGCATAATCTTTTGAAATTTTAGAACAAGTATATATACCTCTTAAAGTTTTTGAAATATTAAAGTTTACATCTTTGATGATGTAGTATTAGGGTGTTGTACTGTGTTAGCCATTATGAATGTAGAGAAAAGCCAAGCAAAATGACACCTTTCATTGGCTAACTAAAAAGATTACAATATGCAAGCTTTCGAGGCAACTCAGGCCCCTTCTTCAGGCAAGATATTGTAATCTTGTTAGTTAGCCAATAAAAGGTGTCATTTTGCTTGGCTTTTCTCTACATCTTTGATGATGTAAATACACAGAGGTTCAAAGTGCTCCAAGGTTGTAGTTAACTCAATCCCTGTACACACTTGAAAATTTCACCATGTGTACAATTTCTAATGTGTTTTCCTTTGTTTGTGGAATGTTATTGCAGGGTTGCCTTTTTTTCTAGTTTGATATTGGGCATATAAAGCTTGTGCAAAGGCACTTAAATTGAAGTTAAACTGTAACTGCGACTGCTCATGTTTTTAACCACTTTGCTCTCCACTTGGATATATAACTGTACTGACCCCCAGTTATGCTTTTGCTAGACTGTTAGTTTTGATGTTTCCTTGAGACGAATTGTAATGCTACAGTTCAGCTTCTTTACTTTAAAACTTTGTTCTTTGTTATTTAGGTAACTTTGTAATCAATTGTCCTGATACCTGCTCAGTTGTGTTTTATATGTTTTTATAAGGAACCATTAATTATTAACGTAAATGTAATGGTTTCCATTATTTCATTTTTAAGACTGTAACGACCAATGCAACACCAAGTGGTGTCTATCAGTTTGTTCTCTCTAATGACCCATTATCTTGGCAACCTAATAGCACATACGTACTGCCCTGTACCCCTCAAACAAATACAAGATGTCTTGTTTGAATATATGTTCATGTAAAATGTTAGTAAACTTTCAGTAAAAAGGAAATTTGTGAGTTGCACTGCTGCTAAACAATTTTCCTTCTGCTGTGCGCATAAACCAACAGGAATGAAATTAAGTAGAACATAATGTTTTTCTACAAAAATAGTTTAACATTTGCAGCCATGCATAGTTCTTGGTGTGTATATATATATATATATATATATATATATATATATATATATATAATATATGCAAATGGCAAGCAGCAAGTTGGTTAATCAGAAAGCAGTCAGCAGAGATTCCAGTAGTCGTTTGTAAGTAGCTCCACACATAACAATGAACCTTTATGAATTTCCCCTTTGTTTTGCTGCTTGTATATCTTCTCACCTTACCTTCTTGGTGGTTGCTGTCTTAAACACCATTTGTTTTGTCTTTCCAAGAGGAGTAGCAGCTCCTCTCTCATTTTGGCCACAGTACCTAACAGACGTTTTGGAAAGTAGGTTGTTTGCCATAGAAAGTGATGTGGAAATATTGCTAACAATGAGATTTCTCCCTTTGCCCATGAAATGCTCAATGAGTCTCAGTCTTTTCGCTGACATTTGAGTGGATTTTTATAACTAATGAATAGCATTTAATATATATTTGATATTACATCATCGATTATCCAAAATTTGATGCCTTGAGAGGTTTGATTGACATCTAAATTACTGCTTATTACTGGTTATGTTCTTTTATAGTTTGTAATAAATAACGCTCTGCACAAAAGTGTGTAGAGTGTCTTGCAAAGCTGTCATTATGCTATGGAGTGATATGATTTTTTTTGGGCCTGTAAAAACGTTGAGCGTACTGTCTTCCAGCTCTTCATCTGTGGCTTGTTTAATCTACTCTGTCCCATCTTAGTTATTCTCCACATGGAAAGTGATGCAAACTATAAACCTAAACTAAAACTAAAAATTACTCCGAGTTGTGTCAAAACATTTTAATGCCATTTCAGGCAGTATGGTTTTTACCAAAATTATAAGCAGCATGACCAGGAGGGTTGTAGTTTAGATTGGTTTACTATCCGTCTGTTACATTTTGTGGTGATATATTTTGCATGGGGAGTGGCAGCATGGCGCATGTGAGTCAAGCATGCAATAAAAAGTTTCATTGTAAATCTCAAGCGAACTGATTACATTACCTTGCATTTTTTTAACATCGATTTGAAATTTTTTAAAATGTTAAAGCCATTGTCCATCTGCATTTTGTTACTATGTTCACAATGTTATTCAGTACTTAGAGTTCTGCACTTGCTGTGGTGTGTTGTTAGCACAAACAATAAAAAAAATATTGAGAAAATAAAATAGGCAGAGTATGTGATAGAGAAGTCACAATAACACATAATGAAGCACCACAAAACAATTATTTAATTTAATAGTATATAATGAGTTGCAATTGATGAGAACATAGTAGAAAGAGGATCCCATACAGCACTTTTTTGAGTGAGTAAAATAACTGTAGAGTGACTGAAACAAAATTCAGAGCCATCCCATGTTGTGAAACACTGTGGATAGTGAGTGTAACATTTTTTGAGTGAATGTCTACTTGTCTGTAGAACAGTGACAACAATTTATACTTGGAGAACAACATTTGATAATGTTAATAACTGCACTAAAAAGATTTATCCTTGTTAAAAGGATATGCAAATGTAGTCAAGTGCAATCTGGAAGAGTGAGGCAGCAATTCACATCTTCCAGCATTCAGCATCATTGTTTGCAGAGGTAATAGGAGTTATTTAACTAATTGATCACACACACACACACAAACACACACACACACACAGACAGTGTGAGAATTGAATTCCCAAAACACACAAAAATGTGTGTATATGTGCATTTGCAGCTACTATCATCCACTAAGTAATCATCTTCTAAGGCTACAGTATATATTTAGTTAGGTGATAATGCCATTGCTGGAAACATACATGGAGCTCTGTTTCTGGAATATTCTTAAGTTCCTTTGTCACGTTAAATTTGATGTCAGAAATGTCTGAGAATATTTGTCCTCTAATGGCAGTTCTTATTTTTAGGTAGAGTAACAAATCACAAGGGGCTAAGTCAGGTGAACAGGGTAGATGACCCTGTTTGATAATTGACTTTTTTAGCCTGAAACTTGTGAAAACACTTACTGCATTAAGACTTAAGACACTGTCATGGTGGATGATCCAATTCTAGCATTGTTGTTTATATTTTGTCACCTCTTGAACCTCTTAATGCCACTCAAAGACACTTGAATTTTTCATAGCATCCTTAACATGTGACACTTTCGAACAGCTCGGTTACAACATGGGCATTTTTGATGCAGCAAATTAAGAAAAGTCAAGGATGTACAGGAGCATGACATGTACACTAATGAAATAATAATACATTTAAAAGTACAGCTCCAGTTGTTGTGGGGAGTGGTGCCTTTAGTGTTAACATACTGTATAAGCACATACACTGCCTCAGTTTATATGAAGACTGTCAGTGGCATTTCATGTTCTAAACTGTGGCAGTACTCTGGTGGAAATAGTTACGATCTACAAAATCGATTTATACTGTACTAACTTTGTGTAATATGTTTGACCATTTAACCCCGGTTTCTTCTATACAAGATTCCTGCAGGAGTACTGTTTGAGACAGGCATGCAAAGACATACAGAGTAGATTTTGTGCTTCTCCACTCTCCCCTTTATTATGCCAAATTGTTCACACAGAATATCTAAAATTCTGCTTTAAATTTATATCAACCTTTAAGTGTCATCCACCATGTACTTGACAGTTTAGATATGATAGAATGAAGTATTGCCTGGCTCCTGCTGGTGAAAGTGAGTGTAGCTTCACCGAAATAGGGGCTCAGCAGATACCAGTCATTTTAAGGAAAAAGCTGCCCTTTGTTTTATACAGAAAGATGTCTATTTTGTTGATGACAGTAATAGTTTTCCAGTAACATCATGAATAGGCTGCTGTTGGAAACAGTATGCAATTGCAAGATTGTGATCAGAAAATTCTGATGTATTGCATGGTAACATAGGCTTACGTGGCACTAATTGGGAAATATCAGTTTTCAAATTCATTTGGGGTATTTTAAACTTTTAGCATTTAAATGTACAGTAATCCCTCCTCCATCGCGGGGGTTGCGTTCCAGAGCCACCCGCGAAATAAGAAAATCTGCGAAGTAGAAACCATATGTTTATATGGTTATTTTTATATTGTCATGCTTGGGTCACAGATTTGCGCAGAAACACAGGAGGTTGTAGAGAGACAGGAACATTATTCAAACACTGCAAACAAACATTTGTCTCTTTTTCAAAAGTTTAAACTGTGCTCCATGACAAGACAGAGATGACAGTTCTGTCTCACAATTAAAAGAATGCAAACATATCTTCCTCTTCAAAGGAGTGCGTGTCAGGAGCACAGAATGTCACATAGATAGAGAAAACAATCTCTAGCAAACAAATCAATAGGGCTGTTTGGCTTTTAAGTATGCTAAGCACCGCGGCACAAAGCTGTTGAAGGCGGCAGCTCACACCCCCTCCTTCAGGAGCAGAGAGATAGAGAGAGAGAGACAGAGTTTGTTTTTCAGTCAAAAATCAATACGTGCCCTTCGAGCTTTTAAGTATGCGAAGCACTGTGCAGCATGTCGTTTCAGGAAGCAGCTGCACAAAAGATAGCAACGTGAAGATAATCTTTCAGCATTTTTAGACGAGCGTCTGTATCGTCTAGGTGTGCGAACAGCCCCCCTGCTCAATCCCCATATGTCAGGATCACAGATAGTCAGCGCAAGAGAGAGAGAAAAGTAAGCAATCTAGCTTCTCAGCCATCTGCCAATAGCGTCCCTTGTATGAAATCAACTGGGCAAACCAACTGAGGAAACATGTACCAGAAATTAAAAGACCCATTGTCCGCAGAAATCCGCGAACCAGCAAAAAATCCGCAATATATATTTAAATATGCTTACATATAAAATCCGCGATGGAGTGAAGCCGCGAAAGGCGAAGCGCGATATAGCGAGGGATCACTGTATTCCAAATTTGGGTGTTAATGTCATAGCCATAGACTTATATTGTGACTGTTATTTTATTTAGTTTGATAGCCCTTATAGTTATTGGGGTCATTTACCATTTAGAAAAAGCAATACTTGATAGATGTTTTTTAGTTGTATTTGTCTTTATATGTTGCTCCTTTAAAATATCCAGAACAAGGTATGATGATTAATACACTTATTTAGACTACTACAGATGCCACTGTTTGTACTAGGAGAAACAACTTTTCAGTAGTATACTGCTGGTCATTTGCTTGTGAGTAATTTTTTTATGCAGCTTGTTGAGGAGCCATTTCCCTGTTTAGTGGAGATTTCATTGAATTGCATGCTCGTTGCAGCCTGTTAATCATCATGTCTTACTAGTCTTCTACTCGCTCAGTTGTGAGGAAATAACTTGAATGCTGAATCACCGTAAACCAAACAATTATTTAATATTGTGTGTAAATGTAATGTAGGTTACTTCCAGAAATTGTATTTATAGGGTTTATAGGATCATAATTAATTTACTGAATTGTAATAGATGATATGAAAAAGCAGGAGGAGCATATTTCTCATGAAAGAGTTGACTGAGTGACTGCTGGTAAGATTATCTCATAGTGTCTTTAAATATTTAGAAGAGTGTTGAATGAGAAAGTCTTTGTATTCTCATTTACTGTATGTGTAAAACTTGTGGCTAAGCTGGGAAGAGACCTCTTAGCCAAAGTTATTTCTATGCATGTTAGTTTCTATCAAATTCAGTATATACAGTGGTAAGTGTGATGTTGCATATGTGTTAAGAGGTTCATGTGATGCAACATTTTATAAAGTTATAGCGTGTGCCTTGCAGCTCTTTTGGTACTAACACTGCACCAAGTAGATCTGTCACTATTGGAGTCATATTGGAGTATGGTCCTGTGGTTTAATACTTTAGTTACACTCTTTTAAGGATCTGATCACTGTACTTCTTGGTTAGGCAGTGCATGCTGTGGACTTTCACTATTTGAATGTGCTTGATTTACTAACGTTTACCGCTCTCTCTCTCTCTCTCCCTTTTTCTCTGTCCTCCCTTTCCTGCATCTTTCTTTCTCTTTTGTCATCTCTTCTAGCCGCCTAGAGAGCACCTTTCCCCAGCGTGGGACTAACAGGGACTCATTAGTTTTTACAGCCCTTATTCGTCACTCTGCTCTACTACTACTAATGCACTGCACAATGTTAATTTGACCTTGGCCGAAGCCATAATCTCTACTCTGATGTTCTTGAGGCTCAGGATTGGATGGGAGGATCTTTCATTTAGCACCACCATTTTGTTTTTCCTTGGTCTGAAGTCTTCCTTTAGTTGTGATGACTTCTACTCTTCAGTTTGCTTGTATGCAGATGTCTGATTCTGTTTCATGTATAAAGAATGCTTTGTGAAATGGCTTACTTTAACACCAGACACTAGAAGTAGCCTGTACTATGCTCTATTTAAGGTCTTGAATTATGCCTGCATGATTTCTTTTGAAGCCAAATATGTGGTCTTACAAACACCTTATACATTTTGTCCATCAAAATTCAACAGACATTAGGTGTTAAGTGAGAATGTTTGTTTTTTTCTGTATCAATTAGTTATATTACTAATTTTTGCAGAGACATCACAACACTGTTTCTTAAAGTCTTTGCTTGTACTGTCTCTCACTTTTTGTAGTGTAACTGTCTACCGACTGTTAATGTAAAATATGTAGTCATTGGAAGTTTTTGTATCCTTTCATTTTCTTTTAAATGTTGTGCCATTGTGTTTGTTTCCTTAAATTTTTATTGGTCTTTTTTTACCCGCTAGTGCTCTTGAGTTACAGGCCTTTCTGTGATGTGCTGTGTAAGACATTTTTGTTTTTATTGTTCATATTTTTTTCTCTTATGTAGTTTAGTTTTAACTGCTTAGCAGATATTACATAATAATTTGTAATATTAGTACCTCTGTTAAATCTTAAACTGCTGAGTGGTAAGTGGGATAAAAATATTATCATTGTCTCCAATTTGGATTTGTCCTGTACCTTGTGCTATAATTTGGTAGTTTATATTAAGGCAGTCTGAGACACCACATTGCCAGTTATTGCAGTGTTGCTGCTACACGGGACTTTTTTCCTCATTTTATGTGATGCCTTCAGAGTGAATATTATGCCAGGAACTATATGTTCCTCCTGTAGTCCAATGGGATACAAGTTGTCAAGTGTGCTCCTAAGCAGTTTTAAAACCTATACACAGACACATTATTTTGCCATTCAGAAAAAATAAATACAATGCAAATGTAATGTGTAAGAAAATGTAAACAATAGGTGTATGTCAGTGCACATTTTTCATAAAGTCTGCTTGTTCATGTGGCAATCCACATACTCATTTGTTGTCTCCTTCAGCCTTTTTTGAAACAACAGGTATGTAGTCTTAAAGAATTGTGCCAAACAGTAATCAAGTCTTAGCTATTTAAAGGATTATTTAATTGCCTGGTAAGTGAATGTTCACATCATGGAAAAGCTTGACCGTTTGTTTTACCCTAGGACCTTACCAAATCCACTGCTGTAAAATCATATCGGGGCCCATTAATTTAGACTTTTTTTGGCTAAATCAGTCAGTCTTTTGCAAAATAAAACCATAGAAAATATCAATACTTTTTTTACTTTCACCAAAATTATGGGTTGGAGTGCTTAGTTTAATTATTGCCTAATATTTTTCTTGTAACTACATTTCTATGCTGATTTTAAAACTTCACACTCTGAATGTGAGTCATAGAATAAAACTCCGTAGGGTTTTTTTTTTTAAAAAAAAGAGCCATAAATAACATTTTTTCATCAGTATTTTAAAATGCTTCAGTGAATTCAGTATAGCTCTAGTTGTAAATAATTTTTTGCAAAAAGTATTCAGCCTGGAATATACAAAATGTTTGTTTCTATTTTAATTGATTTGTAGTTTTTTTTTAAATTCATTAATTTTTTGAAGTTTCTTTTTAGTTTTCTTCTTTGGAAATAAATTGACGTCAGGGAAATTAATAAGAAATGAATTTCCTCGACTTCTTGGTGAGCTGTATGGTCATCCATCATAAGTTAATTTAAGTGGTGTGTGAGTGTCTTCCCCGGTAAAATTAAAACTAGATCCAAATGCAAAAAAAACATTGAACAGAAGTGCTGAAAAGAAAATATACTTTTAAAGCATGTGTAAGGTTTCAGTTTAAATGCTTTATGTTTATTAATTTTTACACAGATTCAGCATTATAGTATGATTTAAAGAAGGTGAAAACTGTATTTTTTAATTAAAAGTGAAGAGAAGCAGGTATTGTTTCTTACAGTCACTTTTGGTCCTGTAGAATATATGGTGAAGTTTGCACACTTGGTCACACCCAATTTTTAATTTAACTTAGTTTTGTTTGTTTTTCTGCTTCATGTTATATACTTTGTGGCGGCTGGCAAAACCTAAGATGCTTTTACTTTGATGTAGAATGGACTTACTGTTGCCAGCAACACTGAACTGTGTAATTGAAGCCAAATACCTCAGTGTTTATGTGAGTCCTGATGCATTAACATCTGTGTTTTCTGAGACTTCTAAATGTACATGCTGCTCTAATTCATTATTATAGAAAACAATCCCTTTTACAACAGGAAAAAAAAGACCTCCAACTCTATCAGTGTTTTCTGCTTCTATCTAGGTTATATACTCTTACAAAAATTTGTTCTCACCACACCACGTTTTAAAACATTATACCAGAAGTGCATCTGGGCATGTCTCAATCAGATGTTGTTATACTCTTTTCTTTATCTGAAGTTCCATTTATCTGCATTCTTTATTTTCAAATGTGGTCAGCAGGTTATCCTCTGATGGTGCTAACTTGATATCTTGATTAAGGGCCACATATATTTAGAACCATTTCTCTCTAGTTGAAAAGTAAGAGCTTCACCTAAGAACTCTTTTACACTAAATGCTATAATTTAAAAAGTCTTGGAGGACAAGTACCTCATATGTTAATGCGGCAGGGTCTTAGGGTGACTTTATGACCCTGTTTTCACTTTTAGACTCTTTATCACCTAGAACTGAACAAAGTCCAACATGGCCCCAAAACAGAAATGTGATTGTGGTAAACAATATCAATACAACCTGGATAGGTAGTTCATCTTTCTAGGAGTCTAGGCATCCTATAGGCCTAGACTCCAGATGGCTGTTTATTTCAGTAAGTTGATTGGTCTTTGATCCAACATGGCCTCTGAATGGGTGGAAAGACAGAAACTCAATACTTTTTCAGGTAGTCTGAATTTATGCTGGTCTTCTGCTTCCATGATATACTTCTTGAACCAAAGGGATGTCATAATATTTGGCTGACTCAGCTGGTTCAGGCCTCGTGTACTTTGAACAATCCTGTTTAGACATGGTCAAACCTTTTTTTTTATTCATGCATGTCATTGAAAACCTTTACTAACCCAGCCCTCCACTGCAGCTCACCTGGCTAGGTTATGTTTGCAACTTGCATGCAGAAGTCAGTTTATATAGGTTCTGATCTATTTTTCTCTGAGTAGAATAGAAACGCACATTAGAACTAGGGCTGCAACAGCTAATCGTCAGCTTCATTCAGTTGTGAACGCCTTTGAAAAAAGGCAGATGGTAAGCAAGTACCAGTATGACCTAAGACTTTCAAAGCTTGGGAGCAGTTTACTCTGAATACATAAAAAAACGTTGTGAGTTGTAAAGTAGATCTGACCTCGTATATCACAAGAGCACAACGGAGATGTACAATCATCTTGTGCAAAGGAAATCAAAAACTTAGCAAGAGTGTGGTGGTGAATCCCACAGCACATCAAGTGCGACTGAAAGGCGTATCACTCATTCTGAGTCAAAAGATAGGAGGGGGTGGAAAAGTGAAAGTTGCAGACTAGTTGGCTATCTGACTTTAACTGGCTTTTAATCTGGAGAAAGACGCTATAATGCTTAATTACTACTGTAACAAGCCTAGTTTAGCTAGCAAAACAGATTTTGCGGCAGGATTGCACAGTTTCAAATGGGAAAATCTTAATGGCACACACCCAATGGCAAATGACACACCGCAGGCTGCAAGCAAATGTGCCAAAGAATCTGCGGTGGTAAAAGGTTTCCAGACACAAAAAAAGACAAATCATGATGCAAAAAGATAAGAACTTTCAGATAAAATAAACCCGGCATATTACTTCGGAAGGAAGAACAGAGGTTCATATAAATGAAACTACTTGTTTTGCTGCAAAAGTAAAATAGCCTGAACATTTCCCCCAACATATGGCAATGATATTTGTTCAAGTGTTACTGTAGATATAGAAGAAAAAAGAAAAACTAATAAAGTCATGATGGTGCAACAGATTCTTCTGTGATGGAATATTCTGGTGGTCAGATATTTACGTGATGCTTTGCCCATAAAATATCTCTCTCACAGAAATTGGGAAAAAAAAATGTATAATTTAAATTATAGGTTTAGTTTTGAAGAGTCTGTTTAATTTGATTCTGAATGCATAAGCCAAATTGTGAGTTTAGTCAATCTATTGAAAACTGTGTTTGTTTTTAAGGAAATTGTGTGTGTGTGTGTGTGTGTGTGTGTGTATGAATTCCTTGCGCAAACAGATCCAGAAGTGCTACGAAGTGTTTTATTTCTATTTATTACTATTTATTTTAAATGTATTTTGCAAATGTTATATAAAAACCTATATTTTCTTTACAATTTATACAAGTAGTTAATTTTTAATCCAACTAATCTACAAAATAATCAGCAGATTAATCGATTATCAAAATAATCGTTATTTTCAGTCCTAGTTAGAACATGTTTATCTTAAGACCTTAGCTTTTAAGATTCTAAGTTTTTTTTTTCTTGGTACATACCTAATCCTTCAGACATATTATGACACACCATTATCAGTTAGAAATCTTACATGTCACACCATCTCACCCATTTACATATTTGTAATTTCTAGAAGAGAAATATCAGTATTGATGTAATAAGTAGATTTAGAAATTAGAGCTCCACCAATATGCACATTTTTCAGATTATCAATATTCTGAACAAATGAACTGGCACAACCATAGGAGTAAAATGATTTGTGGTCTTAAAAAATGTAATCTGCATAATTACCACATATTTTTCTACATCATACCATTACCTTTGTTGACTCCATAATCACTGTTGGGGTGTGCAGAACTATCTTATGGGTGAAGGTCGGGTTGAGCACAGGCCACAAATATTTATTTAACAAAATGGTTGTGTCACATTCTTACCTGAAAATAAAATCTTGATGTGATGGAGGTTTCTTCTGTCACATTACAGTAGATCCTTGAAGTGTATTGCTATATTTTATAAAAGAGTTTGCTTTCTCAGTATTAAGAAGGTGCTTCTTGTTTAGGTTTTATAAGCATGAGCTGTATTAATCTTCCTGATGTGGTTACAGTAATGATTTATGATTCACAAGAAAAAGTTGTTTGATAGAATTCTATCATAGTGGCTGTTTGAGTAATCTCATTGCTGAATCTGAAGTTAAAACAAGATATTTCACAGATTTTTGACTGTGCCTTTTAGATTTATTTGGATATTTTTTTAAATGTCTGCATATGAAACCATGCATTTCTGTCAATCCTGATACCAGGTAGTAGCTTTGAATAATTCATTCTCCTAGGCAGTGTTTACTCTTAGTATTTGTGACATTTTTTCTCTAAATCCAGTCCTCTGTCATTTCTTTATGTTTGCTTCTATTTCAATAATGATCTTGCTGCTAATTGATGATGCTAATTATTTAAATAATAATCTCTGTTACGATTAACATAGCCTGCTTGTAACATCTGTACATTTTCAATCTTCTCTGTTGGTCTGCTGCTCTCTTTCTCTTTTTGCATTTAATACTGTGTTATTTGTAAAAGCAGGTCTGTGTATTATATATGTAATACATTACTCATGTTATAATAAATTATATCAACACAGCAAAAGTCTCATTCTTGTTGTCAACAAAGCAGTTTTTATGTTTTGCAAAATCACATTCTAAGCTGTTGTCCAAGAAAGCATGAATAACACCTGGCCTTTTAAAGTTAATGGGGTATCATGCTGTCATCCAGATTTGCAAATAATTCTAGGAGAATGACGCTGTTTTTGGCAACAAATGATCTCTCCTCAATAAAAATTGTCTACTCAGTCCAGTGTGTCTCTAAAAAATTTTGTACCGCTTCTTTAGTAAGTAGTTACTCTAAATTACGTCTCAGACAAAAATGTTCA
Organism: Erpetoichthys calabaricus; assembly: GCF_900747795.2. Classification (NCBI taxonomy): domain Eukaryota; kingdom Metazoa; phylum Chordata; class Cladistia; order Polypteriformes; family Polypteridae; genus Erpetoichthys; species Erpetoichthys calabaricus. The sequence continues at coordinate 198,161,834 of NC_041399.2, forward strand.
TTCTGTTTTTTTCGGTGCATAAAATGTAACATTTTGAACTCAGTTGTTTCTTCTTTTTAACATATGAGAAATCAAAGTTTTGAATGCTGTATTTAAGGTTTTTCCAGGGTGCAATAGCAATAAAAATAGCACTTAATAGTTGGAAGTGATTCTAAATTAATCTTTTACTCAAGTGGTAATGTGAGTTTTTCAGCTCTTAGTGTCATCTATGCAAGTGCCTAACATTGCTGATATAATGCATTGTATGTATACAGTTTGAATAGGTGTTCCAAGATGATGGAAAAATAGAGTGTTCCTGATTAAACACTGCAGGATTAACCACAGTTGAGTTGTAACTTACAGGTCTTTGATCATTTGTATGCACACAGCATTGAGGTTGGTCTTGGAAATGTTAGATATTTTTCCTGTTGAATGAAAAAAAAAAAAAAACAAAGATAAATGTTTGTTCATTTTATAAATTGGGGACACTCAGCAGAAACTCTACTATAAACAAAGGAGGATGCAATCTGATGTATAATTTCCTTAATGGTTAACAGCAATAGACTGGTTGGCAACATTTAAAAGGATGTTTTATAAATCACCAGTTTGCTGTTCATGCCCTCATTACTGACTCTGAGCAAATCACTTAACATGCTGGTATTCCAAATGTTCAACACTGTAAAAACAGTCAGGAAAACCAAAAATACATTAGATGGAAGTGGATAAACAGGATGGAAAATTAATGGAATGCAAAGATAACTGAAGTATTTGTATAAATCATACTGAAGCTACTGACAGAGTTATCTAGATTTATTTATTTTAAATCTGACAAAATGCCATTTGTGTATGAAAATGGTTCTTTACTCAATGCTGAAGTGAGCATTTCAGATAAATAAGTTAAGGACCGTGATACCTTGTGTAACGACTGCTTTATACCTGTAAAGAAACTGTTAATAACTAGGATACCTAATTAAATATGATAGTAGTCCCAGCAGACTTCTAGAACCCTGTAAAGAATTAGTCACTGTCTCTTTCCTGTGTTGTATTCTCCCATAAGGCTTATAAAGCAGAAGGACAAGTTAAAAATAGATGAGTGGAGGAGGAACAAGAAAAGTTTAAACCCTCTATATTCCTGTGGCTAGAGCCGATGGCTTGCTTATGTAATAGAGACACAAGTGTGCTTGTCTGGTTGCTTTAATTAGCAAACCTGGCCAAAAGGTGAGGGAATTCTGAATAAAAATAACCCAATATTTTTACACTATTAATGCAGTTTCTGTACACTGCAGCTGAAATAGACAGACACAAGGATAGCTGAATTCATTGCCTAAGATTTTTCAATGTATAAGAGCTTTCTTGTGGAGATAGAAACGTTTTATGTTTAAATCAATATATAAGTGCTTTCTTGTGGAGATAGAAATGTTTTATGTTTAAAAGACCACATTTTTCTTTGTGGTCTTTTGTGACATAATGGATGCTAGTAATGATATTTCAACAGAACTAGGTTGACATTGTGGCCGGGTGGTTAAGAACTGAGACTAAAAACAAGACGCTTTGCATCTCTTTTTCCATATTTAAATCTTTGTGGGTACCACTACTTTCTATGAGTGGCACTATACTTTAAAATGGATTGCTAGTGTTTATTAGTGTAAGGGGTGACTATTTAGTAAGAGGGTGACAGGTGTTTGGGTACCACTATGATGGTTCTTGGGGTAGGTAAAATCTATGTGCAAAGTGTGAGGGAAAACTTATAAAAAAAAAATAGCATCTCTGTACCATTGTGGGGAGATAGTGATCAACAGAAAGAAGTATACTTTGCACCAGAATTGAAGTGTGCAAGCTATGAAATGGGGAAAAACATGAATGATTATTACCCAAGGAAACTATAGAGCTCAAAACTTTACAGGTTTTGTAGGTGCCACAATTTTGTCTTAGTTAGGCAAAGTGATAAATGTGAACTGTCAATAGCTTGTAAAATCTTCTTCCTGACAGGAAGAACTGGAATTCTGTTGCTTATTTAAAGGTAAGTTCAGGAAATACTGATAAAAGATAGTACTTTTATGCCGGGTCAAAACTGGCCAGTTGTATTCTTTTTATAATTTGATGTGCATGGAGGCTGTCTAACAGAACCAGACATTTAAAAGCTATTGAAGGTTTATGGCTGCAAATATACCAAGAACTGCTAGAAGCATTTGTATCCTGGTGTCCCTGCAGTACAATTAAAACCACCTTTGACTACAGCAGTGATATTAAAGCCTTCTGAGAGAAGCATGAAGATTGTCTGCAACTGAGGGGAGAGTTTTTGAATGAAGGTCTCTTGTAAAGGAGTAAGTGGCCAGGGTTGTCAGAGGGATATGATAAAAAAGAGTGGCTAGTAGCACTTTTTAAATGTTTAGAAATAGGTCCATAAATCCCATTAAGTTGGGCCAAGAGTGGCAATATGATTTTTATTTTGTTTGGCTTATTTTGTGTTCTTCCTTTTGTGTGCCACTTATGTGGTTTATTCTTAATAAGTGCACAGTTATTTTCCATTTTTTCTTACCTTAGTGGTATTCTCCCTTTAGAATGTTTATAGTGTTACATTTGTATGAGGAAGGAAATTGTATGTTGGTGACCATACTGATATTAGGGACTTTTCAGCTGAACTTACAGAGAGCTAAATATTAAATTTTAATGTCTTCTGCTTTAAGTGCCCTGTCCCATACTCTAACTGTGTGTATATATAGCTTTCTAATTAGTTCTATGTGAGATTACACAGTGTTGTGCCTGCCTATGTAAATGGCAGCCCACGGGCCTTATGCGGCTGAGAAGCAACTTCCTAGCGGCTCAGCCCATGCTTCGGCAAGAAGCATAGGGAAAAAACGATAAAAACACATTTCACAAGCCTTCAGAAATTCCTACATAAATTCCTACAGTAGTATAGACCAATAATGTAAACTCTGCATAGCCTAGAAACATTCAATCCACAATGCAGAGAGGAGTTGTGTGCCTAGAAGTGGTGTTAGTAGTCTATGATACAGTGAATTTTTTTTTTCTTTCTTTTTGTGTGATGGTACGGACCGGTGCTATAGATTGCATATTGAATGATTCTATAATCATGTGTGTACTGAGTCTTGGTTGTATTCCAGTTTCATCAAGTGTGTGCAAAAGTGGGTTTTTGCAAATGAATCTAATTGTTACTCCAGTGAGAGCCTCGTTACTGACAAGCACTGTCTCTGCATTTCTCTTCATACAATTGGTTAGTCCTTCCACTCACACAAGTCTATCCTGTAGAATCATGGCTGTTATGAGGACTACGATCAGCCATTGACACTCAAAGCAGAAAATGAATTAGAAAGACTGCATTTGATGAAAACATGCAAAAAAGTTTGGAGTTTTCGTTTAAAACTCAGTCAAATTAACCACAGATTGCTCTGCAGGACTACTTAAACAGTTTCTTTGTAGAATGCAGAGCTTGTTATTAAACTGCTATTAATATTATTCAATTTCGGAAATTCTGTATTTGTAATTTTAAAATGTAAAGCACAATATTATGCAGCACAGTACAGCTGCGCAGGTGGCAGAATGGAAGTGCTGCTGCCTTGCAATAAGGAGATCATAGGTTTGCATCCCAGGTCCTTCCTGTGTGGAGTTTGCAAAATGCTTTGAGTAGTGAGTAAAGCGCCATATAAATGTAAAGAATTGTTATTATACTTGAGGATTTGTCAATTTCATATTTTAAACGTTATGTTTTTACTTTAAACTACCTGAAATACCCAGCGTTGCCCGGGAGGAAAATAAAAGTGTTTTTTTTTTTTTTTTTTTAATTGTTTGAGAAAAATAATTTAAAAAAAAAACACAACTTTAAAAATAAAAATAAATTAACAAACAATAAAGACTCACAAATGTCCTTGTCTTGCATTCTTGCATGTATGTTATCATCCAGTTGACGCTCAGAACCGGGCAACTCTGTTTAATTTGAAAAGCAACAGGGGCACGGTGGTGCTCAAACATAAAGAACTTTAAAAATAAATTAACAAACAATAAAGACTCACTAATGTGCTTGTTTTCCAGTCTTATATGTATGTTATCATCCAGTTGACGCTCGGAACCAGCCAACTCTATTTAATTTGAAAAGCAACAGGGGCGCGGTGCTGCTTAAACATAAAGAATGGTGGCAACACCTGCTATACACTAACTGTGTAAGCCGATCCTAGAAAGTATTGAAATCGTCAGAACTACTCTGGGCATCTCTCTGCTGTGAGGATTCGTGTTGCCAACGTGCTCACATCGTTTTTGCATTAGCAGCTAAGCGACTGTCTTTCTTAGGAGGTTTTCTTTTGCTGGTGTGCTGGCCTCGCTTGTGTATCCTTGGAGTTGGAGCCCTCACCCCGACTCTACGTCTCACGTCCGGGCCAGACAGACACACACACTTGCACACGTAGAACTATTTAATTTCAAAAGCAACAGGGGCGCGGTGGTGCTCAAACATAAAGAATGCTGGCAGTCACCTCCAGTTTGCCCTCTGGTGGTCGTTCCGAATGTCAACTGAATGATAACATGAATACAAGACTGTATGATCACCAACCCCCCTACCCAGAAGGGGGTTGGATGGGGTTGATTTCACCCTACAGCATTTTTAGTCGACCATTGAGAAACATGTGTACCAAGTTTCATGAAAATCGCTTGGAACATACATATACATATTACATATATATATATATATATATATATATACACACACACATCTATATATATATATATATATATATATATATATATATATATATATATAGTACTGTGCAAAAATTTTAGGCAGGTGTGAAAAAATGCTATAAACAAAGAATGCTTTCAAAAATGGAAGTGTTAATCATTTATTTTCATCAATCAACAAAATGCAGTGAATGACCACAAGAGAAATCTAAATCAAATCAACATTTGGTGTGACCACCCTTTGTCTTCAAAACAGCATCAATTCTTCTAGGTACACTTGCACACAGTTTTTGTAGGAACTCGGCTGGTAGGTTGTTCCAAACATCTTGGAGAACTAACCACAGATCTTCTGTGGATGTAGGCTTCCTCACATCCTTCTGTCTCTTCATGTAATCCCAGACACACTCAATGATGTTGAGATCAGGGTTCTGTGGGGGCCATACCATCACTTCCAGGAGTTGTTGTTCTCCTTTACGCTGAAGATAGTTCTTAATGACTTTGGCTGTATGTTTGGGGTCATTGTCCTGCTGCAGAATAAATTTGGGGCCAATCATACGCCTCCCTGATGGTATTGCATGATGGATAAGTATCTGCCTGTATTTCTCAGCATTGAGAACACCATTAATCCTGACCAAATCTCCAACTCCATTTGTAGAAATGCAGCCCCAAACGTTCAAGGAACCTCCACCATGCTTCACTGTTGCCTGCAGACACTCATTATTGTACCGTTCTCCAGCCCTTCAACGAACAAACTGCCTTCTGCTACATCCAAATATTTCAAATTTTGACTCATCAGTCCAGAGCATCTGCTGCCATTTTTCTGCACCCCAGTTCCTATGTTTTCGTACATACTTGAGTCGCTTGGCCTTGTTTCCACGTTGGAGGTATGACTTTTTGGCTGCAACTCTTCCATGAAGACCACTTCTGGCCAGACTTCTCCGGACAGTAGATGGGTGTATCTGGGTCCCACTGGTTTCTGCCAGTTCTGAGCTGATGGCACTGCTGGACATCTTCTGATTTCGAAGGGTAATAAGCTTGATGTGTCTTTCATTTGCTGCACTAAGTTTCCTTGGCTGACCACTGCGTCTGCGATCCTCAACGTTGCCCGTTTCTTTGTGCTTCTTCAAAAGAGCTTGAACAGCACATCTTGAAACCCCAGTCTGCATTGAAATCTTTGTCTGGGAATGACCTTGCTGATGTAGTATAACTACCTTGTGTCTTGTTGCTGTGCTCAATCTTGCCATGACATGAAACTGTCTTCCACAACCTCACCTTAGTAGCAGAGTTTGGCTGTTCCTCACCCAGTTTTAAGCCTCCTACACAGCTGTTTCTGTTTCAGTTAATGACTGTGTTTCAACCTACATGTGACACTGATGATCATTAGCACCTGTTTGGAATAATTGGTTGATCACACACCTGACTAGAATCCTACAAAATCCCTGACTTTGTGCAAGTGGACCTATAAGAATTGATGCTGGTTTGAAGGCAAAAGGTAGTAACACCAAATATTGATTTGATTTAGATTTTTCTTTTGTTCGCTCACTTTGCATTTTGTAAATTGATAACAATAAACAATCATTATTTATATTTCTGAAAGCATTCTTTGTTTACAGCATTTTTTCACACCTGCCTAAAACTTTTTGCACAGTACTGTACATTTGGCACTTTTGAATGTCGATTTTGCTTTCTACAGTGAAGTTGTATTTCATTTTCTTTTTTAAATAAATAAATTTTCACTGCCTTAAACTTTTGCACAGTACTGTGTGTGTGTGTGTATATATATATATATATATATATATATATATATATATATATATATATATATATATATATATATATATATTTAATATAAAACATGTAGCACTAGGACTCTCAGCCTTTATATACCTTCATGGTACCTCAACCTTGATACAAACAAACTTATGCATTCCGCCACCTTTTTCTTTACAAATAAGCCACTGCTAATCACACATGTGATGATTTAAAACAAACCTGTTTTCTCTCAGTGTGCAGTAGATGTTGTATTTCATGTGTGTTAATCACTATTATCACTTGCTATGGGTTTGTACACTAATAGCTTTGATTGTATCGATAGTTCTTTTTTCATTCTGCTAAATGCACTTTGTAATATATGACCAAAATGATGATTTTATTTCAAAATGTAAACAAATACTGTTGCTAATACTGTGCACTATTTTGTTTTTATGCACTTTGAAATGTGTCTAGGTTAGATATGACCAAAATGTTTATTTTTTTATTTCAAAAGTGGGGGAAAAAAAGTATTGCTACTACCTCATATTCTGTTTAATAATAGCTTTTTTTATTGTTTTTTAATGCACATTTTGATGTGCCTTTGCCAGATGTGATCAAATTTAAAAGGGAAACAATGAATAAACATGTTTTCCAATGCATTCATTTCTGTTGGTTTAAAATTTGTCATTACCTCCTGCTTACCGACTGCTAAAAATGGCTGGCCCAGCTAAATTTCTTGGTTTGAAAATTTGGCCCAACTGAATTGGTAATTGATAGCCCTGGTGTAGTGTCTAACTTTGCTGCAGCCGCCAAATAATGATCCCCTCTGGGAAGATTTTGTATGTGAGAATAAGACTGCATGTTCAGCTGACTAGATTGTAGCATATTCTGGCACATGATGCTTGGCTTGAGAGTACCACCTTAATGGCTGGGGTACAGCTAATAATGTTCAGTACACTACTTGTAAGAAGCCTAATCACTTTAAATGTCAGCAAGCATGATTCTTGCCTTCTAGACTTTGTCTAGCCTGCTCATTTGTGTGAAAAAGAAGCTTTTAAAATAGCATATTTTCAGTGCCAAGTGTCTGTCAAATGCCACAGAATTTTATTACAATTCTAAATCTAAATAATTATGTTTATTTGGATTTTGTACTGAGCAGTGTTTCAGTTAATGGACACATTGTTGTCCCAAGTTCATATGATTTTACTTAATGACAAAGATAATAAATGATAAAAGACTTTATGTAATGTGCTTTATGTCACTTTGCTATTTATAGACTTTAGTTAAAACATCTAATGCCAGTTTCTACTAAAGCCAAGTTTGGATTTAGAATGGTCATTTTTTTTAATTTATCTTTACAATTTTAACTATTTGAGTAGTTTCTAATATTGTATTACAATTTTCTATTGTTAACCTCTTTTTAAAGCTCAATCACATCTAAAAAAAATTAACAATCTAACTAAAGTAACACAAAATGAAGAGGCAATATTCATGGATGATGCCAAGTATTAAAATTACTACATGACAATAATCATTTTAATGCTCATTTTTAAAATCTGTTTACAAACTAAAAACAATTTTAGACTACAAACAGCTATCAGGTTCTTGTTTTAAGCACATTATTGTTAACATAGATGTCAAGTTCCCATTTACTAATACTGGGAAGAAGTGAATTAAGCAATTTGACAATCAAGCAAAACAGCTTTCTGATAAATTACTACTTCTCTCTCTTCCATCAGCTTTCCTGGTGATAAACAAGGCAGGTCCAGGAAAAGAGCAATTGTTTAAATTATGTCAATCGATTGTAATGATGCTGCCAGAATTTTTTTTTTTCATTTAAAATATTAAAATACTTTGAAATAAATATTAAAATGTAGTGTGTTGCATAAGTGTTTCGTGTCCTCCTTGTTTAGCTCATCTAAAAGAAATACTCTTAGCTAAGTACAGTATAATGTTTTGAAATAATTTGTCAGTGGATCTGATTGGCTCTGCATCCTTTATATGTTAAAACTTGTACAACAGGAGGAGTAGGCAGTTAACCCTGAGAAAATGTTATAACCCAAAGATTCACTATCCTTGTCTGTCTGCGTTAATGTTCTATATAAGTGTATCGTGGTTTGAAAGAACAGCAGGAATCTCATGCTGGTTTATCACAGCATACACTTTTGAGTTTCAGACAACTTTTAGTACTTGAAGTTAAGAGCTTCAGAATGTAGGACACGCACTGTGTTGCTCTACACTTACACTTTACAAAGTAGGCCATGATTCTGGGGGCTGCCGACAAAGAGCCTTAGAGGTTATTTTTCAGACAAGCAAAATGTCAGGGCAAGTTTATGCTGCACTGAATTCATTTTTATTAAATACAATAATGCATCATAAGGCTCTTAGGGCAAAGCCTCAATTTTTTTCAATACATGTATTATTAAACTGACAATGTCAAATCTGAGAATAAAATTTACAATATGTTTAGTTAACTTAAAGAATGTTGTATTTATTTGTTATTTTATTTATTTATTTTATCTGCACCTACTTTGTCCGGTTTAGGGTCCATTTTCAATTTACCAATGCTCGCATATTTTTCTGATTACTGAAAGTCTGAGGCATATGCTAGAAATATATTAGCTGACTTTTTAATACTAAGTTTGTATTCCATAATCTTAATAAATCTGAGAGTTTTGCCATGGCATTAACCTTTCAGTGATTTAAATTATACTGGGTACACGTTATGGTTAGCGTAAATTAGGGGAAAAATATAACCTCTGTATGTTTATTTTAGTAAAGGTGAACAGAACAAATAGGCATAGAAATTGAGTGGTGAGATTTTTAGTCTTGTTAATGCTATGCCATGATAAGAAGATACTTGGTTGAGATTTTTTTGGGGGGAATTATACATGTATGCCCTGTTTTGTTTTCTTTCTTGCATCACAAGTGAACTGTCTTTTACCATTTTTTGTTTTTTTGGCAATTAAGCTTTCAAGCAAACGGGTTGAAACCTATTTTGCTATTCAATTCCTAGTGGAAAATACAAGAAATATAGCACATAAAACAGCAATGAAAACAATAACTATGTGTCTGTTTACTTATTGCATGGTCTGAAAGATTTCTGTAAAGGTTTAAAGTACATTATGATAGCACATGCATCTTTCTCAAAAATAAGGGAGAATTTGTGTAAATGCATTTACATATATCTAAGGAGGTTCTACCTTTTCAAAAATTACTATAGAAGATGTTTTTAAGTGTTTGTATGCATGTTTTTTAATGTATAGTATATAATTTGCAGTTATAGTGAGCCCTTGATAAGCATTCATACATGCTCACTGCCTTGGAAATGTGTAAATTGTATGACAACTTTTTAGGTGGCTGTAACATCTGCAGGAAGAAATGTGAGCTACTGAGATACCAGCCACAGTGATGGACCCTCCATACAAATGTGAATAAGACTGTATGCAGAGAAATCACAAAATTCCTGTCTAAAGTTCAGGAGGTTTTATTACCTCAGCTACAGTAAGACAGAAATACTGGGTTTAATAAAGGTACTAACAACCATCAATAGAACCCAAGAGACCATCTACTCTTTTTCTTCTTCTTTCGGCTGCTCCCGTTAGGGGTCTCCACAGCGGATCATCTTCTTCCATATCTTTCTGTCCTCTGCATCTTGTTCTGTTACACTCATCACCTACATGTCCTCTCTCGCCACATCCATAAACATTCTCTTAGGCCTTCCTCTTTTCCTCTTCCCTGGCAGCTCTATCCTTAACATCCTTCTCCCAATATACTCAGCATCTCTCCTCTGCACCTGTCTAAACAAACACAATCTCGCCTCTCTGACTTTGTCTCCCAACCGTCCAACTTGAGCTGACCCTCTGATGTACTCATTTCTGATCTTATCCATCCTCGTCACACCCAATACAAATCTTCTGTGGCTATCTAAATACAAAAGTAATATATAAGCTATTAAAACAAGATAACGTTATTCAACAGATATCAACAGCTGTAGTGTTTGCTCCATTATTGCTTGCCTTGATGAATTTTTTCATGTTCTTTGCAAACTAATGTGAAATTCAGTCCAAAATTTTAAGATAGATGAGCTTGCACAAGAACTCGTTCTGTGTATTTTCTTGTCTGTGAGCCACAAAGTGAAAGGTTATGCAAGGTTCATGCAATTTGGAAAACCTTCTTTACAGGTAAGCAAGTTTTTCTTCCAATGAATTATCCTATAATTGTTTACCACATTCATATTACAATATGAAAACAATTAAGAGAGATTTCTGTTAAACTGTATTTGCTGTACGTAGTTTTTAAGAAGAATTGCAGTAAAGAATGTTTTGCACAGAGTTAAGAGTTTATTGTAGGTATCAAAGACTAGTATTACCCCCTTCAGAAGCAAAATTATGCCTCGTCATAATTGTGCATCTATAATTTCTGCACTGAAAACCATGCTGCTGTATGAAATAAACAGCAATGTCACATATGGAAACTGCTAATGTCATGAAATACACAGCTGAGTATTGAAGCTTCAGTGTTTTTTAAACAGACAATACATTTTATAAACCCAAACTCAGCAGTGAAATATTATAAGTTTAATATTAGATGAATAGACAACTGCACTACTTTAGTGCATTCTTTTTTGCTTACACACCTTCAGTTTCTAATTTGTTAATTTAATTATTAATTAATATTGTCTTTAATCCCCAGCCATAGGGGATGCACAAACCAGTATGTTTCTTCACGCTAGTCCCAAGCCCAGATAAATTACGTTAGGAAGAGCATCTGCTGTAAACGTTTGCCAAATTAATATGCGGGCAACAATACATATTTCTATACCGGAATGGTTGAGGCCCAGGTTAACAATGACCGCTGCCATTACTGTTAGCCAATAGGGTACTGTAAGAAATTGGGATACTGTTGGCCGAAGAAGGAGAAGAAGAGGGGGAGACATGTCCAGAGGCAGGAGGAGAGGAGGAAGGTAAAGAGAGTGGAACTGAGGGTAGGGACTTTGAATGTTGGCAGTATGACTGGTAAGAGGAGAGAGTTAGCTGATGTGATAGAGAGAAGAAAGGTTGATATAGTGTGCATACAAGAGACTAAATTGTGGATGGGAGGAGAAATGAAGTAGGGGTTATCCTGAATGTTGTTAGTGCATATGCCTTACAATTTGGGTGTGCATTGGATGAGAGAGAAGATTTTTGGAGCGAGTTGGATGAAGTGATGGACAGTGCACCCAAGGGACAGAGAGTAGTGATTGGTGCATATTTCAGTGGACATATTGGTGAAGGGAAGAGAGGGGATGAGGAGGTGATGGGTAGGTATGGTGTCAAGGGGAGAAATGAAGAAGGTCAGATGATAATGGATTTCGCGAAAAGGATGGACATGGCTTTGGTGAATACATATTTTAAGAAGAGGGAAAAACATAGGGTGATGTATAAAAGTGGAGGAAGATGCACAAAGGTAGATTATATCTTATGCAGTAGGGTCAGTCTATAGGAGATTGTAGACTGCAAAATGATGACAGGGGAAAGCGTAGTTAGGCAGCATTGGGTGGTGGCCTGTAGGATGACACTGGAGATAAAGAAGTGGAGAGAGTGAGGGTAGAGCCAAGGATCAAATGGTGGAAGTTGAAAAAGGAAGACTATAAGGTTGAGTTCAGAGAGGAGGTAAGACAGGCGCTGAGTGGCAGTGAAGAGTTACCAGACTAGGCAACTGCAGCAGAAGTAGTAAGGGTGACAGCAGGAAGGGTGCTTGGTGTGACATCTGGACAGAGGAAGGATGAAAAGGAAACCTGGTGGTGGAATAGGGAAGTACAGGAGACTATACAGAGGAAGAGGATGGTGAAGAAGAAGTAGGATAGTTAGAGAAATGCAAAACGTAGATAAAAGTACAAGGAGATAGGGCGTAAAGTGAAGTGCGAGGTGGCGAAGGCTAAAGAAAAGCGGTATGTTGAGTTGTATGAGTGACTGGACTCTGAGGAGGGAGAACAGGACCTGTACCAATTGGCTAGACAGAGGGACCGAGCTGGGAAAGATGTGCAGCAGGTTAGGATGGTAAAGATAAAGATGGAAACATACTCACAAGAGTTGTACATCATATGTACGAGGGAAGCATGACAGTGGTGAGGTCTGCAGTAGGAGTGATGGATGCATTCAGCATGGAGTTGTGCTTACATCAGGGACTGGCTCTGAGCCCTTTCTTATTAGCAGTGGTGATTGACAGGTTGACAGAGAAGATTAGACAGGAGTCCCCATGGACTATAATGTTTGCTAGTGACATTTTGATCAGTAGGGATAGTGTGGAACAGGTTGACCCTGGAGAGGTAGAGATATACTCTATAGAGGAGAGGAATGAAGGTCAGTAGGACTAAGAAAGAATGCATGTGTGTAAATGAGACGGAGCTCATTGGAATGGTGAGGATGCAGGGAGTAGAATTCGCAAAGGTGGATCAGTTTTAATACTTGGGATCAACAGTACAGTATAACGGAGATTGTGGAAGAGAGATAAAAAAGAGAGTGCAGGCAGGGTGGAGTGGGTGGAGAAGAGTGTCAGGAGTGATTTGTGACAGACGAGTATCAGCAACAGTGAATGGGAAAGTCTACAGGACTGTAGTGAGATCAGCTATGTTATATGGGCTGGAAACGGTGGCACTGACCAGAAAGCAGGAGACAGAGCTGGAGGTGGCATAGTTAAAGATGCTAAGATTTACATTGGGTATGAAGGGAAGGACAGGATTAGGAACGAGTGCATTAGAGGGTCAGCTTAGGTTGGACACTTTGGTGACAAAGTCAGAGAGGCGAGATTGCATTGGTTTTGACATGTGCAGAGGAGAGATGCTGGGTTTATTGGGAAAAGGATGCTAAGGATAGAAATGCCTGACAAGAGGAAAAGAGGAAGGCCTAAGAAAAGGTTTATGGATATGCTGAGAGAGGACATGCAGGTGATGGGTGTAAAAGAACAAGATGCAGAGGACAGGAAGTTGTAGAATAAGATGATGCGTTGTGACAACCCCTAACTGCTGCAGCCGAAAAAAGAAGTCTTCTTAACTGTATTATACTGTATTTTGTTTATCTATCCAGTATTCTGAGTAATCACAATATGATGCATAAGAATGAATTAATTTGATATGATTAGTAAATTATTGACAATTACTAAAGTTTTGGGGAGGATCTGCAAGTATAGTTCTCTGCCAGGTTGTAGCTCAAAACTTTTAATTGGAAGAATGACTTTGTCTTCTTTCTTTCTGTACAAAGAAGAAATACATTACATTGTTGAAAAGAATACATTCATCCACGTTTGATCCTACTTAGTGCAGTTAGTGGTTTTTGGTGAAGGAGTAAGAGTTGCATCTGATCTTGTTGGTCTTTTCTAACTGGCATGTTGAGTGTAAGATTCAGATTACTTAGTAGCAGTCATGCATATATGCAAAAAAAAAAAAAAAGTTTGTGTGTTTTTATTTGAATTTAAACACCAGATTATTTACAAAGTCTTTGGCTCCCCAGTATAGTTCTCGTTCATAATACCCAATACTGAAATAACATCTATATATATATATATATATATATATATATATATATATATATATATATATATATATATATATATATATATATATATATATATAAAATTCACTAAGCAGCCGACCTGGGCACGCAAGACAACCATGGGATACGCACGTCACAGCCACGCCCGCCAACTCTAACCCTCCTCCCGCGTCATGGGATATGCACGACCGCGTCCACCCTCGCAGACTGTTTAACACTCTGCATACAGCGATTCGCATCCACGACAAACATACTTCTTCTTAGATGGTCCTGCAGGAACAGGGAAAACGTTTGTCTACAAAAACCTGATTCATACCATACTAAGAGCAGAGTGTTTTTGTTGGCTTGCCCGCCTGACTGTTACCAGCATTCATCGCAGTGAACTGGAGTGTAAAACTATTGCAGCTGCAACCTCACAAACTGTCCTTATTCCCCGGCCCGCGTCCACCCTCGCTCTCGAGGCATTCACACTGCCTGCTCATGTGCCCAGACGCAGCCACTCACCAAACACCGCCTCAGTCGCTTTCATCTCTGCTACAGTCTACATGCAGCTCTGAGCCACGTTGACTTTTCATTATTCTGTTCAGTTCCAGCAGCTTTTCTATATGTAATCCATCAAGTCGCCCGACCATGGGATACGAACGACAGAGCCCAGCCCGCCAACTCTAACCCTCCTCCCACGTCCACCCTCGCTCTCGAGGCACTTCTTGTTAATGTGCCTGCCCCCAACACCTCACCAAACACATCCTCACTTGCTTTGGTCTGTGCTACAGTCCACATGCAGCTGTGAGCCACGTTGACTGTTCATTTGCCTACCATGGCCACCACTTCAAATGTATTTCATGGAAACAACACTTCTTTCAATGTTATACAAATTCCTGCATCAAGTAACTGTTTGTTTCTATCAGTCGTTTTTTTTTCTGGAAAAATGTTCACTTAGTCGTATCCTCAAACCCACTCCATTTGGACAACTGTGTCTTTTAGGAAGTGTTCACCCAGCCCTGCCCACCAACAATTCGAGCAAAAGCATTTGCCAAGAATGTTTTCATTAATCAAGAATGAAAGTCGGAGGTTCGAAGACGATCAGATACTGTCGTAGTTCTGACCATAAACGATGCCAACTGGCGATACGGCGGCGTTATTCCCCTGACCCGCCGGGCAGCCAAGCGGGAAACCAAAGTCTTTGGGTTCCGGGGGGATTATGGTTGCAAAGCTGAAACTTAAAGGAATTGATGGAAGGGCACCACCAGGAGTGGAGCCTGCGGCTTAATTTGACTGAACACGGGAAACATCACCCGGCCCGGACACGGAGAGGATTGACAGATTGATAGCTCTTTCTCGATTCTGTGGGTGGTGGTGCATGGCCGTTCCTAGTTGGTGGAGCGATTTGTCTGGTTAATTCTGATAACGAACAAGATTCCCTCCTGCTAAATAGTTACGCGACCCACGAGCGGTCGGCGTCCAACTTCTTAGAGGGACAAGTGGCTTTCAGCCACGTGAGATTGAGCAATAACAGGTCTGTGATGCCCTTAGATGTCCGGGGCTGCACGCGCGCTACACTGAATGGATCAACATGTGTCTACCCGGCACAGAGAGGCGTGGGTAAGCCGTTGAAGCCCATTTGTGATGGGAACCGGAGCTTGCAATTGTTCCCCACGAATGAGGAATTCCCAGTAAGTGCGGGTCATAAGCTCGCACTGATTAAGTCCCTGCCCTTTGTACCCACTGCCCGTTGCTACTACCGATTTGATGGTTTAGTGAGGTCCTTGGATCGGCCCTGCCGCGGTCGCTCACGGCCTCTGGCAGAGCGCCGAAAAGACGATTGACATCTTTTCATTCACTTAGTCGTATCCTCAAACCCACCCCATTTGGACAACTGTGTCTTTCAGGAAGTGTTCACCCATCAATACATAATTATGCGGCGTATGCTACGCCACAGGTTGGCTAGTACAATTAATTACTTTTAAACATTTTTAATTCTGACACACACGTAGGTAATTGTGCTCCTTCCAAATAAATGAAGGTGATGTTTAACCCTTATTATATTCTTTGTACCTAAAAGTATTGTTGAATATTTAGTAATTTACTTTCATATGAGCAGATGATTTTTCCATTGTGAATTATGCAATTCAGTTTTTTATAATAAATAATAATAATTGTAATAATAAATTATACTTATAGGGTTTTAAAGGTATAGTGGTAGAAAACAAACACTTCAGTATAATGGTGTTTTTGTTTTTTTTTGTCATCATAATTATGTAAGTGATTTAGTACTGAAGAGACACTAGGAGCATAAGTACAGTACATTCCTTTTTTTCATAACCTTATTACAAACTACAAATATAGAAAATTGAAGCCCTAGAGTTTTCTTTTCAGTTTATTACAGAATGAGCTGTTATGGTCCCAAAAGACCAGCACAGCAGCTTGTTTCTGTAGGGGGCTGAGAGATATATTTAGGTTGCTTGGTTTCAGGGGTGTTAAGAGTAAAGGGAGAGAGCATCTGCAGTAGCAGCTCCATGTTCTGTTGATCAGAAAGTGGGTGGTTTCAGGGTATGGATAGACAACCTTAACAGAAAGAGACAAGGCCAAGATTTAATTTAGCGTGATATCAGAATCTGAACTAAACTAGGTTTCAGTACCAGTTAAATGCAGTGTCATTGCCAACCCTCATACCCCTTAATTGCTTCCTTGGCTTTGTGTTAGCTGAGTGTTAAAGGATGGTAATTAGATTTGCCGACAGTATATTGTAATGGTTTTTTCCGGCTAGTTATTAATGAGCATTAATTTGTCAGTACCCAAGAAAATATTGAATATTAACTACAGGTAGTTGGCTTATAAAGCTGATTTTTTTTTTAATATAAGTTTTATGTAACTGAAATTTCATACCATGTTTAAATCTTTGCTTTTGTAAGATAATGATTATTAGACATTAAAAATACTTTGGTTTCAAATGAAAAAATCTTTAAGGACATAATTTCAAATATTGTCATGTAAAAAAGACAATTTTGTTATCTGAGACATTAGTATATAATGTCTTTATTCAATATATTTAAAAAACATCTAATTGTTTAATATTGAATTATGGTCTCAATATTATGGATGCATTTGTATTTGTAACTGATTTTTGAATTTGTAACAAAGTATTTGAGATCCACTCATATGTAAGATCTATAAGTCAGAACACATTTAAATATGAAATAATAAACTATGAAATTTACAATCATAGAGCTGGATTCTAAATGGTTCTCTAAAGTAAACAGATTTCTTGCTAAATTTTGTGATAAAGTATAAGATCCTGTGTAGTTGAGATTATCTCTTTTTAAAGTCCTTGACTTTCTGGTCTATCCAAATACAAATTTCCCCCAAAAATACAAACATGAATATTTGGGTATAGAAAGAAAGTCTTTTAATGCCCTTCTTTGCCATACAAACCACTGTAATGCTGAATTTTAACAGTTAAGAATATGGAGTCTGTGACGATTATCTAGCATGCACAATTAATGCTAACACCTGATCATCTTTGCCATCACTCCAAGTAAACCTCATGCAGCCTATAGCAGCAGGAAGGGATGAGTGTTCAAACACAATCTTAGTCATTTTTACAGCTGATGATGCTGCACTCATATGTTATGGTTCAGTAACCTTGTCACATGTGGTGTTCATGTGTCATTTTGTATTACCTTGACCAACTTCACCCCATAAAAGATTGTGAAATAGTTTGAAGAACACATATATATTGAAAGGCCATTTATTTGAATGTGGCACTTGAAGTAAATTGATAAACTGCTTTATTAAACAGCATTTAATAAAGGGTTAATTTCTTGTTAGGGTTTTTGTATGACTAATTGTAAACAAATTCCATCGGTTTTCATGTATTTTAGTAGTGTTTGAGCAAAATGAGGTCAGTCATTTTTTGCCAGCATAGTTGTTTTTTTTCCCATTTAATCTAATGGTAATAATTAGTTCAAATTACACCAGTGTGGTTGATGGAGGGCTCTCAGGAATGGATTAACTTTGCAAGACGGGGAAAGGTGTATTTTTACCAATACTATTAATTAAGTCCTCTAAGTGAAGCTACTCTGATGAGTTAAAACATTAAACTAAGTGTGTTTTTGGCCAAATATGTCAAAATTGTCTGAAGTTATACTTTTTGTTATAAACTGTTGAGAACTCCAGCTGGACATGGCTGACCACTCCCACAGTATGATGCCAGTCAAAACTGTTATTTCCATATGTCAAGAAGTCCTTGAACTCAGCCTGGCCGCATCAGATATAAGGAGTAAGCCAAGCTAGTCTGTTGCGTGACACACTCAAGCAGATGTCCACTAGATAAAGCCAGTTTAGGTTTGCCAGTCCATTTCATTTGCATTTCTTTAGAATTTGGGAGGGAGGTGGTTTTTCCTAATAAAAACCATGTAGAGAACTGCCCACAGACGGTGATTAGTCCAGGATATGAAACCACAACTCTGAAGCTGTGAGGCATTTACACTAACATCACTGTGCTACAAAGTTGTATAATAACAATGTCAATTAAAAATATCATAAACTATTTGCAAAATGTCATATTCTGTACTTTTATATTATGGAATCTAAATAATTTAATAGAAATCTTTTTACCATTTTTTTAGAAGACATTTTCTAAATTAATTATAGACTCAAAATCTTTTCTTCCAGCTTACTGTTAATTAAGCTCTAGTCTTTGCAGTGACCTTTTGCCCTTAAAAACTGCAGGATTGCATAGTATCAGAAAAATGTATAAGAGAATTTCCAAAGAATAGAAAAAAAATTGTGGTCCATTTGTGTTTAGCAAGATACCTTGTAAAACTGAGTATCAAGGTGAGCGTGGCACTATTTAGGTATGCCACAAAGACCTGCAATAAGAGAAGTGGTATATAGTGTAATAATTGTAGTAGTCATTGTAGTTTTTTAGAAAACGTGGGAGTTGCAAAGTGAAATAGCTTTTAGAGCATAAACCTCTAATCAAAGCTCAATTATAGTCCAATTACAAGAACAGATTGTCTTGAAAATTGACATCCTGAGCATCGAAATTAACTACTGTGTTTTGTGCCTGTGGAAGATTTTAGTTCAAGTCATAATGTTCACTGTTACGGTATCTTTACGGTGATGCGTACAAATCCTGTACCTCACTTCAGGAGACAAAAGTGTCAGGAGGTGAAAATTGATGTTAACCTTTGTTCCGCACACAATACAACTGAACTGTTTTGTAAATTTTTAACAATACTTCCAACTTACAAATGTGCAAATCTGATTTAGACTTGCCAGTATGAGCTGTAACTTCTTTAATTAGGGCTATACTACACATTCAGAATGATATATTGTGATTAAATGGTATTAGTTGGTATTGCAGGTACAATTAAGGTTTCATTTGTGGATATTTATGTACCTTAATAATTTGCATTGCAAATACTTTGCCTCAATAATATCAGCTCAATGAGATTAGAAAGTACTACACAATGCTTTCCTTTATAACTGCACAATTAATAACTTGGTGTTATATCTTCGGTTACAATTTGAAGCTGTCTGTATGGAGTTTTTTCCAGGTGATCTTATTTCTCTCCTACATCCCATAGATGTGCATGTTATGTTATCCATTCAAGGACACTGGAGTTCACACTTGCAGAGAGCACACTGATTCTAGTCTCTTCAAGTCATTCAGATCCTTGATGTGCTCTGGGTGGAGGAAATGACTCTTAATGGAGCTCTCTGTAAAAAAGTCTTGTTTTTGACCTCTGTTCTGCTGTTTTAGTTGTTAAATTTTCATATTTTCATTCAGCAGTTTTTTTTTTTAATCAGATTTCCTTTTGGAAAGTTTGGAGGATGAGGTGCCTACACCAGATCAGAATGTAGCAGTGGAAGCATTGCTAGACCCCCATCAGAATTTTTTAGGAAACACGCCTGCAGGTAAGTTTGTTGTTTTGATTTCATACCTGAAGGTTAATTATATTTGACTCAGTTGTATAAAAGTTTTTTTTTTTTTTTTTAACTGATAAAACAAATATTACAATTGTTACTGCTACTGTTGTTATAAGTAACATGGATTAATACTATCCATTGTTCAACTGATGCAGTTTGTTTGTTTAATCCAGAATCAATTTTAATTTGTTTCTTTTGGGAATGCATTATGTTTGCCCTAGTCACCAGGCAGTATTATTAAAGACATGAATTTTGCTATTTTTCTGTTATTACAAAATGTTGAAGGGATCTGTGTTTCTTCTTGACCTACCCATCATGTAATGGCCATACAAGTCCAATGGACAATGTTATAAAATAGATTTCTTTAAACTAGTGTTATTTTTTTTTTTATAGCTGCTAGCCAGAGACTATTCAACAGACAGAAACCATCCTTGAATAGAACTCCAGCAAATTTTATAGTACTCACACCAATTAGAGTCAGCGAATAACTTGATGTCTTGTAGTCTCAGGATGTCATTTTGTTATTGGCTTAGGCTCAATTCACCCCTGTTTGCAGTTAACTTCACATTGGTTTGTTTTTTGCTTTGTTTTGGTGATCATAAAGTTATCATCTACCATTGAGGCTTACAGTAGCTCAGTAAAGACTACTTTAACATTCATGAGTGCAAAGGCAATAGGTTGTAACTTGCTTTTGCACTCTATCCTGAGCCCTTAATGATCTTTAAATGTCCAGGGCTCCAGGGCAACACCTGGTATACCTGCGTTTATAAATGGGCATTTGAAATTCTCCTGGTCCCTTGGCCTTCCATTCTTTCAGAATGTTGTTCACTATAAGAATGTATTGATTTACCTACCCCATGAACTTGGCATGAAATGAATAATCTTTGGTTGACCATATCTGCTGCCCTCTAGTGTTCTGGGATAATCCTGTAAGGAGTCCTCTCTGGGCATTATACTGTCTTATTCTTTTGGTCTTGAAGAATTACTTTGCATCCGGTTATATTATTGGATGTTTTTTTCCATTAAAGTAGCCCAGTAGTGATGTCATATGTTCATCCCCTGCAATTGTTTATGCGGTTTGTCAATTGTTGTACTTATATCACTGATCTGTAATATGAGAGGTTAAAACAAAGTTTAATTAAAACCCCCAACTTGAAGTAGAAGAAGAAAATACAGTGCTCAATTTAAATTGGGGGTTAAGTTTGTTTCTGTACTGTATATGGCATGTTACAATGCATCAGACATTTATCACTTGCGAGTGCCTTATTTCTATTATGCTGCTTTGAAACAAAGCACAGAGTGGAGTGGTCTAATGATGATACTTGTGTCACTGATGGATTAGTGGCAGCTCTGCCTCAGAGAGATGCACAGTTAACAGTGCTTCTGAAATTAATCTGCTTAATTCCTATAAACAAACTGGTAAATATAATATTAGAGGTAGTTATTGGGTTTTTGAAGACATTGAAATGTGTATCACTACATCAGCCGAAACCTTATAAAGGCAAGGAATGTGTAAACAGCAGGTTGTTGAGTAGTATCTAGGTGATCAAGAAACAGTAGGTGACGATAGGGCGTGAATGTGGAAATGATGTTTGGTTCTTGATGAGTTACCCAGACGACTTTATTCATAATAACAGCATCAAATTTGAGCTAATGCACAAGCTATTGATCTAACTCTCTCCATATGTTGTCATCTTTTTTCTTCTTTGTGGGGGAATATTGCAGTGGTAAGGACTGTACTTTTAAGCTTGTACTCTGTTGTGACATAGTGGCAGGTAATTGTCAAATAACTGACCTTATGGTAATTGTCGGTCCACATGTCTGTGGTCAATCTGAAATTAATTTCAGACATGATCTCTAATATTTCTCTGACAAAATCCTGCCTTTTCATTGTTGCAGTCTCTTTACATTTACAAGAGATGGTCGTAGGATTCAGTAACACACTTTCGGCTTGAGCTTCTTCAGGCAAGATGTAATACAGAAACTGGAGTTCCCTGTGTTTATATAGACACCAGGACAGATACAACATTGGAAAACCTTTAAGTGAGACATCTTAAATGTCAAAAATTGTATCTGTTCTGGTATCTATATAAACACAGAGAACTCCAGTGAAGAAGGGGCCTGAGTTGCCTCGAAAGCTTGCATATTGTAATATTTTTAGTTAGCCAATAAAAGGTGTCATTTTGCTTGACTTCTCACTACTATTGTAACTCAGAGCAGAAGCGCACACTTTGCACTGTATGTAACCAGAGAGTTGTTTCTCCCTTGTTACAACAATGTCATAATTGTTCCATAATGAAGCTGTTCCTGACCCGTTTTTGGTATTTTGAGTAGTTCTCTGGGGGTTGGTGGCAGGATTGGCACTCCAGCCACCATAAAAAAAAAACCTCACACTGTTCTTCTCCATCTGAACTAGTGTGGTGCTGAGGTATCACCTGTTGCATGGCTGCACTTGGGTCCGAATCTGGAGCCTGAGCGTGTTTGTTGTGTGGTGGGTGCGGCAATGCACTGTATCAGTGTGTGCTCCTAACCTCTCTCTCTCTCTCTCTCTCTCTCTGTTTGCAATTTTTCTCTTTATTTTATCCATTGCTAAGAGGATACTATAGCTGGTTATCACTCAAGTTAAACACACCTACATGAGGAAAAGGGGGGGGGGGGGGGGGGGGGTTATGGTGGTGGTGGTGGTGGTATGCTTTATTAAATTACAGTATGAAAATGTAAAAAAAAAAAAAAGCCCAATTTTTAATATAAAAAATGGGCCTGAAACCTGATGCTTTGTTGGGGACTGATGGGCTCATGTTGGTTTGCAGGCCTCTACATGTGTCACTTAGTACTGACTGTTAACTGATAGCAGGTTAAGGAAAAAAAATATTCTAATAGAAAACTTTGCAAAGTTGCATGCAACTGATACTTTACAGTTTACAGTATAATTTTTTATTTATTACAGTATCATCAAAAATGATTAATTTGAATTGTTAAATTGTATTGTCTTAAGTAAAATGAACAGACTTCTCCTCTTAAACCCATCACCCTTTATTGCACAGATATTTCTTCCCCAGTGTTCTGATTTGCTTTTAGATCTACAGTTGTACTAAGAATAAATGTTTGAAATGCTTACCTAGAACCCTAAAAAAAATTGCTCTTTACCTGATTCCAGTGTGATTCAGTCTTAAACCGGAGATACTTTATTCTAGAAATGAAAGGCATCCATTGTAGCAGGCAAAAATTTAATTTCTGTATCTTTTGTTAACATTTTATAGAATGGATATTGTGACATGTAAAGAGTACAGTACTGTGAAATTCTTACTTAAAAATTTGAGTCTCGGCTTTTACCAGACTTTAAGGAAAGGGCACTAAAAACATGCCACCTGTTCCTTTGAACGATCCATTTAAGTAGTTTGAAATTAAAGGCATGGAGAATCTTTCAGGTAGCTCACGTAACTATGCCTGGCTTCAAATTCAGTCACCATTTAGACTGATAAAAGAACAAAAAAAGTGTTGTTTGCTTTATATGCCAAAGAAGGTAGGAATTTCTGCAAATGGTATATCAGTAATTAACAGCATCGTTTAAACATTTCTGAACTGATGGCTGATACAGTGGTTTGTTTTTGTGTTTTGTAATTACTTGTTCAAATTCATACTTTAAAATGTGTACTGTAAAAAGACAAATGGAGTACTAGTTACCTGTAAGACAAAGACAAAGAGAGACTGAATAAACCTTATTCAAGTTAAAAAGCTTTTTGTTCAGTTACTACAAACTGCATGCTTTCATGGCTTATATCCACTTTATATGATGTTGTTCCAATTCTACACATGCACTTCACTCACACTTTTATGACTATATCAAAAAAGAATGGAAAGTTTAAAATAGATTTTTGTTTCTCATTGTAAATGGCATAGTTTACAAATTACTGAAGAGTCTTTGTTTTTAGTTATGATTATTTGAATAATATATATATATGATAGGTAGATATTTATATAAAATTTTGAATTCTTGTTAATTTTACTCTACATTGCAGATATAAACTCTGTATCAACAGAAAGTGTCCTTCCACCTGTATCACCTGGAATGAAAGATACTTTGTTTTTTTCATCTGCTAAGGAACCGACACCTACAGTTATAGGTAAGCAAGATCATTTTTTCACCATCTGTAGGGGTTTATTTGGATGTTATTGCTGATTGTTAATGAGTGGACACGGGTTACAGCAGATATACATATGTTTAGGATTACACATTACCAGGAAAATACCAATACGGTGGCAGATGCTTATGTGCCATTCTTAAGCGTGTTACGACTATCATAGATATGATAATGCAATAAATTAAGTGCTGAGATGTTATCTTTGTTCTTTCTGGACTGTTTATCATTTAAAATTTCTGTTGTCAGTTTACAACATTTAAAATCATGTTATATCTTGTGTGTGGCTGATTATTGTACCATCTTCTCTAATGTTGTTTTAGGGCCGGGACAACTTGATGCTATGACTCCTATCTCACATACTGGAAATGTTCAGAATGACAACAAGTCTGCAACTGATTACAAACCCTCAAAATCACCAGATGCAGATCTGTCTACTACTATTGACAACTCTAATGATCAGACACAGAAAACAGTTACTTCTACAGAAGAGATAAAAAGTCTAACCAGCAAAAGCCCAGGGTCTCCAGAACAGCAACTGATAAGCACAAGTGGGATCTCTCAGACAGAAACAGGTAAAATGTAATACTTTATTGAAATATGTTGTTAAACCTTTCACTTTTATTTTACTAATGTTGATACCATCCCTTTAATCACTTTATTAAAAAATCATGATCGTACTTTTGGTTAGAAACATTTGTTCCAGTATGAGTATTTCTTTAACCTATATATAATAAAAGATTTTCATTTATACAAAGCTACCAAACTGCACATCCCCTTCTGATGAATTCCAATTATCTGTAAAGACCAGTAGGTTTAATTAGACTCTTGAATATCTTGTTTCGAACAGTAGATGCATATTCTTTACTTTTGCTTTCTTAAAGGGAGTTTTAAGAAGTTTGTGGAATGGTGCATGCAGTATTTACTTATGAATACTGACTTTTCCTTTCTTTCTTCATGGAAGCAACAGCTGACACTTTTCCTGCAATTTTGCCTGGAAGGCCCAGGCAACAACAGAATATAAGAGATTTCCATCAAGACCTACCTGTCTTTACACCCAGTGTTTCCACTGTGATTAGCAAGCATACTAAAGAAAAAAGAGACTTAACAAATGAAACCGCAATAAGTTCCGTGTCCTTGCCTGATGTTGGTCCTAGCCAAAGTACTCACTATGATCTTCAACAGCCTACTTACATAGTTAAACAACCAGTTAAGAGCTTTCACTCTGATGAAAATAGTGGTTTCCAGGTTGACACAAAAAGCATACAACACACTAGTCACAATTTTCCATCCCTAGAGATGCCATCAATTGGGAAAATTGGCCATAGTGAAGCATATTCATTTTACGAAATCCCTGAAATACTAGAAAGTGAAGTGGGTGGAACTGGCTTGGAAAGAAAGTTGAAGAAGAAAAAGAAAAGAAAGCAAAAAAATCCTGAACAGGAAGAGCTTCTTGTGAGCAAATCTCACAGAAAACCATACTTTCCTCTTGATTCATCACCATTAGATTTCACAAAAATACAAGATGCAGCTGAAAAATTTGCCAGTTTTGGTGCTGATGGTGATTCTTATTTGGAAAGACATGCTACAAGTGCAGAAGAGACCTCTGTAAATGAATGGTCAAGGATAACAATGGATAATTCTGAATTTCAGACTCCGATATCAGAAGGTTCATGTGCTACTGTGATGGTTAATCCTAATTACAGCAGAGAGCAAGATGAAGAAGTGCTTAGGGGAACTAAGAGCAAGAAAAATAAGCAGAAGAAGAAAGTGGTTGAACAGGGAATGGAAGGTATACCTAGAGAACAATTCACTGTACAAGCAGAAAAGCTTGTGAACAAGAGCACACATTATTCTGTGCCAGAGTCAGCTTCTGGTCTTGACGATACACTGCTCCAAAGCACATTAGAAAAGGTTGATAATGAGAGTGTTGAACAGAAAAGTGATCATGATAACACTGCAGGAAAAGTGAACTTTAATAAAGGTCCTTTAGATAATATTCAGTATGACATGAAGGAGAAGAAGAAAGTGCATAAGGCTGTAAAAGAGGGAGCTATAGATTTTGTAGAAGGAAAAGAGAGAGTCCAAAAAATGGAGAAGCACTATGCTGATGGTAAATGTAAGGTAAAAGTTAAGAGTAAGGAAGTGAAGTCTTACGATGGGAGCAACAGAGATAATTTGTTGGAAAATAGTAACAATGAGATTCACAAGTTGATCTCAATAGAGGCTAGTGATGTAAAGGTGGATTCTTGTAATGAAGATAAGATTTCTCCTGTTGCTGTAAAGAAGATTTATGATGAAGAGAACATAGAAGTGTTAAGTGAAAATAAAGGGGAGAAGGCTCATAAGTTAATGTCAGAAGAAGTAAGTGTGAGTGTAGGAATTGGATCTAGTAAGGAAAAACAGATTTCTCCAGTTGAATCTAAAAATGTGGATGATGGAGCGGATATAGAAGAATTACTTAAAGTTAATGAAAAAACATTTCAGAAAGTGTTACCTGAAGAGGTTAATGTAAAAATAGGTACTTCTAAGAGTAAAAGTTCTCATTTTGCCATATCTGCAAGGGAATGTGTAGGTAAAGACAACAGAGATGATTTCCAAATAAAAGGAAAAGAAAAATGTGACAATATGACATTACTCCAGTCCTCTAATATTGGGTTTGACAATTCTGCATTAAAGGAGGTGACTGCTGCCGATAGTTTGGAAAACCCCTTTGAAAATGTAGAAGATAAAATTCAATCTTATGCAGAAAGCAAGGCATGTACTGTTGCAGATAAATATGACTTGAGTGAAAACAGCTACCAAAGAAGAAAAGAAGAAGCTAATCAACCAGAGATTCAGGGGTCCTCTATGAAAGAAGAAGTTCCAATTCCTGATACAGGTGTCAGTATGACTCCTGATGCAGCCACACATGACCCCAAAGTAAAAAAGGTCATTGATGTTGATACAAAAAAGTTTTTTGGGGTCGGTGAAGAATCTCAGAATTTAAACAGTGTTCAACTCCCCATGATTTCTGAATTTAAAAGATCCAGAGATGAGCAGAAATCAACTGCCAGTAATAGTAAGTGGGTTGAAAATGTAGAAGATAAAATTCAGTCTCATGCAGAAAACAAGGCATATCGTGTTGCTGAAAAAAATGAAAATACCACTCAAAGAAGAAAGGAAGAAACTAATAAACCAGAGATTCAGGGATCCTGTATGAAAGTAGATGTTCCAATTCCTAACACAGGTGTCAGTATGACTTTGGAATCAACTGCCCTTGACTCCAAAGAAAAAAAGGCCATTGATGTTGAAACAAAAATGTTTTTGGGGACAGGTGAAGAATCTCAAAATTTAAACAGTACTCAATTCCCAAAGGTTTCTGAATTTAAAAAATCGAAAGACAAGCAAAAACCCACTCCCAGCAATAGTAAGTTTGTTGATACTATTTGCCCAGAAATGCAAAAAAATAAATCTGCTGATCACCTAATTTTTGGAGTAAAATGCCAGTCCTTTGATAATAGTAAAAATAAAAGTCAGATTGACAATTTGAGCAATTTAATTGATCCTAATCCAGAAAATAACAGTTCAGTTTTTGACATAAATCTCAATCAAATCACTGCTGGTGATACACTGAAAGCTCATGAAGAACCTGCATCAACTTTCCAACTTTCAGATTCCTTCTCTCAAAGCCTACAACTAGATTCTCCTCCACTAAGTCCTGAAGCTCAGGAACATGTTCAATGTATGGTACAACCTGAGAATAATTATGCTGTTACTCCCATGCTGTCTGATGATCAGGAATTTAAGCAGAATTTTCCAGAACATAAACAAATTAAAAACAATTTACCTGAACCTCCAGAGCCCTTTTCAGCTCTTAAGGAGGTACAAGCATTGCACACCACTTCTATGGGCAAAGAGGATGACTTTTTAGAAGATGAAAAGAAAGCTTCAGTGATGGAAGCAGATAAGCATAAAAAAAAACAAAACAAAGAAACAGAGATGAAAAGCTATATGAGGCCTACACAGTCGAGGGTAGCTCAACAGTTTAGGGCTCCAGAGGCCAAAGTCACAGTGCCAAACACATTCAGTTTCTACAGAGGCCAGGCTGAACCAAGTCCCAAGAAACGGATGAAAACAGAAGCAAATGAACTGACTGTTCCTAAACTCCGGGAAGGTGTGTCAACTGCATTATTAGCACGTAAACCCTGATTGTTTTGCCTTTATGCAGTTTATGTGAGCTTAAGTTTTGTCATGATTGATTATCATCACTTGCCTTGAGAAAACAAAATCTACTTATTGGCTGCTGTATTTTGTGCAAGACACAGATTCCACTTTGCTTGCTTTCACATTTTAACTATACTAATGACTGCAACTTTGTCTGGAATGAGTTTCTTTGATTAATGTTGCTTGGAAAGATTTCATATTTAGTACAGTTTAGTACAGTTATGCACATTGTTTTTGGTTTTAAAAAGACATGAATTAATCTTCTATGTTTAACAGAATGGTTTATAGTCTTGAACAAGAAATATGAGATGATATTTTTATTTTGGGTATGTAGAGTTCATAGCAATGGGACTGCATACTGTATGATGCATACAATGAGAAGCAATACTTATTTTGCTTGACATTCTGAAAAAATATTTTGTTCCAATATTACTGTCCAGCAATGCTCACTGTGCCAAAATAATTAATTGGCAGTTTGCTCCTGTAATTTTTTACTAAAGACTGTATCACATTCTGCTTGGTTCAGTTTCCTGATCTAATCTGATGCCACCCCTCACCACTGACCTATTCACTGGCTTTAGTCATGTACCATCTGCTTGACTTTATTTATCAGATCTACTCTGGGACTGAGATATGTCGCATTCTGTTTTAGCTCATGGCCAAATGTTATGGTTTAAATGTAGCTTTAACCAGCTATACTCAAATAAGCACTTTTTACTGGAAAAGCCAGCTAAATTTTACTTTATTTTTGTAGCACAGTCTTCATTAATACATATTTTTGTATTTGGTATGATGTGTATGAAAGCTTGTGTTAACCAGCACAACATAGTGCTTATGGGACAAGAAACAAAAACTTGTCTTTTTGTTGCTCATTAAAATATTCAGATGTTTTTAAGAACTGTTTTTTTTTTTTTATTTTAAATATTCAGTTAAGGCCACCCATTATTCTAGACATGTTTAATGGGATTGGTCAAAAATAACTCCTAAGGAAAGGTTTAAAGCCTTGAGCTTGTAGACTTAAGGAGTGTAAAGTTAAGAGAGGGGAGGCAGACGAAGAGAGAAGCGATTGACAAATTTGTGACCCAATTTATTTGATAGCAAGGAATGAACATTCACATAGTTATGCACAGAGGGGCTGTAGACTTATTATTCTATCAGTTTATCTTATACGGTGTGTTTTTTTAACTTTGTGTCTTTGTTGTTTATTGCAGTTAGTATTTTTGCATGTTTTACCTCCTTAATATTTCTGTGTACCTTCCTTACAAACTCTCAGCAACTATTTGTAAACACTGCTCCTGCAGCCTTGATAAGAGTCTCTAGTCTTGTGTCCTAACAAAGGCTTTTCTAGACCAACTGAAAATTGTGAACTTTGATAATTTTAACATACCCTGTTGTCCCTCTTTTTGAAAATAGCCCCCCCCCCTTCCAGCCACCCCTCAGTCTGCCAGTCCTGATGCACTCTCCTACCACCTTCCATGTAGCATTGAGAAAGTGTGTTAGCGCAAACATCCCGCAGTGTCCAGTGTTTTGACATTTGTAATCAGATCCCACCATTGCGACTTTTTAATCACTGTAGTAACTGCAACCATAGAGACTGATTTAACCGTCTCTATAGATGGTGTTGCTGGCACAGCCACTAATGAAGAGAGGCATATATCCATTAAGTCTGAGTTTGTCAAATGGCCCCTTCCTGCTCTAGACTGTAGCTCCAGCTGAAATTAATGTTTCCCCATCCTTGCCAACATCAACCTGTACATTGTTTGTTGTTTATTCCACCAAGTGGATTTTTAGTACCTCTTCCTTTAAATAGACCACTGGTGGCTTTTTGAACTTTCAGTACCTCTCCACCAAATCTGGAGACCTTCCTACTATTATGGGGAATGTTAATTTCTTACAGCTCTGCTTATGAGTCCTAGGGCTCTTGCCACACCAGCTCTGTGCATTTCTCTATTCTATATAAAGAGTTTTGTTTTCAAGACCTCTGGTAACAAATGTCTCTTATTTAATATCATTTGTAATATAACATTTACAAAATTTGAATTAAGTTTAAATTAATAAAGGAAGATAAAGGCAAAGCTCACAAGTCTTTCAAACATCAGTGAATGTATTGTTGCATTGACTACAGCTCAGGGAGTAAGAGAAGAGAGTGTTGCTTCTGTGCATTTAAGAGAAAAAAGTGCTTTATAGAAATGCTCAATGTCCTTCCTAAGAATAGGTGCTCACTAAAAGTAATGCAGGCTGTTATGTATAGTTAAAGAGTTAAGTCCTAATGGAATAAAAAAAAATTGCTACTCCTATAAAAACAAAAAAGTATGCTAATTAACAACTACCAGACCAAAGGTTTTATTCCCCAATCCTTGGTTTGTACTGCAAGACATTTAGAGATTATTTGCACTTTTTTTTTTGTTTTTTGTTTTATAAATTGTTGTCAAGTGAGGTATGGTGAAATGTGCAAATGCATGTGTCTTGTTTTTATTATGTGCAAGCCTTTCATGTTTTTGTTTCCCATTGTAAATTTTTGTCTTTTAACCACAGCGTGTGCTTTATTTTTCTGTGTCCATTTGAGTAATGCTATTTCTTGAGCCAACTTCTCACAATTTTAGTATTTATACAGAACTCATGATAGGACTAATACAGCTTTACTGCACTTAACAACTACAAAATTGTGTAGGTATTTGGGTTAATGTTGGATTCTAAGTTACATGTCTCTTTGTTTGACCACTGCGTTTTAATGGTTGTTAAGTTTTGAGCCAATTGTTCTTAGAGATAGATGCAAAATGATTGATGTAGTTTCTTCAGTGGTGGAAAGGCAAAGGTCACTGGTAAGGGAATTATGTATAGTATCTATATTCTCATTTGGATAATTTAAAGCTACTCTTTAGTAATGGCATGAGGACTGAGCATCAGTAGTAAATTTGCACTAGAAATTGGTTCGTTTTAAACACTAAAAGAAGAATTCAGTAAAGACCTAATACTTTAGTTAAAAAGTTAGATGGACTTTCTGAAAAGTGCCATAAACAGTAAATATTAATTTAGTGAAAAATAATAGATTTTAGTGTCTTAGCAACTAATTATTCACTTACGACTAATTCAGTTTGAAACATAAGAAAAATGCTGGGCATCATTCCTGATAAGGCAGTCTCCTTTTGTGGAAGTGCTCACAGTTAAGCGTTTGTAGTCAACTGAGGTCAACTTTTTGTAATTGACTTTCCCTGCCA
Organism: Erpetoichthys calabaricus; assembly: GCF_900747795.2. Taxonomy (NCBI): domain Eukaryota; kingdom Metazoa; phylum Chordata; class Cladistia; order Polypteriformes; family Polypteridae; genus Erpetoichthys; species Erpetoichthys calabaricus. The sequence goes on from NC_041399.2 coordinate 198,193,283, forward strand.
CCTCTTGTTCGTTCATCAGTCAATGAACAAAATGGTGTTATACTCCAGATTGGAATTTGAAATAAGCTGTACTTGCATAAAATGTGCTTTTCTAATTCAAAAGCACTGTGTGTTTCCACTGTATTTGTAAACGCCATTTATGATACAAAATTAATGATTATCTTTGTGGTCTATATAAAACACTATGCTGGGAATTGCATAGTGTGTTCATGGTTGGGTTTTGCAGCTCTCTTATTATACCCATGAAGGCATTCTTCATATTTCAGTACTTTTATATCTTATTGTTAAATCTCATTAAATTAATTCTAGATACTGTAAATTCAGTCTAATAAAGAATTGACCACTTATTTAGTATTATTCTAAAAGGATCTGTTTGTTTTTCCTTCTTCAAATATATCGTTGCATTTATTTTGTTAGGTTTAACAAATGCATTTAGTATGTAGCCGCAAAAGGCACCATAAGTTTGTATGTGTGTGCAGAATAACCGAACTGTTATGAGGGAAGTACTGTTAATAGTTTAGCCTCAACTCAGCAGGCTGCTTCCTTCATGACTGTTTAACAAAAGAGCATTGTGGACCTTATGCTTACAGAATCTATTCAGGACAGAGAAAAAAGCGTTTAGGCCCCAGAGTAGTGTGGGGAGGACTGTTTTTAAAAATGGCTTTTATAGTTGTTTTTTTTTTTAAAGGGTGCTGTATCTTCCTTTTTTTATAGTAGATCTATAACTTTCTTAGGTATGTATGCATGTAATGAACAAAGCACCCATTGTGGTAGATCAGTCTGTCTGTCTGTCTGTCTGCATGAAACAACTCGGCTCCCCGTGGATGAATTTTATTGAAATGTGGCTCACTTATTCTTGAATGAATCACGGCAGTTTGTTTTTGTTGCGGTATCTTAAACAGATCATACACAGTGTTAAAATTTCAAAATCTCCCATTGAAAAGAATAGGTGAATTTGTAAACTCATCTGTCTTAAAACAAATTCTGTGTGACTTCAACTATAAATTTTATATTGACAGTGGGTACATCAACTTGTATATTTTGTGTGTATTAAATCTTTTTCACCTCCGATAGCCGCTACTGACGGCAAACAGATTCCCAATACAAATTAATTAAGCACCAGCAGACTGCGTGCACAAGTAGGAAGTTGCTGTCACTGACTGTTTATGTTGGCGGACTAACAAGCAATTATCTATTAAAAAGTTCAGCTGGTCACACATGAAAACCACGGTGTCAGCAAGTTCTTAGTGCTTTATGACATCTTCCCAGCGGCTTGTGAGGAAGCAGAATAGAACTAGTGCATCAGCCTCTGCCTTCCTAATGCTTCAAGTCGTAACAGGTAAGTTAAACGATCTTCGTACTGCAAAAGTATAAAATGCAAACAAAGAAAACAAAAGGTTTTTTTAGCTATGAATGATGTTGTGCCGTTATACACAAGAGTAAATAACAATTTACTCAATATTAACCTTACATTAAACCAACATTACTGCACCATTATCTGCAAAATTAAAATGATTCACTATTTCACTGACTATATAGTTTACTAAGGTGACCAGACATCCCAGAGGCAGGGACAGTTTCAATTTCAAGCTATGCCTCCTGATAAATAACAAAAGAATATTGGAATGTCCAGGTTTTGAAAGGCAGTCCATCTAATAAAAAATTGCTCCGGCAAAACAAACATTCTCACAATATATTTAGAACAGCGCTTATGAAGCTCAAAGGGGGAAGCCCCCATGCCCCTTCTCTCCACCTTGTCTTTGAAGTAATATGTGTATAATAGCGCAGTCAAAACTGCTGAGGGTGAAAAGCTGATTATGAACGTCTGCTAAATCTGAACATCATGATAAGGACCAAGAACTTTTTTTTAATGTCATATTTTTCACTATTTTTGTGTGAATTATTTTGCCTTGAATTTTTACTAAAACTTTTAAAATGAAGATCTTTAGTCTGTGGAATTATTTGAACGTGTGTCAAACTATTGCCAGAAGTACCCTATGAAGCAAACTGTGGAATTAAAATCTGCAAAACTTCTGTAATTTGGGACAAACACTGCTACACAGTGTATGGCTATTTGTTTCCACTTCAACTACTGCATGGAATCCTATGTGTTCATTTGTGAAAGTCTTTTTTTTTTTTTTTAATTCCTTTGCCCAGATCTCTCTCTGATGATGATGAGGTAAAGCAGACATTGAACAAAGGAAGATGGGCTTGTGTTCCAAATTGTGACCAATGTGACCATACACAAAATACTGGCCACCCTACTAAACCACTACAGTTATTACCCTTTAAAAGGTCTGATAAACCAACTGAGGCTGAACTTTAAAGATATTGGTATTATCTGTTACATTTCTTTTGCCCTGCACCCTCCCCTCACTACTTCTTTCAGCAGTATTTCTTAAACTTTGGGTCACAGACTTGTCTATGATGAGTTGCCACAGGATTGTGAAATAAAATTAGATAATTTTGTCCAAGTGTGAAGGCTTTGGCAAGTGATATACTGTCCTCTGTTGACTTTTTACTGCATTTGTATGCAGTCTGAGTCTTGGCTTATACGATGTAGCTGGCCCAAAACAGAGAGCTTTTATTTACATGGTATTAACGTGTCATTATTATTTTCTACGACAACACCACTGTGTACACAACCTGTGTTGCAATTAAACCTAGCAGACTCACAAAAGAAAAGCGGGAGCAGATGTGTGTAAGGTGAAGGCAACAGGATGCTAGTTTCAAATGTTGGAAATGAAAATAACGGATGCAGCACAAGCATGTGATGATTTTTGGGATGTTGTGGAGATGAGTCATTAGGCTGGGGGTATATATAGTGCCTTGCTAGCATGGTCTACTAAATGTAGTTTTCATTAGACTTTATTTCTCTCTGCTTAACTATATCGTACACTAAACATTTATATATTCAGACGCGGGAAGAGCGTGTAGATTCCACATACATCCAACCTCAGTCAAACTGAGGTTAAAGTTCAATGACAAAGCTATGTGCTTCACCATTGTGCCTTCCATGTATTATTGCATTATGCATATTCTGTAAAAACATGTTAAATTAGCTAAATTGAACGACCCCCTCTTTCCATTTCTATGTCTCTCTCTCTCTCTCTTTCATGAGGCTCACTGAAGTGAAGCCCAAGGCTGTAATTTTATGGGACACGTGTATGCGAACAGTCTTGGCTGTATTAAACATAGCAAGCACCCACTGTCAATAAGTCATTGAGCTGTTAGCAATGATCTAGCTATCACTCTTTATGCCCTGATACAATATAGAAACATGTATTGTATGTCCTTGCTCTGAACCCTCAAGTGATGGTGAAGAAGATGCATTTTCTTGTGTTTTTTGAGCATGGAGTGTTAATAACTGCCTGCAGTAGATGACAAAAGTATCTGTCAGTCTTGTTCATGACTCAAACACATGAACTTGGAGAGACCTAAAGTTCAATACTAAGTTCACAAATTTTTCTTCTAGGGTGATGAATGGCTGATTAGACATGACAGTTTATTCAAGCTTGAAGCCACCTTCTGCCAGGATCGTTGCCTATTATACCCTCATTAATATGCATTAGTATGAGAATAGTTATGTGAGCCAACTGGATAAAGCTATGTTTAAAATATTAAAAGTTTCGGTACAATTCCAGATGTTAACAGTGAGATTATCTTAAAAGAGGAACTGTGGAAAGGCAGATCCATGGCTTAAGGAGCAAGGGCCCATTTTTGAATAAATAAGTAATGGATGGGCTCGTGCCAGGAAGTGGAGCAGGTGCAAATGATCTGCTGATAAGATGGCTTATCTCCAGGTTGGTGTGAGGCAGTTGGCCGTCAGTGCATTGCCTTGCTGGCAGGTTACAGGCAGTCTGATTGTCTCATTATCAGCACAGGGCGGCATTTAGGTGATCACACCTGCAACCGCTCCTCAGCCTATCAAAGGGCATGGCAGGATCAGAAAGGGGAGAGACCAGAATTGAGCTGAAGAAGGAAGGAAAAGAAGGAAAGGAGGCAGGAAAGAAAACGAGGCAGGAAGATGGGAGAGAACCGTTGCATGAGAGGCTGAGAGTGAGAGCAGAGGTAGATATCTGTGTGGAGAGCTCCATAAGGGAGCGGGTGGTCAACACCCAGGGGGCTGCTGTAGAGGATCACTCCAGCTGAGCATTTTAGAGTGCTGGAGTGACCAGGTGGTGCGGGTGACTCCCTGCAGTTATCCAGGAAGGCAGTGGGAGTCAGCAGTTCAGACTGGGAGCCCCAGAGTGAGCGCCATGGCCCTTACGGACCTGGGCCTTGGGTTTGGTTGAGGTGAAGCCCTGTTGCAGCCATGGAGTGCTAGGGATCCGGACCAGTGGAAGATTTGTAATGCCTTTCGTTTTGGTGTCTTCTCCTCCTTCAAGGTCCATTCAGGATAATGTGAGGAGACGTCAGTATAATGGGAAGCACTGGCAACTGTATTTTAAAGAAAGAATTTCTGCCTGGGAGTTTTTAACCTCGCTTTTAGTGGATTTGTTTATTTTGATTGCTTTTAACATCCACTTTCACTTCTTTTATGGATTATTTATTTATTGAAGACTGAGCACTGCACTTTGGACACAGTTTGGGTTTAATTTGTTCTACTAAAAGCACTGAGCACCTTTACAACTTCCCCTTGCTTGGCTGTGTGAGTGTCGTCATTCGCTGGCTCATCCTGGTTATGACTTTTAATGGTGTCGGGTTCAGGAAGGGCCCAACACGGAAGTAGGAGCATGGAATGGAGCTGACCCACACCATCACAAAAACCTAATACTTTTGATAACTGTATACTAGAGCTTGACTGGTCAGCTGTAGCTCATTTACCCATCCTTCTATTTTGAGTTCTCTTTTGTTTACTATGGGGTCACTTATAGGCAATGATGCAGATTGGTCACTCCTTTCGTTTTTGGATATGCTTATGTGCAGTATACATTGTCATCAGTGCATAGCCAAATGATTTCAGCAACAGCCCACCAATGTTTGTGTAAATATGCATAAATTATTTTTTTCCCCCCCACAGTCCAAAGACATGTTGTTAATTTTAAGATAATACTAAAATGGGCATGTGCAAAGAACTATATATGTGTTCATAGCATACCTAGTAATGACCAGGCATTCTTGGGAGTTCATACCTTCCTTGTCTGCAACAGCACTGATACAGTAAACATAGGGCCATGGGTTAGTTTATGTCATGTCACATTAAAACAGCATATTTATATTGTGTGTTTATACAGATAAGTCTTAGGCAGAGTGGTGGCTCACTGGCTAAGGATCTATGCTGGTATCTGGAAGGTTAATGCTCAAATCCCATTATTGCCAGAAGGGATCCTATTCCGTTGGGCCCTTGAGCAAGGTCGTTAACCTGAAAATTGCTCCAAGGGCTTTGTACTTTGGCTGATCCTGCTTTGTGACCACCAAAGGTCATATGAAAGACAATTTTCCCTCATGGATTAACAAACTATATTAAATTAAAAAAAAAATAACTTTGATATTTGCAAGGTAATATTGATTTGTAGTAATTACTATTGCATGGCTGCGCTTGGGTCCTAATCTGAAGTCCTAAGATGGTTTGTCGTGTGGTGGGTGTTGCAACACGCTGTATCAGTACATGCTCCCAGCCTAAGAATTCTTATATTGGAAAGCTACTTGTGATAGCTTTTTCTCTGCTTGTGTTTCCATAGCAGCTGTATGATGTATGGTTTATTTAGAATTAGAATTTCTTTCTGAATATCTTGGAATCTTTTTTAAATAAGTGCACTTTATATTGGTACAATTTCACTTTTCTCCATTATATTTAAACAGTATCCTGAAGGGTTTGGATGCAATCAGTAAATTGGTAGTGTCCTATGTTTTTCTAATTTTTGCTTTTTATAGAACATAAATCAATTTAAAATAAAAAGGTTCAGTTTTAAGGGAACGATGTATGAAAATTATTATTATCTGGTTTATAAAATTAGGTGGTCTCTGAAGCCTGGAACTTGACTTAAAATGATCAATGGGTAAAATCTATAGTTCAAGTCCTGTTCCAATCATACTCTTTTATTTCAGACTCTAAAATAGATTATAAATTGATGAAATCTAACATTAAACTACTTGTATGGGCCTGGGCTATTAAATTACTGACCGCAAAAGTCTCCGTTTTCAAATTGAAAATCACAGGCATTGATAAATGGCTTCATGTAATTTTTTCTGAAAAATAATAAGCTTCCTTCTATACATGGTAGTCATGTTCCTCTGAAGTCCATATCCCAACAGTAGTGCTATCACTCATAACGTCATTTGGATGATGACAAGGCTAACATTTGAGCTAAAAAAAAAATCTTCATTTTGCAAGCCAATATGCTGAATACAAACAATATTGCAGTTTGTGCTTATGATTTTATAAGTGCTTTCTGTTAAGGAGTTCAAAATAAGGCAGCACAGAGATTTGTTTTTTATGTCGATACCCTGGAAAAAAATATATCTCGTACTGCAAGACGTGAAAAAGCAGGCAGATTATCTGCAGCATAGTAACTGTTCACTTAGGAATGTTACTCTAATTGTATGCAGTCATAAAGCGTTCACATTTATCTTTTTTGTTAAGGTTTGTAAAGTAAAACTCTCCAGGTATTCGGACACTGATATATAGGTATAAGGAAAAAAGCTTAATTATGCTGGCAAATATTTCAAGCTGTTCATTAGATTAATTCAAGAAAATGCATTTTCTAGCAAGATGTTGAGTAGAAAAGATGCATTAAACAGTAATGAAATCCCAGGTGGTCTTCATGTTTTCTGATAAATATTGTCTTTGTGTAATAGAGGAGATAGGCTGAAATCCCTACTGTTTCTTTTGTGGAATGACACTAGTCTGTTTTTCTCCTCTAGCCTGGATGAATGTGAAACAGTGAAATACAGTATAACCGAGTAGCTGGTTGGCTGTCTCTTGGTGCCTTTTTTCCAAACATATTTCTGGAACTATGTTTCTCCTTATTTCTGTTTTGGGCAGACTGCTTCCTAGCAGCGTCTGCCACCAGCAGTAATGAGGAAAATACCGAGTTAAAAAAAACAGGCAATTTACTTTTTACAGACTTGTTCAGAAGCTGCTGATGCAACACTTTATCCATACAAGCATCTTAAAATTAATCTTTGTGGCAGCTGAGCTGAGTTTTTTCCCTTTCTAGTCCTCTGTTAACAATACCCAATGTAGCCTTGCTTAATAGTTAGTAAATTAAGAAAGCAATAGAAAGTGCCTGGCAGTCCTGTTATAAGTGATCCATCGGGATTAATCATAGCTGAGTAATTCCACTACCTTGCTGATATTTTGGATTTGATTGTTGATTTTATGCAAGCTCTGTCTACCTGAGTGATTTCACAGTGATTTACAGTTTTTTGTTGTTTAGAAGCCAGAAAAACCTGATGGAGACTTTTTTTTAAATCTTGTTTACCTTTTTCTCCAATTTCAAAATACCTGATATGCAGAGAGTGAGTTCTCCCAAAATATCAGACATGATTTGTATTGTTTTATTTAAATCACAGAACTGTACCTTATTGGTTCACTTTAGGGGTGATCACTTATTTTCTAAATGGCTACCACAGTTCAAAAAGACACTTGAAAGGAATGTAGAAAGTACAATAATATGCATCGGAAAGATAAAAAAAAACAAAAAACTTTACATTTAGCACATAGCTGACAAAGAGAACAAAGCAAATGAGAACTTCTTGAGCAGTGTGGCCTGCAGGGAGCGCACTAGCTCCTCAAACCCAACACAGACAGATACAGTCACAAGTTCACAAGCACATTATCATTATTCAGTGAGAAACGCTTTTCAACTGTTTCCCACAGCACAGTACCAAAGCACAGTACACAGCAATCCTTTTCTTTCTTTCTTTCTTTCTTTCTTTCTTTCTTTCTTTCTTTCTTTCTTTCTTTCTTTCTTTCTTTCGCCTCCACTCCTCCTCCTGCAAGCTTCAACTTCTCCTTTCTGACTCTATGTCTTGGAGCAGTGGGCTTCTTTTATCCAGCACCCGGGAGTACTTCCAGTGGCTTGTTAGTGTGGTCCAGAAGTACTTCCAGGTGAAGCAGAACCCGACTGCCATGGCAGCACCCATGAAACCAAACAGGGATTTGCTGAGCTCTAACTCCCATGAAGCCCTGTGGGAATCCAAGGCACTGCTGCAACCCAGAGCGGCTGCCATTTAGCGATTCAGGGAAGGTACTACCCTGTGCATGTTCTCACCTCCAATCTTTCCACTGTGAATGTGTCCCAGCTATCCGCCATAATATTAAATTAGTTCTTTCTATATTATGTTGGGAAAAATGGGACAAGACACAATAAAAATTTGTTTGTTAGCAGCAAGGCTAATAATGAAAGACAACAGAAAATAACAAGGAAACTTTATATAGAGCTGATGCTGGAAGGGACAAGACTTCCTAGGGGGCTCTGGAAGTGATGTCTCTGTTCTTCAAAGGGCTCCTTGTCCATTCTCAAGCTGGAAGAAGAACAGAAGTTAATACATGTGCTTCCACATAACCCGTCCCCATTATGTTTTCCTGCTTGGAGGCTCCAACACACTCCTCTCACTTGCATGACAATGATAAAACAGCAGCTAGAATTAAAAAGTTAATAACGGGTCCAGCGTGTTTACTTTAGAATTATATTATTGGGTTTTTGCAAATTCTGAATGGTTTCGTTTCAGCTCTAATTTTGAGGTAATATAAAATATCACTTATTAATTTTTCTTTAGTCATTGTTACAAAGCTCAGGACTATCAAAGAGATATACACAAATTTTTGCCCATAATGGTTTTAGTGATCATACGTTAGAGCTTTCCATGGGTACATTTTAGACAGTCTTAAATGAGATATACAGTATTTCATTGATTGAAAATTTATAGTTGAATTATGGCATGCTTGTTGCATATTGAGGTAGAATTTATTTTGTGTATGCTGGAATTCCATTCCTTTTCAGAAATTTTAATTAAAAGGGCCTTTTCTCAATGATTAGTAAAGGGTAAATTTCTTGACATTTTGTATATTCTCTGGAGATGCTGTCTAAATCTTTGCCCGCACTAGATAGTATCACCTGAAGAATACAAATCAGTGAAAAATACAAGAAATTGGATAACTGAAATTTAGGTAGGTATATAGTAGGAAAAATTGTAGCTGGATGGTTAACTTTGGAGATTAATTGTTCAAAAGATTCAAATATATCAATATAGAAATCTGTCAATATCACAGTCCTGGGGTTTTTTCATAGAGTGAATACTACATGTTATAGAATGCTGAAGTGTGTGATTATCATGCACAGGGGCAACAGACAAGAGCTTCTCTACCCTAAAATGTGTTCTGTGTTGGTTTACTATCTTTAGTGAGTGGTGGAGCACTTTATTTATTGATTGATGAAAATTAGTGTAGATTGGTACATAGAGTATAAAAAGAAGATTTATAGCAGAATTTCTTTTACATTGCAAACCAAGCAGATATGTATCGCTGGACTTTTTACAATGTTTATTTTATTGTATGGATATTTGCAGCCCAGTAATAGAATGGAAAGTTAGGTAGTGCCTTCCAGCCTTCTGCTTTTTATCTCAGTATAGTTGTCTTTTTGAATCATGGCAGTTTTGAGTACCAGATAAATGATGTTACCCTTAAGTCTAACATCTTAAAGGCTAAATCTGATTACAAACAGCACTGTGAATTATCGGTACCCCGTAGTATTTATTGTTTATGGATATCAGGCCACACATCCACTGTCAGGATGCAATGTAAGTGTAAGCTCTGAGCAGAAATTAACAGTTGTAATGCAGTAACTTAATTGCTTAAGGTTTAAGCTATAACAGACATGAACACTCACAGCATTAAGCACACAGTAAAACAAATTTCATTTACAGAACATAAACAAATGATGAAGCTGAAAGTCTCATTACAATCAGAATATGGCCAGATGACTGTGGAGGAGAGAGAAAAAACGAAAACTCCAGTCAGCAGTTTTCCTTCCTCATCATAGCACAAAATTATGCAATTTCTTTTGAAAAAATAGTGGTGTATCCTCATAGTTCTAGATTCTGTGCCAAAGTGTATTGAATATTTTTTGTGGTTTATGGTGACTCAGTGCTTTAAGACAATTCATTTCCCCCTTTTCATTTATTTGTGGCATGAAATTAGAGGAAAACATCTCTGGTGTGAAATGTTGGGATTAGATACTACCTTAGCTATTTGACTCCAGTGAATTTAAGTAAGATTTTTTACTTTAATCTCTGCAAAGGGCTGATTGAAATTCTAATTGTTTTTGTTAAAACCATACAGATGAATTGTCTGTAGTGATGTGCAGGAGAACTATGGATTGCATCAAGCAGTCTGGGTCCATAGATGATCAGTACAGTTTTGGCCATAAGCTTATAGATTGAGATGCTGCTTCCTGTTCAAAACGTTCAGATCATTTTACTTGTTCTGATCTATATGTTGTTACCCAGATGACGTAGACTTTCTTTGAATGCCAATGGCTGTCACTCTTTTGGCATCTGCATCTCCAGAGCATCATCCTGACCAAAAACTGGTTGTTGAATGGGGTAGTCATTAGTGGAAATAGCTCTTAATTAGAGCTGCAGTCTTTTCAAAGCACTGACATGAGCCGGTCGGCACAGAGAGAAGAGGCTGTTGCCATGGAGATGAGAGCAGGCTCCCTGCCTCCAATGATGCTCAATAACAGCTTTAGTAAGGGTTGTCTGAGAATAAGCCTGTCAGAAATAGAAATCCTCCTCCTCCTCTTTAACAGACATACACAACCCTTCCATCTTCTACATATCTGTTATCTCTGCATAACAGAAACGAGCCTCAGGGCCTCAGGTGGGGGTGCTGAAGCTAGACACTTTATTGATATGTGACAGTGCAGTTGCAGTGTTTCTGCCTGGAGCGGTCTCCTTTTGTGGCCAGTATTACTGCAGCATTTTTCAGTGTGAAGCGGAAAGTGGTCATTAATTAATTTATTTATTTTTTTGTGCTTCCAAAGCCAAATGTAACAAATGTGAACTTGCTGTCCTGAAGGCATGACTCTGTAGTCTGATCCTTCAAGGTGTTCAGTTGTATCCTTGAAGAGCCTAAAAATGCTCATTTTTCTCTCCCTCAACAGAGCCCAATTAAAGTATGTTGCTTCACAAATAAAAGCCTTGTGCTCTTCTGCATCAAGCGGAGGACCAATTACACACTGTACCTGGTGTCTAACTTTCAGATAATACTATGAATAGTTTTAACATCATTTTTACAACCATGTAGTTAGTAGACAGATTGGAAGAGCTTGGGGTATCATGAGGTCGTTAGAAAGAGGTGTGTGGTGCTCTCGATATCTATGCAAAAGGACAAAGTTCCAAGTCTTTAGAGTCCTAGTGCTTCCTGTTTTGCTGTATGGTTGCGAGACATGGACGCTATCCAGTGACCTGAGACTGGACTCCTTCAGTACTGTCTCTCTTCAAAGAATCCTTGGGTACTGCTTGTTTGACTTTGTGTTGAATGAGCTTCTGCTCATAGAGTCCCAACTGAGGCACATTACCTGCATTCTGAGGGAGCGTCAATTACAGCACTACGGCTATGTGATGTGATCCCACAAGGTGATCTGGCTCACAGGATCCTTATTGTTAAGGACCCAAGGGCCTGGACCAAGGCTGGCTGCAGCAGATAGATGGCCATTTCCGAAGGGTGGGGCTGGACCGTGTGTCTGTTTGGGGGGTTGCCAACCAGAATCCCAAGCTGTTTCATTGTGTGGTGGATACAGCAACACGCTGTATCAGTGCATGCTCCCCAACCTGACCTAACCTGAATGTGCAGTATGTTGTAAATACTGCAGAAGTGTACTGTTAAGTGATCTGTCAAGAATAAACAAAAAGTATAATTTAAGGAGCACAATTCATCTTCCCTTGGCCAAATGATTGTTGAGATTTTGTCTAGGTATTTCTCAACACATTGTGGTTGATTTAACTAAACTGTAATTCAGATATTTTTATACATACTGTAGTTGTCTGTAATATTTGGATAACCACCACCCACTTCAAATTTTTTTTATTTAAATATAAAAATAAGTAATCTCCACTCATCCCCACTTTGATGCTTGCAAAACATTTAATTAATGATATGACTGAAGAAAGTACTGGAACATGTTGTGAAGGTATAAATATAAATGAATATTAATGTTACCAAATTACATCTTCTAATGGCAATATATAAATTAAACATTTGCAATACTGAACCCTGAGAGACTATAGCTACAGGAATAAATTATGGGGGACTTTTCCGTTGTTTGGATTTGTTTTCATTATGTTTAGAAATAAACTGCTTAAAAACAGTGCTTGACCATTCATTTGATTTCTGAAGTCTATACCTTGACCACAGCATTCTACTAGAATCAAAATTTGAACTTAAGTTTAAAAGCATATAAGCTGTGGTGTTTTTTTTTTTAATTTATTTATTTTTTGCATCAGCATATATTAAAATGCCATTTACATCACAAGATAACATTTGTTGTAATTTGGAGTAAATCTTTTTTATTTTTTAAATAAAAGTTGTACTTTTTGAGGATTGTGGATCGAGTTATGAAATTATATTTTTCTTTGAAAGTTTAGAAAGAAATAGAAAATTCAAAAATAGATTATTAGAGCATTTTGTGTGTAATTCTGCTGCAGATCTAAAATTTCACTCAGTAAAAAATATAGGACAGTGTTACTGAATTAACATGCTAAGTGAGAGTTGCCCAATTTATAATCTGTTCCATAAATCAAATTTATGTATCAGTTTATAAAGCAAAGGCAAAACTTCCTATTCTGTAAATAATTTAAATTTACTAAGGTTGTATGGACATGGATTTGTTATATTGTTGGAAGCAGACTGCTTAGTTTACAGTCTTACACAAAGAAATTTAATAATGAGGAAATGATAAAATAATCTCTGCCAATATTTAGAATTATACCGGACAGTTGTGAATAAGACATAAGTAATATTCTTACTGTGATTTTCATGTACTACTTTAAGTTGATAATAATATTAAGCTTTGTTATATTTTATATATAGAAATACAGGATATATTTTTTCCCATTTTTATTTATTTATTTATTTAACAGAATTTTAGCAATCGAACATGAACACCTGTGACATTGAGGGAATGATGTTTTAGTCTTTCAGCCAGACCTATTAAGAAAACACATTTAAGGTTTTGTAATTCATTTTCTATGAACAAAAACAGGTTTATTTACTATTTCTGAATTGCTAACAGACATCATTTTTAGTTTCATGGGGGTTTTAATTTGTGAATTATAGCCTAATATATTGGCAGGTTTTAAAACTGGTGAAACGTATTTCTCCATCTTTGTTGTTCTTGCATTCTGTATCCCGCACTTGATGCTCATCAGATGGCGATGCTTTTCTTCTTCCTATTATCTTGTTTTTTGTTATATCATCAGCCTATGTGATTTGCTTGACACTTGGTGGATGTAACTGGTCCTGTTTTTATTAATGCCATATCACTTCTAGCCCCACTAATTCGATAGTAATTGTGTGACAGACGAACAACCATTAGCATTTTGTACTGTATATAGATAAACATCTAATTCACATTTTGACTAGTTTCTGCTAATTGCCTACCCAGTTGGAAATAAGCAGTGCAGTTTTATTTCAGTTGACATTAAAAAAAAGCCACCAAGTTCTTTGTGTAAAGAAGAACAACATAATACAAAATATATTAAAATTAAATAATTTTAGTTAAGTAATGTTATTTTATTAAAAACTAAAACAATAATATTGATTAAGTTGATCCTGTAAGATGTATAGTTTTGTAGTTTCTCCAGGTAATATTGTTCTCTCTCTGTTCCCAAAAACTCCATGTCAGGTCAATTGGAGTCCCTATATTGTTATGGTATAAGTCATAGTGGCTGTGTTTGTCAACAAGACTAATAAAGGACTTGGCACCCTAATGCTGCTGCTGTAAGTGTTAAGTCATATTACATGACTTCTAGTTGGAGATTATGTCAAGCTTCACAACTGTAGATGCAGACCTTTTCATCTGAATATGAGAGATTACATGAATAGAAGTGCAGAGCACGTCAAATTATGTAACTGTGTACTGATTTTAGCACATTTTCACATTTCCAAAGTATCAAGCTCAACCCTCTTTCTGACAACTAATCTGATGCCTGACAGAGCTGGTGCCTATGCGAAGGCTTTACAGGTATGGCAAGTTCAGCGTAATCTCAGGCCTTTTTTCTTTTTACCATTCTACTGTCCAAAACACCCAAGTTCCTTATTCCTCATCGTTGCATTATATGCATTTTGCTAGGCGAGTGCTCATTGTCCATCAGCTTTCATGAGCACAGCACATGCTTCTTGATTTTGTCGAAACTCGTTTGATTATGTCAGTGCTAGTCACAGACTAGTTGGATTGAGTCCCTGGGTATGTTGCACTACATGACCAGAGGTCAAAGGTGTGCAGTTACCCCCAACTCACTAAGATTAAGTAAATGAAATCTAAGACTGGAAATCCCTGGAAAAGTTGTCTAGTGTAACCTATCCTTTAGACTCCTGTAACACTGTAATGAGAATACATGGGTCCACAAAATGGGTTGATGGATTGATAATTGCAATCACAGCATAGTACATATGTATTGTGCAACATCTCTTTAGACCTGATGTTTTCAGCAAGCTTTGTAGCTTGTTCTTATTTATAGGTTTAAGCTTTCTAGTTGTCGAGCAATGGTAATTATTTATGCTTATAGGATTTAAGTTAACTGTAAGCACTATAAAATTGGTAGATTACTTAACTGATGCCTTTATGTAAATAATGTCTGTATTGACAAAAATTTGTTCAACTACTTAGTAGTTATTTTCATTAAGACACATCTGGAAATGCTTCTTTAATCAATGTTTCAATCAATTCATCTTTATTTAAAAATATATATATTGCATTATTGGATAAAGTAAGAATGAGTCGTTTTTGTACCAGTAGTTGCCTTAATACAACTTTTGCAACCTTCCTGGCATGTTCCAGTACAACTCTTTCAGGAAAAGGCAAAAATTTCAACTAATACAAAAATCTTTTACAGCACAGCAGTTGCTGCAGTTTGAGTTTCAGTCATGGCCCAGCCACTGTGCTTGTTTCATCCTTGTATATATCATTTTTATTTTTATAGGCACTCAAATTTTCCTCTCATTACCAGACCATGGTTTTAATCAATTGGCAACTTTAAATCAGACTGTGTTTGATTAAATTTGTGAATGGGATAGTATTCTGTGTTGGACTGGCTCCTTGATCAGGTATAGTTTCTGCCTTGTGCCTGATTCTATTGAATAATGCTTCATCCCCTCCATACTTCTAGAGTTAGGTTTAATAGAGTTTAATGACTGACTGGATGAATTAAGCCCTAAATTTAAATTTGTATTGTCACAAAAGACTTTTAAAATCTGTTTAATTTTCCTTACAGTCCAGTGCCATTTACTTTGAAAGCTTCAGCATTTTGCTTGAACCCTTCTTACTAACTTTCTAATATCCTTTGTAGCACACTCATTCCGACAGTCACATTAAGACAGTTCAGAGTCCTTGATTGACTTTTTATTTCTTTGAACTCCATTATGAGTGGCAATTCACAGTGGAAATCCATGCAAGTTCTGAGTAAGCATGTCAAAACCAGACTGGAAGCACCCACCCTGGAAATCAGTTAACTGTGTCCATGTTATATGAAATGGCACTGTTTCACAATGTGCTGCCTTTAAAATGATATTCCTTCTGATATCTCTTCTTAAAAGGGAACATACTGCATAGGTATTCTCTAAGCTCTTATAGCATATTGTTTCCAATATTCTTGTCGTTTAATAACACTTCAAACCTTTAGGTGTTTAGCATTTCCTATTCTGCAGTGGACTGTAAGTAAATTTATTTGGTACTTAGCAACTGTGAATTTCCCCTTGGGATTAATAATGTCTGTCTGTCTGTCTGTCTGTCTGTCTGTCTGTCTGTCTGTCTGTCTATCTATCTATCTATCTATCTATCTATCTAGTTTCCACTGTGTCTGCATCCTTAGCCACATACCACTAAATCTATGCATTTTATTAATATTAATATATAGCAAAATACCCACGCTTCGCAGCGGCGAAGTACTGCTTTAAAATTTTTATTAAGAAGAAAAGTAAACCTTTTTAAACTGAGGGAAAATATACCAATAATTATTTGTTAAGGATCTCTTTGTATACCACGTTGTCAGTTCGGCCCTCCAGTTATAATATGACCAAGCTGTGCACTGAGCTTACTCTTGAGCATGCAACGTATAGTTGGCCATGTGAAAAGCAATCTTGCCTCAAATCAATGCCAACCTTTTGTAGAGTCTGTCCCTGAGACTTATTAATTGTCCTTGTGAAGCAGAGCCTTACTGGAAATTGGAGGCGTTTGAATTGAAATGGATTTCATCGATAACTTCGAATCCAGCTTTTGAGAGTTTAAACATTCATAAACATCAAAGTGTCCACTACTCAAATCGTCACCTGTGAATCTAAGATGTTTAAGAGGCATTGGCGGTTGTCCAAAGGTGTAAAATATTTGGCCATTTCGGTACACTTAAAAGTGACAACTGAACAATTCAGCAGCAGCCATCATCTCACATGCAGAACTATAGGTGAAGGGCTTAAGCATTTCACTCTTATAGTGCTCCTGTATAGTATAATTATCTCCTGTACCGTCCTCAGTCCACACCTTGAACCTGTCCCGGTCATTCAATACATAAGACACAATGTTCCTCCGGATATCAAGAGTGAGCCTGATATGGCTGTGCAATATGTAACACAGAAAATGGAAAAGGCAGTCACCATCTCCGGACATGGAAATCACTCGGTACGTGACAGTTCTTTGATCGATGGTGATCACCTCGATAGACATGTTAATGGGGGTACGGTTGGAACGATAAAGGAAATAGGTACCTGAACAATGTAAACTAAGTCTAAAATACCTACACAATAACTATAATCGTAATAAACGACCAATAAAACAGCGGAGAAGCCATGGATTAAATAAAAAGGCTGCAGTTATCAGCAGGGAGATGTGAATACCGTGGCGAAACAAGGAAGGGAATGAAGAGACCGGAGCGACGGACGGCCTTATAGAGGCAGGCAGCCAATTACTTGGGAGGTGTGGGGATGGGGGACCCAACGCCGCCTCACATGGCGACCGAGCTGCAGGCTATGAACGTATATATGTACGTAAGTAGGATTCAGTTAGCATTGGGAACCCTCATACCAAATTTCTTGAAGATGGGCCCATAAGTAATAAAGACCGTTAGAAAGTTCAATATGGCGGCCGACAGTGGCATCATACCACCAAAATAAGTACGTACATCGGTTTCGGTTAGCGCAGGGAAGCAGCCTACCAAATTTCGTGAAGATGGGGCCATAAATAAGAAAGTTTAACATGGCGGACGTTGCCACATACCTCAGTGCAGCTACATTCAGCATCAATGTCATTCTCTTCAAGCCCCTTGCAAACTTTTTTTCAATTGAACTTAAAGTGCTCGATAGTTATGATGCAGTTAGCTTTCGTGGAGATTCCTCTACATTTTAATGGTCATCATTTCCTTCTTCAGCATTGCTATCTGCAACAAGATGCAACACTGGATGTTGTTCCAGATACATTACTTTGTTTAATTTTTGCAGCATTCCTCAATACCAGCAACTCACATCATCACATGTTCTCTCATTTGTTTCAAAATGGTTTATTTATTTCTAACTTCTTCTCAATACTCATTGCTTTTCTTTTGTACTCACTACTTGGCTTTGTCTGCCTTTAACACTTACACATATTTTGAGATGTTGTAATTTTTAAATTTTATTTATTTAATTGTTTATTATACAACATGATTAGAAACAATAGCAAAGCAACGCTGGATATGTTCAAACAAGCATTGAACTGAAGCAGCGGGATGCTGTACACTTAACTGCACATGCGCTGTGTGTATTCCTACACGGGTTGTTCAGTAGGGTGACAGTTTTAACGTTCACATAGTGCTCCTTACAGATTAAAAATCACACATAAACAAAGCTGTATCATGTTGTAGTGTAGTGTAACAATACTGTATAATGATCATGTTAGAAACAAGCATTTTGTTAGGCTTTTAAATTCTTAACAATATGTCTTCTCAGAGTAACAGATCTAACAAAATTAAGTAAAAACTGAATATAAGGACTGCATTTGTGTAATGCTGTTTGTAGTTTGCCGTATCATGTATGAACAATATGTCAGGATATGTAGCAGACATATGTTCACTACAGTACTGTTAAGAAGTTTGCCTCCACAATTTAAAATAAATAAATAAATAAATATTAAGCATGGTGTAATTCCTCCATTTTTATCTGTACTGTAATAGCTGGTTAATATCACTTTAAAAACAGGCTTGAGTGCCGGTCTTTGTCTTATGTATGGTTTTTCTGCAGATTTGGTATTTACTTTTTTCATGAATTAATTGTCCTTTTCTTTTTATGTTTAATGTGTCTCAAGTTGTATTTGTAATGTTGTTAATATTGGTGCTAATATAGTGCCACAACTGAATTTCTTTGAGAGGCACAAATTCTAACTTAATAATACCTTGTGGGTACATTAAGCATCAGTGCCTAATAGAAGTGCATAGTTAAGCCAGATGCAGCAGTTATAGATAGTTAGTCACTTAGGATTTTGAGTGGGCTTTCATCTTGTCTGTATATTTTTGCTTCAAATTGTCATTTTACTCAACACTATTACACTACTACCTGAATATAGGACTAAGATATGCCTATTTAAGTCACCCTTACCTTCTAAGCAGGTAACCACTGATGCATCAGTAGTTAAATTTAATAATAACAAAAAATAGCAATTATGCTATGCAAGGCTGTGTACCTAAAACAACGTAAGCACATCAATAAAGTGATCAGAAACATTCTTACAGTAACCACTCAGAAATAGTCAATCAATGTAGTATCTAGTAAAATGTTAAACTTGATTGTGGGATTACCTTTGCAACAAAATACCTTTAGCTTCTTGTAAAGCATCATTGAAGCAGACGTAAATTGATGTTTTATCCCAGAAGCTTTTGTCTTTGGCTCTAGGATACTGGATTTGTCTTGTGTAGGCTTTCTTATTATCTTTAAATATTGATATGTTCTGCATTCTTGCTTAGAAATCCTTGATTTGATGGAATGATTCCACGTGGTACAAATTCAAGATATGTTTTGTAGTACATCTAATCATTTTTATTTTGACTCATTTTTATGGGTTTATATTTGTGTGTTTTAATAACATTTCAGGAAAGCATTGTTATCTAGATTGTTTTTCCCCACCTTTCTGTAGGATTAAACCTAGTAAATGAAGTTAAATATCAGTCACTAAAGGGTAGTTTTTGTGTATGATTGGCTGCTTTCTTAGCTTTGTTTACTGGGGGGGAGAGCTTACATTCTTTGGACAGTTCAATTTCTTAATATGTGGATGCTGGTAGAAGCAATGGACTGTGTCTCCTGGGGAGGGAGGGTAGGGGGAAGAAGATTAGTATTCAAAGACATGCTGCTGTGGAGTGAGAGCCAGCTGCAGCCCCAGATTCACATGGGCGAATGACAAGCCAGTCAGCTTGGTGCATTGAGGTTGTTTTTTTTCCCATCCTTCTCCCTCCCCATGTGTGTCATGTGAGCAGACAGGGATATGTGATGTCAGAGCCTGCAAATTAACAAGGCAGGCAGCACAGTGTATTGAGCTCCACTTCTTCTAGGTAGCAGAAAGGAAGAGAGCTAGAGAAAGTGAGAGGGGTAAGCAGCAGATAGGCATAAAGATATAGAGCAAGCAATAGAGAGAGGGAGGGGTGGCACGGCACAATGTCATCTCTGTCAAGCAAGTCACCCTCTCCTTTCTCTGAGTACAGTGAGCTCTGCAAATCTAATGTTCACCAGGAATCCAGCTGTCCCAGCAATACACGTGCTGCCATGGAAGGGCAACAACAAAAAGATTTTGGTACACTGGAGTGGCAGAGAGCTGAGGACACAGTGAAGGAGAGTGGTGTCCAAATGAAACCATCGAGTCAGTCCAGGGTAGCAGGAGGACTGGGTGACAAAGGCACTGGACTTACTGATGAGGACAAGCTGTGTTTCTATGAGGAGCAAGGCATAGACAATGAGTTGAAGGTGCCAGTGCCCATGAGCAAAGGTCAAGTGAGCTACTCTCTGGGAAGTGCAGGTGAGAGTCCTGATAGTCCCTTGTCATCATCTTCTAGCAAGTCTACTGCCTCGCCAAGCAAACTGCCAACCCCTGATGTTGCTGTTGCTGTTATGGCAAATGAGATCCTGATGACCAGTAACAATAATGGAGTACAGAATTCACCTATCAGTAAACTGCCAAATGTGTCTATTTCAGTTGAAAATGGCAAGAAGGAGGAGGTGAGTGTTTGGAATCCAAACTTCCTTGTTCAGCCACACTCCAGCCCAAAAAGGCAGGCGCACATGCAAGAAACGCCTAACTACTGTGTAATTGGTGTTGTTAATGATAGTTACCTTGAAGGTGGTAGTAGTAACATGAAAGAAGATGCCAGCCCCTCTGGAAATGGAAAAACTGGTGAAAACACCATAACTAGCACATTTCGAGACATGGAGGATAGTGGGGATGAAGTAGAACCATTCATCAGTGGTCGAGCCACTCAGCAGCGAAAAGCAATGAGAAGAGCGATGTCTGAATGCACCCATCTCTCTGTACCAACCAGCCTAGACCTTTCGGACAAATACCCTGAACTACCTGTCCAGACTGATGGACTTCTGTCTCCCAGCACTGCACCAGGCAGAAAACCTCTTGCTCAGATCAAGAGATCCATGACTGTGGCAGAAGAACAACCTCCAGCCTTGCCATTACTGAGCAGTGATACCTACTGTCTGCCTGGCAAGAATGATGTTAAGCCAGTGCCTCAAATGCAAGATAAAACTCAACCAAACCAGAACCATAGTGTGTCTGTTGTGAAGAATGCTGGGAACTTTCCTCACACTCATCTTGAAGATATTGTGGAAGTAAGTGGCGGTGATGCAAAAGTTGAATCTGAGAGGAGCATTGAACAAAGTACAGGCAAAGCGGAATTCAAAGCAGGCTCCGCTGAAGTGCCCTCCAGCACCTCTTGCAAAGAGACCACTGACACTATGAATGGTATGTATTCAGCTTTCATTTAGTCCCTGACAGGCTTTACACTGTTCTAGAGATAGGAATGAATTATGTGAAGTGATTAGGGTTATTAGATACAAGAGGTAAATTGTGCATTAAAGGTGTTGTACAGCTTGACTCGGGATTAAGCTGAACAGAACTCGTCTTTGGATTTCCTGTTGAGTGATGGAGTGTAGGTTCATAGTTATGGAGAGGATGTCTGCTTTGTAGACTGTGTGCATCTATGTTTGAATATTGAAGAACCTTTTAAAATATTGCTGTCAGGATTTTGAACTTTCAATTTGGTCTTTATTTATATAATATAACATTCAGTTGCATTGTTGTAAATGACCTAATTCTGTCCAAATGCCTGCCTGTCTATTACAGAATATGAAGAGAGGAGCTTGCATGGCTCTGTTTGACAGAGTATTTGCAAAGACCCTCTCTAATTTGACGCTCTGTTGGAATGCAGCTGTGCATGCGTGCTCATGTATTCATGTGTTCATCTACTTAAAGCTGCACATTCAGCTTTTCATGCTCCCTATCTTGATTAATTTATCCAGACATTGTTTAAGTGAGCAAGATCTTAAATCTTAAAAGAATCTTAAACTTAAGTCGTCTCTAATGAAACGCAGGTTGCAATTACAGACGTTTACTATCATAGCACAATGTAGGCTACAGAAAGACAGCTTGCACATTTCTATCTTAACCTTAATGTCACAGATGCTGCTTTATTTCCAAGTCTTGGATTGACTGAAACAATGTAATAAGTACAATTTTTCTATTAAGCTGCAAGAAAAGACGTGTTTAATGGTTTAATTTTCCTTTGACCTATATAAGGTGTTCGGAGGAATTCCACAAGCTCTTATTTAAATCATGTTCAGATTCACTTTCAGCATTTTGTGTTTTAGTAATTCCAGTTTAAAGTATAACTTCTATAGCCAGCATGTGTTTGTTCTTGTTTTTTTTTTTTTTTGCTTTTGAGTTTATCTTGTCTGTATCCATGTCTGTTAAGGAATGGGTTAAATTTGAAGATTGTACTGCACCATTGCTCATGAACCTCATTTTTTAATTTCTTTCATAAGTTGAAAGATGGCTTTTATGATGCCAGCTAAACAGTGTTTTAATTTTTTTTTGATTTGCATCACTGACTGCAAATTTGTAAAAGCAACTGGGACTGACCAAGTAGTCATAGTATTAGTAAGCATACAGTATGTACTGACCATATTTGAAATGCTACAAGAATTTTGAATATTTTTACTGTTTGTCTGGAACAGTAGGTTTCTGTTAGCCAATGTTTTAGTTTTACTGACAAAATCTTTTTCAATGTTTTTATTGATAATAATGTGAAATTTTTAGTCTATGCATTATCCTCGGCCAGCCTACATAATACTGGTATTTTGCACAGGTGTTTAAAGTCAATCCCAAACCCTCCATACCCTCCTGAAGCCCTTAAATAATCTCAAATATTTATTGAGGATCTTAATCACTCATATTCCAGGTCATGACAATAGATTTTCAGTGTTTGTTGCTTCTATTATACATTTAGTGTTCTTAAATATCTTATATGCAGTAAAGCCAGTATGGTGTAGTGGTTAAGGCTTTAGACTTTGAACTTCAAACACCGAGGTTGTGGGTTCAAATGCCATTACTTATCGTGTTTGACCTGGTGTGCTGTATTTGGAAAAACAATGGAAATGTAACCAATTGTATCTCATCCATCCATCCATCCATCCATTGTCTCCCGCTTATCCGAGGTCGGGTCGCGGGGGCAGCAGCTTGAGCAGAGATGCCCAGACTTCCCTCTCCCCGGCCACTTCTTCTAGCTCTTCCGGGAGAATCCCAAGGCGTTCCCAGGCCAGTCGAGAGACATAGTCCCTCCAGCGTGTCCTGGGTCTTCCCCGGGGCCTCCTCCCGGTTGGACATGCCCAGAACACCTCACCAGGGAGGCGTCCAGGAGGCATCCTGATCAGATGCCCGAGCCACCTCATCTGACTCCTCTCGATGCGGAGGAGCAGCGGCTCTACTCTGAGCCCCTCCCGGATGA
Organism: Erpetoichthys calabaricus; assembly: GCF_900747795.2. NCBI lineage: Eukaryota > Metazoa > Chordata > Cladistia > Polypteriformes > Polypteridae > Erpetoichthys > Erpetoichthys calabaricus. Next base: position 198,216,470 of record NC_041399.2, read on the forward strand.
CTGAGCTTCTCACCCTATCTTTAAGGGAAAGCCCAGACACCCTGCGGAGGAAACTCATTTCAGCCGCTTGTATTCGCGATCTCGTTCTTTCGGTCACTACCCATAGCTCATGACCATAGGTGAGGGTAGGAACATAGATCGACTGGTAAATTGAAAGCTTCGCCTTGCGGCTCAGCTCCTTTTTCACCACGACAGACCGATGCAACGCCCGCATTACTGCGGATGCCGCACCGATCCGCCTGTCGATCTCACGCTCCATTCTTCCCTCACTCGTGAACAAGACCCCGAGATACTTGAACTCCTCCACTTGGGGCAGGATCTCGCTACCAACCCTGAGAGGGCACTCCACCCTTTTCCGGTTGAGGACCATGGTCTCGGATTTGGAGGTGCTGATTCTCATCCCAGCCGCTTCACACTCGGCTGCGAACCGATCCAGAGAGAGCTGAAGATCACGGCCTGATGAAGCAAACAGGACAACATCATCTGCAAAAAGCAGTGACCCAATCCTGAGCCCACCAAACCGGACCCCCTCAACACCCTGGCTGCGCCTAGAAATTCTGTCCATAAAAGTTATGAACAGAATCGGTGACAAAGGGCAGCCCTGGCGGAGTCCAACTCTCACTGGAAACGGGTTCGACTTACTGCCGGCAATGCGGACCAAGCTCTGGAGTGCCATTCAATTGCAGGACACAGCCAAGCACATACCCAATGTTGCTTGTCAATGTGTCGAAGCATGGATCTTAACCTAGGAGTTTGGACATTTCAAATGGCCTAGTAATCACTGCATCACTGTGAATAAGTTCATTGATCTGCTTATTCTAGTTCATGATTGCAGGGAGGAAAGTCTATCCTGACGGCAGTAGCTGTAATTCAGAAATTGATGGGATGCCTGTCTAACATGAAGCATGAGCCCAAAGACCCATCTTAGAATTGGCAGTCACTGTAACCCTCTTATACATTGCAGTGTTGTAACTATCAAGTTTTAAAGAGTGCAAAAGATTTATTTGTTGTGTGGGTAATACAGTAAATATTTCTGAAAATGTATTGGATAGTTTTTTATTCTTCATCTAAAGTGCAAATAGAAAACTCCATAGCAGTTTCTAAGACATAATGAACAGTTCTATTTAATGTGCCCAGTTGTCATTGTTTTTTGACAATTACTGTACCAGACAAACATGATCAATTATTGAATAAAAAACTATAAGGTAACAACATAAACAATATTGCAGAAAATAACTAAAATATATAAAAACAGAACATTATTTCTATCTAAAAATAGTAGCCAATACTAGCAGCAACTGACTAGGGTTTTGCAGTATACTGATACTATAAAAGTACCAAAAAAACTTACTTTTTATAATGGTATGTTACCAAAATTACTTTAATTTTGGTACCAGAAGTAAATGGTAGTTTTCAAGAACTTCATCCTCTGTTGTTTATTTGTGCTCAGTCATTTATTTGTGCTTGGACCGCCAAGAGGAAATCACTTTTCGATTTTTAAATCGAATACAAGTATTATATATAGCAAGCTCGAATCACCAAGTGGGACTCCTGGGACTTGGGCTTTGTGTAAAAACCAGCAACTCTAAGGAGTGCCCCATCCCTAGAACCTCCATACTCCATTTGTGTTAATGATTTGCAGAGTGTAGTGGAACATTAGAACACTCTAGACGAGAACAGACCATTTAGCCCAACAAAGCTTGCCAGTCCTGTCCACTTATTTATTCCAAGTAAAAATTGTCGAGTTTTGAAAGTCCCTAAAGTCTTACTGTCTACCACACTACTTGGTAGCTTATTCAAAATGTCTATCATTCTTTGTGTACAGAAAAACTTCCTAATGTTTGTGCGAAATTTACCCTTAACAAGTTTCCAACTGTGTCCACATGTTCTTGATGAACTCATTTTAAAATAAGTCTCGATCCACTGTACTAATTCCCTTCATAATTTTAAATCCTTCAATCATGTCTCCTCTTAATCTTCTTTTGCTTAAACTGTAAAAGCTCAGCTCTTTTAATCTTTCCTCATAATTCATTCCCTGTAGCCCTCGAATCAGCCTAGTCGCTCTTCTCTGGACCATTTCTAGTGCTGCTATGTCCTTTTTGTAGCATGGAGACCAAAACTGCACACAGTACTCCAGATAAGGTCTCACCAGTGCATTATAAAGGTTGAGCAGAACCTCCTTGGACTTGTACTCCACACATCGTGTGGGAGGCAGTTGTATATGTGGGCTACAGAAATTAAACTTTCCATATGGGGAAGGAGGGGATGGTATCTGCTTTTTGCTTCTGAACTATTTAGGCACTATTCCTGATGTCTGATACCAAAGTCAAATGTTGGTACTGATCCAGTAGTACAACAGACACAACTTAGGACCCCAGTCACACATTAATCAGGATGCTCAAATCATATTATTGTGCTCAGTCATATCAGGTGCTCAAATCATATTATTTTTTTCCTAAATTCAGCTTATTTTTCACCCTTTACATTCTGTGTAATTTTACATACATTACACTGAGTGACAGCGTACTGAAAGGAGCGCATATGACTTTCATTTTACTTTGTTCATGTAGTTAACTTGAAGTGAACCTTTTACACTGCATTGTATTTATAATAAAAGCGGTAGATTATTGAAAGAGCCAAGCCACCTGCACGTCACAATTTCTGTGGTGTGTTCAGCACATGCACGATAAACAAAATGAAATGAAGCAAAATAAATGATAAACAAAACAAAAATGGCAGTGTGCGATAGAGTAGATTGAAGTGACAGAAACCAAATTTTTTTTGTTGTTGTTTTTAAATGCACAATGAGGCGCTTTTTCCAAATATATGGTAATGAAAGAACAACATGTTTGAGTGAGTAAACAAACTGACACTTATATCAATCGATATGTAAATATACAGAAAGAATATGTAAAATCATGCAGACCCTGTCACTGTGAGCAGTAATGACAACTGTGCACTACCTGGAAAAGCCAACATTAAAGAACCCTCGCAAGTGGCAGCGGGGTCTGGCAAATGCAGGCAAAGCACTTAGAGAGAACTTCATTTGAGTCTTCCAGCTGTTCCAGTCCATCAGCCCTGATGCATAACCATTAGCAAGGAGCCAGGGAAAAAAGTGGAATATGGGTTGCCTCTATCCCAGAGTGAGCCAGAGCCAGGCAGCATGCATGAACAGGCAAAAACACAAAGCAGCTGAACGCAAGTTGCCACTGAACATCTGAGTGTTGTGATGGAAGCAACTGCTGAAGAAACCAAATACCGTAGTCCTTTTCTTAGGGCCACCTCCTCAGCAGTTGGTGTAAAGTGGCTAATTTAATTGCTCCATTTCTCACACAAAGCAGGTCATAATATTACTTTCTAACAATGAGGCATATGTGTACATTATCAATCCAGTGGCAGAAGTGAAGGCAGTATCTTTGTTAAGTAAAGAAATAAGCCTCTGTATAGTAGAAGCAGTCTGAAGTGTGACATTTTCAGTTAATATTATCTAGTTATCTACAGAAAATAGACAGCATTTCACGTCTGGGCATCAATATCCAATGTCAATTATGGTGCTTGTTAATTTTCTTAGCTGAATCCATGCCCCTCTCACTAAAAGATGCCGTAGAGGAAGAAGAGCTCATCCAGTGTCTTTTTAAAATGGCTTTGTTTTTCTTCCTTCTTAAAATGACATGGATATGCTGTTTTACAATATATATGTAATCTCAAGATGTGGATTAAATACTTGCTAACATTTTTTACCTTGACAAATGGACATATTTGTAAATTTTTAAACTTTTCGTAATAATGGTACTTCGATACCCTTTACCTCCATTAAAAAAGGCAAAAATGGGCTAGTTTTATATATGTGTATTTATATTATAAAATCGGCTTCGTTTTAAAACTTTGTACATACCATGATTGTGATGAAATAACTCTGACTTGAAAAATACCAAACTTATCCTGGAATTCTGAGAAGAATCATGTCTGAGCCAGGTCTGCTTATATGGTCGTAAAATGTAGCATAAATGACGCAGCATTCTGAGTTAAAGCTGGAGTTGCATAACTGTGGGTTTATACCTCTGATTTCACTGGTCTACAAAAAATATTTTTTGTTTGCTTCTGGGAACTTCAGAGCAACTCTTTATTAAGTTTTTACACTGATTTCATATATGAAATCGGAATTAAGCCAGCACGTCTGGTTTTTGAAATACACATCATTGATGTTTTGACACTTTTGAATATCAATATAATATATCTACATGATATCTGGAGTTTGGTCTATGTCCCACCAAAATTGTCTTGATGTGATTATTCTGAAAACAAACCAGAAGACAATACCAGAGACACGTTAAAGTATATTTATGTCAATTTACCTCAATATAAAAGTGAGGTCAGCGTGCCCAAAAATGTTGTAGGCACTCGCTTTTGCGCTTGTACTGCAAGAACCAACAGTAGTCACCCATCATGCTCGGAGTGAATTTTGCACAATATCAGTTTTCCATCACCTTTATATCTTGATGAAATCTTTCCCCATGCTCATATCTGACATTGCTTAGATTTGGTGGAAAAAAGTCGAGATGAGAATGTAAAAAATTTGTCTTCAGTGACATTCTGGCTCCCGTAAGCTAATATACTTTCTGCATATTCTCCACAAGCTCAGTATAATTCTCAGCTCTGTACTTGTCCAGAAAATTCTAGACAACCTGCACGAATGAGGGTGCTGATTCAGTTGGTTTCTGTTTCTTTTTGAACTCATCGTCAAGCATCAGTTAACGTATTTCAGGGCCAATAAAAACACCTTCCTTGATTTTGGCTTCACTTTTCTTGAGACCAGATTTATTTCTTAAATGCTGTAATGCATCGCCTTTACTGTCCAGTCACCCTAGTTGTCCAAGACCTAGAACATCATAACTAGAAAACGGGATGTGCTAAACGAAAACAGTTTTCAGATTTGGACTCAGCAAGTGAAATTTGTTAAAGTAAAGTTAAAAGAATCCCAGTAGCAAAATGCTTGTTGACCAGCAATGTTTGTCTTAGAGGGGCTTATGATAAATTTAGAGGGAAAAAATGTTAGTGTGATAAGGGCTAATGAGGAAGAAAAAAGCTGCTTCATAATGATATGAATATCGTTACCAGTTTACATTTGATAAAATATTGCAATTATCAAAATTTAAGGGATGGGTATACCCTAACCACATATACATACACACACCCCACCCCCAAGTCTAAGACTTTGCTCATTTAATCCTGATAATGATATTATGTAACAATATATTTCCTGGCTGAATGTACATTGTGACAACGTGTAATAAATCCCCCCACCCCCTGAGATGGCTAAGAATCTGTTGTGCAATTATAATTTACTAATCTAAATATGCTTACTTTATCCACTTTTAAAACACTAAATCCTTTCATTTCGTGCAGTTTAATTTTAACCTTTGCTAGAAGCTTGGATATACTTGAGGCCAATTGTGGGTTGAGGGGCACACAAGAATAAGAACACTAATTTAACACTGTAAGTAGTTAGTTTGCTTTTGTGGTGAGAGTTTCTGCTACATAAAAAATTATTGTTACATATTTATCTGCTTTTATTATCTTGACAAAGAAATGTAACTAGAGCGCTTCAGGTGATTTTTTTTTTTAATAAAGCATGACCTTTTGATGACCTTTTCTTAAATATGGTACCTTTTTATTCATCTTGTTCAAATAGTTCTACAGGTTATAATTTCATTACCATAAGAAAGGTTTACAGTATATTACAAGAGTGCAGTCCTGATGTTTCATAAATTATACTGTACCTACATTTGTTTTTAAAATAGAGCACTTTTCATTCATTTTTAATATGTGTAGTCTTTTAGAAATAAATCAGTTAATTTAATTTTATTATTACAATTACTAATTAATTATTAACACAAAAAAAAAAAACTATAGAATTGAAAAATTCTGTACTAGTCACCATCTAGGTCTTTAATGCTTGTAATGTGTTTAGTGTTTGTTCTGTTGGGCTGAAGAATGATCTCTATATTGTCCATTTTAATTCAATTTTTAATTATCACATGTAGACGTGCAAAGGGATTTGTAGTGAAGAGATGGCTAGCAGGTACCAGTAGGCATTCTCGTACTGCCAAACTAAAGGTATTTCAGAATATTGTATCATCCCGTTGTCCCAGTAAAGGCAGTCTTTTTCTTCTGTACTTGATATCTTTGTTCAACCACTATTAGGAGTAGTATTCTTAAACAACTTTTCATTGGGTAACTCATTGACTTATCAAAAGCTGTTTTTTGTACAGTATGTACCTCTTGTAACATAGCTCTAAATGTGAAGTCCTTTCTTCTTCCAGTGTGATGCAATGTTGAGCATATCTTGTGGAAAGTTGGGTCAGATATTTCATCGATTACAGAGTGAAGCTTACTCTTTGTACATGGAAGATACAGTTCTTCATGAGAATGCAATGTTTATTGCATGCCAAGGTCTGTGCAACTGTGAATGCAGACAGCTCAGTGATGCAGTAGTTATCACTGGTACATCTGCATGAGTGAATGTGAGCTTCTGAGTTAGTGTACCCTATGATATATTAGCACACCATACTGTAAAAAGTTAGCTTCTGACCCATGCCTGATGCTACTATATAAGAAACATAAGACATTTGACTAATGAGTGGTGACCATTCAGTCCATCAAGCCTGTTTGTTTAGCTAATAGTTGAGCTATCCCAGTATCTCATCCAGATGCGTCTTAAAGGTTTTTGAGGTTTTTACTTCAACTACATGTCACAGAAGTGTGTTCCAGAGTCCTAAAACTGTTTGTGTAAAGAAGTGCTTCTCAGCCTTAGTATTAAATGCACTACCCCTTCATTTCTACTGATGGGCTAGAGTACGTGATTCATCCATAAGATGAAAGAATCTTACTGGACCTACTTTATCAATGCCTTTTGAGAATTTTAAATACCCGGCTTAGGTCCCCATGCAGTCTGCTTTTCTCACAACTAAACAGGTTTAGTTCTCTTAGTTTGTCAGAGTAGGACATGTCCTAGGTTGCGCCTTGGTTTGTTTCCTCTGCACAGCTTCTTTCTTGTACCATCGTACCAGAACTGCACTCAGTACTCCAGATGTGGTCTTACTAGTGCATTATATAGTTTGAGTATAACATGCATTGACTTAAACTCAACAGTTTTTGTGATATAACCTAACATTTATTTGCCTTTTTATTTACTTCTCTACATTGCTTAGTCGATGAAAATGCTGAGTCAACCTATACCTCTGGTATAGGTGCTGGCAGCCTTATTTTTGAATGTTTTCCCCTTGATAATTGTTGCTTGTTTAAATATTATTAAAAATAACAGAATGCCTGCAAAAAGTACAGCCTAAGCATCATAAGCGCAATCAAAGTACTTTATGTAACTACTTTTTTTTAAGAAGCTAGCTATAGTAACGATCACACAGGGGTTTGAAATCTTATGTCAAAGGGAGTTGTGATGAATAATTTAGACTTTTGTCAATATTGGTAGAGCTTCAAAAAGGTGGAATGTATTTGTATGAATACTCTGCACAGATATTAATTGCCTATCCAATGTGTAGTCTATTAGTTTGTATTCCCTGCTTCATTGTGGATCTTTTCAGTAAGCTGTAATGTATTGTTTCTGTGAATAAACTGGTAACCCTTAATTCTTATTGTAAGCCTCTCTGGAAGACATAGTATTCGATAAGATTATTAAGTGCAGCTACAAAACAAATGCCTTGAGTGAATTACAGAAGGTCACTGTTAATTAAAGAAATGAATAGATAACTTCAAAAAGATGTCTGACTTTCAGCACCCATATACTTTTTTTCATTGTTTTGTATCTAATGTAGGTTAAGGTCTCTGGCCAGCTATAACCATGGTTACCCCTAGTATTGTTTATTTGCATAAAAATATCATGTTAATTAGCCTATAGCCCAAAGATTTTTTTTATTTTATTGATTTGAAAAATACAGATGCTAAGGGTGTACATATACTGTATAATCACTTAATTCTTTAAATTATGGCATGGACTGGCTCAATGAAGTGGGGAGCGAGAGAGACCCGTTGTCTTGGACCCATTTTTTCATTTTTTTGTGTTTTAAAAATATTTTTTTATAAATATTATCATACCATTACACATAATAAAAATTTAATGGGTTCGCTTTTGTTGTTCTTGGTATAAACTGAAGAATGCCCAGGTTACTTTTCATCAAGCATGTAACGTCTGTTTTTTGCCAAAGTGATGACATCTATCCAGTGACAGGATGGTAACTTTGTTAGTTGTAGCCCGAGGTTTCCCATACTTTAAGCCAAGCCCTCAGAAAGATTTGTACCGTCTGGTGTGGACCCTCCACCAATATAAACCCAATGCTACGCAGCAGAGGATGGTCTTGGATATTGGTTACTGCTAACAGTAGTCAAATGGCTTGATTTGAATAATAGTAGACTTGTTAATCAAAGAAAATACTTAACTGTAGCAGACTAGTGACACATATCTGAACAAATGACACATGGTACATCTGGGCCTTGTGTTTCTTGGTATACCACATTCAGGAATATGAATGTTTTGAAATAACTACCCTTTTTCTGTTTGTAAATTGTTAAGTTTTGAACTCTTATATGATACAAATAAAGATGATATTTCTTTAAACAACACCCCCCAATGCCCCAATGTCAATATTATATTTGAGGATTTTAGCACGGGATTACAGATCATTTTTATGTGAGTGTATAACTTAAAAATTTTCTTCTTTATGACTAATGCTTTTTAGTGAATTATTTTTTTATGCAAGAACAGTAGTGTGGCGTAAAAATTAGTAAGCCTGAAATATCCATAAATCAAGAAAAAGGAAACAATATTACATACGACTTTAGATTAAAAAAAGGATAATTATGTACAGACTTCTCATACAGATGTGGAGAGGGGATGTTGTGGATATTGTGAGAAAGATAGCACTTAATTGGTAAGATGCTTTCTTTCAAAAAAATCCATTGGCTTTGGCATGTGTTTCCCATGGAGTCTCTATCCTGGCATGGATTGATTCAATGAAGTGGGGAGTGAGAAGGCCCCACTGTCTTGGACTCATTGTGAGCAGTGGGAGACTTTGAATTGGCACAAGCAGTGAGAATATAATAGGAGAAAGAGGCTGGATAGAAGAGGTAGAAGTGGAGTCTTGCAGCAGGACCACTATGAGACAGAGTAGTTCAAGTGCAATGAAGCATAGAGACACAGGTTTGACCATTGTGTAACCAATCCTTTTAAGGCCCACTTTCTCCCCAATTTCCCCATTTCTTTCCCATTGTGTTCATTCTTGTACCTGCTGTGCCCCCTAAGCAACACCTGAGATACCCCTGTTTAAAAACCATTGGTCTAGCTCACCATATCGCCATTATTATTAACATATTACATTGTAATAAAAATTGAAAGATAGTTGCAGTGTTTAGGTATGCATATTCAAATTTTTATAATTAGCAGATAAAACTCTTTTTTCCCAAAAAAAACTCTTGATTTTAGACATGTATTGTTCTTTACAGTTACTGCCGAAGTAAAGCTAGGTACAAAATTAAGTAAAGCTGTGTATAACGAGGAGAGAAAAGTAGGGTTTGAATAATAAACACATGTATTAGAAATGTATACAAAGTACTTTGTCATAGGTTTGAGAATATTATATGCAAGATTTAAAACTCACCTACCACAAGATGCATCACCTAGGTCCCTACATTTTAAAAAAGGATAAATGTTTAAGTTTAAAATTAAAATGTATGGCTTAACTGCAAAGCAGTGTGCAGTGTAACATGCAAATGCAATGCTACCCATATTCTGCATAACAACATCTGTAACATGCTATTTTTATGGATCTCTTCAGCCAGTCCTGCTAAATATGTCACAGTTCATGGAAACATTGCCAAAAAGTACAGATCAATGCTTCAGTTCACCAGGACAGTGATTCAACACTTGACCAGAGCTTTAGAGAGGCTCAAAAAAAATTTTAAATACATTTTCTTGCCGCATCTTGACATGTCGGTTCTGTAACAATGTCCATAAATGTCAAAAGTCTGTTGTAAAACATAAATCTGAAGATTGGGGTACATTGACCTCCCGACTGGGTCATATTTCATTTTAATTCAGCACCATATATACAGATTCAATGAATCTGTTTATTTTACTAATGGATTGTATATAATGAAGATGTTTTTTCTTATACTTTCAGCTACGGTAGTTTATATTCTTACCTTCTGTTCTGTAGTATTAATCTTTCTAATTTAAGAAATCATATTTGCTCTATAAGAAATCATATTTGTTCTAGTCAGACTAATAACTGATATCCAGGATATTTATAGTAAATAGCAAAATTAACTGTCCTATATAACACAAAAAAGTTCTGTGTTAAGAATGAAGTGATTTAAGTACATTAGAGAATATAAAAAGTGAATTCCCCCTAAACCTCAGTACTTGAACAAGTATTCTGCCTTTAGTTACACTTAAAATGTGATTTGGTAACATCTGCTGCTAAATAATTTTGTTGTTTTAATTTTTCGTTAAGATTTGAAAGTGCCTCAGACTTTTAATCCTTGTTTTTTTTTATTTCTTCTTAAACATTGCTGTTTTTTTTCAGATACTTCTTTAATATGCTTTTTATAGACACATAGTAAATGGTATAGCTTGACCTTTGCTGTGGGTATGGTAGTTCCACCTGTGGTTTGTCATACTTCTTCAAAAGTTTGTATGTTAGGTTTTTTTTTTGCTTTTTGGTCATAGTTCTAACATACGTCTGCACTTTTATAGGCATTATATTTTTAAAGATTTGTCAGGAAAAGGGACCGAAAAGATCACACCAGACATCCATCAAAGTGAAAATAGAATGACCATAAAAATAACATGCAGATTTTTTCTTTGTTCTCTTTATACTACAGAATGGTTCATTCATAAGTTAAATTTAGATTTTAACAGCGGTCTCAGTAGCAAAGGGACGTCAGTAATTTCATCCTGTGATAGTGTTGGCATTATTTCAGTGCCTCCGAGTACCAGCGCTTAACAAATTCCAAATGTCATCATCCTTGTTTTTTCTCTTTTTTTCCCCAAACATATAAAGCCACAAGCACCCTGAGCCATCTCTGGCCTGTAGATGTAACAAAGCTGTGTTTGTTATCAAAAAAGAATAGCCTTTCTTAAGAGTAATGTAGCTAAATTAATTGTGCCTCAGGGTAAGACATAAATTAAATTTGACTGCCTGGATATTGCTAAATTCGACACAAACACCTTGAAAAGAACTGACTTTTCCTCTATATTGCAGCCGTATTAGTTAACTTTTGTATCTCAGCGGAATGTACATTTTTTCCGTATTTTCATTTAGACATTTATTTTAATTCTAAATACATAGTTGAACTCTTTTTCTTTCCAGAAATATTTTTTGAGTTTTTGATGCAAGAATTACTTATGGAAGTTTTACTTTTTCAAATATGTTCATCCCTGTTATTCAATAGTTGTGAATTTTGTGTAACATATATTGTGAAAGTTTCATTTATGGCCTATTCAGAATGTGGAAGACCACTGTTACTACAGAAATTCATTGATTCCATGTAGAAAACAGTTCTCTTGATTAATAAACATTTTTTTTTAATAGATGTTTTGCTATATGTTTCAGTTATCACTGCGCTACATTTAAAGTTCCTGGCATTATATATGTTAGTCACCAAAAAGATATGTGCCTTGAAGTAGACATGAACTCCTCAAACAGCTTTTTCTGTCTTAGGCAGGCAACACACTATATGACTTTGAGTTAGAACATGTTGAACTTGGCAAATTCAGTTGCTTGATGTAATTGCCTTAAGGATATCAGATGAAATAACTAGGAGTTGCAAGAGAAAACCTAACAATTTTTCAGCACAGTTTTAAATTTGCAAAGTATAGCAAGCTTATATTTTGACAGGCAATTTATGTGACATCTTATAACGTTGATGGCTGTGTTCCAGGTATGGGGAGTTCAGGTGTAGTCCCTGACAGTCATTTTTTTTTTTCTTTTTGTCATGGTATGACAGAAATGGGAAATTGGAATGACAAGTCGTTCTTCTGTTTGAGAATTCCAAAATACCAGTTTTGCTTGTTTCCTTCCATTCTCATTGTATGCATAGTATTTCTGTCTGAGCGCTCATTGTTTATTGTCTCTTATATGGGCAGCAACAGACCCACTAACCTAATAGAAAATCATACTTGTTTCATTTTGTTGTAAATTGCAGGCTATTATAACTGAGTCACTGGAATGACACATGGCTGTGCATTGTGAATGAAATCTATGACTGAACACCCCTTGGAAAAGTTGAATAGTGATACGCCAGGTTTACTTTGTTTATCTAAATATATTATAAAACAAGTTCCACAAATGGTACCAAATTACATGATTAGCTATTTGCTACATTGCTCTTTGTACAAGCTAGGGTAACAACAAGGATGGGCAATTAATTTATAAATTGGTTTCAACAAAGTCTTACACAGACTGCACATCTCTAGGTTGGCTGCTTAGGTAATAAACTTTTCCTAGCACAATTTTGTAGGTGAGGCCAAATGTTCTTTTCATGAGGAAATAAACTTATGTCAGGATGAAGACAAACAAATGGAACACATGATTTCAAATTAACTTTCTTGGCTCTCCTCTTTCTCTGTTGATTGCGTGAGTTTGTGTAAATGGAGAATTTTAAGTTCATTATTGTTATGGGCATAAAGAAGAAGCCCAAAAATTATTGTGAGGGAGAGGAAAACAAGATCAGGAGATGACATCCAGAGAGCTAGACAGTAAAATAGTGCAAGGATTGCAGAGTTCAGCAACAGGAGTAACAATATCAAAACGTGTTTGTTGTTAAAAGGCAAAACAAAACTTGAAAGTTGAGGACGGAAGGAAGGTAAAAACCAAAGCAAAAAATGTCACTAAACATTTAGAATTTCTTTTGTAACACTGACTAGCACCAAGGGTTCTTATTAACAGAATTTTATCAGCAGAGGGATATTGAGCATGCGGATCACAGTCACATTTATACTGGAAATTATAGTGACATCATAAACCACAACAATTGCAACCACTTGACAGACTTGAAATGGCATTATGGTGAAACAAAAAGCACACAAAATTATAAAACGCATCAAACTGATCAAAATCAATTTGAACATGTAAAATTAATGTAAAACTAAAATCTACAAGCCCCAAAACCTCAGGAAAAAAAGTAGACATTAAAATAAATTTCATTAAGTTCAAGAAAAAATATGGAGTATATATAAATTCAGAATCATAACAAGTATAATTCAGCTAATATTGTGATAAGCAATATGAACCTCTGAAATGTAATAAAAAGTAATGGAACAAATCCCAATAAAAGCTTCTACTTTTCCAGAGATGGTGCTCCAGAAAAATGTAGGACTCCATAGGGATTCCTATGCTGGCTGACCTTGTGCTCTGACCTCCAAAGGTTATGCAAAACAACAATTTCCCCTTGGGGATTCATACAGTAGATCAAATCAAAATAAAGAAAAAAAATCTAACAAAGCATCTTTGTATGGCCTCAATTCACTAAAGATGGATTTCTTTCAGCAGACCTTCCAAGTTTGGGCAAAGGAAAAGTGGCACGTTGCAAGATTTTTTTTTTTTTTTCTAATTTGATTAATCTTAAAATCAGTAAAGCTATAGTTCTTGCATTTACTATCTATCTATCTATCTATCTATCTATCTATCTATCTATCTATCTATCTATCTATCTATCTATCTATCTATCTATCTATCTATCTATCTATCTATCTATCTATCTATCTATCTATCTATCTTTACACTTGATTATAAGAGCAAATGTACATTTTCATGCTATTGAAAGCAAAACTCATTGCTTGCTATTAACAGTTTAACGCTGATTGCACAAATATTGACTACGTCTGTAGTTCTGGCTGATCTACACAGATGGTTGTCTTTGCTTCTCCCCTAGACTGTCTCACATTTGTTCAGCCATAGCAAAGATTTTAACCTTCTATGTGAAGGACCAAGGCTGTTGTCTCCTTTGCAGGAGTGTTTCCATGGAAACGTGTTGGAGACGTCTATGCTTATCAGCCTGTGTGGGGCTGAAAGTCTGGAGGGGAATTAAGGAGTCTGGCAGGCTGAGCTGCTTCTGGAATTGGTACAGTCTGCATCATGTCCTGACTTGCACTTTTGTCAGCCCCAGGACTTCTCTGTCAAGCTGCATATTGTGTGCTGACATTTTTATACCAGCACACAATTTTTATACCAGGCTTCATTGAGATGAAAAATCAAACCGATGACAGTGTTTGATTTATTTGACGGAAAGTAGTAAGTTAACAATCTTCGGATAGATACCTCTAGGAAATAATTGCTGAAATTATTACAATATTAATAAAATTGGATGGCATTAGAGTTTAATAGTAGGATAATTGTTGTTGATCCTGAACGTTGAGGAATTTTTCTGTTGGTATGGTGTGTCACCCTTTTTTTTTTTTTTTCCCATCAAGTGTTTTCATTGATACACCTACTTAATAGAGCAGTCTGTATTTTTCAAGAGTTCAACTCCTTTGTGGTGTTGTCATGGATGAAAGTAATGCTAGACATGAGTCATAATAAAAAAGTGCTACCAGTATTCTCAAATTTCCCTTGTGGGTGTTCTGTCATTGTTTCTTTTGAGTTGCACAGTTGCTTCAGTTGCTGTTAAACAGTTTGTAGAGGTATTTGTTCTACACCAAGTTAGTTACTTATGTATCTTCATATTATGCACTATATTGTAGTCTTTGTCCTTTAGTCTTTGACTTGGATATGTTAAAGGGTTCTCACTGTAATGGGATTAATTGCATTGAAACACAGATTCAGAAAATAAAGGATTTTAGTTTTAGATTGTCCTCATAACATTTGCAAATGAAACAAACAGATGAAGTCTGTATTATTGCTCTCATATTTCAAAGTTGTGTCACAATGGGCAGCAAAGTGCATCTAGTCTGTTTTGTGGTAGACAAACTACATTTTTTCCTTTGAAATGCTGTGTGCTTGGTATATTGCTGTCATTCTTCTTCTATAAAAAATATATATTTTGCCATGTCATGATATCTTGCCTTCTGCTCTACTTATTTGTTCTTTGAAAGCGGATCTTTCAACATTGGGCATGCAGGAAATTTTATTTGATTTAATACTTGATATTCACTTTATGTTTGTTTAAAAGTACACTTTTATTAATAAAATTATAAGCCACTTCTTGTAATCATAGTATAATTCTGTGCTATGATTTTCTTTTTCTTTTTTTTTTTTTTTTAACCTTTCACTCATCTATAAAGTATATTTTACTCTCTTCTTCAGACCGCTCTTTTTTAAAAGTACTATATAGCAAGGTATTGAGATTTTGTGGCAAGTGCACATTTTTTGTGTGTGGCACTTGTTACAGTTAAATAACATTCTTTTATCTTAATATATTATTATTTTAGGAGACAACTTGGAAACTGTCATATCAACCAGAAGTTTTAATATACACACAGGTAGCAAAATTGGGCAACAGCTGTGATATACACCTCACAATGCTTGGGCCACAGGTCTGATTTGCCTCTTGTAGGCTATGTGGTTCTTTCTCTTATGTCTTTTTTCTCTTTCTTCATCTTGTAAAGCACTTTGAGCTACATCATTTGTATGAAAATCTGCTACAGAAATAAATGTTGTTGTCAGATTTCATAACTTTCATTCCTTTGCTACTAACTTAGTGTGCTGCAGATGATATGTAAAGGAACTCTTCACTAATCTGTTGTGAGCAATATACCTTTATTTTGCTCATTTTTTTTCTGCTACTACCAAAATTGTTATATGGTGAATTTTGTGGAAAGTGTACTTTAGCTATTCTTGTTAATTCTGATATGAAAGCTGTGCTACTTCCCAAAAGAAAGACAAGGAGGGATCATAAATTCTTGTGTAATTTAATGTAGAAGAAGTTAGTTTTAATTATCACTTCTAAATTGCCCTAGCAACAGTGAGTGTAGGAGTTTCAGTAAATGCAATATTGAATCAATTATTAGTGAATCCTACTGCTCAACTTTCAGAAATATGGAAATAATTTAACTATACAGTTCTAATTTATAAGTCACTTTGGATTAAAATGTTAGCTAATTAAATAAATGTAATTTTTTTTTAAAAATCAGGCATTTAACTTTTTGACACCTTAGACATCAGTAATATGTATTTGAATGTAAATATGTTGTTTATGAGAAAATTTTTCATCAATGACAACCTTTAAATGCAATGCAAGGAATATGGAAAAAATGAAGAATCATGTGGAATTACATTTAAAAGTGTTGTAGGTTTAGATATATTAAATTCATGCATTTACCATTTTACATAATTAAGGCTTAATAATTGAACTAATTAAAAACTTTCAAATAATTTTTCCCAAGAAAAATAGCAAATTTGCATTAATTAGCAATAAATGGTCTTCTACCACATTTCACAGTCATGCAATCACAATTCAATAAACTCCACTTAACAGTAGTTGCATTAAGTACATTTTTGAAATGGCTTTTATAATCATGTGTAATCACATAATTATTATTGTCATCGTGACATACTTTTTAAAAAAGGTTATGTTATCAGCACTTTTGTCTGAATATCTGAGTCTGTGTAAGCCTGTATTTACTGTATGTTTTAAACATAAAAAATAACAAAGGTTGGGCAGTACAATTGCAGAGTGCATTGTGCATCTTGCACATAGCTTCAGTCATGGGTTCAGACTCTTACCTGAGAGAGGGGTTTATGTATTTTGCATATTATCTCCATTTGTGATTTGGGGGTTCTTTAGGTTTCACATGTATTTCCACATTCCAAAGCTTCTTTATTGAGTTAGCTGTTGAAAAAGAATTGCCCCGTGTGAGTGAGTGTACATTTTTATAATGTGGCCCCTTGACCACTAACTGTTTGCTATCTTTACCTTCATGCTACCAGTAAGGATTGAGACACACACCACCAGCTACACTGAAATAAATGTGTTCACAAAATAAATTTGCTCAGGGCATGAAAACATAGTCTGCTTTCTAGCCCCACAGCCTCACAAAGAAATGAGAGACCAATCCTCAAAATATCTTCCTACTTATACAACTGGTAGCAGAGGTTAGCTGCTAGCTTATTGATGATGTCTCGATAGTCGCTGATAAATCTGGGTACAAAATTGGAGCTAGTCTGCTTGTCAGAGGCGAAAAGATTTCAGTTTAGCAATATTGATATTCTGATGAAATTCCACATTTGTTCATTGTAACAACCTTCGATGAATGTTCTATGAAAACCCAGACACGGTTATTAGTATAGACTCTTTATGGAATTCTCCCTAGAGGGATAGATCAGTATTAAAGGTAGCACAACAAAAATGTACAGGATGATTGAAATATATACAGATAAATATGTGCATTGTTAAAAGCATGAGGGCAGAGGGTAAATATTTTGGTTTGCTTGTCCTGGTGCACTAAGTTGTATGATGTGCCTCCTTTTAATATAATTATGTTGCTCAGTAATTTCTTTTGCCAGTGTTTTTAAAGCAGCTGCTGCTGAAGCTAGGAACCTCATCTGTTCTTATGCATCCAGTTTCACTTGTAAGCCCTCTTACCTGTTTCTGTATTGTAGATGCTGTCGAGTTTTGTTTTTTTTTTTAATCTTTTAACCATAGCAAGTTAAAGAAAGTTAGAATTAACAAGGCAACAAGTAGCTGAATGATGTTTTAATATGGTGTTTTAGGACTGTTGGTCATCTTGTTTTTTATTCATCTATTTATTTATTTATTTTTTATTAAATCTCGATTGCAGCAGATATTTCTTGTAGTGCCCTACAAGGTTGTTGGTAAGCCTAGATCATTTTTTCTGCTAGTTATGTTTGCACTATTTCTGCTTTTCTTTGACAAAGCAGGTTTGCTTGTATTGTATTTTCTTGTAATTTAAGGCGTTATGTTGACTTAATTGTATTCTTGTTCTGTGAATACAAAATTACAGTTTTGATATCTGATGAACAATTTGACTTGTCATTTTCTATCCGGCTTAATCCAAACCAGGTTCACTTGGTAAATTACAAGTTTGAGTCCAAAATTTGAATATATCTACAGTATATCGTTGTTAAAATGAGAATACCAGATATGCAATTAAATATAAACAGTCTGAATGTGAGTTAATTATATCTATCATAGAGCAAATTATTAGGAACACCTGCTTGCCTGTGCAGTCTGTCTAATCAGCCAATTGTGTTGCAACAGTGCAGTGTATAAAATCATACAGATGCATGTCAGGGGCTTCAGTTATTGTTCACATCAGAGTCCAGAATTGGGAAATAATATGACCTCAGTCATTTCGTCCATGGCGTGATTGTTAGTGTCAGACAGGCTGATTCCTCTGTTTCTGTAACTGCTGATCTCCTGGGATTTTCTAGATCATACATCTGTAAAGTTTACTCAGAATAGTTTGAAAAACAAAAACGTTCAGTGAGTGGCAGTTCTGTGAACAGAAACACCTTGTTGATAGGAGAGTTCAGAGAAGAATGTCCAGACTGCTTTATGCTGACAGAAAGGCTATGGTAACTCAGCTGACCACTTTGTACAACTTGTAATGAGCAGGAAACCATCTCAGAATACACAGCAAGTTGACCCTTGAGGCAGATGGGCTACAGCAGCAGAAGACTACATTGGGTTCAACTACTGTCAGCCAAGAACAGAAAGCTGAAGCTGCAGTAGGCACATGCTCACCAATAAAAACTTGGAAAGTGTTACTTGGCAAGATGAATCTTGATTTCTACTTTGGCATACAGATGGAAGGGTCAGAATTTTGTACCAGCAGCTTGAAACCATGCACCCAACCTGCTCTATGTCAATAGTCTAGGTTAGTGGTAGTGTATAATGGTGTTTTTTGGCACAATTTGGCCCTGTTATTACCAGTCATTTATAGCCTTAACGCCATGGCCTATTTGAGTATTGTTGCTGACTGTGTGCATCCCTTTATAGCCACAATTTGCTCATCTTCTAATGGCTAATTCTAGCATAATAATGCACCATATCATAAAGCAAAAGTCATCTGAAACTGGTTTCATGAACATGATAATGAGTTCAATGATCTTTACGTGGTCTCGCCAGTCACTAGAGCTGAATTCAACTGAATGCCTTTGAGATGTGGTAGAATGAGAGTTTTGTAGCATGAATACGTAGTTAACAAATCTGCGGAAGTTGCATGATGCAATCAAGTCAACATGGACCAAAATCTTTTAAGGACTCTTTCCAACATCATTTGGAGTTTGTGCCATAAAGGACGGAGTTTGTTTTGAGTGGAAAAGGAGGCCCTAACCAGTATTACTGTTGTGTTCCAAATTATATACAGCTTTTAAGTTGAAATTAACGTAATTATATTTTGAATAGTCAATTTAAGACCAGCAGTTTTAACATTAATGTCTTATAGTAATTACGATTCTAGATACCAACTTTATTTTCGCTAAGGAAAACTATACAGTTAATTCAGGATCTTTCTAACCACATTGTGATTATTCACAACTTCGCTTGGTGGTTGATGGGTGCCCATGAGGTGACACTCCTCTGGTCATGGGTGACTTCAATGCAACCACGGGCACTGAGAGGGCTGGCTATGAGAATTGTCTCGGTCCTCATGGTGACCGTGATGAAAGTGGCTCCATGTTCCTTGACTTTGCAAAAGATCAGGGGCTGCGAATCGCTGAATCCTGGTTCCAGTGCCCTGAGCCGCATCGTTGGACATTTTTTGACATTTTATTGGTTAAATCTTTTTGCATAAGCTACACCTACTGTCATAACCACACAGATCTGTTGAGTCATTTTCTTAACCAGCTTATCCAGGGCACAGTCGCAGGTTGGCTAGAGCCCATCTCTGCGATCATCAGGTGCAAGACAGAAACAACACCTGGACAGAGCCACAGACATGCCAAAGCAAATTATATAATGTTGAATATAATCAGTATATTCCTCCAATCGTAAAAAAAAAAAAAAAATGATGCCTTATTGTTTTTAGGAGGCTGTTGATGTGTAAAAGTATCATTCATTTTCATTTTGTTTCTTTATTCCATTAACTTTTTAAACTCATTCAAATTTACACCAAGTAGGTACTGTTTTAAGTTCTTTATTGTCACAAGTTGGCTTGGCATCATGAAAGCTCTAAAGCTGTGTGTGAGTGTGTTTCCCTTTGTGTTATTAAACATTAATGCCCCTGTTTTTACAGAGAAAATGTAGTTTTTGGAGGTCTGTGTTAACTTCTTTCTTTGTTTTCTTTTCTTCTGCATTGAAAACAGAATCAAATGACAAAAATGATAAAAAGCCCACAGCAAATGGAATGAGTGCTGCACCTAACAAAGAGCTGCCACCAAGTCCAGAGAAAAAGTCAAAGGTAGGTCCACTTACACTGAGATTTCTAGTCAAGCTGTTCTTCCTTCTCACTATCCATTCATAAAATGTCACTTGCCTCCTTTTAATTTTTCTCAGTAGGCTGCTTGTTTTGCCTTGAGCCCTTTGCAGCCAGTAGCATAGATTGAGACAATAGAAATCAATTTGATGAATAATGACGACTGCAGAATATTTATTGTGAAAGTTGATAAGGGTTCAAGCAGATAAAAATCCTTGTACAGATTGTGCAATATTATTTGCCTTAGCCCTTGTCTTCTATGTCTGACAAAGTTTTTTGTCTCTTTGAGAGTTCACTTGTAACCGCAAGTGATATAATTCTGCACAGTGTGTTATGTAAAGGATGCCCCTCTAACAGCAGAGTGCTTAATCCAATGTGATGTGAATTCTTAAGCTGTCAAAGGAGGTGCTTTGAACTAAGCTTGGCATATCCCACACTGCATTAGGCCTAGGCACCACACACTGCATCACATTGTCCTTCAACAAAATTTAAAAAGAAACTGACTTTTTCTGTCTTTTTTTTTTTTTATAAAAAGCAGAAGGCAGTTTACTCACACAGTTTTGCTGACCAAGATTACTTTCTGGCTGTGGTTTGCATTCTCCCAAAGTCCTAAGACATATTCTCCAGTCAATAAGTGAATATTAATTGTCAAACTGCTGTTGCGCCTTTGTGTGCGCTGGAGTGAACTGAGGATCTTTTCAAGGTGAATTCCTTGTGGCCTTTGCTGCTTAGATAGATATATGACCTTGATTTTAGTTAAGCAAGTATAGATGGATATAAAAGATAATGAAAATTTCATTAATGAAACACTCAAAATTGATTTCAAGGCAATAGTACCTTTAACATTAGCAATCAGAAGAATAATTAAAAATAATTTTGATCTGCCTCCTTTTTTTATTTCTTCTTTAATATTTTTGTAGCTCCCGTAGTACAGAGTGTTTTGTTTCTTTAGCATCTGTTAGTCCAGGTAGGATTTGTAATAGTAAAGGTGCTATAGCACATATCTAAATCCAGTGACCAATTACCAATACATTAATTTTAAAGAATCCTCCTTCTCAAAATCTTTGATCATCAACATTTGCTTCCCTAACTAGTATCCTAGGTCAAAATTAACACATTTTGGTAAAAGGGTATTTTGTATAAATATTGCCATCTCATTGCACTCCAAACATTAAAATTCTCTTCAAAGCAGTGGCCTCTAAGCAAAAGATTCAAGAACCTCATTTTTATTTAAAGCACTGTGGTGCTTTGGCATTTACAGAGCTGCATAAGCTTTTTTGTTGTCTTCAAATCAAAGTATTTGCTTTGCTACAGTCATATTTTTCCCAAGGACCTTCATATAGGCCTCTGATGTTAGACCTCTTTCATTCTGGCTTTTCTCATTATCTGCTTATTTTATAGACAAGATCATAATTTTATTTGCAGTTCTAGTCTTTCTTTGCTTATAGGTGACAGGCTGTTTCTGATGTCACCTACAGCCAGGTGTTCTTTCTTTTGTCATCTTTCCATCATATTTATTTTTATTTTGCTTGTTCATTTTTTGAATTTTCTGTTTTTTTATTAAATCAAAGCCTTCTGCAGCCACCACTCCATCTGCTAAGCCAAGTTCTACCAAAGCACGACCTTCATCACTTTCAACTGCTGGTACAGCCAAGCGCCCTGTCTCTGCCAATGCCACCACCCCAAACAAAAAATCATCTGTTCCCACAACACCTACCCCAACTTCCAGCTCAAAGAAGACAACTCCTACCACGCCCCGTCCCACTTCTACAACACCCACTATGCAACGCCCATCCCCTACAACTCCCCGTGAAACCAAGCCTAAGGTGAGTGTGCTCGGGCTACTGTTGTTAAGCACTTTTTCTGTAAAATACATGAAGAGACCAACAGAAAAAAGAACATACATGTAAGATGACAGTTTTCAATGTTATTGTTTGCGTAACAATTTTCCAGTCCTTTGAATTTTTTATAAATCTGTCATAGTGCAGATACTGTTTCATATGTAACACTTTACAATCTGAAAAAAGGTTCATATGATCCTTACAGTGATTAGTGTCTATGCTACAGAATGCGGGTTTATTGCATTCAGCATCAGTTCCTTTTTGGATTGTGTGTGCCAATTTTGGGTCATACTTATCACTTTTAGATGTACTATAATTATGCTGGTGGTTTACTTCAGTATCATGTAGACAATTGTAGAGGTTTGTCTCTACTGCACTATGCAGAATTCTGAATGGGACTCAAAGATCATTAAGAAGCCCATACTTGTTTTTCATTTGATCTTGAAAGATATCTCACTTAGAAAAACTGAAGTGTTGTTTCTTGACATTTTTGATCACTATTACAATTTAGAGAAAGTATTTCCATTAGACTTAGAATAGTTTTACCTGTTAAAAATTCTATTCAGACAGATGCTTAATCTATTGTGTTAGATTTTTTTAGAGTATTAATGATCATTTGTATCTGTAACTATATGCTGTAAATATTACATGTACCCAGTACAGATTAAAATATATAACACAGTGTAGTATAAAGCAACAATACATTCATATTTCAAACAATTTAGATATCAGTAAATGAAAGTTCATCAGTTTTAATTTAAGATTATGTTGTTGAGCTGTAAAGGTGTATGCCATTCCTTACCCTTTTATAAGGTTAGTCAAATTTATTACACTTCGAATGCCAAACTCTCCACACAGCATATTCAAGTTACGCTGCTATCTAAATCCGTGCATTGTTGTGTATGTCAATATTTACAAAACAATTATATTTACTTTACCTTTTTAAACCGTTTTTATAAAGTAACAATTTGTTTTAATATGTTATGGTATTGAGATTTCATCACTTTCTGGCTGGCTTTCAGATGTTACTTCTGCCAAGAATGCATACCAAGAATGGAAGGATTGCTTGCTTTAAAAAAAAAGCCATTTCTGAGTCTTCTTTCATTCAAAGAGAAAAAAGAGTTACAATTAAAATATTTTTAAGCCCAGAATATTAGTTTATTTTTAATAGCTTGTATACTTTTGCTTTGAAAATACTTTGTATTTTTCACATTCTGATTAAAGTATGCTTAATTGGGTCCAGTAACATATATTGTAACTTAGATCATAGTAACCTACTGCATTCTGTTAAGCAATCTATCTTTAAATATAACCTGTGGTTACTCCTCAGCCACAGATGTTTTCCTGAATCTACAGTATAATTTGTATGTTTGTCCTGTAACTCATAGTGTGGCTTGAATAAACCTTTCTCATGAGTGCTATAGTGGCTCATTTAGAAAACTGAATATCTTAAATTTACATCCTGTACTGCCACTCTTAGTATAAATATCGATTTGCTATCAACATGTCACCCAAATAATATATTGCAAAATTACACATACAAATTATGTTTCTCAAGCTTCATTTTCTGTTTCATTCCAAACACCCTTTGCATGCCTAATTTTATTTCTTTTTAAGCCAAAAAATGAAGGCTAATGTATAGTTAACATAACCGTGAAAATGTATATGTATTGGACTGCTATGATTTCTATTCTGGAGTTGGTGGCAGGACTGGCACTCCAGCCACTGTAAGAAACCTCACACTGTTCCATTGTGGTGCTGAGGTGTCACCAATGTGTCCCAATCCAGGTGGCTCATTGTGTGGCAACGAGCTATCTACGCATGCTCCCATTGTATTGTAATTCAAATGTATATACAGTAAAACCTCGATTATCTGTCAGATGTCGGGACTGAGGCTGTTATGGATAAGAGAAAAAATGGATAACAGAACAGCTACTTTAAAAATGATGTACAGTAGATTAGTTTAGCAAATAGTCATATTTATTTATAAAACAAAACTATATTAACAAAATATAAGATAATGTTAACAAAATTAATTCATATAATATTGTAAGGACCAGCGTAATAAGCAAATACAACTCTGACATACTGCAGTTTTCTGCGTTCTACTTGGAGTCTTCTTTCCATAACAAACGGTGCCTTGTCTTACACTCTGTTATCTGGGTTATGGAGCACACCTCCAAAACAATAAAAGAAACCTTTCCCTACCAATTAGTTTATCTCCTGCCACTTACATTCTTCTTAAAATTTCCTTCCATCGCACCTTCTTTTTTCTCCTAACTTCTCCTGTCACTCATCTCCTAAGAGGCATGTTAGCCCCTTTAAAAGCAGAAGCCCTTCACCCAGTCCCATCACTTACAGCATTCATTCCACCCTTTCTGCTCCCACACAGCACAAGGCAAGCTGCCTGCACATCACAGTATATTAAAACTTGATATAATAGAATTTAAAAAGAAAATTAAAATACAGAAGAACATTAACATTAATAAAGAGTAACATTACTGTCAGTGGTTTCCATTTTCGACACGTTTTTCAATTTTGATGGCATGATGCTTTGTATTGTTCACTGTTGTTCTTCCTACTACATAAATTGAAGCAATACTTGAAGCACTTTTGCTGTTTCATAAATGTTTAATAATTTTAATTTTTTGTGGCAATTCACACACACAGGGAGTCCTCGGGTTACAACGTTTCAACATACAACGTTTCGAGTTTACGACGCTCACTCCCATAAAAACTTAAAAAAAAAAAAAAAAAAAATTCAGACGTGACTGTTTCAGCTTACACCGTTAACGTCATACTTACAGACTATGTGGGCGGAAGAATACACAATAACGCTGTATATGAGTGAGGGAGTTGGTGAACTAGTTTGGTTGCATGCAGCGTAGGTATGTGGTGTATGAGTAAGAGAGTTGGCGAACTAGTTTGGTTGCACGTGGCACAAGTGTTCCGTTTGTGTTGCTTTGTTTGGCGACTTTTTGGCCCTTATCATGGCTCCCAAAGGAAAGCTAGAGTCTTCAGATGGTAGTGCTTCGAAGAAAAGGAAAGCCATCAAGATGGAAGTGAAATTAGACATTATAAAGAGATCAGAACGAATAAAAGTAAAGAATTTTTTTTTACACTCATTTTTTTGTCATTTATTCTGTTACTGCAGTACAGTGTACAGTATAGTATATTTATGTTCTTTTCCTTTTTCTGTGTCTTAGTTGTGTTTTTACAACAACAACATTTATTTATATAGCACATTTTCATACAAAAAGTAGCTCAAAGTGCTTTACATTTTATGTTCTAGATTATGATTTTACAAATGTGTTAGGATAGGTAAGTGACTTAGGCTAGGGTGTGTTTCGACACGAAAATTCGGGTTATATCGCTGTCGTAGGAACAGAACTGTGTTGTAACCCGAGGACCCTCTGTGTGTGTGTGTGTGTGTGTGTGTGTGTGTGTGTGTGTGTGTGTGTGTGTGTGTGTGTGTGTGTGTATATATATGTATATATATATATATATATATATATATATATACAGTGCATCCGGAAAGTATTCACAGTGCATCACTTTTTCCACATTTTGTTAAGTTACAGCCTTATTCCAAAAGGGATTCAATTAATTTTTTTCCTCAGAATTCTACACACAACACCCCATAATGACAACGTGAAAAAAGTTTACTTGAGATTTTTGCAAATTCATTAAAAATAAAAACATTGAGAAAGCACATGTACATAAGTATTCACAGCCTTTGCCATTAAGCTTAAAATTGAGCTCAGGTGCATCCTGTTTCCCATGATCATCCTTGAGATGTTTCTTTAGCTTAACTGAAGTCCACCTGTGGTAATTCAGTTGATTGGACATAATATGGAAAGGCACACACCTGTCTATATAAGGTCCCACAGTTGACAGTTCATGTCAGAGCACAAACCAAGCATGAAGTCAAAGGAATTGTCTATAGACATCCGAGACAGGATTGTCTCGAGGCACAAATCTGGGGAAGGTTACAGAACGTTTCTGCTGCTTTGAAGGTCCCAATGAGCACAGTGGCCTCCATCATTTGTAAGTGGAAGAAGTTCGAAACCACCAGGACTCTTCCTAGAGCTGGCCAGCCATCTAAACTGAGTGATCGGAGGAGAAGGGCCTTAGTCAGGGAGGTGACCAAGAACCCGATGGTCACTCTGTCAGAGCTCCAGAGGTCCTCTGTGGAGAGAGGAGAACCTTCCAGAAGGACAACCATCTCTGCAGCAATCCACCAATCGGGCCTGTATGGTAGAGTGGCAAGACGGAAGCTACTCCTTAGTAAAAGGCACATGGCAGCCCGCCTGGAGTTTGCCAAAAGGCACCTGAAGGACTCTCAGACCATGAGAAAGAAAATTCTCTGGTCTGATGAGACAAAGATTGAACTCTTTGGTGTGAATGCCAGGCGTCACATTTGGAGGAAACCAGGCACTGTTCATCTCCAGGCCAATACCATCCCTACAGTGAAGCATGGTGGTGGCAGCATCATGCTGTTGGGATGTTTTTCAGCGGCAGGGATTGGGAGACTAGTCAGGATAAAGGGAAAGATGACTGCAGCAATGTACAGAGACATCCTGGATGAAAACCTGCTCCAGAGCGCTCTTGACCTCAGACTGGGGCGACGGTTCATCTTTCAGCAAGACAACGACCCTAAGCACACAGCCAAGATATCAAAGGAGTGGCCTCAGGACAACTCTGTGAATGTCCTTGAGTGGCCCAGCCAGAGCCCAGACTTGAATCTGATTGAACATCTCTGGAGAGATCTTAAAATGGCTGTGCACCAACACTTCCCATCCAACCTGATGGAGCTTGAGAGGTGCTGCAAAGAGGAATGGGCGACACTGGCCAAGGATAGGTGTGCCAAGCTTGTGGCAACATATTCAACAAGACTTGAGGCTGGAATTGCTGCCAAAGGTGTATCGACAAAGTTTTAAGCAAAGGCTGTGAATACTTATGTACATGGGATTTCTCAGTTTTTTTTTATTTTTAATAAATTTTCAAAAATCTCAAATAAACCTTTTTCACGTTGTCATTATGGGGTGTTGTGTGTAGAATTCTGAGGAAAAAATGAATTTATTCCATTTTGGAATAAAGCTGTAACATAACAAAATGTGGAAAAAGTGATGCGCTGTGAATACTTTCCGGATGCACTGTATATGTGTATTTATGTATGTATATGCATACAGTCATCCCTCTCCACTTCGCGCTTCGACTTTCGCGGCTTCATTCTATCGCGTTTTTTTCTCATACATGCTTCTACAACGCTACGCATCGGAAGCATCTTTGCTCTTGTAAGTGTTTGCGATTTCTGAGAACTTTTATCTAAGCCCCGCGATGGCTCCTAAACATGCTGCTTTTTCTAAGCCTTCTGACGATGAAACTAAGCGCCGGTGGAAGATGCTTACCATCCAGGAGAAGGTGAAATTCTTGGATATGATCAAAGATGGCAAGAAAATCGTGGAGGTTACCCACCATTACGACTTGAATGAGTCTACTGTTCGCTCCATCCGTAAAGATGAAAAAAACAACCGTGAAACGGCTACTGTCTCTTTCAACAAGGAAGCAAAGCGCGTCGTGACAAGTCGTAATAAGTTCATAGTGAAAACGGAGTCTGCCCTAGCCATTTGGATCAGCGACAGCCGCAAGAAAAATATTCCGTTGGATTCGCTGGTCATGCGGGAGAAAGCGAGGCAGCTCTATCAGCGCATTACGGCGGACGAACCTCAACCAGAACCCTCTTCTGCAACGTTCATGAATTTCACGGCAAGCAAGGGTTGGTTCGAGAAGTTCCAGAAGAGGTATCATCTGAAGAGTGTCGTTCTCCATGGAGAAGCTGCCTCTGCTGACCAGCCTGCAGCAGAGGACTATGTGAACAACACGTTCCAGAAGATCCATGAGTAGGGTGAGTATCATCCAGAACAAGTGTTCAATATGGATGAAACAGGACTGTTCTGGAAAAGAATGCCTTCCCGGA
Source organism: Erpetoichthys calabaricus (assembly GCF_900747795.2). Lineage (NCBI taxonomy): Eukaryota > Metazoa > Chordata > Cladistia > Polypteriformes > Polypteridae > Erpetoichthys > Erpetoichthys calabaricus. The sequence goes on from NC_041399.2 coordinate 198,244,680, forward strand.
CATTCATTTTCAAGGATGAGGCCAAGGTCCGTGGCTTCAAGGCGTATAAGGATTGCGTGACTATCGTTATGTGTGGAAATGCTGAGGGATTTTTGCTCAAGCCTGCCCTTATCTACAAGGCCAAGAACCCTAGGGCCCAGAAGAATAAAAACAAGAACCTGCTGCCAGTGCATTGGATGCACAACAACAAGGGCTGGATCACGAAGCGGCTGTCATCGTACTGGTTCAACGAGTGCTTCATCCCCCAAGTCAAGCTGTATGTAAGAAGGGACTCAAGTTTAATGTCCTTCTCCTCATGGACAATGCTGGAGGTCATGCGCAAGACCTATCCTATGACGGTGTGCGGATCAAGTTCCTTCCTCCCAACACCACTTCGCTGATCCAGCCCATGGATCAAGGCGTTATTCACGCGTTCAAGGCCCTCTACACGTGAAACACCCTGCAGCACTTCGTCGAAGGCATGAACCTTGAGGAGAACTTCTTGCTGAAGGAGTACTGGCGGTAGTATACCATCGCGACTTGTCTGAAGAACATCCAGGCTGCGTTGAAGGACATAAAGACGGAGACTGTGAAGGCCAGCTGGAAGATATTGTGGCCTGAAATTGTCCATGACTACAGAGGATTCACCCCAGAGGATATAAGCAACTCGGCAGTGAATAAGGCAGTTAGGCTAGCCCGTATGCTGAGAGGAGAAGGTTTCGCGGATATGACCCGCAATGACGTGGATGAGCTGCTGGAGACACATTCGGATCCCTTAACTGACGAGGATCTGGTGGAGATGATTAAGTTTGCGAGTGAGGAGGAGGAAAAGCAGCCAGAGGTTCCTGGGGTTCAGGAGGAGGAAGTTGGCCTTACACTTGAGCGTCTCTTGCAAGTCGTGAGAACTATTAAGGTAGTACAGGACATGATTGACAAATGGGACCCACAAATGATGCGTGCATTGCAGTTCCGGAATGCACTTGATGGAGCGATAGAACCCTACAAAAGCCTCCTCACGCATATGAAAAGACAGCGCTAGCAACTGCCTATCATGATGTTCTTCAGCCTCGCACCCAGACACGCACCTGCTGAAGATACTGCACCACCTGAAGACTCTCCTACTGAGGTTGTGCCTTCAGCGGAGCAGTAACCTTGCTCTTCTTTGCTGTGCAGTACATCTCTTCATCTTCATCTCTTCATCGCTTCATCATCGAACAAGTTGCACTATTTTCATAGGTTAGTGGTTGTGTGTAAGAACTGCGTGTGTGTGTAATTAAATGTACAGTACAATAATAATATGATATTTGTAACGTCTAATGTCTTATTTTCTCTTATTTTGTCTAATATATTGGGTAATACGAGTGTAATAGTGACTAAAGGGTGTTATTTCATGTCCAGAGGGCTCTAATAATGTTAAAAAAAAAACCGTATTTAGAAGGTCGTAAACAGGTTTTCTATACTGTAACTGCGAAAATATTCGATTTATAAATAAAGATTCCTACTTCGCGGAAATTCATTTATCGCGGTAGAATCTGTCACGGAGTAACCGGGATAAACGAGGGACGACTGTATATGTACAGTATATATATGTATGTGTGTATATATATATATATATATATAATATACTGTATATCTCTATATATATATATATATATATACAGTCCTGATCAAAAGACCACTTGAAAAATGGCAAAAAATCATATTTTGCATGGTTGGATCTTAACAAGGTTCCAAGTAGAGCTTCAAGATGCAACAAGAAGAAATGGGAGTGAGACAAAACATTTGTTGAGCATGCAATTTAATGAAAACAACGATTAAACTGAAACAGGCTGTTTTACAGCTGATCAAAAGTATAGGACCACATGCCTTTAAAAGGCCAAATCTGTGCAAAGATGTGGATTCATTGTCATTTTCTGTCAGGTAGTCACACGTTCTGATGGCAAAGGCAAAAAAACTCTCCCTTTTTGAACATGGTCGGGTTGTTGAACTGCATAAGCAGGGTCTCTCACAGCGCGCCATCGCTGCTGAGGTGGGACGCAGTAAGACAGTAAGACAGTCATTTGGAATTTCTTAAATGATCCTGAGGGTTATGGAATAAAAAAAGTCAAGTGGAAGACCCAAAAAAATTTCACCAGCACTGAGCCGGAGGATCCAATTGGCTGTCCGTCAAGACACTGGACGATCCTCGACCCAAATTAAGGCCGTTACTGGTGCTGACTGCAGCCCCATAACCATCAGACGGCATCTGAGACTGAAGGGCTTCAAAAACAAAAAACGTCTTCAAAGACCTCGTCTCTTTGAACGCCACAGAACTGCTCGTTTGGACTTTGCAAGAGAGCACCAAACATGGGACATTCAAAGTTGGAGAAATTTTTATTCTCTGATGAGAAAAAATTTTACCTTGATGGTCCTGATGGTTTCCAACGTTACTGGCAGGACAAGCAGATCCCACCTGAGATATTTTCTACGCGCCACAGTGGAGGGGGCGCCATAATGGTCTGGGGTGCTTTTTCCTTCAGTGGAACAATGGAGCTTCAGGAAGTGCAGGGACGTCAAACGGCCGCTGGCTATGTCCAGATGTTGCAGAGAGCATTCCTCATGACTGAGGGCCCTCGTCTGTGTGGTAACGACTGGGTTTTTCAACGGGACAACGCTACAGTACACAATGCCCGCAGGACAAGGGACTTCTTCCAGGAGAATAACATCACTCTTTTGGCCCATCCTGCTTGTTCCCCTGATCTAAACCTTTGGGGATGGATGGCAAGGGAAGTTTACAAAAATGGACAACAGTTCCAGACAGTTGATGCCCTTCGTGCGGCCGTCTTCACCACTTGGAGAAATGTTCCCACTCACCTCATGGAAACGCTTGCATCAAGCATGCCGCAACGAATTTTTGAAGTGATCAACAATAACGGTGGAGCTACTCAGTACTGAGTTCATGTTTGAAAGTTTGATTTCTGTTTTGGGGGGGTTTACGGGTTTTTTTGGAGGTGTGGTCCTATACTTTTGATCAGCTGTAAAACAGCCTGTTTCAGTTTAATCGTTGTTTTCATTAAATTGCATGCTCAACAAATGTTTTGTCTCACTCCCATTTCTTCTTGTTGCATGTTGAAGCTCTACTTGGAACCTTGTTAAGATCCAACCATGCAAAATATGATTTTTTGCCATTTTTCAAGTGGTCTTAAACTTTTGATCAGGACTGTATATATATATATATATATATATATACTGTATATCTATATATATATATATATATATATATATATATATATATACTGTATATCTATATATATATATATATATATATATACACTGTATATCTATGTATATATACATATATACTGTATATATGTATATGTATATATATATATATATATATATATATATATATATACAGTATATATATATATATATATATATATATATATATATATATATATATACTGTATATGTATATACAGTATTTGCAAAAGTTTAAGGCAGGTGTGAAAAAATGCTGTAAACAAAGAATGCTTTCAGAAATATAAATAATGATTGTTTATTGTTATCAATTTACAAAATGCAAAGTCAGCGAACAAAAGAAAAATCTAAATCAAATCAATATTTGGTGTTACTACCTTTTGCCTTCAAAGCAGCATCAATTCTTATAGGTACACTTGCACAAAGTCAGGGATTTTGTAGGATTCTAGTCAGGTGTCTGATCAACCAATTATACCAAACAGGTGCTAATGATCATCAATGTCACACACAGGTTGAAACACAGTCATTAACTGAAACAGAAACAGCTGTGTAGGAGGCTTAAAACTGGGTGAGGAACAGCAAACTCTGCTACCAAGGTGAGGTTGTGGAAGACAGTTTCATGTCATGGCAAGATTGAGCACAGCAACAAGACACAAGGTAGTTATACTGCATCAGCAAGGTCTCTCCCAGATAAAGATTTCAAAGCAGACTGGGGTTTCAAGATGTATTGTTCAAGCTCTTTTGAAGAAGCACAAAGAAACAGGCAACATTGAGGATCGTAGACACAGTGGTTGGCCAATAAAACTTAGTTCAGCAGATGAAAGACACATCAAGCTTATTACCCTTCGAAATCTGAAGATGTCCAGCAGTGCCATCAGCTCAGAACTGGCAGAAACCAGTGGGACCCAGGTACACCCATCTACTGTCCGGAGAAGTCTGGCTAGAAGTGGTCTTCATGGAAGAGCTGCAGCCAAAAACCCGTACCTCCGACGTGGAAACAAGGCCAAGTGACTCAAGTATGCACGAAAACATAGGAACTGGGGTGCAGAAAAATGGCAGCAGAGTGCTCTGGACTGATGAGCCAAAATTTTAAATATTTGGCTGTAGCAGAAGGCAGTTTGTTCGTCGAAGGGCTGGAGAGTGGTACAATAATGAGTGTCTGCAGGCATTAATGAAGCATGGTGGAGGTTCCTTGAACGTTTGGGGCTGCATTTCTGCAAATGGAGTTGGAGATTTGGTCAGGATTAATGGTGTTCTCAATGTTGAGAAATATAGGCAGATACTTATCCATCATGCAGTATCATCAGGGAGACGTATGATTGGCCCCAAATTTATTCTGCAGCAGGACAACGACCCCAAACATACAGCCGTAGTCATTAAGAACTATCTTCAGCGTAAAGAAGAACAAGAAGTCCTGGAAGTGATGGTATGGCCCCCACAGAGCCCTGATCTCAATATCATCAAGTGTGTCTGGGATTACATGAAGAGACAGAAGGATGTGAGGAAGCCTACATCCACAGAAGATCTGTGGTTAGTTCTCCAAGATGTTTGGAACAACCTACCAGCCGAGTTCCTACAAAAACTGTGTGCAAGTGTACCTAGAAGAATTGATGCTGATTTGAAGGCAAAGGGTGGTCACACCAAATATTGATTTGATTTGGATTTCTCTTTTGTTCATTCACTGCATTGTGTTGATTGATGAAAATAAATGATTAACACTTCCATTTTTGAAAGCATTCTTTGTTTACAGCATTTTTTCCCACCTGCCTAAAACTTTTGCACAGTACTGTGTGTATGTATATATATATATATGTATATATATATATATATATATATATATATGTATGTATGTATGTATGTATGTATGTATGTATGTATGTATGTATGTATGTATGTATGTGTGTGTGTGTGTGTGTGTGTGTGTGTGTGTGTGTGTGTGTGTGTGTGTGTGTATGTATATATGTATATGTCTATATATACAGTCTGTATATGTACTGTATATGTATGTATGTGTGTGTGTATATATTTAATATATATAAACTAAATTTCAGTTGTGTTCTGGTAAAGTTTCCACAGTGCTAGACTTGACTGTTTTATAAGGTACTTCCTGAAGCATATACTTTGCATGATATTCTATTAGCACATCTTCACTTACTCACAGAATGAGCAGTGGATCATTAGAGAACTGTTAAGCAACAGCAGTATGATTAATTTTAACAGGCTACTATTAATTAAAATGTACACGCGGCTATGGGAATGGCCTGTTCTGCCTTGTGTTTAATGCACAAAGCTTCTCTGTAGTACCAATTGCTTTTGTGCTATAGAGCAGAGGCAGTTTCAAAGAAGATTTATGAAAGGAGGGAACTTTAAATAATTCTAAGTTTACACAGTAATAATTTTTTAAAAATAGAACACGAATACCTGTATATTTGATAAACACTATGCCTAGTGGTGTTCTCCGTCTTTACTTTCTTTAATTTTATGTTCCCAAAAAGCAATGAGTAAGTTGCAGTGTGACATCTAAGCTTTTGCTCTGTTGTGAACATGGTGTTATTTTCAGTGCCTTTCATACTACTCTATTCCAGAGGCTCTTTACAGTTAGTCTGATAGTAAGTGATAAGAAATGTTTATAATAATTCTATTTACAGTAACTATACGTTCTTCAAGAATATGACAACTTCTTTTATTCCCGCCGTAGGTTCCAACAACTCGAAACACAGTAAAAAGTCCAGAGAAGCCATCAACAGTTTCAAAGACAACTTCAACTCCCCCTGCAAAGGCTTCAGTGCCAAAGAGTAGCCCTGGAGTGCCTGCAACACCTAAGTCGAGTAGTGCTACCCGTACTTCTGCCCAGAAAAATGCCACCACCACACAGAGGCCTACCTGTGAGTCAACAGTAAAATGTTTACTTAATAAAATGTTTCACTAGTAGTGAAGAAGGTTGAATTAATACTGCCCTTGTTATAAAGCAAGTAATACAGTGTATCTAGTATAGGAAACTTAACCCAGCCACAGGGGATGCACAAACAAGTGTGTTTCTTCATGCTGGTCCCAAGCCCAGATAAATGGCGAGGGTTACGTCAGAAAGGGCTTCCACTGTAAAATTTTACCATATCAATATGCAGACAACAATACAGATTTCCAAACCAGATCAATGGATGCCCGGGTTAACAACAGCCATCACCAGAATTGTTAGCCAACAGGGTGCTGGCAGAAATTGGGCTACTGTTGGCCGCAGAAGGAGAAGAAGAGGGAGGCAGGAGGAGAGGAGTAATGTGAAGAGAGTGGAAGTAGGGGTAAGAACTTTGAATGTTGGCAGTATGAAGGGTAAGGCTGATGTGATGGAGAGAAGGAAGGTTTGATATATTGTGCTTGCAAGAGACTACATAGAAAGGAAGTAAGGCCAGGTGGATCGGAGGTGGATTCAAATTGTTCTATCATGGTGTAAATGGGAGAAGAAATGGGGTAGGGGTTATCCTGAAAGAACAGTATGTCAGGAGTGTTTTGGAGGTGAAAAAGAGTGTTGGACAGAGCAGTGATTATAAGGCTGGAAATTGAAAGTATGATGATGAATGTTTTTAGTGCATATGCCCTGCAAGTTGGATGTGTGATGGATGAGGATGATGATTTCTGGAGTGAGTTGATTAAAGTGGTAGAGTGTGTAACTATGGGGAGAGCGAGTGGTGATTGAAGCGGATTTCAGTGGACCTGTTGGTGAAGGGAACAGAGGAGATGAAGAGGGTGATGGATAGGTATGGTTTCAAGGAGAGGAATGCAGAAGGTCAGATAGTAGTGGATTTTGCGAAAAGGATGGACATGGCTGTGGTGAATACATATTTTAAGAAGAGAGAAGAACATAGGATGACGTACAAGTGTGGAGGAAGGTGCACAGAGGTAGATTATATCTTATGCAGGAGGGTCGGTCTAAAGGAGATTGTAGACCGCAAAGTGATGACAGGGGAAAGCATAGTTAGGCAGCATAAGATGGTGGCCTGTAGGATGACACTGGAGATAAAGAAGAGGAGAGTGAGGGCAGAGCCAAGGATCAAATGGTGGAAGTTGAAAAAGGAAGACTACAAGGTTGAGTTCAGGGACGAGGTGAGACAGGCATTGGGTGGCAATGAAGAGTTACCAGACAGCTGGGCCACTACAGCAGAAGTAGTAAGGGTGGCAGTAAGAAAGAAGGGTGCTTGGCATGATATCTGTACAGAAGAGGAAGGAAAAGGAAACATTGTGTTGGAATGGGAAAGTACAGGAGAGTATACAGAGGAAGAGGTTGGCAAAGAAGTAAAGTGGCAAAGGCTAAAGAAAAGTGGTATGATTGGCTAGACAGAGGGACTGAGCTGGGAAAGACGTGCAGCAAAAATAAAGGTTTTATCCAGAAGTAGTGATCCATTTGGCATAGAAAGTAACCATCAGATCAGAATACTTGGGTATCAGCAATTGAAGATATGGCGGGATCATGCTGACCTTGGAATGTTTCTATTGCTACATCATACTTGCTTCAATAATGTGTTTGTCACCAGTATTGAGGTAGTAAGTGAATTAGTTTTGATCCAGGTAGTCATTTGCATTTGTTTAGTTATTGTAGATGTTCAGGCTGATGTATTGCTGCCCATGTTTGTAATATAGATATAATAACACGACCAGGTAAGTGACTGTAGTTATAAATGACTTTGACTCTTACATTTGGAGAATCTACCAGGACAGCCACTCATTAGGAATAACTCATTAAATCATTTTGCAGTGACTTGTGAAACTAGAACCCTGCTCATAGTCTCTATTTAATAATAAGAGAATACACAAAGGAATTTCAAAGAGACTGTATGGTACAATGCTGGAGCACCTACTTTAAGATGAGGCTTTCTTTTACTTAATGCCGCCTAGAACTTGTGTGACAGCACTCTGAAAGACTTTACTAAGCAACATTATAATAGAAATGGAGTCATGGCAGGCAGCATTTGACAGGTGGCGTTTACTACCTGTTTTACTCCATATTAGATAGCTACAGCTTTTTGTGGCATGGGATTTCTGGATAAATAAACAATTCTTTGTTCCAATTTTTGTAATTATTTTGCAGTTATGTAACTCTTGTTTTATAAGACAGATGTCTTGCAAATTAGACTACTGCTTTTAGAAGTAGCATTGCATAGCTGCACTTGGGTCCTAATCTGTGGATCCTAAGTTGATCTGTCATGTGGTGGGTGCGGCAAAGCGCTGTATCAGCGCGTGCTCCTAACCTCCTCCTCATTGTACCATGAAATTGTGATTGATATTTTATTGAAATAAGCAATACACACAGTAAAACTTTGCTTTATGAAAATTAAATAATCTTATAGTAAAGATGATTTTTTAGCCCAGCTGAATTAAAGAGCATCTGCCAGTTGAGTCAAATGCAAATGTTGCAACAATCATATTAGGAATAATTAAAAATGCATCTTTTACATTTTTTTTTCTTTATTTTTAGCCATAAAAACTGAATCTAAAGTAACAGATGTGAAGAAAGCAAGTCCAGCAAAATCTCCTTCAGGTATATTTTTATTTCTAAATATATCGAATTTTAAATACGGTTTACCATTTATTGTGATAGAATTGGATACATCATTGATGTTTTGTTCTCAGCAATACATTTGCTACTTTTAAAAAAAAAAAAAAAAGTTTTACTGTGTGAAAGAGAGTCTAAAGGAGAAAAGTTGTCAAGGAAAAATTTAGATTTATTCAGTCAGCATCATTATATTTTTTTGTTTGTTTTTAGGTTTGTTTGCATATAATGTGACCTGCTGCGGTCCCCATATTTGACAAGACTGCTGAACTTTCATTGGACTATTTTGGCCACAGCACGCTGTACACATTTTTTAAATTTAAAAATCTCCTTATTTAAAAGCATTAACAAATTTGTGAAATCATCTGTCTTAAAACAGAGAAACAATCTGAGCAACTTCAACTACAAATTAGTTTACTATTTTAATTTTAGCTTGAGCGAGGTTAGTTCAACTTATATATTTTTTATTTTTTGATGGCAAAGCAGTGAAACAATTTCGGTCTTGCTCACTGAAGCAAGTTCACCTCGGTGCTGGACACGGGATGGGGTGGGGGTAAGATGTTGGCAGGATTGAATGACCAAGTATATAAGAAATTAATAATGTTAGATGTGAATTAATTTATCGCTATGATGTACTATTAATGATATTCTGTATTTATTCAACATGACAGTACTGATATTGTTTATTTGTTCATCACCATTCTAAGTAAGTACAGTCTTTTAATGTGCGAATGTAGGGCGAGATCATGTTATATGCTAACAACTTGAGTTCTGCCTCTGCCTTGTCTCTGTGGCTGTGTTGCGTCTTTCTTGGACCTCAGTCACAGCAGCTATGTTCTCCTGCTCCTTTAAATCTAAATGGTTAAGTGACATGGTGTTAAATGTCCATATTAGGAAAGATGATAACAGCTTATTTAGATATTTATGAAAGATGTCTCAGTGACTCTTTAAGCTACAGTGACAAAATGTTACCCAGAATTTCTGTTACACTTAAACAACCTCCCAGCTACATTATCTAAAGATTAGAATGATCCAGTATTTGTCTGACATTGTAATTAATCAGCAAAGCATCACAATGATCCACCATCTGTTATGTTCAGATGCAGCCAACAATTTTAGTTTGAGACTTCAGCACAGATTTTAAGTCTGCATTGGGTCCTTCTTTGAAAAATACTATGCCTAAGAAATTCAAACCACAATTAGCCACATACTCTTCACATCAAACAAACCCTAACAATGACACATCACTTACAGTAAGTTTGAATCTGCTGTCTGTGAAAGCAACTTCAGCCACATGATATTGTAAAATAATATTTAAAAACATTATAAACCGTACACTACTATTACATGCAATTATATTCTATTATCACTATTATTTTTGATGTCACTGTTACAAAAATATGTTGTGAACAAAATAGTGATAATGAACTGTTTCATGAAGTGATTAGAAAATTTTCAAAGCAGCAAATCAAGTCACTAAATACACCTGAATATTACATAATGCATTTATTTTCTTAGTTGTAAACATTTGTGAAGCAAATCAAAATGAGAAAGGTGACCTTCAAATAAAATGTGTTATGGTTAAGTTACTTGGAAGTTGGTTTCCTTTAATACCAGGATTTTCACCAGTTTAAGAGCTTGGTTTGATATTCATTTTGAATAGGCTTTTAGCTCTATGGCTGCTACTCCTCAGAAATCTCTGCCATATCCATTCATGATGCACTTCAAATGTCTATACCTGTAGCCATTTTAATTGTCTATATCTGAAATTATATTCTCTTATTTGAATATTTTGTGTAAGGTATTGTCATCTTGTGTTCTGTACTTACTGTATGTACGCATAGGTTTTTATTGTATTTCATCTTGTTACTTTGAAATATATTCTTTGCTGTCAAAATCACCTCATAATAGCATACTCTATGAATGGTGCTAAATAAAATGAAAAACAGTTAATTAGGTTAGTTAATTAATATTTTCATTTTTTTAATATTTAGCAGGTACAAGCAGGACAAGGATGACTCCAGTCAGTTCCAAGAGTAATGCAACAACACCTAGTACTCCTGGAACAAACACCTCCAAATCTGTTACACCCACTTCTGCTGAAAAGAAGACTCCTTTGGCCCGAACTGTTCCTAAAACTAGTCCAGCCCCTAAGACCACACCCCGGCCAAACAGCACAACTCCCACACCAGATGTCAAGAATGTTAAGTCCAAAATAGGATCTACTGACAATATTAAACATCAGCCTGGAGGAGGCAAGGTAGGACAAGAACTGTGCAACATTAGTTTTTAGTCTTCACTCTTTAAAGAGTAAACATTGCTAGAATTGTAGAATGATGACACTTTTCATACCTGACTGTGAAAAAGAAGCCTTCATTTTTGTCTGATTTATAGTCTGCCTGCGTTTTATTTTCTTGCCATGTAGCCAAATAGTGTACTTTCCTTTCTGGATAATGCATAAAGCAACATCTTCACTTAATAAGTTACTTTATTGATGTCTCACCTTTTTTGATTTTGTATATTTTCAACGCAATATATTTTTTATTTTACTTTTTTCCTTTTATGTTTATTTTTGCAACTTTTAATCTACTGAAATAAGAGCAGTTAAGTTCAAGATACAAAGATTTTAGCTGATAGTTTCATTTTACTAATTAAAATAAGTAAGCATTATCAGAATTTGACAGGTAATAGCCAAAGCATTGAGCTTTAAGCCCAGTTTCATGTCTTGCCTATCAGAGCAAGATACTTAACTATGTGTATCTAAAACAAAAACTAACAACTCTGTCTACATTATCCTGATGTTGTAAGTTCTAATGGATAAATTTGTTATTAAAATATACATTAGTAATAATAAATAATTCTTTGGTTTTTGCAGACCTAACATTTTGCTTAAAAGCATAATTTCAAGTTTACTGGGGTAGTATACAAATAGTGGCAATGGCTACCATAAAGAAGCAATGTGTTAATCCTAAAGACCAGACATTTATTTAGATTTTTTGATATTCAGTAGTACAGTACATGGCTGCTACATAATTCTGTTACCCTTTAGTAACACAATTGAGTACCTGTTGTAGTTTGGATAGAAAATAAATTCAACAACTATTTTCTGATTGTTTAATACAAACTGTTCCTTTGCCACGAAACCACCTTATTGTTTCCTTATCCAGGCAACCGTGACAGACAAGAGTCGGGAGTCTAAAGGGCCTAAGAAAGATGATCCACTAACAGTAAATCAAATCTCTAAAAATTCCATAGTGAAAAATCAAAGCTCCCCAAAGCAGAGTATTGGGAAAGTGAGTGGATTTATTCATCATTTGTCTCATTTTCTACCCTCTTTTCCTATCTTTTTTTAAGGCCAACAAATCTCCTTTTTAACTACAAACTATTTTCCACTAAAATTGCCGTACCCACAGTAAACATGTTTGCAGGTTACTACTGTTTATACAAATCATGTTTGTTAATCTGATATACTTTTCACTCATTAGTTATCCTCTATTCAGTTTCTTTCTTAATAATCAGCAAACTTGAGGACTCTGTCTTTCATGAATCTGAAAGCTTTGGTGTAAGTGGAGACCTCAGTTTATCAGTTGGCTCTTGTTTCCTCCTGTACTCTTTTCTTCTGTCTTTTTCAGTATGTCCTCTGCCCTCTCTTTTTTTTCTACCTACATGTTAGATCAGTCCTCAGATTCACTTACCACTCTGCTTTAGAAGAGATTTGCTCTTCATGAAATTTAAATATCTGCATGTGAGCTTTGAAAAATAATGTGCGCTTATCCACTTTCCAAGTCAAGCAAATGGGGAATAATGGTCATGTAAATTTAATAGTTTGATGTTAATATAGAGGTAATAAGCAGTTTTTATTGAAGGAACAATTTTATACTATAGTTTTAGGGCACAAGAAAACTGTATATTTTTGTAGTCAGATTTCGTTTATTAAGCAGAACTTAATTATTTTTAGTTTCAGGCTGTACTCTTGGTCTCATTTGTTTTGCCTCTCTTAATGTGAGTAGTGCAACAAGGGCTGCAATGTTGCTTATGACTGCAGCACTTTACACATACTGTACATCTGATGTACAGTAGCTTAAATAGCAGCAATAACAGCTACACAAGGTTTAATTGTGATTATCTTTGTTTAACAACTTTGTCTGACTGGGAGATGGAAATGTAGGGGTGATTTCAACAGTTGTGGGAAACACTAGGGTGTGACCTGCTCTTTTTATATCATCCACTTTCATGAACTTTTTTGATTCCCCCCCGGCATTCTTTCTTTTATTACATAGCCACAAATCTCCTTCGTCAGTTTATTTTCATATAGTCAATTTATCTTATGCACCATTTTTTTTATCTCAATTTTTCACTCATCTTCTTTTGTCAAAGTAAAGCTATATGTGTTTCATTTGTTGTTGTTTTTATCCCTTCTCATTCTTTTACAACTTGGTTTCATGACTTAATATCAATTCTCACATTTCCCTCTCATGCAGCACCTAGTTCCTTGTACAACTTGCATAATATTTTTCTTTTAATTGCTAGAGAAGTTGCCCTAGAATTCAACTGGGGAGCAACTTAAATGGTGGTAAGTATAATGGTATACAAGAGTCTGAGACCAGGCCTGTGGAGTTATAGTGGATCTTGAGACTTCTAAGTGCAGCTGACAGCTGTTTTGAGGATTTCTTTTTTGACATGTTCTTAAACAAGCAGTGGGTAGTCGTGTATATTTTTTTCTCAGAGTGACAAAAACAACCAAAAAAAAAAAAGATAAACAACAGATCATTTGCACTTCAAATATTTTAATAGTTTTTACAATGTTTTGACTTTTTGAAATTCTGATGTAATATAGTAGATGATGAATTATGTAAATCACAGCCGTCAAATGCAAAATCAATAAAAGGGAACTTTCTGAGTAAAAGACTCCCTTTTTGTATCCTCGGGCATGTCTTGTAGGCATTCGTCTGTTAAACCCCATATTATTAAAAAAAAAAAAAACCTGACAAATAGCTTTATAGTTGTAATTATGAAAAAAAGAATGTGGATAGATCAGACATCGTGGAACACAGCAGGGGTTAGGATGTAACACTGTTAATTTAATCTCTAAAAGCCACCCATGAATGTACTGTAATGACATTTTTGTAAAGTGGGAATTGGGTGGAGGAGTGGGTAATTATAACTTGAATGAATGCCCTTCACTGAGAGTTTAAATTCCTCCATATGTTGTTTATAAATGCATTAATCCTTAAGGACAGAGGTGTACCATAAGACCAAAAAGAATGAGCTTAACTTCTGATTTTATGTATAACAACATTTTTAATAGCATAATGTATAAACTGGAGAGGTATTCCTTACATAAATGAGCTGTAAAAATTACAGTGCCTATAGTACTCGGACCCAGGACATCTAGTGGCTTCTTCTCAGACACAACACATTGAATTGGATACTTAGAATTAGAATAATTTACCAGGAAGGTGGCACTGTAGTTACTACTGCTGCCTCAACAATTCAGCCTCCTAGATTTGACCTGTGTGTCCTGTGAGTATACGCGAGTGGCCCTAAATAACAAGTGCTGTGTCCAAGGATAATTCCTACTTTGCATGCAATGCTGTCGGGATGATTACTGACATACTGCTATTGATTACAAAGGTACTTTACATTATGTGCTTTCCATATTTAAAACACAAAAATGTTACTACTTAGAAATGAAACTATGTAGATTTGAAGTGTGTAGGTTTTATAAAATGTATACATGCAGGACTGACCTACCCAATTAAACATAAATGTATCTAAAAGCATTTAACTTAAAAGGCCTCTTTTAAAATATCTGCTGCGTTACAAGCACAACAGTTTTAACTAGGGAATATGATATTATTGAAATTATTGAATCATGGCTAAATTTAAGTGATGGGAAGGAATACGATATCAGTGAGTATACTGAATGTCCTTCAGACTCAAACGACTGGCACAGAGGAAGGAAACATTGGAATCACCGCAGGCAATATTAGTGAGCAAGAAATCCAGGGATTTAGTGATTGAAGTTGTTACAAGTGAACAAATTCTGATATTTTATACAATAGCATATTATTTAATCATACAGTGCAATATATCTGATAAATAAGATGTGACCATGAAGCATTTCATCTTTCCATATATGAATATTTTGGATAGTAAACTGAAACAATGCACATGGAAAATGACAATTTCCTTGACTAGTTTGTCTTATACCCAACACAGGGTAACCCTATCTTTATCTTGCCTTTACTAATAAAAACAGAGTTAACAAAGTTAAAGTAATTGATGTTTTGTGGAAATGCAATCACGACACGGCTGAATTTGAAATGTCTTTGTAAACATGCAAATGTACATAAAAAAAGCCTTCCAGTGTTGTTCAAAATTTTGGAAACTACAAATAAATCAGAAGCCTGTTTCTATGAAAATAATGTATCATATAACAGCTAGCATGGATTACTGCCAAACCAATGTGTTATGTTTTTTAACCAAGCAACTATAATAATAGACAAATACAATGCCTACAAAAAGTATTCACCTCTTGGAAGTTTTCACATTTTATTGTTACACAATATAAATTTCAGTGGATTTAATTTGGCTTTTTTGACACTAATCAATAAAAAAAGGATTACGTAATGTCAACCTGAAAACATATGTTTGCAAAGTGATCTAAATCAATTATAGTTCCAAAACACAGAATAATTGATTGCAGTATTTCCACCTTGAAGTCAGTATTTAGTAAATGCACCTTTGGCAGCCATGACATCCTTGAGTCAGTGTGCACATGTTTCTATCATCAAGTGGCATCCTGTGCTATAAAATATCAAGTCAGGTTGGATGTTACACATTTAATCTGTTGTCCACATACTACCTTTTTTTAAGACCTGTTTAATGTGTTCAGACAATAATGGGTGATTTTTATCTCAGTTTTTTGTGTATGAACTGTGCCCTTTCTGCTTTCTCTTTGATCACATCATTTGTACACATAAATAGAGACTCCAATTTCTGCGAAGGGCTTTGTTTTCAAGTCTTACATTCATTTGAAGGCTGCAGTTTTAAGCAGCAGAGCAGAGGCCATAAAAATGTTATGCTTTCAAAAATATTGTGAGCAAAAAACAAAAATACTAATAAAATCTAGAAAAGCATATTTGGTATAAATGTATATACAGCACCCAGAATTTTTTTGAATATATACTTATTTTTTACTAGCTGTCCCCTGCGGCTTTGACCATGTAGCAGTGAAACAAGACAAACTTTAAAAATCAATAAAAAAATAATGTAATTCTGGCCAAGTAGAAGGTAGGAACGCTGCAACATCAAACATTGGCACTGTATCTGATCGTGTTCAGCTCTGACGGGAGAGCGTCCTCCACATTGGGGAAAAAAGCATGTGGCCATGATATCTGTGGTAATCAGCAGCTTCCCTCTAAAACATACTTAGCTCTGATCTTTCTCTCAGAAACGTCAAACGTTACTCCTTAAAAATCTGTTGATGATAATGTCCTAAAACTTAGATTAAGGGATGTAATGCTAAAGCTCTGTAATGTGTTAAGAGAGATTCCATATGGAGTATGGTGGAGTGGAGTTCTGATCGCTACTCTACAAAGACATGTTGTGCAGCAACCAAGTGCACCACTCCTACTCTGGCAGGCAAAGGAAGTTAGTCTTTAAAAAGGGTTATTTGGAAACCAAATCCAGGTCTTCAGAATTCTCAAGGTATTGATGAAGTTGATTCAACAAAATTCCTCCAGTTAAATAGTGAATTTTGTACTTGTTAAGAAGAAATATATTTAGGACAGAAGGTAGTAAGCACATCTTTACTTCAGATGTCATAGAAATCTGAAACAAACTACTGAGTCAACTATTTAAGTAGTAAAGGTTGAGTGAATTAAAAATTTCCATCTAAAGACAACATACAGTTTTAAAACGTCTCTTTTGACACCTGTAATTTAATATGTAAATTAGCATTTTATTATTTTGCATTGTTAGTCATATTTCACTAAACACTCTTACAGCCCTAAAATACATTACCTTATGTTTGCAGAGCTTTTGTTGGTGTAGAAAAGTGTTGATGTTTAGTTTTGCATCACAACTGAAATTAATGAATCTTCATCGACTGAAATATAATAATACATATATTATTACAATAGTCCCATATCATATTACAATCAAAATGTTCCATGAAATGGGTGTCTCCTTTGAATGTTATATCTGTTGCTATCAGCTTAGTGGTAGAGTCTAAAGTTAGAATATTAATGTCCTCTGTCATTATAAAATCTGGTTAATGTATATGGTGGCTAAAAGCATAACACCTATTTGTTGCATGCTGGAGGATGGGGCAATGTGCAGTATTGTCTGTTTTAGTAGCAGCTTTGCTTTTCCTACCATGTTGTCCTTTTCTAACACCTGTGACCCTGTTTGATCCTTCATCCCTATCTGCTCTACTGCTCTGTTATAGGTTCAAATAGTCAGCAAAAAAATCGACTACAGTCATGTCACTTCCCGCTGTGGCTCCAAGGACAATATCAAGCATATTCCTGGTGGTGGAAATGTAAGTACTGGGTCTTGGTGGCTGTCCTACTTTAAACTGGGCATTCTAACAACTTCCCCATATCTTTAAAATTAAATATAGTTAACCCATCAACTTTTTGTTTCCCTAAATATTGCCTCTTATAATAGGTGCAATCAAAAAATCAGCTCCTGGTGTTCAATTTCCAAACTGAAATTTGCAGTATGTGGTTAAAACTTTTAATTGCTTACAATGTAATTATATAAATCATGGGCATAAAATAACCATTATCAAAATTAAATATACTAATTTGCTTTTCAAGAGCATCAACATACTATCTTCCCCTTCCTGCTAAATACTAAATACAACAAATAATACTGTAATAAGCTCAGATCACTATTTTGTTTAGCATTACTTTATATTGTGACTTTTGGCAGTTACACTGTCACAAGGCAATAAATTATCAGGAATAAAAATGTTACATTTAAACTGAAGTCCTGCGCCACGTTGAGTACCACCTATCAGTTAAACCCCAAAAAATGTATTTTTTTTTTTTGGACTTATTTTTTGCAGGTTTGGATGCAGTCTAAAGTTACAAAAATGTGGTTTAGGTCCAGGCAAAATCATTATAGTGATAAAATAACATATGTGGGTTTTCTATAACGTTTATTTTTTTGACACAGCATTAGTCAAGTTTTAGCCTATTCTGGAAGCCATAGTTTGGCTTTTAACAGCACCTACAGGGTGGACAGGGAAAGAAACAGACTTTGCTATGTTCTCCAAAAGGAAGGAAACTTGCGTATTTGGCCCTGCACTTCCATCGTCACATTAATTAATGTCAAAAAGGCTAAATTAGCTGCTGGAATAGATCAAATAATTTATAGTTGATTGCAATTTATTTTCCATCTTGTATTAAGCCAATTTCACTTCGACTTCACTTTTGTTTTAAAGATATCTTTAAAAAGTTATTGTTTAAGACCACCAGAAAATACACAGTAAGAAGTATGACTAAGAATCAAAAACATGTGAAAGTTAATTAAGACAATTAGCCAAATGTCGAAAACAATATTTCTTATGACATTTACTGTACTTGAGCTGAGAGTCTTAAGGAAAAATCTCAAAAGCAAGTGGATGGGAAAAGCATACAACAAAAGCATTTGCAAAAACCCTCCGGTTCAAACAGTGTGTCAGCATGTCCTGTTTTTTGTGCAGGATGACTCAGGTCAGTCAGAGTTGAATCAGAGGGGGTAGTCAATGAGTCCAAGATGTGTCAAAAGCAATGGCTTTTATGTGAGAGGATGTCAACAGGCACATATTTTGCTAAAACAGGGTGGCATCAAGTTTCAGTATTATACAAGAATTTTTACAATAGTGCAGTACTAGTCAGCACTGATAAACTGATCTCTTGTTCATTTTTGTCGCTCTTTTTATTTGCTATCTGTAGAAAGATTCATCAAGCCACACTATGATGGTTATGACGGGCTTACCTTTTTACTGTATATGCCAACACCAATGGCTGGTGCTTAAGCTGCTCTTTTGAATAAAAATTTGCAAGCTGAGACTTTTCAATCCTTGGCATTAATGTTGTTTTTGTTTCTTTCATCCCCCACTTCTGCTAGTTAAAAAGAACCAATTATTATTATTATTATTATAGTATTATTACAGTATATGTGCCTCAACATCAAAGTGTCTGTTTTATGGTGTTATATATATGAATAGCTGATATAATCATTTTTAAGTATATCTGAGTTAAAGTATAAATGTCACGTGCATTGTACAATGAAATTCTTATTGGCAAGTCTTCCATAGACTGGTTGTAGTAATAATGCCAACAACAAACACAGAAACACTTTTTTTCTTTGAAAGTGTAAGATTCACAGAACTTGTTAAGTCATATCCATTATCATCCTAATAGAGAGGAAGAGGGCAACTACTTTTTTATAAGTCTTGTCTTCCTGCATGGAGTTAATTGTGGAATAATCACTAATGTCTATTACTTCACACCTTTAAATATGTTGTTTATGGTGATTTTATACTATAATTTTAAATTAAGCAGAAATTTTCAAAAGTCTTTTCTGAGTAAATTTACTCAATCCTCATTCTTAATAATAAACAGATCAGGTTAAATTGCAGTTTCTAAAGCAACAGTTCCTTTCAGGTTGCGGAACCAGTCAATATTTATTTGTGGGCCATGTTTTGGGTGTGGTTTTATTGTTGCAGGTGCAGGCTGGATATTATTTTTTGCAAATAGACTTGTGCCAATATATTTGAATATAATTTGCAGTATTTTTTAACTACTTAAATTACATTCAATGTCCTTACACAGTACAATTTAAAGTAACATTTTGGAATTTTTTAATTCTTCATTCTTTTTGGTTCTTCCCTGTATCTAAAAAAAAAAAAAAAATATTAAACTACTCCCACGGGTCAAGAAGAACCTTATTTTGGAGGACATCCCTGCTTAGATTCTTAGTATGTGACTTGTCTGCATTATAATCCTCGGCATATACTGTATTGACCCTGTATTGTTTTGAGAATAAAGGCTTACAGTAAATGAAATGACCAGCTGATCAATGTTTTCTCAACTTTATATACAATATATAAATAAGAGGTGCACTGATTGAGATTTTTGAGGCCAGTTCCGATCACTGGTATTTTTACTTAGAAATCAGCCAGTCTGAATCCGATTTTATGCCACGCCCATTCCAGTGGGTCACATGAAAGATCCAAGGGAAACCTGTAAACATTACAATTCTGTTAAGTTCCGTTTTTAAAAATTGTAACAACTACAACCAAAGAGGGAAAAAACAATTCAGGTACATGTTCAGGGAACAGAAATCACTGGCAAGTCTTTATTTACTCTGGTTTTATGACTGAGTGGAGTGCACTTGATGCACCAAGCCATCTGCTATCACTTTTTGTCTTTTAAAATGCATTCCAATTAACTTCTCTAAACAGCCTGTCTTACTTTTTAATGTCAACACGTCACCCCTTCACTCTTTCTCTACTCTCCTCACTTGTACACACATGTGCTAGTACCTGCGCTGTGCTGTTCCTCCTTATCCTCACGTATGTCATTCCTACTTGCTGAGCTGTTCTGCTTTTTCACCAAAAGCCCCTCACAAATCATAGCCTCTCCTCTAATCTTTTGCCCAACTTAATCCACTCCTCACTCAGGAAGGTTCCCTTTATTCCAGCACTTTTCATCTCCACCAACCGCCTCTCACACTTCTTCCACTTTTCCATCCACCGCCACCTCCTCTTCTCCCTTTCCGAGTTCAGGTTAAGATCATTTGCCACTTGAAACTGGCCTGGTGAGAGTGCGTGGCTGTGTGTGAAAGTGTCCTGAATCTGAAGATCTGAAAGCGTGGTGATATAGAGACTGTTTTAGAGTGTGGGCTACGGGAGTTAAGAGGCTTTGGGGTCTGATACTTGTCGGCTCGGCCAGGAAAGTGCAAAAGATCATCAAAAGGGCAGATTTTTATTCTAAATACAGGTTGGTAGTGGAGTATGCATTGTGAGAAGTGCTGTCACAAATGAAGATAATGCTCTCAGCCCACTCATGAGTTAAAATAATGTGTTTGTTTTTTTTAAATATTATTTTGAAATACTTAATGTCAAGATTTAACGACGAGATGACCATCGCCAGTTATGAAGACGGTTACATTCAACTGTAATTCGAGCTTTATAAGAACACTTTAAGTAAATATCTGTAAAGGTTAAGATGACATGAAGTTTACGATTCAGGTAATGCTATCTCTAACAAGAATCGTTTTGATTGGCAGAGTACATCGTGCATCCAAGTGCAGAATTAATTTATGGGATCCTAGACATTCTACTGTTATCTGCTTAGTTATCTAAAATGATGAATTCTGTTATTTTATAAGTAACTAGCAAAATACCCGCGCTTCGCAGCGGAGAAGTAGTGTGTTAAAGAGGTTATGTAAACATATATATACATAAACATATATACTTATATATACATATATGTATATATGTATGTATGTGTATATGTAGATATATATACATCCACATATATATATACATATATCAACATATATATACACATACATATACACACATACATACATACACACACACACACACACATATATATATATATATATATATATATATATATATATATATATATATATATATATATATATATATATATATATATATATATACACATTTACATATCTACACATATATACATATCTACATACATACACATATATCTATCTAACTATCTATATCTATATATCTATATCGATATCTATCTACAGGTGAGGGGACGCTGGCGCACGCATGTTGTTGCCGCTCCTCCCTGTAAACAACACTTTTCGCAAAATTCGCCTAATTCTACACTTTCTTACGTTTGTTTTATTTCTTTTATTGTACGTATAGTTCGTGGATACAGCTGACTCGAATTGTATGGATTTGGCTTATATTTACAGATTTTATGGACTTTACTTTGACTGGGAACAGCTGAGTCTGTGGATCACGGGACGAGACCCTACAAGCATTTCTTTGTGCCTGGCAATCTAGGACCTTGGGATGATCTGTCTCCGTGATTATATTAAATTCGCTTTGCTGATCTGCTCCCGTTTCATCTTACAATACTCTACGACTGGGAACTGATCTGATATTCATACTAATCTGGCTTTTGGCTCCAGGGCGATCACGCCTGAAATTACCAAGCGTTACAGTTTGTGGCTGTGTATTGGAACCTCCAACTCCTGCTACCTCCTCATGCTATGCTTTCTGATGCTTTGCTATCGCCGCTCACCTACTCTACCACACCCGCCTGTCCTACCGGTTCTGCTGTGCTGTGCTGCTTCTCCACTGCTATTCAGATAAGTATTGCCCAGTATCATGCTAAAATACTCTCATGACAAACTCCTTCTTATTAAACAGTTTGTCCAGAGCAAATGGTCTGACTGCAACATCCTAAAGAACGCCGGTATTTTGCAGCGCCCGAAATATATACATCGCGGGTCAGGTCGCCGCCACCGCCGGGCTACGAATGAAAAGACCACCGGCAGCATTTGCTCAGGAATACGCCGTCCTTCTCATGACCCTGGAAATAGAATTGTCGGTGTGCCAAATTTGCATTATGTGGAAATAAACCCTGATTGCGGCTCTGTGCAGAAAGAAGCCTCATTATGTAATGTTGCACTGTTTAACTCGAGGTCTCTTAATGGCAAAGCATTGGTGCTGTCAGAACTCATCACTGACACCAAACTTGATATTCTGTGTTTAACGGAGACTTGGCAAAAACCAAACGAATTTGCGTCTCTCACAGAGGCGACTCCAATTGGTTTCACTTTCCACTCAGAGCCTCGCAGCTCAAGACAAGGAGGCGGGCTGGCAGTAATTATCAGAGAAGACTTAAACATTAAAAGAATCCCAATTGACTGCCCATTGTCTTTTGAGTGCCTGGCTCTTAAACTAATAACGGAATCAGGTCCTGTCTCACTCATTGTTCTCTATCGTCCCCCAAAATACAGTGCATCCTTCTTATCCAATCTGATTGAACTTTTGACCCACCTAAGCTCTTACTCTCAGAGAATTATGGTTCTTGGTGATTTCAACATTCATATTGACATTACTACATCTAAACTGAGAAATGAATTCCTGTCCTTACTGGACTGTTTTGACTTGACACAACATGTTGATTTTCCAACCCATTCTGGCGGTCATATATTGGACCTGATCTGCACTTCTGGACTATCTGTTGCCAACATTTACAGCACTGATTTGGGAGTCTCTGACCATAAAGCAGTATTTTTCACTGTCTCATTACCTATCCCACCTCTTACCTGTAAACGACAAATTTCTTACAGAAACCTTAAAAATATCTGTCCCTCTATCCTTTCTGGATCCATTTCTGATCTTTTACTGTCTGCACCTATTCCACCAACACTAGATAGTTTTGTTGACCATTATAACTCAGCCCTTCACTCAGCATTAGATAAAACAGCTCCTTTAAAACATAAGGAGGTTTCCTTTAAACGCTCAGCTCCTTGGTATAACTCAGAATTGCGATCTATGAAAGCAGCTGGCCGACGCCTTGAGAGAATGTCACGTAAGACTGGCCTCACCGTGCACATCCAGGCTTTCTCTGACCACCAAAGAGCTTACAGAGAAGCACTAACTTCTGCCAAGAACACCCATTATGGCAGAATAATAGAAAGTGGCCATGATAACCCAAGGGTTTTGTTCTCTGTAGTTAATAAACTACTCGAACCCGCATCTTGTCCAACTACCTCTTCTACTGAAGTCTGTGAGGAATTCCTCCACTTTTTCCGTAACAAAATTAAAGATCTAAATAATTCAACTAACATAAATATATCATCTGTTTATATCTCTCCCTGTTTTCCCACTCCATCCAGCTCCTTCTCTAAGTTCTCACCAGTCACTTCTGCGTTTGTTAATAACCTGCTTTGTAAGATGAGGCCGACTACTTGTGTACTGGACCCCATCCCCACCACACTACTTAAATCCTGCCTTCATGCCATAATCCCGACTGTTACAACAATAATAAACTCATCCCTTGACACTGGCTCCGTGCCGCTCACTTTTAAAATTGCTTCTGTAACCCCAATGTTAAAAAAGTCTGGCCTTGATTCTGACAATCTTAACAATTTCCGGCCTATTTCCCACTTACCTTTCCTGTCAAAAGTTCTTGAGCGTGTTGTAGCTTCCCAACTCACCAATTACCTAACCTCTAATAATTTGATGGAACCCTTTCAGTCTGGATTCAGGGCGCGGCACAGCTGTGAAACTGCTCTGCTACGAGTAACCAGTGATTTGCTTATGGCAGCAGACTCTGGACAAACTAGCATATTAATTCTGTTAGACCTCAGTGCAGCATTTGACACAGTCAGACATGACATCCTACTGTCCAGAATGGAGAACATGCTGGGTATCTCTGGCACTGCCCTCCAGTGGTTCAAGTCCTATCTGACTGATAGGCAAGAGTTTGTTAGTCTTGGCAACAGCAGATCCAACTCCGTGCCAGTCACACAAGGAGTCCCTCAGGGCTCTGTCCTTGGTCCTCTGCTTTTCTGTATTTATATGCTTCCCCTTGGCCATATTATCCGTAGTTATGGATTGGGTTATCATTTTTATGCAGATGATACCCAGCTCTACTTCAATGTTAAAAGTGGAACTTCATCAGAGCTTTCTCAGCTCACAGCCTGCCTTAGTGAAATTAAAACCTGGATGGAGCAGAACTCTTTAAAATTAAATTGCAATAAAACTGAACTCCTGCAAATTGGGACTAAAATGCAACTTAATAAAATGAGCTCCTTCCCAGTCCATCTTGGCAGTGATCTCATCAGACCTGCCTCTACTGTAAAAAATCTTGGTGTCATTTTTGATTCCTCCCTCACTTATTCCACCCACATAAATCACATTAAGAAACTTTCTTACTTTCACCTCCGTAACATATCCCGTGTTCGCTCCTTCCTCTCCTTCTCTAATGCTGAGAAACTTGTCCATGCTTTTATCACATCCCGCATCGATTATTGTAATTCCCTACTGGCAGGTGCCCCTTCTAATCTTATATCACAGCTCCAGCTTATTCAAAACTCAGCTGCAGGAGTCCTTACTCGAACCAGCAGCAGCGAGCACATCACACCCATCCTGTCCGTCTTCACTGGCTCCCTGTGTCCTACAGAATCGAATATAAAATCCTACTAATAACCTACAAAGCTTTAAATAACCTCGCACCAAACTACATCAGTGACCTCCTCCATCACTATGTGCCTGCCCGCCCACTAAGGTCCTCTGATTCTGGTAATCTTGTTGTGCCCCTCACTAATCTACACTCTATGGGTGACAGGGCCTTCAGCTGTATAGCGCCCAGACTCTGGAATGACCTACCAAAATTAATCAGGTCAGCTGACTCCATGAATTCTTTTACAAAACAACTCAAAACTCATCTATTCAGGAAGGCTTTTAGCTCTACTTGACTTTATTACCTTTCTCTCAGTTTACTTCTCTGTCAAGATGCCAATGTAACCTGTATGTGTGTGCTAGACCATCAATTATGTTGTCTGTTTTTTTCAGAATTTACTGTCTTAATCTTCTTTATTTATTTATCTGGTTTGTACAATGCTATATACTGTATATTCTGCCATTCTTTATTATATTCTGTAAGTGCCTTGAGCATGGGAAAGGCACTATATAAATAAAATTTATTATTATTATTATCTATATATATATATATATATATATATATATATATATAATATATATATATATATAATATCTAGCTCTCTCTCTCTATCTATCTATCTATCTATCTATATATATATACATCCCCGTGCTTTGCAGCGGCGAAGTACTGCTTTTAAATTTTTATTAAGAAGAAAACCTTTTTAAATTGAGTGAAAATCTACCAATAACAATTTGTTAAGGATCTGTTTTTTTGTGAAGCTGACTTCACACAGCCTCTCCGCTGTTTTATAAACGAACGTCATATAAGGTCTTCCTTTTTCGTTGCTTTGCCAACGGAAGCAGCCTTTTTATTTAATCCTGTTTTTACGATTGTTCTGTTTGTATATCACGTTGTCAGTTCAGCACTCCGGTTGTAATATGACCAAGCCATGCAAGCACACTCTTGAGAATGCAACGTATAGTTGTACAGGAGAAAAGCAATCTTGCCTGAAATCAATGGCAACCTTTTGTAGGTCTATGAACTTAATTTAAACTTTAGGTTTACACGGTGCTTTCTTTGCGAAGTACCTGCACTCATGAATATGTCTGTATGCGTCAGTCGCTCAAATCCCCGCGGTTCGCACCGGCGAAGTTCTGCTTTTAAATTTTTATTAAGAAGAAAAGAAAACCTTTTAAAATTGAGTGAAAATATACCAATAACAGTTTGTTAAGGATCTGGTTTTTTTTTGTGAAGCTGCCTTCACTCGAGTGATCACTTCGAGCTTTAAGCCTGAGAAATCACCCCGTAAATGCACACGTTTAATTGCACATCTGTTAATATGTATGCTTACAAAGTATTAAAAGACACTCAACAATTACACAGTATTAAAAGACACTCAACAATTAATGTCATTTACCTTCGTTCCCGTGTTTGACTCGTGCTGTAAATCTCTTCCTTGTTTTCACTTCACGTGATTACGTAGGAGGCGTAATACGTGATGACGCGATACGTGACTCCGCCTCCTCCATTAGAGTATATGGACAAAAAACAGGTTCCAGTTATGACCATTACATGTAGAATTTCGAAATGAAACCTGCCTAACTTTTGTAAGTAAGCTGTAAGGAATGAGCCTGCCAAATTTCAGCCTTCTACCTACACGGGAAGTTGGAGAATTAGTGATGAGTGAGTCAGTCAGTCAGTCAGTCAGTGAGGGCTTTGCCTTTTATTAGTATAGATACACTTTGATTTAGAGAGATTTGGCTCTTTGCAGTTTTACGGCTTTCACTCCATTGTTAAAAGTCAACATACTCTGTCAGCTGAGTGATGTACCCACCAGCAAGTGTTTAATAAAAATAGTTGTGCCAAACATCTTTACTTTAAACCCACCATGACAATTTTTTTCATTACAGACTTGACAGATAGCAATTCTGTTACTTTCAGACACTTTAAAATTCTTACACACATCAGTTATTTTCTGTAGCAGTTTCTACTTATCTATATACAGTGGAACCTCGGTTTGCGAGTAACTTGGTTTACGAGTGTTTCGCAAGACGAGCTAAAATTTTTAATAAATTTTGACTTGATAAACGAGCGAGGTCTTGCAATATGAGTATACGCTTTGTCTGCTGAGCATCATGTGATCACAACTGAGCTGATGGTTCTTCTTTCTCTCTCCTGCTGCGGGATTGTGGGCAATTGTCTCCTATTTACCGTCTGAGTTGGCGTGCCTCACTCATATAGTCAACATCCGTACGAGTGTATACTGTTTACTACAACATTGTGACTGTGTGTGCGTGTGTGCTGTGACGTGCGAGTCCCTGTCTTGCACTCCAAAACACGAAGCTGAGTCTCAGTACTTTAGCAACACCAGCTTTATTCAGCTTGAAACAGCAACAGCGTGGTTATTTATTGTAGCAGGATCTGCCACTGTGCCCTGCACATTTATAATGTTCCTTATTCCTTGTATCACCCATCGACGGGAGGCGCTTATAGCATGTCCGCTATCTTTTTCGGATTCGCTTTTACAGCGAACTGCTACAGCGCTGGGAGACTGCGGTTGCTTCGAGACGCTCTTCCGCGTGTCGTCCTGTTGGGTGGAATCCCACAAGAGTTTAGAAACTCACTCACACCAGCCATGATTCTTTTCAAAGGTAAAGTGCAGGTTAATTTGTTTTATGTATTTTTACTTTATATTTTGTATTAATCATTTTTATATGAATAGTTTTGGGTTGTGGAACAAATCATTTGAGTTTCCATTATTTCTTATGGGGAAATTCACTTTGATATACGAGTTCTTTGGACTGTGAGCACGTTTCCGGAACAAATTATGCTTGCAAACTGAGGTTCCACTGTATATATATAAGTAGGACTTACGAGAGAATGAAAGGATTCTCAATAGATTTTCTTCTGCATTTGTAGTTGTTGTATTCCTAAATTAGAGTACAAAAGTGTACATGTCTCACTCACATATTAGCTGAGCAATTAGATAGATAGATAGATAGATAGATACTAGTACCCTTTTCTGAAGTGACACCCAACTCTTTATATAATTAATTTGATTCATAGTTGAAAAATAAATATTGTTCATACTTACAAATGCTGAGTGTATTTGTTTGTATATAAAAAGATTTTTTTAAAGCAAACCACACATAAAATACTGGTCACTTTTCTCTTATTTATTACTGTTTTCAGCTTTGTATTATTTATATAGTGTGGAGGAAAAAAAAGAAATCCAAAATTTAATTTTACAAGTTGTCCTCTTGAAATGCATGAAGGAGCTTTTGTTTCATTGATAAAGATAAGGACCACAAATATTATCTATAATAATTAACTGTCTTTGAGGACAAGCCGGAATTTCCATTTACTAATAAATAAGTATTTACTATTTCTGTATGGATTTTTTATTAAAACCATGATAATTTTTTGAAGAACAGAAATTGTTCTTCTCATAAATTTATTGTTTAACTTTCTGTTAAGAGCATTATGATTCTTTCAGCTAAGAGCAAGTTCCCTTTGGCTATTCATCAGAACAGTTGCTCTTGTTTTAGTGGATTATCCTAGATGATTCCTGACTTCTGTAGTGTGATTAGATATTTATAAATTATTCTAATATCTTGGAAAATAAGAAAAAAAAAGTCCAATGAAATAGCTTCAGTATATATTGTTAAATCTTGTCACAATGCACGTTAATTTGTACTGATTTAGCAAAGCTGCTTTTCCCATGTGGCTACATTTTCTCTTTGTGTTTCTCTGTATTTTGCAAATGTGAGAATATCCTAAACTGTTATATAATTATTCAACTATATTTATAACAAATAGAAACTGTAGTATGTTAACAGACTAAGTAATAATCTGTTGATTTATTACTGCAAGAACTAAAGTTGTTAGGTCTCTGATTCAAACCTTTATGAAATAAAAACCTAAAGTTTTATCCTTTTTATGTGTTCAGATAGTTTAATATTTTGATTGTTGCTGCATTTAAGACCAGCCCAACTTATTGTTTGCAACTAAATCCTCTGTACTCTATACCATCTATAATACTATGTTATGTTTATATGATAAGTCCATTAGTTCACTTTCAATTAGCATTTTTCAGTTAGCTGGTAAAGGTCATGGTGGCTAAATATTAATGTACAATGTTTTTTTTTCTTAAACTGTTACAATCATAAACAAAATAAGTTAAAAAGATATCTAACTTAATTCTTCAGAATTTGTTGTGTTTTTCACATGAAATATTAAAAATGTTTTTTGTTTTGGTAATTTTTAAACATTTTTGTCAAATTGGAGTTTAACATTACATTTTGAAATTGAAATTTTGGTCATCTAATGAAGCAAACAAAACAAAAGCTAGTAATTCATTACTTCCACAAAACATTTTTTTTTAGCTTAGTTCCTGCTGCCTGTTTTTATTAATTAAATATTTTTCTTAAAAAATAGTGTGACAGAGGGTAGTCTTGCTGCCTCATGGTACTTGAATGCCACATGTTTCCTTGCTGGGGTGTCTTTTATGTTGGGCTTGCATGTTCTTCCTGTGTTTGTTTGGATTGCCTTCCATAGTTTAAAGGCAACTATAGCTAATTGTTGTCTCAGCACAAGTGAAAATGTATATGCATAAGAGTGCAGTTTATCATTCAGGTTTGGTTCCTGCTGTGTAACTCTGTACTGGTAAAAGTGAGTTCAGCATATGAATTCTTGGATGCACATTTATGGTTTACATCCCAGCGGAATATTCCATATTCCGTTTTCTGTATGTGATGGCCGATTTCCCAAGACTCTATATTGGGTTTGTATGGTGAGTGTGGGTGGGTATGGTAGTGTGCTCATAAGATGAACTGAATGAATTAAACTGTTAATTGGTTTTCCTCTACTCCACTATCCAGACCTCACCTAAATGGTATAGAATACATTTGACTTCTGCTACTTAATAATTTAAAGGAAATTCCTCCAGTGAACTTTTTTTTTCTTTGCTCCTTTATTGCAAATGCAGAACCATTTCAATCTAAAGCAGTATCACAAAATCAGTCAGATATCTCTCAAATGTGAAACTTACCCTAGTTTCCTAAAAGTGTTAAGTTGTGTAAATTAAGTGGTATTCTTCATTTGATTTATAGTTTTTTTTTTTTTTTTACTTTATTTTAGGTGCAGATTCTAAATAAAAAAGTAGACCTAAGCAAAATTACATCTAAGTGTGGTTCAAAGGATAACATAAAGCATAAGCCAGGTAAATATTCAAAATTTGGCTTTATCTCCGTGCTTCACTTTGTATTGCATTTATCTTAAAACTTTCTTTTTTAACCACCAAAATGTAATTTCGTTTTATATCTCCTTGTTTATTTTTTTGTCCCCCATAGGTGGTGGGGAGGTGAAGATCCAGACACACAAGGCTGACTTTAAAGAAAAGGCTCATTCAAAAATTGGCTCTTTAGATAATCTGGGTCATGCTCCTGGGGGTGGGAATATCAAGGTGAGCACAGTAAGGAGAATCACTTTCGTGAAATGTGTGAATCCTCCCATTCTATTATTTTAGAGTCTGAAATTACTTGCCAAACAGGTGATTTTTGTGGATGAGGTTGGAATTGCAAGATACTGTTGAATTTTTGATGCTTCCAGATGATGGTTACATATTCTGCATTTTCTGTTTAGTTCATGATTTTGCAATTCTGCTATATTTTTTTTTTTTTTTTTGTTAGTGTTTGTTTAATTGTGCTAGTAACCTAATTATCATCTTTTTGGTAAGTGAATCTACTGTATGATAAACTGTTAATTTCCTAGTATTAATATTACAACCAGACACTCCGCTTAACATTTAAATAATTGATTTCACCTTTCCCCTCAGCCTATGGCACTGTTAATTGTCATATGTTCATTGTCTCCATAATCGCAATTTTAAATTTGCACTCATGCCCACATATTACTTTGTAAAACATAGATGTTGTCTGTCTCCCCAGACTATATAGTTCTCATTGTCTGTTACATGGTCACTTTCCACTCTCATTACCCAGAAACAGTTCCTAACTAAAACTACAAAAAACTGAAATGTAAAAAGATTCACTCCCACTGCTTCTTTAGTTAAAAAACAGAAATTTGTTTTTGTCTTTGACTGACTGGACAGAAATACATGGTAACCCACATAAAGTACTTTGATACCATAAGAATCAATTGGTTATTTTTTCTTAGAACTAAATTTATCGTGTTTAATTACAGTAATGACTAATTCAAATCAGTAAATGGAGCACTTGTTTAGTTCACACTTGACCTAAACAAGTCATATTTTTTTCCTATACATTTTTCAGTGTTAGTTCTGCATCATTTTTCTCTATATTTTTTAATACAGATCATGTTTTCTCAAGGCCTTTAAACTCTTTTATGTGACAAAGAACCTTCTTTAAAATGTCAATTCCTAAAAGTCCTCTCTTGTTTAATCATGTCTGAATTTCCACTGCATGAGTCTAGCATGCTGGAATTTACATGTGCATTTCTAGATTGTATACAAGGGATTACTCACATCAAAGATGTGGCTTTATGGTAAAAAAAGGCTTTACCAGAGGCTTTACTGTAAAAAAAAAAAAGGATCACAGTGTATTTTGCACATTATGCGAGAATATGAACTTTACTGAGAATTACAGTAGAGGATTATTATATGGTGCAGTGGTTAGATTGCATTAAACATATGGGTTTATTAGAAAACAAAAATACTTCTGTTTCCTTAAATTTTGTCATGCTATCCAGTTGTAAATGATTTGAAATAGTTTTGTTAACATTTAAAAAAATAATCAGCCCAAATATGATAAATATAAATATATTTTATCTTTTACTTAAACTGTTGTTTGTATTGCTGGCCAAGGAAAATGTTTAATCTCATGTTTTCATGTAGAATGAGGTTACAAAGTTTATAATAGTACTGACTTCAATGGGGGTCTGCCAGTATTGAAAGAAAAAAAAAATCTTTAAACATCCATGAAAAAATATTCAAGTTACTTGTGTCACATAATCCACATGTCAGTTATCCAGTTGCATGCTCACAATGCTCAAACCACATGCAGTTTTTGCTAGAATACTGTTAAATACTTACGGGGAAAAAGCAAAGTAATGCATGAACGGGAACCGTATTCATGTAGGATCGAGCTTTTGAATTGAAGATCTTCCTCTCCCCCTCATTCACTGTTCAAGAGTCCTGAGTTTTTGTGGCCTGAGAGCACCATAGAAATGCTTTGCGGAACACAACAGATTGATATTTCTCAAACCTTAACTTTTTTTCAAATCAAATATTTTATTGTAATAGATAATTGTATGATGGATGTATAGATGCAAATGGAATCAAGGTAACTGGGAATCTGTGGTTCACAGCTGCTTGTCTTGCTACTGGTTAAGTAAGTGTATTCAATTTAAAATTAAGGCAAAAAAGTGTATTAGGTTAGCAGCAGTAATTGATTACTGATCACAAAAATGGCTGTCACCTATGTGGCTGTCTGGGATCTGTTTTTGGCTCTTCTGACACTAGATAATATGACTGCATGGCTGAACTTCACAAGTCCTGTTTTAAATATCAAAAAATAAATAAAAGAATGCAATGAATGTATAAGACCCCTTTCTAGTCCTTAAATGTCAGCACATGATTATGTACAGTTTACTTATGCATCCCTCACAGTCCATCCATCCATCCATTTCCCAACCCGCTGAATCTGAACACAGGGTCACGGGGGTCTGCTGGAGCCAATCCCAGCCAACACAGGGCACAAGGCAGGAAACAATCCTGGGCAGGGTGCCAACCCACCGCAGGACACACACAAACACACCCACACACCAGGGCCAATTTAGAATCGCCAATCCACCTAACCTGCATGTCTTTGGAATGTGGGAGGAAACCGGAGCGCCCGGAGGAAACCCACGCAGACACGGGGAGAACGTGCAAACTCCACGCAGGGAGGACCCGGGAATCGAACCCAGGTCCCCAGATCTCCCAACTGCGAGGCAGCAGCGCTACCCACTGCGCCACCGTGCCGCCCCTTCCCTCACAGTCTTACGTTAATATAGAGTGAGTACCCCTTTTCTCTTTCAAGACAAAAATTGGGGAAAAATGCTTATAGTTACTGATAATTTGGTCAAACTGTGACTTGTTGTGAGCAGGTTAGACCATTACAGTGGAAAGTCTGAATATAATGGACGAATGTTTTAATTAACTTGTAGTCTAATGTCTAAACACAGAATGCAGAAAAAAAAATCCTTTCACAGAATGTTTATTTGCAATCTGAAGGGTGTGTGCAGTGGTTGCCTGTTATGTCAGCCAAAGTGTTTTCTATTTTTAATTGAATAGGCGTTTGTTAACACTTAAAGATAATCAAATCTCAAATTCAGGATGAAATGATATTCATTTCATCAAGTTAAAAGACTGAATATGCAGTAATTAGAACATTAGATCAGTCTAGATGAGAACAGGCCATTCAGCCCAACAAAGCTCGCCAGTCATATCCACTTAATTCTTCTTAAAAAACATATCCAGTCTAGTTTTGAAAGTCCCTAAAGTCTTACAGTGTACCATGCTACTTGGTAGCTTAGTTATCACTGAATAAAAATAAGAGACATGCTATTAATTGTTGGACAAGGTAACTGAAAATCAACAAATTTTCTTTCCTATTTCAAATCAGTATGCCTAAACATTAAGTTTAACTAAATCAGCACCCAATTTAGGTGTTATCTTTGTTGCTCTAGTTTACCTTTTACCACACTCATTGCAACATTACATCAAAACTATCTTTTCATCAAGAGATATTGAAAAATTAAAAAGTATGATCACACAACTTATTTTCACAGCATGTCCAATTAAGTTTAAGGCTGATTTCCAAATTATTCTTTTATTATAATAAGGTTTAAATTGTTTCTTCCCACTACTTACTTAAATTAACTTATGCATATATACTGAAGAGTATATTATAGTCAAGGTGCTGGTCTTCTGAGAGTTCCAGTGGTAAATAAATCTACTGTGGGAAACAGAGCCTTTAGCCACAGTGCTCCAGAGCAGTGGAGTGATATGCATGCTTTATTTAAGGGAGGCCTCTTCAGTATCAGCATTTAAGTTCCAGAGGAAGACTTGGTTTCTTACTTTAGATACCCTAATTTGGAGCCATTAATTGTTTCTCTTCTTGGCAACCCACTGTGACATTTTAATAATAATAATAATAATACATTTTATTTATACAAGGCGCCTTTCAGGGAACTCAAGGACACCGAACAACAATAAATAAATAAATAGATAAATAATTAAATAAAAGACACAATTATAAAAAACTTAAAACATCAGAAAATCTAGAAATTAAAACCAAACAAAACCATTATAATCAGGAGGAAAAAGAAAAAGCCATTTTAAACAGATGCATTTTAAGTTTACATTTGAAGGATGAATATGATTTGATATTTCGGAGATCCGCAGGCAATGAATTCCAGAGCTTGGGAGCAGAACGGCTGAAAGCTCTGCTCCCCATGGTGGTTAGACGGGCGGGAGGAACAGTCAGATGGGTGGAGGAAGAGGATCTAAGGTTACGGGATGGAATGGCAACATGAAGAAGGTCAGACAGATATGGAGGGGCGAGGTTATGGATGGCCTTAAATGTTAATAGTAGAATCTTAAAATCAATACGAAACTTAATCGGGAGCCAATGAAGCTGCTGCAAGACCGGAGTAATATGGTGAATAGATGGGATTTGAGTGATGATACGTGCTGCAGAATTCTGGACTAACTGAAGCTTATGAAGAGATTTATTCGGGAGACCAAAGAGGAGTGAATTGCAGTAGTCCAGCCGAGAAGTGACAAGACTATGAACAAGAATGGCAGTGGTGTGAGGAGTGAGGGAGGGGCGAATACGATTAATATTACGTAGGTGGAAGTAAGCAGACCGGGTGATGTTATTAATGTGAGATTGGAAGGATAGAGTATTGTCGAGGATGACACCCAGACTCTTGACCTGAGATGATGGGGAAACAACAAAGTCATCAATAATAAGAGAAAGATTATTGGTTTTGGATAATGAAGATTTTGAACCAATGAGGAGAACCTCAGTTTTGTCACTGTTTAATTTGAGAAAATTCGAAGAAAACCAGGATTTAATTTTAGCAATGCAGTCAATAAGCGAGGGTGGTGGAAAAGAGGAGGTGGGATTACCAGCAAGGTAGAGCTGGGTGTCATCAGCATAACAGTGAAAATTAATGTTATATTTGCGAAAAATATTGCCAAGGGGAAGAAGGTAAATAATAAAAAGAAGAGGCCCCAGGACAGAGCCCTGGGGCACACCAGAGGTAACAGCGGTGGGTTTGGATGTGAAGGTTTTAAGTTGTATGAACTGAGTGCGGCCTAAGAGGTAGGATCTAAACCAATCAAGTGGAGTGTGAGTAATGCCAATCAGAGATAATCTATTAACACTTTGTCAGGAGATTAGTGCTGCCCTTGGAAGGTAAAACCTTGACATTTATGAAGGATAGAGTGTCTGCCTGTTTGGTGGCAATCATCAGTTTGTTTGTTAAAATCTGCCATGAATCAACAACCCCACCCCCATTTGATGTATTTACTGTCTTCACCTTGCGCCTTATCTCTTTGTACTTTTGTCTTCTTTCTGCATCTCTCTGACTATCCCACTTCTTCTTTGCCATCCTCTTCCTCTGTATACTCTCCTTTATTTCCTCATTCCACCACCAGGTTTCCTTTTCCTCCTTCCTCTTTCCAGATGTCACACCGAGCACCCTTCTTGCTGTCACCCTTACTACATCTGCTGTAGTTTCCCAGCTGTCTGGTAACTCTTCACTGCCACCCAGTGCCTGTCTCACCTCCTCCCTAAACTCAACCTTGCAGTGTTCCTTTTTCAAATTCCACCATTTGATCCTTGGCTTTGCCCTCACTCTCTTCCTCTTCTTGATCTCCAGCGTCATCCTACAGACTACCATCCTATGCTGCTTAACTACACTTTCCCCTGCCACCACTTTGCAGTCTTCAATCTCCTTCAGATTGACTCTTCTGCATAGGATGTAATCTACCTGTGTGCATCTTCCTCCACTCTTGTATGTCACCCTATGTTCCTCCCTCTTCTTAAAATATGTATTCACCAGAGCCATGTCCATCCTTTCGGCAAAATCCACTATCCTCTGACCTTCTTCATTCCTCTCCTAGACACCATACCTACCCATAACCTTCTCATCTCCTCTGTTCCCTTCACCAACATGTCCATTGAAATCCGCTCCAATCACTTTCTGTCCCTTGGGTACACTTTTCATCACTTCATCCAACTCACTCCAAAAATCTTCTTTCTCACCCATTGCACACCCAACTTGCGGGGCATATGCACTAACAACATTCATCATCACACCTCCAATTTCCAGCTTCATAATCATTACTCTGTCTGACACTCTTTTCACCTCCAAAACACTCTTGACATACTGTTTCTTCAAAATAACCCCTACTCCATTTCTCCTCCCATCCACACCATGATAGAACAATTTGAATCCATCTTCGATCCACCTGGCCTTACTCCCCTTCCATTTAGTCTCTTGCACACACAATATATCAACCTTCCTTCTCTCCATCATATCTGCTAACTCTCTCCCCTTACCAGTCATACTGCCCACATTCAAATTTCATACCCTCAGTTCCACTCTCTTTTACTTTCCTCCTCTCCTCCTGCCTCCAGACACATCTCCCCCCTCTTCTTCTCCTTCTTCTTCGGCCAACAGTAGTCCAATTTCTGCCAGCACCCTGTTGACTAACAGTACTGGTGGCGGTCATTGTTAACCCGGGGCTCGAGCGATCCGGTATGGAAATTAGTATTGTTGTCTGCATATTGATTTGGCAAAGTTTTACACTGGATGCCCTTCGTGACGTAACCCTCCCCATTTATCCAGGCTTGGGACCGGCACAAAGAAACACACTGGTTTGTGCATCCCCTGTGGCTGGGTTAAAATATCACTATTAATATAATACTTAATTAATATGTTGTGATGCTGTCCAACCATGTCACTCTCTTTCTCTCACTCTCTCTCTCTCTCACTTTCTCTCTTTTTTAACTATATAAAAAGAAGTTTTCTTTTGTCACTCTCACTTTGTTAGCATGTACAGAAAAATGCTGTGATGTTGGGTCGTTCTGCGTAGACTGAAGTCAGACATTAAAGCTGGTAGACGAAGGAAACTTTTGATTGATTACTAGTAGGTCCTCTGACCAGCAGGGAAAATGGGGATCTGGATCCTTGAGCATTTTGTAGAAAGACATGCACTTGTTAATGGTGTTTGAAGATTGTGAGGAGCAGTTAACATTTTTTTAAAAAGCAGATATAAAATAAAGTGTTGTTTTATTCACTACAATAACAGTTCTATCACCATTTTAAAACTACCACCTAAAGAAACAGTGTCTGTTGGACCTTTTAAAATTTGTCAAAGCCTTTCCTTATTAAAGAGGTATAGATGACGCAGAATCTAAAACATTCCAAGTTGGCAGATGTAAATAAATAAAAAGGGTTCTAGTAAATTAAAAATTAAATCAGTATAGTAGAGTGTATTAGAGACTAAAACACATACAATAGGGAGAGCAATACAAATCTACATTCCTGTCTGAGCCTACTTTAAAGAGGTTGAAGCCATATTTAAATAGTTGGGTGGCCAGTTTCATTAACTGACTAAGTGGTGTGTAATTCAGTCTCTTTCCATCATCCCTCCTCTCTCTGACCTCTTTTCCTCATATTTATCACCTACATTCAAGACCACTGTTCTGGTGGCCTGGAAGCAGGTTTTAAACTTCAGCTGATGTTTCAGCACTTGCATAAAGGGCCAGATCACCTGTTATAAGACGTTGGACAAACAAAAAGAAACCATTAAGCCCACTTAAAATGTTTGGTTAGCTTATAGATCTTTCAAAGCCTTATACAAATAAAAGTCATCAAAATTTCTGCTCCACTTATTAGGTTGTTCCCGATTCCCAAAACTCATTCTTTTAGGTAATGCTTCCTTAAATGTTCTCCCTCTTTATATCCACTTTTGTTAGAGTATGCAATTCCTAATTTAATCAAAAGAATTCTGCTGGATGAAGTTTGTTGTTGCCCATAAGAATTTTAAAGACCAGGATTAGATCCCCATTCAGCATTCTCTGTTCAAAACAAAAAGGGTTTATGTCTCTGAGCCTACAAGAGCATGGCTTGTTCTTTAGATTTGTAGTAAACGTACAGTAGCTTCTCTCCTTTGTATATATTCCACAGCTGCCCTGTCTTTTTTATAGTGTAGTGCTTCAGATGCAGTCTGAGCATAACATTCCTTGAAATACATTAGACAGTTTAACATAACATTTTGTTTGCTTTTTTTTTATTGCTTCTTCAGATTGCCTATAGATGAGAATGCTGCATTAGTGTAAACTCCTAAATGCTTTTCAGTGGTGGCTTTCTGTAAGACTATGACTCTAGTGTTATATTTAACATTTGTTTTGCCAACATGTACCACTTTGATTGATTGATTGATAGATACATACATACATACATACATACATACATACATACATACATACATACATACATACATACTTTATTAATCCCAAGGGGAAATTCACATACTCCAGCAGCAGCATACTGATAAAAAACAATATTAAAGAGTGATAAAAATGCAGGTGTACAGACAGACAATAACTTTGTATAATGTTAACGTTTACCCCCCCCGGGTGGGATTGAAGAGTCGCATAGTATGGGGGAGGAACGATCTCCTCAGTCTGTCAGTGGAACAGGACAGTGACAGCAGTCTGTCGCTGAAGCTGCTCCTCTGTCTGGAGATGACACTGTTCAGTGGATGCAGTGGATTCTCCATGACTAACAGGAGCCTGCTCAGCGCCCGTCACTCTACCACAGATGTCAAACTGTCCAGCTCCAGGCCTACAATAGAGCCTGCCTTCCTCACCAGTTTGTCCAGGCGTGAGGCGTCCCTCTTCTTTATGCTGCCTCCCCAGCACACCACCGCGTAGAAGAGGTCTCTCGCCACAACCATCTGATAGAACATCTGCAGCATCTTATTGCAGATGTTGAAGGATGCCAGCCTTCTAAGGAAGTATAGTCGGCTCTGTCCTCTGCTACATTAAACTACATATAAACTGTCAATTACTGTGTATGTGCTCTGCTACATTAAACTGCATATAAACTGTCAATTGCTATATAGAGCTAGCGGCTACATGTAACATTCCTCGGTGCCACCTATCAGCTTTTATGAACTCCGACTGTACTTTCTGTTGTCGCCAATTTTCCTCCATCATTGTATATGCATTATAAGTAATTAATCCTAGGACTCTCACATGGGCGGCATGGTGGCGCAGTGGTTAGCACTACTGCCTCGCAGTTAGGAGACCCGGGTTCGCTTCCCGGGTCCTCCCTGCGTGGAGTTTGCATGCTTTTCCCGTGTCTGTGTGGGTTTCCTCCAGGTGCTCCGGTTTCCTCCCACAGTCCAAAGACATGCAGGTTAGGTGCATTGGCAATTCTAAATTGTCCCTAGTGTGTGTGTGCGTGCCCTACGGTGGGCGCCCTACCCGGGGTTTGTTTCCTGCCTTTGTGCCCTGTGTTGGCTGGGATTGGCTCCAGCAGACCCCCGTGACCCTGTAGTTAGGATATAACGGGTTGGATAATAGATGGATGGAGTGTCTCTATTTTACTGGTACATAGTGTCCCGTGTTGGTGATGGCCTGGTAACACCAGGTGTGTTTGCCATTGCCAGTGCATATTTCTCCAGAGTGTTTAATAACTCTGTTTTTCAGCAATTTTACATTGCTTGTAGATTGGACCCGTACTGGCCCAAGGAAGAGGAATTATATGCCCATCTACAATATTTTTTTTTACGTTTGTCACCAACAAGAAGTCACTTGCCGTCCCACCCTGTTCCATTTTACATTTTCACTGTGAAAATGGGGCCTTTGGGTCATTAAGTAATAGCTCATCCATCACCGTAAAAGTAAACTCCTTCCATTTACGTGAATAAGTGGACTTCTGACATCCCCAGTAGGGCACCTTATTACAAAGCAGTAACCTCTCTTTCTGTTAGCCTTACTGCCACCACCTCCCTGACCAATCCCAAATGAGCCTTTCAAATGTTACCAATAAGAAATCATTCAGGCCCTGCCAATCTAAATTTCATGTCCTTGAAAACAGAAGCCGACTGTGACGATAAGACCTCTGTGTTCGAAAGCCGCATAATTTCTTGTGTTTGACATTATTTCATTTTTCTGGATTCTCCCATACCTCATGAATAATGAATACTAGCCGACGCCCAATGTAGCATACGGCGGTGTAAGAATAGGAATGGAAAACGGTGAGAAAGGAATTCAGAAATCAAGAAGAAATAAATACTTCTTGAAAGACGAACTTGTGAATAGGTATTTTGGTGGAGACGACAGATAAGAGTCGAAAGATCTAACCCTAGAAAAAGCCACGTACAACTGACCATGGCTGAAGACTGGTTGTTGTAGATTAACGCAAATCTTTGCAAACGTTTGTCCTTGGGACTTGTTGATAGTCATGGAGAA
Organism: Erpetoichthys calabaricus; assembly: GCF_900747795.2. Classification (NCBI taxonomy): domain Eukaryota; kingdom Metazoa; phylum Chordata; class Cladistia; order Polypteriformes; family Polypteridae; genus Erpetoichthys; species Erpetoichthys calabaricus. The sequence continues at coordinate 198,285,137 of NC_041399.2, forward strand.
GGCGAGTCTGAGTGGGAATTGTGTGCCTTTAAATTTAAAAGGGAGATAGGTGTCGGAAGGAAGGAGAGAGATTCTGGGAATGAAGATTGTTTCAGAATTTTGGATAGCGACCAGTTTGCACTCAATAATATTTGTATGTATTCGGGTAACGATGAGTCTTGCTCCGTTGCAAAGACCTATTCATGGCATAATTTTCAGAGGAGCATAACTACATCTCCCAGCTTCAGATGAAGGATATGGGGAGGCATGCCAGTTAGTGTGAGGGTGTGTAAAAACTCCTGTGGGTACGTTAGTTGATCATTAGGATCGTCACTGACTACTGTATCTGCACTCTTGAAGGTCACTTTTTCACCCTGTATAAGATCAAGAACTTTGTTGTTAATATGTAGAGAATCGTCGTTTGTGACGTTCAGTATTGGTCTTGTAGCAAGTTCTTGGAGAGTCACAGTCGAGAAATTAATATCACTGTAAAGTTGAGCAACTGGGTCTTCTTGTTGTGGTAAACATTGAGAAGGTAGTTCTGTCGTGTCTCTAGTTTTACCTTCCCAAACTTGAAGAAGCCATTGAACAAATTGAGTTTCACTTTCAAGAGCTCTCATATTTTTTGTGAATTTTAGGACTTTCATTTCGTTCCACAGCCTATGTTTGTTGATGGAAGAGGCAACGGTGAGGGCTCGAGAACTGTGGAAGATAACAGGCAGTATTTGACGGAAATTAGGGATACTGTCGTTCATTTTATAACAAAGGCTTAGGAAACAACTGTCGCAGTATAACGAAAATAGGAAGGAGCGAAACGAATAGCATAGAGTGAAACCAATGCCAATGGTCGACAGAGTACCTTCCTGTAGCAGGCTACGGAAAAGACTCCAAGGCGCACACATGGCTGAAGTGAAAGGTTACACGGTCAGGCTAGATATAGGGCGGTGACGTGACACTATTGGGGTCATGAGAGAGGAGCAGGGAACACAGTAGTCTGAAGGAGGAATACAAATCGAGAAAAATGGCGTGGGGGTGTGTGTGGGTGGGACTGGTTTTGAAGAGGAGCTGCAGACAGCGTGGGGAAGGGTTTGGAAGAGGACAAATAGCAATCGAGAAATGCCGTGTTGGCTGCGTGTGGACGGGACTGCTTTTGAAGAGGAAGCAGGACGAACCAGAAGAGAAATATATATAAGAGATGGTCCAAGATCCTTGATTTTATTTCATTATGTGATATTTGCACTTCAAAAAAATTTGAAACTTGTTAAAGAAGGAAAAACCATCAGTCTTAAAATGACTCTTGATAACGATTAAGTCTTCATCCCTCTAATTTCCTTTCCATCACCTTAGCCACTAGATCATCCTGCCAAGACCTAACACTCTTGTGATGCATTCTACTGCAAAATGTTTTACATAAATTAAAATATTAAATTTTGAATGTTGGTAGCTTAAAGTAAGCTGCTTATGGTGTTTACAGCTTGACTTTTACAGTTCCACAGGCAGGAGATCACATTGCCAGATTAAACACAGAAAGCATTATATTTAAGTTTGTACCAAGATCCCAGCTACTGTGAAACTTTACGACAGGATTGCAGTAACTGGAATAAGTTTTAAATAAATGCTTTCATCATAATCTCTTCTGAACGCATACATGCTCTCAACTCTTCTTTGAGTTGATCCCTACGATGAATTCTCTGACATTGTTTATAGCTTGGCTGGATCTCAATTGAGTGCTAGACCTTTCTATGTCAGAATTATTTTCATTAATGGCAGTTATCTTTTTATCTTTTTTCGCACTCATTAAGTGACAAAAGTTGCAAGCATTCAAATGGCAAAGTAACCATCACTCTGTTCGTTGCGATTTCGTATCAAACGGCACCCAAAGTGAACTGTAGTACTGTGAATTACACTCGATCCAAATGCTAAATAGTTAATTATTCATAACTAGAACATAAGGACTCATTCACCTTTCATTTCACATGCCGTAATGGTTTGTTTTACCTCTCCAATCATTAATCACTTGATAAGTGCTCAGTCAAACCAAGAGAGCTTCAAGACCTGCCATTTTGGGTTCATTTTACCTGCTCTTTGAAAACTAAATTGATAGTGCATCTTTCCACACATTTTAATTACAAGTTAAATGCTATTCACTTCAAAACTGCTTTTTTGACAGTATAGCTAATGTTCCAGCAGTTTTACTTACTTTTCTTTAAAAAAAAAAAAAAAAAAGTAGAAGAAATGTACAGTTGTCCTTTGTTATTCTAAGAAAATGGTCTTGAAGGTCTTGCCAAACAGCTCTCAAGGTATGCTTGAACCTTAACACTTTGCAGTACCCTTTTTGTTCATCTCATCTCCATTCACCTATTGACACCCCACTGTCCCTCATTGTGTATTTCTAGGCTGAGGGGGAGGAGGAGACAACTGTTGGTGTCCTGGTTCCCCCTGGTGGCGCTCTGACAGAAGCGCTGGCAGGGAGCAAGACCTATGAGAATGGATTAAGGGAGACTCTGCCGTGTTCAGGGGAGCAAGGAGAAACTCAGGGCCTCAGCTCACATATACCTGAGACAAGTAAGTAAGCCATGCTTATCCTTGCATTAACCCTTGGCATGTTTTTCTATTTCTTAACATAGCAGCATTAAATGCTGGATTGCCTCTTCTCAAACTTTCCAAGTAGGGTTATCTTAAAACTGTGTAGAGTGTAACGGAGCTTTGCCTACAAAACCTCTAGTTCTTTGATATACCTAGTTATGTGTTGCAACATTAAAATGATGATAAACATGCTATTGTAATTCTTCTGATCTCTAGTGTTTGCAGAATGATAGCTCCCTTTTGTGTAGCCTTTTAAAATAATAAAGAATTCTTTGGAGATTTAGTCTGGTATGCACATCATTGCTACTAATATTTTTAAGTTTTTCAGGGCAGCAACACTTTTAGATTATAGCATCAGCTGTCCAAATTGCTCATCTACAGTCACGGTATAAAAGAGATTATCAAAGTGAAAGTAGGAACTTCTTGAGTAGGCAGGTTATATTCATTACCCCATTAACCCATTTAAAAGCAGCCTGTTACCAACAGTGTACAGTTAATGTGCATTTATCTTTCAAAGAAATCACATTATCATTATATTTAAATCTAACAAAAGTTTGAAGAGAGCAACACATTTTTGAAGAGAGTGTTTGACCCAATTTCTTTTTTTTTTTTCCTCATTGAGCTGCTTATCTATAAGGGCTTAAAGCTTATGCCTAGTTGTGTCTAGTTTTAAATTACCCCAAGTCCTCTTAGCAACGATAAAATTACAGCAGTGTCAGATGGCGATTTTTCTGTTTTGGCTCATGTTAAATCTTACTACAGAGTCAACACTTATCAGATGAACAGTGGGTGACATGCAGTCTTCTTTATATATGGTCATGAAAACTGAAATATGGTATGCCTTCATTTTATTCTGTAACCATAACAAAAACAAACTCTGTGCAAATTAAATACTCATCAAGAGTTGTTGGCGTGAATGCTGTTAACAGAACCTATAAAGTTCTAAATAGTATACTTGACCTCTATTGTGTATTTGAGGGGAGACCTAAAAATTCTCATGATCAGTCAATCACACAGGAGTAGAATGAAGTTATTGACTACAGCCAGTTTGCATTTTACCTATAGTATAGTAGCTGTGGCGTAATGTGCTACGTGGACACTGGAGACACATTTGAATATCAGATATAAATGTAATTCGGCTAAACTATATACAGATACAACCTATTAATAAAACAAACATTAGATTTTTGGGAAGATTGATGGCTGTTAAGCATTGTATTGAATGTATTTTGACAATTGATGAAACAGGCCTCTTTAAAAGAATAACTTTGACACCCTTGCTGTAGCTTGATTTTTTTTTTTTTAAGTATTTATCTGCTATTATATAATTATTTTTTATCCTCTAGCCGTATAGCTGGAAGTTTAGTGTTTCCTCCTAGTGGGCCACAGGCACCGGTTGAGAACCACTATTCTATATTATCCTAGTGTCTTTCAGAAGCATGGATGGGTTTAGATATGAATATTTAGCATGAGGAATTATGTATGTAGTATGTTCTATGCAAAGCTTCTTACAGACAGATATTGTCATGTTAGAATTGCAATAATAGTTACGTTGATTTGTTAAAATGACATCTCATATTAACTGAATTGCCAGAGAGTGATACATCAGGGTAGCTTGCTTTATTTTCTACAGCTTGATATTATATAAAATGACTATTTGAAGGTGCTGCATTTTCAAAACTGCATTTAGAGATGGAACAGATGATCTGAAAAGCAATATGCATTAGATTAAGGAGGTGTTTTTTGGTGCTTGTCTACGTGACAACTGACCACTAACTGTTTTCAAATTCAAACCATTATGCCTTAGTAGAAGAAAAAACATGCATCCTGCAAAAGTGTGAACAATAGTAAGTGGAGTCTTACATAGTAAAACTGGCCAAATGTGCAAGAGCTGGTGTTCTTTCTTGATTGATTTGTTTAAATCAGGTGTTTATAAAATCTTTTGTTGATCCCTGTGCTTTGGGAGCAACAGAATCCATTTGTAAAAGGCCATGGTATATGTAAATTTCATGACTTATTGGAATTCCTGATTTCCTCCTCCTTTCTGCTGCTGAGTATGAAAAGACGAGCATTCTCGGGTAAAAAAAAAAATGCCACCAGGCAACCCGTCTTCATTCAAACATGTCCAGATTTCTGAAAAAGATTAAGAACAATTTATTTTGATATTTTTTTCTGTTCTCTTTTAAGTACTACATAATACATAACTTACCTGATTTAAGCCCATTCCTTCAAAGGAATCAATATGTGTTGTGGGGGGTTAGCACATTATCATAATTCATGATTTGTTGTGCCTTGCAAATTGAACTGCCACCATCATCTCTAAACCTTCATCTTTCTGTTGATTACATGTATTTTTTTTTTTATTTTATGCTAGGTTGCATTTGTTCTATCATTAATGCATAACACAGATAATTTCACTTTAAGTGTTCTGTTATACTAATTATAGAGCAGATTATTCTGCATCTCTGTACTCATTTGTGGCTTTTCATTTGTTTTGACCATTCTTACAATTTTACTATTATTTTGTTGTTTTACTTACGTTCTCATTAACACGCATTATTTAATCCTGAAACCCATATTAACTTTTATTTTGCAGGCATCTAACCCTGCTTTGTGGTGTTGCATTACTTCCCCGTACATCCCATTCTTTTCCCCCCTTCCCTCTCTCTCTACCCCACTCTCACCCCATCCCTTCTCTCATCCTCTTTTCGCTGCAGATTGAGTCCCACAAGCTGATGTTTTGCGAGAATGCCCGGGCTCGCACAGACCATGGCGCCGACATCATCTACAAATCCCCGAGCAGCAGTAGCACCCCCCCAGCACGCAGCGTCTCACTGAGCGAGTGTCTTGGCTCTCCACCTGTTGAAGTACAACTGGCTCAAGATGTCAGGATCATGCTGGATGACCAGGAGTCGTGATTTGTCTTCGCTCTAGTGTCTTTTAGCTGTTTTAGTCTTCTTTTTTTTGTTGTAAATAGTCTTGGAGGTAGGAAAGTGTGGCTCTTGTGTTTGGTTTGCTTGCAGTAAAAGCACATTTTTATATAATCACAGCTCAAAAAATTAGTTCAAAAAGTTAGTTCTACCTGACCAATTTTCTGTTGGGAAACTGTTGGGAGTATTTACTTCTGGAATATCCAGTTTTCAAAGAATTATTGTCAAAAAATTATGCAGTGAGGCAATTCATTTGTGTGCCATTGCTGTGGAAGCTACACTGCATTTCCCAAAAATTGAGGTTATTGACTTCTGATGACACATCTTTTAAAGCAGCGGGACATCTATTTTTAAACATCCAATGGTCTCCCAAGCCCTTGGTCGTCTTTGTAGCATACCTCACACTGGGTGCTGTTTAAAAAACAGTGTTGTCCCACAAATCTTGTAGAATAGTTTCGCACAGAAGAATTAAACTTTGCACTATTCATAAGGGATGTTGAATTACCTATATTTGTGCGAGCCTTAAGCTAAAACTGGTTGTTTGACTTGTTTCAGATTTTAGTTCACAAGTGTTGATCCAGTTCTTCTGGTACTTGGAATGACAGTATTGCTGCATCCCCACACATTTAATCACTTATAAACTAATGAAGGATGGTTGTATGTTTTGTTTTTTGTTTTTTTTTTTAAGCAAAACCATTAAAACACAAGAGCCAGGCTGTAATCCTCCCTGTACTACTTCATCTTCTAAATTCACAAATTAGAATATGTTATATGTAAAATGTGCTTTTATAAAAAATGTTTTGTGGTGAAGTGTTTAATATTCTTGTATAATTAATTGTGCTGTTTTAGATTTTTCTTCTTCTTAAAGCAATATGATTGGTCTTGATGCAGGTTGGGTGGGTGAAACACATACATTAGCAGGATAAGGCTTTGGAGTGTGGGCTCTGAGAAAGCACAAAGAGTTTGCTGGACTGGGAGCTGTCGGCAGGAGCCTGGGAGATGGAAGAGCATGATTAAGAAGTATCTTCTTATCTTTTGGCAGCTGGAATCTATCCTATAATGGCATAAATGTTAAAGACTGCACTTTACTCAACATAGCATCTTTTTTCTTCACCTTTCTAAAAGTCTCTTTAGGACTATCACATCGATTGACTGAAAACTTGGACGATGGGCCCAATCCTAGTAGTGTATCAGTGAGTTTGCAGAAATATGTAAAACTGACAATACTTGGCAGAGGTCCATCATGCATAAAAAGGAAAAGGAAAGCAGCTTTGGCTTATTGTCAATTTTGGCTGGCACCATAGAAAAACACAGTATGACGCAATATCTATTACAATATACAAGATGCATCACAAGTCTGGACCCATAGCAAATATACCGTGTTACTCTTAGAAGCACACTTTTATCTTCTGTTTAAATATTTCAAAGGTAGAAATAATCTTATAATTATCTGTACCAGTGGTCAACTATTGCCTTCTAGATAAATCCAACCCATGGAAACTTTAGGATCATTTTTGTGTTAAAGATGTCATAACCATGGTGGAAAAAAAAACCCTCATCATTTCTCCATGATCCCATTTTAAATTTCAACGTTTAATAATCCCCACACAATAATATAAATAATTGGTTATAGTATGATGCTTACAGTTACAGAGTTATGTTACATTTTAGTTGTCATAAAAAGAAATTAGAGGGAATAAAATCTCATCAGTGTGTTGCCAGAGGTGGTCTGTGAATTAAATGAAAAAGGTGGGGTCAGGGTTTCCATTTTAAGGAATTTTTTAGGAATCGATACATGGATTGTTATTAGATAGTCTGCAGAAAAAAAAAATAATGTCCCCTGTTGTTCCAAATGTCTGAAAAGCCCTGTACATGCACAACAGTAGTTTAATATGTGTTACATAGAAACATTGTGAATAGTTTTGGAGGATATTGCTGTTGTGCTAGGTCTGCTTTCACTAAATAGCATAATCATAGTTGAAGAAACATCTGCAAAAAAAAGTTCAGTTTGTAAATAACTATAATAATAAGTGCCAGTCATAGTATACTTTAAAGTCAAAACACAAAAGTAAATGTTATAAGTGAGATGATAAACTAAATAAAGATACTCCTGTGCATTTGTCTGTGTGTATACACACAATCGGAGTACATTCTTCCTGTGTCTGCATGAGTTTTTCTAAGGGTATTGTGGCTTTCCTCTCACATCTCAAAGATGGGTTAGGTTAGTTTGTCATTCCAAATTGGTACTCTGGTTTGTCTCCTACATCCCAAAAACATGCATATTAATTGGTAAGTTTGATTTGGTCTCATGTGAACGTGAGCATAAGTATGTGCGTGAGTGGACCCTGCAATGGATTTGTGCCCCATCAGCAGTGGTTTAAACCTTGTGCCTGATCCTGGAAGAATCCACCTGACATCCTGACTAAGCATTTTTGAGAATATCATAATATGTAAATGTTATGTATAGAGAAAAAAGGTCTCTTTGTGAAAAGACATTTTACTCATCCATTCATCAGGCCCAGATGTATCTAGAACAGTGTTGCAGAGAGCTGGAGCCATGGTCTGGTCACAGATTCCTTGCAGGGCATACTCCGTGATACTGGGCTATTAAATGAAACAAAAATTAAAGTCACTTTAGCTGTTGAATTATGCAAAGTTGATTATTTTTAAACAGTTTCCTTTAATGGTTTGGGGGCTTGTTTTTTTAATATGCACGACATTTTATGATGATGTATTTCTTTTAAAGAGTCATCTTAGAAATATCCTGGGCACGCACCCTTTGTACTTTTTCCCCCACATCTGTTGCTTCGTTTTAAATATGAAACTGATTTTGTTCAGTGACCATTGCCTATATAGCATACACTTTTTTGTAACATTTGTTAGAAACATAAGCTATTGGGATTGATTCCTTTATCAATTACTTGAACTCAAGTTTATTATTAAAGGCTTAGAAAATGCTTGAGTCCATTCAGACAGCACAGGGTGGAGAACCAACCATGCTTAGTCTACATTTTGCCAATGCATTGCACACTATTGTCTTATTTAATTACCCCAAACAGCCTTTTTCCACCCCCACCCTACTAATAGCACTCTAGGAAAGTGGCAACCCAGAGAAAAACTCGTAAAATAATATGGGAGAATATGTGAACTCCTCTATACACACTGACAAGGCTGGCATTCAAACTCTGAAAGGTGGCCACTTCTTTGTAAAATCTTAGTGGATGGTACTTAACAAAAACAAAAAGTTAATTGGAAAGCCTTCTAGTGAATAGTAAAAAGTCATTTAATTACACCTCCAGTGGCTAATGCCAGTTGCAATTCTGCTGTATCTGGAAATTATAGGTAGTATTTCACTTTTACTAGAAAGTCAAACAGAATGTGAACCAGAGGGATTTTCAAGCATTCAGACCCTCTTCTGCTATCGTTACTTTCCTTGTTTTTCCCCTTTTTCCTATTTTATTAAAGGTGCTAGTTAATTCTAAATATGCACAGGTTGGCATTTTAACAAAGAAGTGACTGAAAAAATAAGTAAAAACGTAGGAAAGCAGACTTTAATGCTGAGCTCTGTAAACTGTAGATATTTTAAACAGATTTGTGACTTTCAAATGTAAATGAAAAGCAAATTGATTTTAGTCTCTGAAGCGGTAGGTGGAGATATGGGGAAGGCCACCTGATAAAATTAAAATGTCCATTTAACAAGACTTGACATCAATAACTAATTGATCATAAGCAATCTGTGATCCTCTAGGACAAAGAGTGGACACTTTGTGAAAATTGTGAAAACTTCATTTTCAGAAAGTGTGAGTAAAGGAAAATAATGAGAGCAGTTCACCACTTGGTGAGAGCAGAACAACGGAAGACTGCTGGCCATTTTATGGTATGATAACAATTTAGAAAGTTCCTTTTACAGCATTGTACTTTGAAGTTGCATTTACTGTGTGACATTATCTTTCAATGCTACGAAGGAGTCTATTTACCCTTCTGTTAATCATGACAAAAATTAAGTTCTGGAAAGCTTTCTCTGCCTTTTCTCAACTTGTGTCTTTATTTCTTCAAAGAGTTTCTGTAGTAACGTTTTGAGAGTTTTTTGTGAATTTTTATATCTTGTGCATTTAGTTTACTGTTGTTTACAAACATTATGTGTACACCTACATTTAATTGGACAAAAGCATCTGCTAAATAAAGTAGCTAAAATGTCACAAATTACATACACACATGTACAATGCTAATGCCTTTTTAAAATTTGTGTCCCCTATTCCTAGGCATAAAAATTTTTCTTGCTTAATTTGCTTTTTAATGGTTATTGTGAGAGGAGTGAACATTCAAGAGATGATTAATTTTTTTATATAAATATATACACACCATGCCAAACTCATTTTATTTTAATTGGCCTACATTGATTTACTATAAATAAAAATTACCTAACAAGAGAGTTAGAGATGTGTTACATGGTTATGTTCCTGCCGAATACTTTCAAACATGACCGCTGAGAGTACCCAGCCCTGATCCCTAGCCAGACGCTTCCATGTGCCATTCTAGCTGGAGAAATGCAATAATATTCCTCTTTTGCTACCTGAGATAAAGTTAGAATGGAGCTGTGGTTCTGATTGAGTACAGTGTTTGTAGATTTTTTTTTTGTTTGTTTGTTTTGTTCTTGTTCTCTTTCTCTCAATATATATTTTCTAGTTTCTAGTCAAGGCAAAGGCCTGTTAAATCTTGTCTTACCTGCCCATGGTGCCGAGTCTCTGCTTGGCACATTGTGTGTTAGCAGAGCTTTCTACATTGCATTTAACATTGTGTTCTTGGTGCCATGCTCATGTGACAGAGTGTTTGTGCCTGCCACATAATAAACTGTAGATTTACAGCTGCTTCCATGCTCCTCTGCTATATCTTCACAGACGTGTACATATATTTATATACACACACACAAGCGCATGTTTCTCTTTAGCTTAAGCTGCTGTTGACTACAACTCCTGCTTCATGCACCTTTAACATTACTGAAGGGATTTTCATAATTTTTTTTGTTTCTTAAAAAAATATATATATTTTGACCATTTGAGGGTGTGAGTAAAAGAATGTGTTTTGAAATAAATGCATACAAGTGACTTTCATTGTTCAAAAAATATGATTTTCTGTAGTGCAAAAAGGTATTGTGTCCTGGCTGGGCTGTAACAAAAATTTGTGTTCATACAAGTGGCTACAAACTCTCTGCACGAGGTTCCTTCTGATGCTAAAGTCTCAGCCACTTTTTTTCCATTTCCATTTGTGATACGAGGTTTTTAAACAAACTTTCAGTTGGTTTTGTTCTAATGTGTCTGTTGGGTTAAAGATTACCATTCTCCTTTAGCTTCCATTAGAATTTGAATGTCATTGAGGCTTCCTAATTTTTTCTTTTTTTTTTTTTTATTTGAGAAAGAACAGCCCTGGCTCAGTTGCCTTCACATTTGAGAAGTGTACATGGGTCTTGTTAGGTGTGACCTTTTGGTTTTTGTGAACTTTAACAATGTAGCTGGTGTGACATTATCTTGGACAGCTGGCTTTTGCTCTCGTAGTTCTACATAGCAGAGCTGCATGATGCTTAAATGAGATTCCATGTTCAGCCAGTGCACACCATCCTCTTTGCAGCATTCTTCCTCTGTATTTCCTGGAGAAATGTCTTAGATAGGGTGTCTTGGGCTGAGCTTTGCTTTGGGCCTTGTAACCATCTTGTGCAGAGGACATGACAAAAGCAGACATTTTGCTTTCAACCACACATTTTAGTTGCAGGCTCTCTTGGTCTTTATTGTGGTACTTGTTAACTAGTGGAATACACTCTGAATAAACAGAATAAAAACAACAAAAAAAAACACACTGACCATCTCTTTCTTTGCACCTTTCTGCCTTTTTTACGTAGATGCACAACATTTGGGGAAAAATGTTTGAAATATATACCTTTGGTTATCCAGATCTGCTTGATCTAATCATCCTCTGCCAGGCTGCAACTCTTGTCAGTGCAAGAAATTATCATACAATATTTACTAAGCTGTACAGGGCTTTTTAAATGTATATAATTTATTTAGTGTAAGAAATGCTTTATGTGTGAACATATTTGTACAATGAGAGCACTGCCATGTTAAACAATGGAGAGTAAGTGCTGGAATTTAAAACGGCAACTTTATGCTTAACAGTACAACTCTTCAGTCACCGCAGTGCCACACTGTCCAAACCACAGTCATACAAATGGTGGATTGAGAGATTTACTCAGCATTTCATAACTGAGTCAGGAATAGGAATTGAAGTTGCAACCACCTAGTACTGTACAGTTGGCCAGATAGGCCAATATGGGGTAGTGGCTGTAGAACTGGACTTTAGACCACAAGGTTACCAGTTCATTTCCTGCGTTGCCCCAAACAAATGTACTTAACCTGCTTGGGCACCTTCTGTAAACAACTGAAACATCTCAATCTTGTAAGCAGTCTTTGACAAAGGAATCAGCCACCAACTTATTATCTGCTGTAATCTCCAGTTGTCCTTCAGTGTTCATCATAAGACAAAACATTTTAGCAATATAGATGTTACTTTGTGTTTAGCTGTGGTCTGGATACTCTTTATTATGTAGACCTGAACAGATTGTTCCAAATCCCTGCTATAGCCCTCATATGTTACACACTGCCTTATATACAGTGTGTGTGTGTATATGTATATATATATATATATATATATATAATATTATATATATAATATAATATATATATTTGTGTGTGTGTTTATACACTACATACTACCAGTCAAACGCTTTGGAACACCTCAGTTTTTCCAGTATTCCTTCAAATTTAATCAGTTGAAATGCAATGAATGACCTAAAATGGTGAGCAGGTAAGCAGTAAACTGCCAGAGGTTTTAAACTTAAAGTTTAAGTTAGCAAGTACAGAAAAAAGCAAATATCAGAATATTACAAATGGGCCTTCTTCAGAGAACAACTAAAAGATTACAACCCACAGATGTGCTGCAGCAATTCAAGTAAACTAAGCCTTGCAATTTGAAGCAAACAGTTTGCAAAGGTGTCCCACCTTGGGTGTAATACTTTAAAACCCTCTGTGTGTCTTAAAGCAGAGTTGGCACAGACTATAATCAAAGTTTTGAGCCTTAGCTATTAACCCCAGCTGCATCTTCAGATGCTGTCTTTACTTGACTCAGTTCTGACACCCCATTTAGGAGCTGTGGATATCAGATTTTTCATAACAAACCTATTTTATATTGAGTGATCATCTTATCCTGTAGTACAGATGATCCTAAGATGTAGAACAGATGACATTAAAGATGTTTTCATGGGTTGAACTGATGACATGTAAGGCATTTTTACTGATTTCAAACACAAAAGTGAGTCGGCTTTGACCTGAAGATGTTAAGAAACAGCAGTAAAACCAAACTGGTCTTATTTATTAATATCAATCCAATACACATGAAAAATGTGTAATTTTATTAAAGTTGTGTGATTTAATCCATTTTTGTTTATCATGGCATCAGAGAGTGGCGATGTGGTTGGTGTTGGTAAGATGTGCAAAAATGCCATTGTATTCTGTATATGTAACAATACTACTACTGCTGCTGCTAAGGCTCCTAAAATTTTTCTTTGGCACTGAAATAAAATGCTTCATCTTGCTCCTGCAACCACATCATCATTGAAACAAGTGGTAGTGACATGAGGCCAGGTTTGGAGAGAATTGTGGGTGTGGCGTCTCCATGACTAAACAGTTTTGCAGGGCTGTTTTCATGAAACAGAAGGTGGACGGATGCTCAACGGCTTTTATCCTGACATTTGCCTTATTGCCATGCAGACACCTACACAGATCAGCATGGTGTTTTATGTATTTTTGTGAGGTATGAATATGGACAACATCCTGAACATAAGTTCTGGACGCATTCTTCTCCATTCTGGCTTGGACTTTGGATTCCTTTGGTGCTAGAGTATTGTCAAGGTTCTATTATATTGATTATTGTTTGGACTCTGGGTTCATCACCAGTTATAAAATGCTGCTTATATTTCTCCCATTCCAATTCTATTCCCTAGCGATTAATCGTACCCCATTGTGGGAGTCCACATGCTAAGCCAGAGTTCTGCAAAGTTGGTCTTGGAAGGCTTGTTGTGGCTGTAGGTTTTTATTAATTAGAAACCAACCTTTGCCAATACAATAGCAAGTCTTATTTAATTGAATGACATGTTAGTGTCTTTATTCTGACATGTTGGGTCATTCTTAAATTGTAGATTTTTTTTTTGTTCCAATGATGTCATTCAAATGATTTGTAGCCTGAAATCGATTAGCAATTTTTCTCTTTCTTTTTTTAACTTCACTTTCTTTCTAAATATTTTATGAAATCAGATATTTCACAATGAATATACACAGGTGTAAATGTTAACAGGTTAGATGGGAACTGCTGCTCATACGCATCATATTGCTAATAAGAAGCAAATAAAGATGGGAAAAGACAAAACTAAGCAATGATGGGTGGCTAATCTTAAAACGTGAGGCAACTAAAATGCAACACAAAATGTTGCTTGACTAGTAAGAACTTCAACAGCAATAAACGACTTTGCATCAGGAAACTGGGGTGGAACAAAAACCTGCGGCCCTCCAGCACTGACTTTACTGACCCCCTCTTCTAGACACCCGTGGTACACCGACCTCAGTCTTGTTGTACAGACAAAATACAGATTCCATTCTTAAACACCTGCATCGTTCAGTTCTCACTGTATGACTAACTCCACCTTTGGTCCTGTCCAAGGTGCCCAGCTATACATCCATACATTTCTCAAAAAAAGGTTCTAGATTAAAATAAACAGGTGAAACATCATCTTGGAAATTCAACATGGCTAAACAGAACCCAAAATGGCTCACTCTCAGACAAAGGCAGCTTAGCTGAGAAGACACGGATAACATCCCACTATGGCTGGTACAAAACTTGGTGCATGCTGATAACAATGTCCTCCCATCAGCCCCAGCACACGGCTGCTGTCTAATGGGAGTTGTAGTCCATTACTACACCTCCCCCTCAATTATGACCTTATAGCCTCTTATTGTAAATGAGGCCAACGCACACACACACAACGTCATTCAGTTCCACTGTTTTTGAGAGGTTGGTGAACAAGCGGCCAGCTTTACAATTTTATATATAAAATTCCCATCGGTATTTATTGTATTTTTGTTACGTTGCTTTGTGCTGCCTCAGGAGTCTTCACCAGTGTAAACCATTCAAATTGAGATGATGAACATGGCTGCTTGAAAAGTTATGGCAGTTTTCCCACTTTAAAATCACAGAACCCTTCTTCTCTGTGATGGTCCAGGTTGACTCCATGCTCCCGATTTGCTTTCAGGAGTCTCTTGAACCCAGGGCCATAAATCCCATATCTGATGATGAGCCGGGCAAATGATGACACACACACACACACACACGGGATTGGTGCAGAGTGGTTTAGTGCTTTGATTTTCAAACAAACAAATGGTGTCCAAAATGTGCAGTGTTTCCAAAAGTCAATAAATAATCCAGTTAAAATGGTGTGAAACATGGAGGCTAAAATCAATAAATAATTCAATAAAAAAACAAGATTCAAATCCCAGGCAGATTCTTCTTTTAAAACAGCCATGAGCCCCAATGCTTCTTTCTAAATCCTGGCGTCTCCTTAGCTTATCCCACCAGATCCTTGCAGGAAGAGCACAAGGCCGCCAACTGGTGCAGTCATCCAATAATTCCGGGTTCAAGTTCCCACTTCCCGTCCCTTGGCGTCTTTTGGACATCTCCTCTGAACCCCAGAATGTCTGCATTCAAAGGGAGACGTCATACAACGGGGCCATTCCTACTCTCCTGCCTTGCTCCATAGGGGCGCCCCTTCTCTAGCCCAGGCCTGCCGCTCGCATCTTCCTCTTCCTCACCCCCTTAACCTTCGTTCTCTCTTCTTTGTTTCCTTCTTCATTGTGATTCTCCCCTCTCGGTCCTTTATAGTTCCGAGTGGGTGCGGGTTCAGTTCTCCACTTACTCTGAGGTCACTTGACTGAGCCGCTCAGATGCGCACATGAATGTGTGATCAGCCAATCAACCTCAGAGCGGCGCGTGCACACTCACACCTGCACACTCCGGGACTCGCCATTACTTACTAAAATTGTTCTTCGCCGTGGGCCTCTCTTATCACGTTGTGGTGGTGCAGCACAATAGGCAAACGGGAGGATGTTGGAGAGCCTAATGCAGGGGTCTCCAACCTTTTTTTCCCCCAAAAGCTACTTTTACAAAATGAAAATGGCTGAGAGCACCTCGTGTTTTCTAACATTTATTCTTATAGCTTATTTGAACCCAAATACGCTGAATACGCTTGTTTTGCCTGAACATTTACAAAATGTTGGTGTCCAAACTCACATTTTGCATTAAAACATCACAAAAAATATTTAGTTCACCTGCAAGTGCATTTTATACATCTGTATGCATTTTCTAGTGTATCTCACACTTGAATTAAAACCAAACAATGCAATTCCAAATACACAGATATTCCTTCTTCATTTGTCATTTTGTCACGTGTCACTGTGTCACTTTATTCACAGGTCCAGTTACATGTGTGATATGTTTTTTAGTTGGTCAGATGACTGGCACTGAGGTGTCTGGTGCAGTGAAGCCACTGAGGTTCACTCTTATGGAGTCATTTCAATGTTCGTCTGTCAGTCTTGTTCTGAACTTTGATTTCATGACATTCATGTGAGACTCACAGAGGTATGGAGACCCAAACAAAGCAGACATTTTCAGAGCCCATTGGTGAAGATTCTTATAGTTATCTGGCTCTACTAAACTCCAGATGTGCTGAGAATGCTGTTGAGACTCTAACTGCACATTATTTTGAAGGTTTACTAATATATAATATATAAAATCCAATGTCTGTCTGTATGGTTGTCTGCTTTTCACGAGAGACTACTTAACGGATTTAGATCGAGTTTTTTTCTATAATTTGCTTGAACATTCCGGTTGATTTTGAGACTTCTCTCGTTTCGTTATCTATATACAGTGGAACCTCGGTTCACGACCATAATTCTTTCCAAAACGCTGGTCGTAAACCGAGTTGGTCGTGAACCGAAACAATTTCTCCCATAGGATTGTATGTAAATACAATTAATCCATTCCAGACCGTACGAACTGTATGTAAATGTAAAAACTAAAATTTTTTAGTTTTTAAGCACAAATATAGTTAATTAAACCATAGAATGCACAGTGTAATGGTAAACTAAATGTAAAAACATTGAATAACAGAGAAAACTAACACTGCAATAGTTCGCGCTATAGTGCTAGGAACCGCTCATTAAAAACACTTTTTTAATGAGTTTTAAGCACAGGGGAAAAAAATGAACATTTGAAAAATCCGTAATTTAATAAACCACCAAGAAAAGTAACATTGCAACAATGAAGGCTACGAACCGATCGCTGTAAATAGAACTCAAAACAAAAACAAGCTTTCTCTACCTTATGCGTCCCTCGCTCTCTCTCGCGCCTGTGTGTGTGCGTGCGTCTCTCTTTTGCGAGCCTGGAGCGCCTGTGTGTGTGTCTCTCTAGCGCACTCCTGTGTGTGTGCGCCTCTCTCTGTCTCTCGCACTGCCTCTGTGTGTGTGTGTGTCGCACTCTCTCGCTCTCTCTCTTGCTCGCTGCACAGGGAGAGACTGAACATGTACAAACCGAAAGGGAACCTGGCTTGTTAGTATACCGAGTGTGTGGTCGTGAGGCAAAAGTTTGGCGATCTTTTTGGTCGTAAACCGAGTTGTACGTGTTACGAGACATTAGTGACCCGAGGTTCCACTGTATATAATTCACTAAGCCGCCAGCGAGCAAGACACCCATGCAGACACGCAGGACGGAGCCACGCCCACCAACTCTAAGACCATTGGATACAATGACAACTAGCAGAGCCACGCCCACCAACTTGGATGCAGCAACTCACAAAACACGGCGTCATTAGCGTTTGTCTTTACTACAGTCCACATGCACCTCTGAGCCACGATGACTTTTTGGTTACGACGCACAACCGCATCCACCATCGCAAACTGTTTTACACGCTACATACCGTCAAACAATTTGTTTGTCGCGGATGTGAATCGCTGTATGCAGCGTGTAAAACAGTTTGCGAGGGGTATCCCATGGTCTTAGCAGTGTCTATGCTTCGATGTGAATTGCTCCATCTTTTCATTCACTCACAGTCGTATCCTCAAACCCTCCCCATTTTGACAACTGTGTCTTTCAGGAAGTGTTCACCCATCAATACAAAATTATGCAGCCTATGCTACGCCGTGGGTTGGCTAGCGTATCATATTTCGCTTGCGGTTCGATTTATTTGTGCAAGTCCAAGAAACATGCAGTGTGACGAGGGAAGGGGCCTTCCTCACTCGCTCGCCATCTTCAGGGCGTGTTCCTTAACTCCGCTTAGCTAGCGAACAAGAGAACATTTGAATTCAACTTTGTTTAATATTTAAGATAAAGTGTGTGTGAATGTGAGCGTGGATCTATAGAATATGTAACCATCTTATTATTAGTACAGGCAACAGTGGCAAAACATTAAAGACAATAGAAGGAAAATTGAAATATTCAACGGCCATCACACCTCCCACCAAAAACGCTCACAAGACTGCAGTGATATTGACAAAAATATTTATTTGAATCTTCCGTCCACTCATTCTGATACAGAATACAGTTCTCAGCGCGTTCTTCCACTGCTCGTCGGACAAATCTGCCGACAAAAAAATGGTGAAATCCATAGGGGTTAGCAGCTCAAAGGGGTCAGTGGAACAGAAAACAACTCTTCCTGGAGATCTAACACTTAATTCCTGAACCATTCCAAAATAAATAAATAATATATATTTAGTCAGGAAAACAAAGTAAAGAAAAACCTGTACCAGACAGAAACCAAGGTGCTAACAGTGCCGACTGATCTTACACCATCCACCATCCTCGTACTTTTCTTTGCTTGGCGTCTTCAGATTTCTTTTTATTCGGACTATTGACCGAGTCCACTGGCGTTCCACTAGTTGCCTGAAGGACAGGAGCCATTAAGTTACGCCCGACTGTCTCAAATGATTTTGATTCAGAAAGCGTAAGCCTTGTGTCATCCAACGCGTCACTCTGCTGGAGCAGTGAAGCTGAGCAAATCTACCAGCAGCGACAACAGCTCTTCATGTTGCACCTGCCAATCCGCGGGGATTTCAGAGAGTTCAAACCGCAGGCACGTCTTCACCATGTTTTGAAGGGAGAGTCGGAAATCCCGTAGCAAATTCCAGCTGTGCTTGGGAAACTCAAGCTTGACGAGGTCGCTGTCATCGAGGGACACCATGATGCTGCTGCCAGTATCTAAATAAAAAGGAGGAAGTTTACAGTGAAATTGAGTTTTGGCTGTCAGTGCCTCTCAAGTTCAGTCCTGAGGGCCTGCTGTGTCTGCGGTTTCCCGATCAGTGAGTCGCTTTACCTCAACTCCATCTCACTGCTCATCTCGTCTTTGTGTCTCCTCTTCTTCTGCACTAGTGCGACATTTACATTCATAAGTTTATCTAGAACAATCTGAATTTCTGCCATAGCTTCAAATGCTCAACTCTCTTTGGTCATTTTGGTATTAATTCACCTTCTTCTGTGACGTTTGCTCCCTTAATTGAAGAGCTCAGTTCCAAAATAAGTTAAGTACAAAAGATAAATTTTGGAGATAAATAGGAAAATCTGGGTCCGTAAGCAGATTTTGAAACTAAATCCCTAAAACTATAGCGCTACACTGTTGCAATTAGCAGGTTTTGAAGCTCAAACATATTTTCGGCGCATGACCAACTGCATGAAAAGTCACAATCACGTGTTCACTAAATTTTACCAAAAGTGTAATTAGCAGATTTTGGAACTCACATCTTCAATTGTATCCTAATAACGACAAGTAATGGCTATCGGGGTAAACGCGGGCCAAGCAGCCGAGAAGGCAGTTCAGTGTCACACCGACCAGTGTGGTTACTAGTAACTAACGACTTGACTAACGCAGGGGACATCTTAAGAAGTAAGAAATCTACAATATCTGCAGTGACACCAAAGGAGAGAAGCTTGGTAACCTAATGAAAGATGTCCCGAGGGTGAAACGAAAGCCCGCGGCTACAGTGGGCCACAGGACTGAGCTTAAGAAGACCCAACCTAAAGAAAACAAAGAGCACCTACCCAGCTCCTTGACGTCACCGTGAGGCAGCAGCAGCAGCGCCAGAGGGTGCACCGTTGAGCTATCGCGAACAAAGACGTTCCCATTGGACTTGACCGCTGTGAAGAAGGTCAGCCAGCGACTGGGAGAACTCCTCTTCATTCCTTGCAGGAAAAGAAAAAAATTGCAGGATGAGACTCAGAAAACGCAACGCTGCAGTATCTGAAGGACTGGCTTATCACACCAACAAATGGGAAGTTCATCGGTGAACTTAACGAAACGACAACGGCAGCACAACAGGAGCCATGGCAGCCATTTACAGAGTTAGAACTGCATGTGAGTGTACCAGGGCTGTAAAATCAGAGGAACATCACTTATCCCATCCATCCATCATCCAACCCCGCTATATCCTAACTACAGGGTCACGGGGGTCCGCTGGAGCCAATCCCAGCCAGCACAGGGCGCAAGGCAGGGAACCAATCCCGGGCAGGGTGCCAACCGACCACAAGACACATACACACCCACCCACACACTAGGGCCAATTTAGGATCGCCAATGCACCTAACCTGCATGTCTTTGGACTGTGGGAGGAAACCCACGCAGACACGGGGAGAACATGCAAACTCCACGCAGGGAGGACCTGGGAAGCGAACCCAAATCTCCTTACTGCGAGGCAGCAGCGCTACCACTGCGCCACCATGCTGCCCAACATTACTTATTCTGGGCAAAATGGAAAATGTAGCATATGCATATTAGGGATGGGTGGCCTTATCTTGTCTAACATTGAGTCGACTGGAGTTTTTCTTTTCTTCTCTTCCCTGGTCATTCAACTTGTAGCATCAGAATTCAACTTGTAGCATCAGACCCTAATTTGGCCATTGAGAAGACGCCAAAAAGGACATGTAGCTAATGGTGCTTTAAGTTCTGTTGAATTCCATCTGGGACTCACCAGCTTGCTCGCTCATTCATTCCTTCATTCATTCCTTCCTTCCATTTACAGTGGATTCAGAAAGTATGCCGACCCCTTTACTTATTTCACATTTTGTTATGTCGCTATAAACATTTCAATCCATTTTTCTCCTCATCAAACAACACTCAATACCCCAGAAAGTGAAAACAGGAGTTGAGAAACTTAAAACTATAAAACGGTGAAATCCCATTGACAGGAGTATTCAGACCCTTTGCTGGGACACTTGACCTTTGGCTCAGGTGCACCTCATCCTGCTGGTCATCGATGAGATGTTTCTACACCTGGTATGGAGTCCACCTGTGGTCAGTTCAGCTGATTGGACTCATTAGGAAAGACCCACACCAGTTTGTAGAACACCTGAAAGCAGATTAAAAACCAAGCCATGAGGCTGAAAGAATCGCCTGCCGAGCTCTGGCACAGAATTGGGGAAGACTACAAAAATGTCAATGGCATAAAAGGTGCCTAAGAGCACAGTGGCCTCCATCATTTTTGAATCAAAGAAGTCTGAACCAAGCCGCTAATTCTTCCTAAAACTGGCTGCTCAGCCAAACTGAACAATCATGAGAGAAGGGCCTTGGCATGAGTGGTGACCAAGAACCCACCTGAGCTTCAGAAAATCTTTGTGGAGATGGGAGAAACTTCCAAAAGGTCAACCATCATTGAATTGGCAAACTGGTAAAATCGATTTCCGATGTGTGAATCGGTAAAATCATCAAACTGCACTGATCCAGGCTTTATGGCAGAGTTTCCACACAGAAGCCTGTTCTCAGTTAAAGAGACATGAAAGCCCGCTTGGAGTTTGGAAAAAGGCACCTAAAGGAGACTCTGGCGTTGAGAAACAAGAATCTGTGGTCTGATGAAACCAAGACTGAACTGCTTGGCCTCAATTTAAAGCATCCCATCTAGGAGAAACCAGGTACCGATCATCGCCTGCACAGCAACACCCTATCATGGAAGCATGGTGGTGAAAGCATGAAGTCACGGTTCAGAGTTCGCGGCCTCAGTCATTTGCGGATTTTTCCTTAGAACCTAACTAATAATTGTTTATCGGAAAGCGCAAATATCCTCCGCAATTTTTTTATGGCTTTTTTTCGTGGTAATACTGTGCTGTAGAGAGAACACAAGGCAACCGTAGAGGAAAACGCAGCTTGGGATGGTGAAAGTAGCCAATCCGAGAGCGTTATTCTTTTCTCCTTGCTCCTGATTGGCTGCTGCCCTGTGATGCGTCTCCAGCAGATGCAGCCCAGCATTCCCGTATCATAACAGTTTACCGCCCGCGTGTAGTTATCTTGAGTGTTCCGCTGAGCGTTTTTCGTTTTGTTCTTCTTAAATCCCTAAGATGCCACCCAAATGCCCTGCACCTTCTAAGGCTTCTGGCAATGAACCTAAGTACCAGTAGAAGTTTAGGACACTCCAGAAGGTTGGACTACTGGATTTGCTCCCGGAACTAAAAAGTTATGCCGCAGTAGCCAGCGAGGAGCTGAAAATCCTCTGCTTTGCTGTGTAGTCATTATCTTCATTACATACCGTCATCGTACTGCACAGCTAATTCATCATCATCTTCAATCGATATCATTCATTATTGGTGAGTACCCGTACATTTTACTGTATTTTTATTAAATTAAATTATTACGTATTTACCCTACTTATACCAAAGAAAATACGCTTGCATGAATCACAGTACGTATAGCGGTAACATCGGTATTTGACATTCTAGCACTGCGGACACATAGCAGTACAGTAGACGGGTTACCTTTACATTCTTTTTTTTCGGGTAATGTATTAAGATGAGTTTGAAATGAAATTAAAGTGTTTTGGGGGCAAAATTAGGCTTTAAACTATAAAAATAGGCGTTTATAGGCATTTTTTTGACCACTTCCAAAATCCGTGGTTTTTCACAATTCGCAGGTGCTCTAGGAACGTATCCCCCGTGAATTTTGGGGGTCATCTGTACTCTAAGAACAACAAAATTATTCTTTAACCTGCATAATCCAAGGGCAAGGGGTGCATTGGCACGAGGCAGGGACCATCCACCATTCAGACGGGGGCCTTCTTACAGCAACCGATTAAACTAACGCACACGTCTTTGGAGGGATGTCAACGCATTCCACCCCAAATCCCCCTCGTCTACGCAGGCGGTTTTAAATTCAAAGGGACAGTAACAGGGAGCCGGTTCTGAACCCAGGATGTCAGATCCTTTGCAATAAGGCAGAAGAAAACACTCAAGACTTAAAGAGGAAACATATTCTGCAAATTACTCTTCATCATTAAACACTCTAATCGCTGAAGGTACAGATGATCTCATCCCATAATAATGAGAGCAATTGCTATAAAAGAAGACACTGAGGTCCAAAGGCCTCCTTCACGTCCACAAATATGCCCTCTAAAGAAGCAAGCTTGACACCTTTTGAAGGAAACCTCTAAATCACGTTGCTGTGTTCTTTTTAGGCGTGTGCGATATACATCGTTTACGATTATATCTTAATTGCTGTTTTAACGATGTGTGAGGTTAAATTATCGAGTATGTAACTCGCTTTGCAAAAAAAAAAAAACAAACAACCTCCAAATCACGTTGCTGTGTTCTTTTTAGGCGTGTGCGATATACATCGTTTATGATTATATCTTAATTGCTGTTTTAACGATGTGCGAGATTAAATTATCGAGTATGTAACTCGCTTTGCAAAAAAAAACAAAACAAACACAGAGTTCATTCAGTAATGCAACAGTATAGACCACTGCGCCTGTGCACAGCGAGTTGCGTAGGCGTGCACATCCAGCAAGCCACAAGTTAGCGTCACTCGCTGCCTCAAAATGAGTGAACAAACAGCGGCAGATGATAAAACAGCCTCGCCATCTACGTCGTCAGAGTTAATTGCCAGACGTGGTTCATTCTCACTCGCATGGCAGTGGTTTGGTTTTGAAAAGACTGATGTTGCTCAAAAGACAGCAATCTGCTGCAAACTATGTGGTAAACCGGTTGCCGTTAAAGACGGCTCAACAACTAACTTGTTTCACCATTTGCGAACTAACCACCGCACAGAATACGAAAAGCTTAAGGAGTCAACTGTCCAGCACAAGTCTAAAGTAACCAAGGTACAAGCACAAAAACACACTCGGCAAACTTTAGCGGACTCATTCTGCAAAAAAAGTGCCTTACGACAAGAAAAGCAACAGATGGCATGACATAACAAACGCTGTCACCAATTACATCGCAAAAGATATGGTGCCAATTCAAGTGGTAGAGAGAGATGGTTTTAAACAACTTTTGAATACTTTAGACACACTGCCTGGCCGAAAATATTTCAGTCAAACAGCTCTGCCTAAAGTTGTATGATTCGTGTCGCCAAACTCTGACGCATAAACTGCAAAAGGTTTCAGATTTTGCCACAACAACGGATTTATGGTCAAGCAGAACATCCGAGCCATACCTCTCCCTGACGGTGCATTTCATTGACGAAAACTGGCAACTGCAAAGCTTCTGTTTGCAAACATCCTACTTCCCAGAAGATCACACTGGTGACATCATTGCGCAAAGTCTGAAAGATGCGCTGGCATCGTGGTCACTGCGAGAAGACCGCATGGTTTGCATGACAACAGACAGCGGGGCTAACGTTGTCAGTGCACTACGGATTAATAACTGGAAGAGGCTACCTTGTTTTGGGCATAGGCTTCATATTGCGATTAGTGAGTAATTTGGGGTTCCTCTATAAATGCAGTTTACACATGCTACTTCTGCAGTATTCGATGGATGTTTAGATGTTTACAGTATAGTACAGTATGTTAGATTTGTGTTCTTGCTTGCATGCCACACATGTTCAGTTCATGGCCTGTAATCGTGATGTTCAGGTATTTTATTCCCTGTGCATTTATAACTTGTTTACATGAATAGTAGGTGCTCTCAGTTTAATAGTTTTGTTGGTCTCAGTGCAAATGTTTGTGTACATCCTGTAGGCCACTGTTTAGTTATGTACTATAATACATACTGTAAGAAGTTGACTGGTGAATTTAATGTTTTGTTTTACTTCATCTATCCCCCCCATCCATTATCCCAACTGGGGTTGCGGGGGGTAGGGGGGCTGGGAGAGAGCCTGTCCCGGGAACAATAGGCACAGGCAGGAACCAACCCTGGGCGGGTACCAACACACCACAGGGGGCACACACTCACACAATTACAGGGTAAATTTAGACTTGCCAATCAGCCTACCCTGCACACTTTTGGACTGTGGGAGGAAACTGGAGCCCCCAACAAAAACCCACGCGAACACGGGGAGAGCGCGCGAACCCCACACAGAAAGGACCCGGGTGTTTTACTTCAGTTTTAATTAAATCAATAAGACCTGTTTTCCTTAACGGTTTCGTTAAGCCACAATTCATTTTCTATTACCAAGATCAAACTAGATCTTAATAAGACTTACAAACACATGTTTAAAGGATGCAGAATATCTTGGAATTATCGTTATCGTCAAAGTCCCAGAAAATATTGAGATTTTTTTTTTTTCACCCCAATATCGCACACCCCTAGTTCTTTTTATTTTTTTGTGAACAATTGCTGCCTGATCAGCTACCTCACCTATTGACAGTTGAGCGATGTAACAGGACGGGCCCGCTCCTCGTGCGATACATCAGGCTGTTGGGCTTGAATTTGCCTTGCTTTGTCACTTTGCCACGCTTGACCTGTAGATGGGAAAAAAAAAAATGATCCTTGGTCAACCTTTACGACATGTCAGCTATTTTTCTGCTTAAATTCATTTGTTCCCACTTTTCTGAAGTCTGTCGTCTCCGGCTTACGTTCTCCTGTTCATGTACCTGCTCATGTCTGGGGTGTGGACGTGCCTATCCAAGCTAAAAACACTCATGACGTTTAGCACATCCAGAGCAAGTCATCTTGAACCATGACGGACTCCGATCCAAACATAAAAGTGCCCAGATACATCAAACGTATCCAATGCAGAAATGAGCGAGTGTGGCTGGACAAGGTAATTAATATCCAGTTGCCCGTGTGACTTCATGGGTCCTCTTAGGAAAAAATGGTAGCATTTTGATTTGCTATATGCTATCAAATACAAATGTGACCCTAAAAGAGGCAACATGGGGTAGGTGGCAGGCAACCATTGAAATGCGAGACGGGAACCCACCTTGACTTAAAGATCTGAGCCCACCGATACATAACCCCACACTTGTGAACCACCACCACCACCCGTTACTCAACGCAGGACTCTGGAATGTGACATCTTAGGCCACAAGTCCATCTCAGGACATTTCCAGAGATTTTCAGTCACTGATTTAATTTTCATAATCTTAGCGAGGTCAGAGGCTGCTGCAGCACAATCATGTGACAGGAAGTCATGACATACCCAGTGACTCACTCTGGGGGGCAGACTTGTGTACGAGAGGGAGACCTGACAACCGAGGAATACAATGCATATCACGCAATACAAAAGGAATAAGCAACGCGAGTGTTTTAGGCCTGACAAACATAAAAAGAGATTTGGACATCTGATGTCTCATACCACAACTAAATGGAAAAAACATAAATTGGATAAACAGAACTTTATTTTTTTTTCCCCCATGGGGAAATTTGGGGAAAAACTAATGGCCAAGATCGTAGCTAAAAAGTATTCACATTGTCACCGTGTGAGCCGACACGGGGCTCTGGAATGTGACATCATGGGCCACAAGCTGACACAACTTTGTCCACGTGCCACTAATTGACTAATATGACTACCGAGTCCTCCTCAGAGCCTGATGGTTTGTTAGTCAGTCATTGGGGGTCACGGGGGTCTGCTGCAGCCAATCCCAGCCAACACAGGGTGCAAGGCAGGACCAAATCCCAGGCAGGGTGCCAGCCCACTGCAAGGTGCACACACAATTTAGGATCGCCAATGCACCTAACCTGCATGTCTTTGAACTGTGGGAGGAAACCCACGCAGACACGGGGAGAACATGCAAAACTCCATGCAGGGAGGACCCGGGAAGCAAACCCAGGTCTCCTTACTGCAAGGCAGCAGTGCTACCACTGCGCCGCCCTTGGTTTCTTAGTATTATTTATTAAATCAAAGTGGTCAGCCCATTCGAATGGTCGTTCATTTTACGACTGAACCATATCTCTTAACACTCAGGACATTTAGCACATGCTGAAGGAGTCAAGCTAAAGACCACGTCAGACCCCTAATCCAATCACAGAAGTGCTGCAATACATAAAAACACCCTTTGCAGAAAAGAAAAATATGGAGTATAGCTTGACAAGGTAACAAGGCCTCCATGTGACTTTAGATCCCTTTGTGGGGAAAACAAAATGGTAACTTTTTGATTTGCTATACAATCCAATCCAATTTCTTTTTTGTATAGCCCTAAATCGCACAAGGGGTGACAGCCCCCCCGTACCCCCCCCCCCACCCCCCCAGCTTTGACTCTCTAAGAAGAGAAAAAAAAAAGCCTTGTAGGGAAAAAAAAATGGAAGAAACCTTAAAAAGGCAGTTCAAAGAGAGACCCCTGTCCAGGTAGGGTGGGGCGTGCAGTGGGGGTCAATACAATACAATACACAGAACAGAACACAAGTAATCCTCAATACAACATAATAGTAAAATAAAAATATTCCAAGTGCGGAGCAGAATTCAACAGGCGCTGATATCACGTAAGAAGGTTTGGATTTGCTACATGGCATCAATTAAGAATGTGATGCTAAAAGAGGCAACATGGGGTAGGGTGGCAGTCAGCCGGCTCTACACCATCCATTTGTGACGTGCACAGTACTAAAGAACAACCTTCCTTGCCTGGATAATGTTGGGATAGAGTCCAGCCAGCAGGACCCCCTTGACCAGCTCGTCCACCTTGCTGAACTGGTTACACCTGGAGAACGGATGGGTGCAATGCGATGGCTCAGAGACCAGGAAGGCATCGTAGGCATTCTCCGAGAACTGCTGGATCAACCCTGCAAGCCAACAAAAGCCGTGATTAGAAAAACCGACAAGATGTGTCCCTATTTGACAGTGCAGGTCGGGAGCTGCAGTCAGACAGAGGTGGTCTACCTTAGCGAGCCCGGGCATTGCTTACCCTGAATAAAGCGAAGGCTGGGGCCATACAGCATGTTCTCCTCCAAATAGTTCTGTCGTAACAGAGGGTTTCTTTTCCTGAAGCACCCTTCGCCAGCCATCCACGGCGCGTACAAACACCAAATGATCACTCTGGCTTTGTGCACTCAGTGCCATCTTTGTCTGAATGGAGGGGGTGTGAGACAAAGAGGACATATATTAACCCACGCCATCATGTGAAGTCCCTTACAGTAAGAGTGAAACGCCTCCATCTTCAGGTATACAAGAACAAGGCGGCTAGCAAAACCAAAGCTTAAGAACTCAGCCAAGAACTGAAGGCCAAGAGCAAAGCTGAATTAATGAGATGGGGCGGCCACTCACTTCATTCAACAGGAAGTTCTAAATTCTTTATACTTCATTTTGGTTTTTTTTTATGGGATGTACAGACTTGTAGGCGTTATCACCTCAGCTGCACGTCACTTTCTTTAAATCTTTCATCCTCTTGGGAGCTTTCATACTTTCCTTGATTGCTTAACGCCACATCCCATCACAGGACGTTTCTAGCAATTTTTTATTCATGATCTTGGCGAGTCTGAGGCTGCTGCAACACGATCACGTGACAGACATTCATG